>NC_136060.1:366349687-367549687 GCF_964261635.1 Lissotriton helveticus | reverse complement strand
TGTCCTACATTATACTTACAATGCATCCTGCCCTTGTGCCTACCATTGGGGTGTATGATATGAAGAAAAGGGAAGGTTTAGGGACTGGCAAGTGGGTGCACTTGCCCAGTCAGTAGGACAGTACCAGACTGCACACAGGTTCTGCAATGGCAGGCCTCAGACACACTTTTACAGGCTGCTCCTGTGGGTGGCACAGCCAGTGCTGGAAGCCCACTAGCAGCATTTAGATTACCCGCCCTCGGCACTCCTGGTGCACCGTAATAGGGCCTGACAGGTAAACCAAACCAGCCAATCATGGAATCACTAAATCATACATTAATTTACAATAGGGAGAGCATATGCACTTTAGCACTGATCAGCAGTCGTAAAGTGCCCAGAGTCATAAAACCAACAAAAACAGGTCAGACAAAATACAGGAGGAAGGCAAAAAGTTCAGGGATGACCCTGCAAAAAGGGCCAAGTCCAATAAGGCCTATGGACAATAAAAGACCCAGTCAAATATAAAAAACTTAACTCCAATCCTATTAACCGGATGACATCAGACCTAAACAAAAAACTTAAGGAATCGCATGATTTAACTTTAGTAAATGATGAGGAATATTATCACCAACCCACCATTCCAATTATGTATTTTCTAACCAAAATACTTAAGACTATGTGATCCCAGGGAGACCAATTGTCTCGTCATGTGATTCTCTCAAAAAATCAATCTACGTGAATCAATACCTGGCACCTATTGTTTACACCATAAGCTCTTATATAAGAGACAGAGGAGGTTTCTTATGCAAATTGGCGGATACCAGTTGGGTAGAGAATTATTTACTGGTGTCATTGTACACCTTACTAAAGCATGAAGTAGGTCTACAGGCTCGTACCTACTTTCTCAAACAAGGAAATGTCACAGAGTTACACAATTCTAATATGTTGACAATGATTGAAATGTGACAAAGCAATAACATTTTTCCTTTCAACCACAAGCTCTGCCATGATTAATGTGAAAATGCTACAGGCATTTCCTTTTCACAGAACTATGCAAGTATTGTAATGGGATGATGGGAAAAGGAACAAGCCCAAGGACCCGGCAACCAACTGGAACTGGAGAAAATAATACTATGGGTCAGGTACATCAATGATTTGTTTTTAATTTTGAATGGTGATAGCAATGATTTTTATTAAATTCTTTGAAACGTTGAATAGAAACAAACTAGGATTATCATTCACCTGTACCACAAGTATTACAAGGCTCAACTTCCTGGATATACAATGCTATATATGGAAGGAGGGCAAATTCACGAAATACTTTATAGAAAAGAAACATCTATCAACAGCATTCTTCACAGCTTTCACCAAAAACCACTCATCCAAAGTATCCCTAATGGAGAACTAACCAGAATGCGAAGAAATTGCTCTACAGATACAGATGTAGAATCAAAATTCTCCAACGCAGTACAAAGACTAAAAACCAGAGGATATGGTCAAAGAGACCTACAAAAAAGCTTGAAAAAATTTGGGAACAAATTTCGTGAAGACATTAATCAATCAATCAACCAGGAGATTGTATAGCGCTCCTACTCACTCATGCGTGTCTCAAGACACTGAGGTGGGGGAGTTGTTGAGCCACTCTGAGAGAAAAACAATAAAAAACACCGCCAGAAAAAGATCAAGATGCACCAAGACTTATAATGCAATGTAGCAAAGAGAGCAAAAAAAATCACAAAAAGAATCCAGAAACATTGGCATCTCATATCCAAGGATCCAGGCATCAGTAAACACCTAGGGCAGCGCCCTCAAGTAACCTACAGAAAAGCCGAGTCGTTAAAAGACCAACTGGTAAATTGCCATTTCCAAGACAAATGAACAAACAGCTGGTTAGAAGAAAAATAAAATGGCTTTTCAAAATCTAACAGCTGTAAAGCATACAAAATAGGAATGAACATGCAGACCATCAGAGACAGGGAAGGAAAAACTATCAAGATTGAACATAGGATTACTTGCACACAAAGTTTCTGGTGTACATCATAGAGTGTGCTTGTGGGTTTCGCTACGTGGGAAGCACTACATGTATGCTCATTGCTCACAAAGAGAATACTAAAACACATAAGAGCTGCCAAACATCAAGATCCAAACTATACAACAGCTAAACAGCTAAACATCTAGCCCAATGTCAGAATAACAATTGGAAATCAAAGCGATATTTTGGATTAGACATGATTCCTCTAAATGAACGTGTGGGAAACAGGACTCAAAAAAGGAGACAACTGGAATCAAGACAAATCATTAGACTCAAAACTAAGACAGATATGGGCATATTTACAATAAAGTGGCGAAGCATGCCGTTAAGCCAAGAAGGCTAGCCAACACGCTTCATCACTTTAGAAACGCAGGGCTGCACCATATTTACTAGAATATGGGCGGCCTTGCATTCCCCCCTGCGCTGGCACTAACTTTAGCTATCTTTAGCTGCCTAGCGCCAACGCACGCACCCTTACACCATAGTGCATGGGTTGAGGGGAAGATTGTTTATGTGATCCCTTTCCTGCACACAAACAATCTTTAACTACCTTTTTGAAACTTCCATGTGTGCTGCCTAATGCAGCACACAAAGAAGTGTTAAAACGTCATTTTTTAAAAATTGTTTATGTGCAGGAAGGGTCACCTTCTTTTACGTACACAATCAAATTTGTAAATTGTAAATGAGGCAGAGCCCCTATCACCATCACAACGTCACTGAAAGTGACATTGTGGTGCGATAGGGGCTTGTAAATATTCCCCTAATGGTCTGAATAATGGCAAAGAACTTTATGTACATTTGTGATGTAAGATCATCATTAGCTTCATCCATGATTGTGTAGAAATGAAAAACGAAATGTTTAAGATGTGGACACCAAGGGAAATATGATAACATCACTGAAACATGAAAAGTGCATATACCAACTGATATTAATCATAAAAAGATCAAGGTACTAGAACATCATGTAACATGTGACCGACATACATAGAAATTAAATCGGCTTATGATTTACTGTTACTATGTCATATATGTACTATACAAAGCTTTAGTCAAAAACACAAACATCAAGTCATGTCATGAATATGGATTTTAAAACCTAATCATGAAATGTTGGTAATTCACTAAAAAAGACTTGTCAATAATGCACTAAGCATAACATTATCTCCCTTGTGAAGAGTAATGTTTGCTTTCTATCATTTTTAACTATTTGTATAAATGAACTACAGCTCCCACAATGCCTCCAAAATGGCTGAAGGAGGACTAGTTTAAAAACCTACTGTGAGAAAGACCCTGAGAGGTTGAAACGCGTCCGTTGAGCGATTGCGCTTTTGAATAAAATCATTTGATTTGGAGTTCATGGAGTGCAACGTAATTTTATGTTCCCTATGTCTCAGGGGTTGCTTTTATTCATATCAGGTTGGCTTGGGTGGTATTTTACCAATCCAAAGCTGTAATACTGTGCCTGGAGTGGTAAATGTCTTAAGTTATTTTACAGCTCGGCATGGATGGCACTGTGCTAATCCTATGCTTAAAGACTTTGCTGTAGAAATGGCAAAATACTTTGGGGCATCTGTACAAGGAGTTAACACTGCCGTAGCATCAGATGGCACCAAGGCTGCAGGCACCATCACAGCTCTGCACAAACAGCCCTCTGCAGACAAAGCTACTTACAGTGCTGCACAAGTTGGCCTCTGGTACCTTTCAACCAACCACTCACAGAGTCGGCGGAGTCTCAAAGTCATCATTCTCCAGGTTCCTCCCCAAAGTCTTGGATGCCTTTATCATACTGATGCCACAGCATCTACACTTTCCCAACACTGCACAGGAACACCTTGACAACAAACAAGGCTTCTATGACATTTCTGGTTTTCCGCATGTGTTGGTGGCAATTGACTGTACCCAAGTTCTACTTTTGCCTCCTGCAGACACTGCACATATATACAGGAACAGGAAGCACACACACTCCATGAATGTTCAGGTAATTGTGGACAACCTGGGCCTGTTCATTAATGTTCCTTGGAAGTGTGCATGACTCATACATATTTCGCCAATCGGTCGTCAACCAGTGGTTTCTGAATGGCACATATGGAAATGGACTGCTCGTTGGTAAGTACAAACTGAACACACCACACACCTCAAGTACAAAAGCATGTAGCTCAAATATAAGACAATGCCAATGTAATACGACATGTCTTGGAACAGGCCCAAACAATCTACACAACCACACAATGCAATTAATCAAGACATTTGGAAGACAGACCACCAAGGGAAGTGCCATGGCAACCTCACACAAACCACTATGGCATTCTGGTACCATAGATTTAGCAGAACTCATGAGACAAAATTTGAATTAATCAATGCAGTATATGACACAGAACATATGCTAGTGCTGTGCCACATACATATTTAAATCAACACATGTACCATATGTACAACAAGATGACAGATCACACTGCTCTCACTTAGCTGACATGCAAAAACACAGTCAGCCATGCACCATGCAGTGTGTGTACCTGCATCATGGCTCTGCAAGTATTACTGAATGAAGGGAGCACTAACTGCCTGCAAATAAAATCAAAAGTTGCATAGAACATAAGTCTCTGTTGTTGCAGAATGGACCATGGATTGGAAATGAAATGAAAATGAAATGAAATGTGTATTTATAAAGCGTGGTTGCTGCCCAGGGGCGTCCAAGCGCTAGTGTGAGGTGTAGTTGCTGAACAAAGGGGGTTCGGCCAGGAGATTAGTGATGGACATTAAACAGGAAAGTTTTCAGTTGTTTGCGGAAGGAAAGAAGGTTGGGGTTGGACCTGAGTTGGAGGGGAAGGGAGTTCAATAATTTGGCGGCATTAAGGGAGAACATCCTGCCTCCAGCTCTTGCCCTTTTTATTCTTGGCACAGAAGCCAGAAAAGCCTGATTTGATCGGAGATTTCTGGTGGGGTAGTACTGGGTTATTAATTTACGGCCGATTACTGGTCCTGTATGCCAAAATGCCTGATGGGAAATGCACATCGCCTTGAAGGCAATTCTTTGTCCTACGGTTAGCTAGTGCAACTTGCTCAGCCCAGGTTTGTCTGATTGTCTGCGGGACAGCTGGAGCAATGTGCGGGCTGCGCAGTTCTGCACTATCTGCAGCTTTCGTAATGTGTATGCTGGGGCACCGAGATACAGGGCATTACTAAAGTCCAGCCGGGATTGAATCAGGCCCTGAACAGCTACCTGTTTGGCCTCCATAGGTAGGAAAGGGAGGACTTTCCTCAACATCCTGAGGAGGCCAAAACAGGTTGCAGACAGTTTAGTAGCCTGAGTGTTGAAGGAGAGAGCTTTGTCCAGCCAGACCCCCAAGCTCTTTATGTTGTCTTTGGGGGCTGAGGGGTTGCCTAGGCAAGGGGGCCAGAGGGAATTGAAGTGTACCGGAGATGTGGGTTTTAGAAGCATCAGCTCCGTTTTATCCCAATTGAGTTTGAGGGAGGATGTCGTCATCCATCCCTTAACTTCCTCCAGGCATTTCATTAGTCCTGATGATGATGATTGACCGCCCTCCTGCTCCAAGGAGACCACTAGCTGAGTGTCATCCGCGTATGAGATGATTTTGATACCAAACGGATGGACAATCTCAGCCAGTGGTCTCATATAGATATTGAATAGCGCAGGGCTTAAATAGGAGCCCTGCGGAACCCCACAGTTCAGTGGCCTGCTCGTTGAGACAGTGTCTCCATCAAAGATCTGGAAAGACCTGGTGCTCAGAAACGATTCAAGCCACTGCAGTGCCCTGCCTGCTATTCCGACGTCCGCTAGGCGGCTCAGCAGAGTGACATGGCTGACCATATCGAAGGCAGCGCTCAGGTCAAGGAGGACCACTGCCACTGATCCCCCTTGATCTAGGATCTTTCGGGTTTCCTCAGTGACTGCTAACAGAGCGGTTTCTGTTCCATGCTTAGGTCGGAAGCCCGTCTGGGTGGCATCTAACAGCTGGTTATTCTCGAGAAAATCCATTAGATGGGTATTGATGTGTTTCTCGAGAATTTTGCTCACGCAGGGGAGCAAGGAGATCGGGCGAGAGCTGCCGAGATCCTCGGGATCGAGATTTGGTTTTTTAAGCAAAGCCCGAACCCTGGCCTTCTTCCAGGCAGAAGGGACGGTGCAGGAGGTGATGGAAGCGTTCAGGAGGTTCATTATGGTGGGAAGCACGGCCTGGCTTGCCAGCAACATTATCTCTGGTGGGGCTGGGTCGCATGGCTATCCCGATTTTACTTGACGAGCTAGTAGGTCCAAGGACTCAAGGTCTAGCAGAGGGAAATGATCTAATGTCGCCAGAGGTTGAGGGGGGACCACCCCCGGGTTTCCCTGTCCCTGTGCTCTAGGGTCTGTTACTACGTTCGGGAGGAGGAGTAAATTTGGTTGACCTCCTGGTGAAAAAATTCTGCTAGGTCATTGCAGTGAGCTGAGGTTTTGGCAGGAAGCGTGGCAGGAGTGAAGATTTTGGTGAGACTTTTTACTATGTGGAAGATTTCCTTAGGTTTGGACTTCGCTTCCATGATCTTTCCCGAGAAATAGGCTGATTGGGCAGTTTTTACATCGCCCTTGTAGGTTTTGATTGCCTCTCTATATTGAGTTTTCACCTCTGGTGAGTAGTCCAAGTGCCACCTTCTTTCTAGTTTCCTACAGAGATGTTTCTTATCTCTGAGGGCCTTTGAGAACTAGGGGGCAGATTTATGTGACCGTTTTGATGTGACTTTACGGAGGGGGAGAGTAGCTTCAAGGGATTTTGTGATCCATTCTTCATATTCTTGGTTAGCTACACTTGGGTCCTCGTTATGGGGTGGGCAGGTGAGCACCAGATTGTGGAGCCAGGAGTCAATTGGTAGTCTGGCCCAGTTTCTGGAGTTCCTGGCCAAAGGAGTGGGGGGTGATGATTTAAACATGATCCATATAAAGGGGATGAGGGAGTGGTCTGTCCAGGGGAAGCAGATTGGTTGACCGACCACGAGCTCAGTGCAGTTGCTAAAAACTGGGTCCACTAGGTGACCTTTAATATGTGTGGGTGCTTCGACCCGTTGGTCTAACTGAAGGGACGCTAGGTCATCTGCCAGTTCCATGGCTACGTGATCAAGGGTGGTGTCAAAATGTAGGTTAAGGTCACCTAACAGTGTGAAACTGGAGGCGGTAGTGACCTGTTCGGCTAGAATTGCTGGGAGAGATTTTTGAAACTGTTTGTTTAGGCCCGGGGGGCGGTAAACTATGATGCCAGAAAAACAGTTGTTGGGGGAGAAGTCAATACTGAATGCAAGGCTCTCGCACTCTGGGATAGATTCGGGGGTTGCTCGGCAGCGATACTGCTCTTTAAATGTAATTGCCAGGCCTCCTCCTCTCCCTTCAGTCCGATCTAGCCGAGTGATTTGGAAGCCTGGGGGCAGGGCTGTCACTATATCAGGCTCGGAGTCTGGAGTCAGCCAAGTTTCTGTCAGAAAAACTGCATCCGGCATGCGCTCTTCTATCATGAGGGCGATTTCCGTCCTGTGTTTGGGTAATGACCTGCAGTTTAACAGTAGCATACTGTATTCCTGGAGGAGCATAGAAACTATCTACATGTCTCACCTTGTGAGGTGAAGCAATCTGCTGCACAAAATAAGAAATCATAATATGTGTTGATTGCGAACAGACACGCAGAAGGGCAAATTGATGTGTTGTACCACAACATGCATACAGGCAGTGTCTAAGTCAACTCATGCAAAAGGACATCAATGTATGTTGCCTTCAAATGTCCCAGTAAGTCAAGTGCACCTGGTAGAAGTACCACTGTCACCTAGACACTGACCCACCTTTGTGGCAAGGTGAATGTAAAGAGCCCACAATGAGTCCAACGTGTAGTAGACAAGGATTTTCACTCTCAGTTACCCTCTGCACAATGACTACCAATGAGACCCCAGATAATGTTCCAACATAGTATTCATCAAAAAGTCAAGGTGGATGCCTACTCAGGCATGTGTGCCAATAGTGCACCCTCCACAATATGTGCACAGGAGATGTTCTGTTGTACAACAGGCCTATAAAGAAACTATCATGATCTTTTTATTGAGCCACACATTCCGACAGTCACAACATGGAGGCAATACACAGGATCCGGACAATGACAACATGGCGATGTGTAGTCTGTCAAGTATAGGCAAATTCATTTCACAGATACTGGTAAATTGTTGGAAACTCAAATGACAAACCAGAAAGTACAAAGTTGCACAATGCAAACACACCTAAAAAGGCACACTGCAAACACAGCAAGCACATATAGTAATGGACACATATCTCTTTAATCTGTTTCGGGTGATCAAGGATATGCATTCACGCCATGGCTGATGACACCCCTCAGAGTGACACACACACAGGCCCAGAGAGACCACAACATTGCACTGGGATGCACAAGGGCCATAGTTGAACGGACATTTGGAGTCCTCAAATCCAGGTTCCGGTGCCTAGATGTATCTGGGGCAGACTACTGTACAGTCCTGAACTTGTTTGCAAGATCATAATGGCCTCTTGCATTCTGCACAATATTTGTGTACTCACAAACATGGCATTATCTGAGCTTTGTAGGATATTGTAGTCCATACGGTACTAATAATATGTGTAGACACAACACCAAAACTAACTTACAATGGTATCTGTCCATACAAAACATATTTTAACAAACCAGATAATATTAGTTAATTGTTGACATGCAGAACTCTCCTTTTGATGTTGCGTGCACAAGAACATACTCACAACATGTAGCGTCTTGCCTAGCATTTTAGGTAATGTTGACAATTGAGATGGTCATTGCACACTGACCAGAGACCATGCAATGCAAAGCACTGCATGAAATGCATGGAAATATCTTGTGAGAATGAAGCCATGTTTGTCATCAATGTCCCCGTCTGTGTCTCCAGCTATTCATACACTCAAATGTGAATGTGCAGCCATAGCTGTGCAATGCATGCTGCTTTGCAAATATCATAGACAAGTAGTAACTGCCTGTTGGTCAAGTACATTTGTGTAGTAAGACCATCACACTGGCACAAACATCACAGCAATGTATGATGTTAGAGGCTCACATGTAGTGACACATACCACCAATGCCAACCCTAATGTGTGAGACTCTGGCTTGGGTCTACGTACACACATGTCCAGTCATGAACAGACACCAATGTGAGTAAATCGTGCCTTCTAATGGTTCAGGACCACTCATACATGTACAGTACAGATACACCACACAAACGTACAACACACAGATCACGTCACAAATACATATAGCATTCTTCACAAGTCATCCTGATGCCTCTATACATGTTTCTACACAGCCTTGTACATAGTGGACAACGCTGTGAACAAATTGGCAAGTGTTGGACGAGGGATGTAGTGAGGTGTGTTACAGCTAACCTGTGCACGTATCTAAACTATTATACATTTTTGAGCTATGCTTTCCTACACCATTCCTTTTCTTTATTCTCAATGGAATAATTTTGAATATGTGACATGTTGAGTGAACTGTCTTTACATGTGTCATGCCATGGCACACATCTTTTCAAACATTGTCCTCCACATTGACTATGGGTAGTTCTTCTGGGTATATATTTATCCTGTATTGTTTGTATACACTGCTTGTGGCTTTACATTGACGTGAGTATTGTTCCAGTTCACGATCAACATCATGGGCATGGAGTAATTTTGTGTTTTCTGAGACAGTGTTGTCTTACAGATCAGAGCATTGTTTAGGTCACTCGAGTCAGGCCCTCACAATGCCTGGTGATAGCTTGCATTCTATGATTAAGCCGGATGCCACGTCTGTTTAGCGTTTTTTACTCTATATCGAGGGACATCTCTGTGCAGCTATTTTAATAATTAAGTTCATGATCCCTTTGCCTTTTTGCGACTTGTCACTGAAATTGAATATGTATGAATTTTAGACCGGAGACCCTCAGGGGAGGGTCTCCGGTCTAGATGCTGAGCCGCAGGTGTAATGTTCTTTGCCCCCCACACTATGCACTGAGTCCAGGTAGGTAAGAATGCCTTGTCTTTATTTCCATATAAACAAGTAATTAACTTAAATAGAGCACAAGGGCGCCGAGCGTCTACACAGCGACTGCTCCGGTCGCCAACTGCCGCTTTCCCCGTTCGCGCCTTCACTCTGGCGCCTAGTGCGCATGCGCGCGCATCGCGCTCCTGTCTATGGCGTGACGCGTCATCGCGTTCACGCTCATAGACTAGAGCGCATCCTACATATCTCCCCCTTTTTCACAATAAACAAAGTTAACTTTACAAACTCTACGGAATTGTCCCTGGTTCCCCAATGTTCTCTGGCAGGCAGCCAGGGTGCCAACTTATTATTAATGTCCACCCATTTCATAGTCTCTATATCTTGAGGGCACTGTAACTGCCCGGCCACTACGGGTGTGTCTTACCGGCATGCTCTCTTCCACCTCTCTGTCTCCGCCTGGTCTCACACCATCTCTCCAATCTCCACTCTGTGTTACTCCAGTCGGTGTGACATCTCTGACTGCGCACCCTGCGCCGGGAATTTCTATCTCACTGTCCTCTCCTGTTCCCTCGGACATCACTTCATCAGCCTGCTCCAGTCGAGGCGTGTTCTCATGGAAGTCCTTCTGTGCCTCTGTCTCTTCCAGCTTGGGCCACACGACTATCTTGTTTACTCTAGCCATGCGGTCTTGGGACCACACCCTGCCATCACTGAGGAGGGCTGCTCTACCTCGCACCTCCTTGACTTGTAGGGGCTGACTATATTTGCTGTCGCCTTTCTTTTGAAGGGTAGGGAGTTTAACCCTAACCCACTCTCCTTCCTCCAGCTCTGTTCCTTTCACGTTCCGACGTTTGTCATAATTCGCAGCATAGATCTTTTGGGCTTTTTCCAAGTTGTGTTGAACCACCGCAGGGGACCATTTACTAGTGATGGTCTTCTCCCTCCACACTACATTGTCCCGTGTGAACGGATGCCGTCCTCTCAGTACTTGAAATGGACTGTACCCCACCGCCGTGGGGGTGATCCTGTAGGACCACAGCATACTCATTACCTCGGTCTCCCAATCCTTTCCCTGCATGATGGCCGCCTGTATGGAGCCCATCAGCACACGGTTGAACCGCTCCACCTGACCATTGCATGCGGGATGATACACTGCCGTGTGTTTGGATTCAATACCATTCCTCCTCATGAACCTAATCCATTTGTCCGAGAAAAACTGCGGGCCATTGTCACTGAGGATGGTTTTGGGGATGCCTTCCCTTAAGAAAACTGAAGTAAGGAATCTCAAAATCGTGTCAGTGTCCATGGATTCTTGAATGTCCACCTCAGGCCATTTTGAATACTTGTCCATTACCACACACAAATACTTGTTCACTCCCTTGCTGTCCAGGACCGGTCCCAGTATGTCGATTGCCACATTCTCCCAAGGTCCCTGTGGCGTGTCAAACTTCCCCATGGCCGGTCGGAGTGGCCTCAGCACCTTGTCAGCGCCTTGGCATTGGCCACACTCCCTTACTTGCCTCTCAATGTAGACATCCATGCCTGGCCACCAATACATCTGCTTAACGCGTGCCTTGGTCTTTACAATACCTAGGTGGCCCTCGTGTAGTATAGTTAGCAATCTGGGTACCAGTGAATCTGGCGGCACGACTCTTTCGCCCCTATAGATAAACACCCCAGAATCACTCAGGGACAGTTCTTCCCTTATTTCATAGAACCTCCGTACTCCATCAGCGAGCTTCCTTTTGTCAGGCCAGCCTGATGTCAAGTATCTCTTGATCTCCACTTTTTCCATGTCCTCATCATAGGCGGCCTTCCATTCTTGGACACTTATCGAACTCTCATAGTCCTCCATACTTGCCACCATCTCCTCCTTGTCCAGGGCATCCTCTGGCGCCACTTCCATCGCCGCAGCCCTGCTGAGATAATCCGCCACCCTGTTCTGCGTTCCCGGCAGGTATTCGACATCATAGGTGTAATCGAGCAGCTTCAGAGTCATTTTGGCTATTCTCGGGGTCGCTGTCTCATGACCCGAGGAAGTCAAGACCTTGATCAGGGGTTTATGATCCGTTTGCAGCTTGAATCTCGTACCCCAAACGAACTGTCTGAATCTGCCTAAAGCCCAGGTGACTGCCAGCATTTCTTTTTCAATTACGCTGTATCGTTGCTCGGTCGGAGACAACGCACGGGAAGCAAAGCAGATCGTCTCAGTGGCTCCATTATCCCTCACTTGAGCCAGAACCGCCCCTAAGCCCTTATCACTGGCATCTGTGGTTACCACGGTCTGGCCCGAGGGGACAAACCCTTGCAATGGAACAGCTTGACTGATGCAGTCTTTGATTGTGTCAAACTCCGCTTGCGCTTCTGCGTCCCACTCAAACTTGGTTTTGTCTCTGATGAGTTGCCGCATTCTGTACGTCCTGGTGGCAAAGTGTCTCACAAACTTACTATAATACTCGGCCATTCCAAGGAACGACCTCACCTCCTCCTTGGAGCTTGGCGCCTTTGCATCCTTTATGGCCTTCACATTTCGTTCTTTGGGTGAAATTCCACTCGTGCTGATCTCATGGCCCAAGTAGGTCACCGAATGGGTCCCTATCTTGCACTTACTCCATTCCGCCGTTAGCCCTTTGTTCTGCAACACTTCCAGCACTCTCCGCAACTTCCTGTCGTGATCACCTTTGGAAGAGCCCATCACCAAGATGTCATCTTGAAAGTACTGTACTCCTGGAATGTCCTTGAACAACCGGTACATCAGCTTCTGAAAGACAGCCGCTGCGGATGCCAGGCCAAAGGGCATCCTCCGGAACTGGTAGCACCCGAATGGAGTAATGAAGGCGGTGTACTTTCTGCTCGATGGATGCAGCTCAATCTGGTAGTATGCAGACGTGAGATCTATAGTGGAAAAGTGAGTCACACCTTTAGTCTTGGCGAGCATCTCCTCGATTCTGGGAAGAGGAAACTTCTCCACGATGAGACTTTTGTTGAGCTCGCGGAGGTCAACGCAGAGCCGAACCTGCCCATTTGGCTTCTTGACCACAACCAAGGGGGATAGCCACTCCGCACTATCCACCGGCTCTATGACGCCTTGCTCCTCTAGCCTCCGGAGTTCCTGTTGTACTGCTCCGCTGGTAGACATGGGAATGTTCCTGACTTTATGCACCACTGGTACTGCGCCCTCCTTGAGGACCATTTTGTGAACGAACTTGTCCAGTTTTCCCACTGAGCCGTCAAAAACTTTGGGGTATGCTGACTTCCAATCTTCTCCACTCGTGAGGGGCCACTCGTCTGTCAAGAGAATCTGTTCTTTTCCTCCCGGGTTGAGTATGATCCCCAGATCTCCTGCATCTCTCCACCCCAGCACTGAAGGTCCTCTCTCCGCTATATACAGGGTGCACGTGGCTGACCTCCCTCTGAATTCGAATGTGAAGTCTCGGCACCCCACCAAGGGAATGGCATTTTCCGTGTACGAGATGGGTCTGATGTCCGGCGGCCATAGGTCTGGCCCCACCACAGGCACAAAATCTTCCTCCCATATGGATCTTTGCACGATGGTCCAAGGGGATCCTGAGTCGACGGCCACGTGTACCTTCACTCCCCCTATCAACATGTCCGTGCGAGGCTTGTCTCTTCGCTTTCCCGTCACCTCAAGTACCTGGTCCTCGATGCATAACACCAAGTCGTCGTCATCCAGGTCGTCCTCCCCGCTGACGTCGGCTGCGGCCGCATCGACGCACTTGACCGTGGATTTCTTCCCCTTCTTGCGGCAGACTTTCTCAAAATGGCCGACCAGGCCGCAAAACGAGCATCTGGCGCGGAACGCGGGACAGCGTTTATCCTGCGCCGAATGTGCCGTGCTGCCACATCTGTAACATGCAAACTTGATGTCTGAACTAGGGCGGACTGCCTGCTTCCCTGTCCATCTCGAGTCCTTCCTCTGATCTCCATACACTCCCCTGGGTCTTCCGGGCTGGGGTGCATCATCTATCTTGTTAACCATTTGCCTCGGTGCGTTCTCGCGTTTTGCCGCCTCCGCACCGCGCCTTGACATCTCAGCCTTTTTGACCATCGCCACAACTTCTTTAAGGGATGTCTCACTCTGCGCCCACAGTTTGTCCTGGACAGACCTGCACGTGGTGTGCATAACAATTTGGTCTTTTATATATTCCTCCTGAAGACCTCCATATTGGCACGTGATGGCCAAGTGTCGGAGCGCTGCCACATAATCATCAATCGACTCACCAGCCTCCTGCTTCCGCTGTTGGAATTTATACCTGTCTATGGAGACACAGACTGCTGGGCGATAATGGCTGTCCAAGTCATCCAGTGCGTTTTTAAAGACATCTGTCTCCGTCGCTCCCCTCTCCTTGGGCACCAGATTCTTGAACACTCTCACCCCCTCCGGGCCCAGGTTGTGGAGCAATAGTCTCTTCTTCCTTTCCGAGGTGAATTCCCCTTCATTTTCATCTTCGAGTGCCTCAATATAGTTTTGAAAATATTCCTTCCAGTCCTCCCATTTTAACTGTGGTTCGCCCGGTCTAGGCAAGAATGGAACAGGGGCCATCAGCGCAGACGCTTGATTTGCCATTCTAGCTGCACCTCTGGGGTCTCCCACCTGAGCACTGTGTTGACTGGGCACACCGGATGCTCCTGCACTCCCTGCCGTGTTCCCTTGCCCTCTGGGGCTGCCTGGCGTGCTATCCCTTCTAGTCTGCGTGGGGTCGTCGATTTGCGCCCCTTCCTCTGTCTTGGGGTCACTGCCTTTGGCTGCCAGGATGCTGGCTTTGCTCTCCTTCACTAGCCCAGCACTGACCTGGTTGTAGGAGCTGGATAGGATGGTTCCCGTGTTTTTCAGCTACTGCCACGCCCTCTGCTCGTCTTTTCCTTGTTTTTTCCTTACTGCTGGAGGTGTGGGGCTGTCATGGAGTGTCTGCTCCTGACCACTGTGGTGCCTGGTGTTCGTGGTCCCAGCCTCGTCGCCAATGTAATGTTCTTTGCCCCCCACACTATGCACTGAGTCCAGGTAGGTAAGAATGCCTTGTCTTTATTTCCATATAAACAAGTAATTAACTTAAATAGAGCACAAGGGCGCCGAGCGTCTACACAGCGACTGCTCCGGTCGCCAACTGCCGCTTTCCCCGTTCGCGCCTTCACTCTGGCGCCTAGTGCGCATGCGCGCGCATCGCGCTCCTGTCTATGGCGTGACGCGTCATCGCGTTCACGCTCATAGACTAGAGCGCATCCTACAGCAGGGGAGATAAAAGCACGGGCGTGATGCAGCCGCAGTGATAACTCGCATTCTATGATTAACCTGGACGCCACGTCTGTGAAGAGTTTTTTTAACTCTACATCGAGGGACATCTCTGCGCTGCTATTTTAATAATTAAGTTCATGATCCCTTTGCCTTTTTGCACATTGTCACTGAAACTGAATCTGTATGAATTTGAATTGTGTTTTTATCAGCTTTTTATAATTATTTTAGAAAACTTTAATTAAATTGTACCTACCACCAGAAGCACTTTCACCTCTCCTGGCGGGTAACAGGGGCGGCTTACTATGCAGCACTTCTGGAAGACCAAGAACCACTCAGGGGAGGGTCTCCAGTCTAGATGCTGAGCCACAGGGGAGATAAAAGCACGGCAGCAACATGGCCACAGTGAAAGCTCGCATTCTATGTTAAAGCCGGACGCCCCGTCTGTCAAGCGTTTTTTTTTCTCTATATCGAGGGACATCTCTGCGCCGTTATTATAATAATTAAGTTCATGATCCATCTGCCTTTTTGCACATTGTCACTGATATTGAATCTGTATGAATTTGAATTGAATTCATTTTTCATCAGCTTTTAACAGTATAATTATTTGAGAAACTTTTAATTAAATTGTACCTACCACCAGAAGCACTTGCACCTCTCTGGGCAGGTAATGGGGGTGGCTTACTCTGCAGCACTTCTGGTAGACCAGGAAGCACTCAGGGGAGGGTCTCTGGTCTAGATGCTGAGCCGCAGGGGAGATAACACCGTGGACGCAACACGGCCGCAGTGATAACTCGCATTCTATGATTAAGCTGGACGCCACGTCTGTTAAGCGTTTTTTACTCTATATCGAGAGACATCTCTGTGCTGCTATTTTAATAAGTAAGTTCATGATCCCTTTACCTTTTTGCACATTGTCACTGAAATTGAATCTGTATGAATTTGAATTGTGTTTTTATCAGCTTTTAACAGTATCATTATTTTAGAAACCTTTAATTAAATCATACCTACCACCAGAAGCACTTGTACCTCTGGGCGGGTAACAGGGGCGGCTTACTCTGCAACACGTTCGGTAGACCAGGAAGCACTCAGGGGAAGGTCTCCGGTCTAGATGCATAAAAGCCAGGATGCAACGCGGCCAAACGCAGCAGGGGCACCGACGGCGTGCCTAAGGCAAGCCCGTCTGCACCTGTCCGCGCCTGGCCCATGACCTGGGCCGGGCACGCTGCCAGTTTCAGCCCCCACTCTGCATCAAAGATTATTTATACCGGGGACCAGCTGCAAGACCTCAACAACAGAAGTAAGTGCTGTCCGAAATCTAGTCTTAGCGCTTACTCATCTGCGGTACCTTTTTAGTGCCCAGACTGCAGATTTTGTATCTGCCCCACTAAACCACAATTGGCGTCACCCAGTTTAAATCGTGCCCTGAAAGGGCTTCGTGGGACGAGGACAGTTCTAGGTACTTTAATCAATGCACGTTCCCTTTGTAAACACACCGCCGAGTTTGCTATGTTTCTTGAGGCACACACTGTTGATCTAGCCTTCATTAATGAAACGTGGGTGGAGCCCACTTCAGACCCAGACTTAGCAATGGCTGTGCCCGTTGGGTATACAATGTTTAAACAAGACCGTGTGGGAAAAAAGGGGCGGGGCTGGCTATAATATTTTGAAGTATGTGGAAAGGAACTTCCAAAATAATGTGCCAACTCTGGAATCCCTACTGTTTAAGATCATAATTGACAATCTTTACGCTTTCAACTGCCTTTTATTTTATCGACCTCCTGGTCCCCGGGCATATTTTGTAAACACCATAGGTCAATCCTTGGATGTAATATCCTAGTTGTCAGACTTTACACTTCTGGGTGACTTCAACCTTCACCTTGAAGACCCATCAGACAGAGACGCAGTACATTTTGTTGATATTATTAACAGCCTAGGCCTCACCAAGCAGGTGACTGGCAGAACACACTCTGGGGGACACCTGCTTGATGGAGCATTCCCAAATAATACGTTTTTACAATGTCCTCCATCTTTAACACTCATTTGGTCGGCTCATAAAGCTGTAATGTTCTCTCTCTCCTTCCTCAACCCTCAGGTAGAGACATTGAAAAACAATAAGCCCAGAAGGGTCCAGCCTTGGATCAAGATTGCAATTGAAACTCTCAAAAGTTCCCTGACCCAGAATCTACCCAAGTTTATAAAAAATCTGAATGCAGCAGCCATTGCCGTTGAGGAGCAGCTCAGCAGTTCATTTGATCATGTGTTACCTGTTAAACTCATTACTAACCATAGGTCAAGACACATTGAGCCCTGGTACTCTGCACCTCTCAGACTTCAAAAACAAAAATGCTTTGCTTAGTTCATTCCTGATGAGCCAAGAATAGTTAGTGGCTCTTTCGGAATTCAATTCGCCTAATTTCACACTGTCATGCGGAGTATTTCAGGGATCTTCATTGAGCCCCACCCTCTTTAATATTTCCATTGCCCCTCTGGCAAGCCTATGTAGATCTCTGAGTTTCTCACCAATTTCTTATGCTGATGATACCCAGATTGTGGTTTCAGTGACAGGCTCACCTTCAGACACAGCTACACATTTTTATATCTGTCTCCAACAGGTGGGGGACTGGATTGCCACTAATTGTCTGAAATTAAATTCCAGTGAGACCGAGGTCCTACTCATTGGCAGCCACACTGATTTCTGGTCTTCGGGGCTAGGATCCCTACCTATTCCTAGGAATAAGGTAAAGAATTTGGGAGTCACTTTTGACTCCATGCTTTCCTTTGGATGCCATGTAAACTAGGTCACATCAGTATCGTTCTGCAAACAAAAATTACTTAGAAAGATCCTTCCATTTCTTCCAGTGAATTTGCGGAAGTTAGTGGTCTCGGCTCTCATCCTATCCTTAGCCGAATATTGCAACAGTCTTTTATTCAACCTTCGGAAGAAATGCCTGACTAAGTTGCAGATTGTGCAAAATGCTGCAGCGCGCTTATTGCTGAACATTCCTAAACACAAATCTGCTCCCGGAGCGCGCAACGAGTTACATTGGTTGCCAGTGAAGAGACGGATTGAGTTTCAGGCTCTCTGTAAAGCATTTAAAGCAACTCACGACATAGGACCTGTCTTTTTTTACAGAATTTGCAGCCACCCACTCCCGCTCGCCATCTTCGCGCAGCTCACGCTCACAATCTGGTAATCTCTAGGTTCAAAAAAGTTCCTGGGGTGGAAGAAGCTTTCTGATCGGTACGACCAGCCTCTGGAACTTGTTTCCACAGAAGTTAAAAGATGAAACTCACTTGTTGGCCTTCAGGAAGGCGTTAAAGACGCAGCTTTTCAATCTCTGATGTGGTATTAAGACTGTCCGGGAATTCCCGTCTGATGAGCTAGCGCCTTGACTCCTTCAAGTAAATGTATCTCGCTTTATACATTTCTTTTTCATTAAATTTTTCATTCATTATCATGGACACAGAAAAGTCATATTCCCTTTGGCATATGTTCCTTGATTAGTAGTAATGGCTACCTTGAACATGCATTGTTGGCACATTTAAACATAATTGGTCACAGGCAAAACACATCTTAGTGACTCAATCCGTATTATTTACATGTGCAGTAACTGAGGTAGTGGACTGGACCAGTTCTTTGTGCAACAACACCCCATTGTGTAAGTGCCAGGGGGTGCCGGAGTCCAGGGAGGAACATGTGCAGAGACATGTTGAGGAAGAGGCAGAGTTCAGTCAGCAGGCTGAGTGCAGTGTCATTGGGTATAACACAAAAATGTGCAATCCATATCAAAGTTCAAGGTGAGCGTAGCAGAGTCATTCATGGGACAGTGGAAGCTGATGTTCCGGGGCATGAAGGTAGGCACAGTTCCAAGCAGAAACAGTCCATTCAACAGAGATGAATGCTTCTTCACAATATTGTTGATTCATCTACATCGTCCTCATGAGTCATGTGCATTCTGTGTGCGTGATGGGGGGGGGGGTTGACTGGAGCACTGTGAGTCTGTGACACTTCAGGGGGGTGAGATGTGGATGTTGAAGGTGCAGAAGCATTCATATGTGCCAAAGGTTGGGGCAGCACCGCAGTGGTGATTAGCTGCAGGGTTTGCAAGACTCCATCAATGTCTCTGTGGTGTGCAGCCATAGCTGCCATGTGTGAGGCATGCATCCGCTCCATGTTCTCCATGATCATTCTCATCTGATGCAACTCCCATTGGTGACACCCCTGGAGCTACTTTGACTGCACAGTTGATCTTGTATATGAGTCAGTACTCCAGCGATGTCCGCCATGGAATGCTGGAGAGCATGGAGCGAACTTTGGGTGCCTGTGATGGGCTCTAGTTGGTCCCTAATGGGACTGAGACACCCACAGACTCACATCTGGTTTGGCCGCCAGTCTGTCAAACCCCGCCTACACCTGACCAGCCATCTCCTGCTGGACCTCTACCACACAGTATTGAAATCTTAGAAGTGGGTCATAAAGATCTGGGGAGACAGATGTGGTGGTAGGTGCCTGCTGTTGTGTGTTTTGTTCAGGGGGTGGAGCTACCACAACGCTGCTGGATGTCCCTGCTTTCAGAGATTGATTGCCAATTTAGTTGAGCAGCTCTTGGAGGGTGTACTGGTCGATGGCTGAGATGTCTTCATCTTTACCATTGAAAAGTGGGACAGGCTACTGTACAGGAGGTGATGTTTCTCCCCCTGCAGTCTAAAGGTGAGATGCTGGTGTATGTGTGTCTCAAGTATGATCATGTATTTGCTCAGTTTACAAGCAGACTGCATGACAATGTCCATTCAAAATGTTTTAGAGGAGATACATTAGAGCTGTCAATACTTTTCTTACAGTTTACAAGTATGCTAAATGAGAGTGGCCGATTTCTACACACATGCTGCCACAGTTGTGTCCTTTGTTCAGTAGTGCCAGTGGTGCAGGTTGTACCACATTGTTGTCAATGCAGATTGGTTCAGATTTATGTCAGTGCACTGCATTGTGATAGAGTCACCCCTACTCATTGCACTAGAAATGTTATTATGATTGTCTAGTTTTGAAGGTGTGGAATGCATGCTACCACATTTTGCTGCTGGCAATGCCACAGTATTGTTATTGTGGCTTTCATGGTGTTGAGATCAGGGTTGATGTAATGTGCAATATGATATGGGGAGGTAGATATGCTTGATTTGCCATGATCCAAACCGTGTAGATCCATTTTAGTGTTGCTAAATCACATTGATAAATGACATTGGGCCATGTGTATCAAGCAAAATTGTGATTGCAAATGCCGAATTTCGCAGAATTTCGGCGTTTGCAAGCGCAATTTTGCTTAGTGGTATGTATGAGGCAAATCTGCGTGCAAAATAAGGAATCACAAAATTTGCGATTCCTTATTTTGCGATTGCATTTAAGGAATCACAAATTTTGCGATTCCTTAAATGCAATGGAAAAAGCACCAAAAAAGTGCAATTTGGCCTTAAGGAATCTTTGATTTCTTTGAAAAATGCACCTTTTTGCATTTTTCAAAGTGCAATGTGAAGCACATACATGCCCTTAGGGCATGAATGTGTGCCACATGTGCGCCCATACTTATTTCAGGGGTGCAACAGGGTGTCCTTTTGACACCCTTGCACCCTTCAAATTGCATTCTCAATTTGCGATTCTCTAATTGCTAATCGCAAATTGAGAATGTCTTCCCATTCATTCCTATGGGCCTCTGGGGAATGGGGAGGTATTCCTTAAGTTCGAATCACAAGTTGAGATTCGCAATTAAGGAATATGTAGGATTTGCAAAATTTATTGCAAATCCTACGTAAATAGCACTTTGCGATTCTCAAATAGCGATTCGCAAAAAATCGCTATTTGAGAATCTCAAAGGAGGATTTTGATACATATCGCCCATTCTCATTGTTGCATGTTGATATGCAGGTATGGTTCTGCTTCTGTTTTACTGCCCCTTATAGCTTTCCCACAGTGACCCTTGCACTTATGTGCAAGGATGTTGCAAGATGGAGGAAATATGGCTCTTGGTCAAGGTTGGGACACTTGTGCATTGTTGGACTGCTAACTTCTTTCTTACATCAGGGTGTGGATGGATACGATGAGGCCTTGTCCTTACAGGATTGACGCATCACGTTTACACATTTATGGTGCAGGCATGCGACTCATCATGCACTGGCACTTGACTTCTCAGTGCAGCACACAGACAGGCACCTTAGCAGAGTAGTGCAAGTGTGTCTGTGTTCAGGGCAAGAATGTTTATGTTGAAGGAGGGACCCCTTCAGACACATTAGCAATTATTGACAAATTGCTGTTTATATGTGTGCCGCACAATGCAGTACACATGTAAATAGCAAAGGCGTTGGCAATTGAGGGTTTGCTTTATTTCTTGTATGTTAGAGGTCATGGTTTTCCTTGCATACATTGCTTACTGGCCTCCTACTGGCTTCACCGTTGCAAGAATAGGGCAGCTGGTCTTTCTATGGGTGTTGCAGGGTGGGCAGCCAAAACAACTCCCACTACCCTCACCTTTCACACCATGTGAAGTGTGTACGTGGTCCTAGATTTCATGGCTGTGGATTTACACTGGCTTCTTAGTGGTGCTAAGCCCCTATCGCCACCCCAACCACACATCAAGTGAGATTGGCGTGGGGAAGTGTGCTTGGGAATGGGCCCCTCTGATGGGCACATGGATGATACATGCTGTTCTGCTCATGGTGATTGAATGCCTTTGTTTGTGTAAGGATGTTTACAGACATGACTACATATTTGTTCACTGCCACTGTTGACTTCCCTAGGTACTAGTTTCCATGCACATCAATGTGTAATGGCCATCTCATGCCAGGACTGTGATTACTGCAGACTACTGTTATCTGTATGTTACACTTCATTAGTGAAAACCCAAAAACGTCCACCGGACCTGGGTCAATGTCAGTGCAAAAAACAGGCGGTCACAGAGCATAGTAAACAAATATTACATCACCCATACAAAGAATTAAAGAAAAACAATTTTGAAAGTTCACTTCTCTGTTTATCGGAGCATTTTACTCATGCATTTTAGATATACAAATATAAAGGTGCTCCGGGTGGGATAGTGCTCAAAGGAAATGCTCAATGTGAGAGTTTGGAAGTGTGGAAAAAGGGAGTGTTTATACAATATCTACAGTGTCTTTTAAAAGAAGACCTGTCTGATGGCCCATATGGCCAAAATGCATTTAGAAATACGATCAAATGATAGATACTGTAACACAATTACTTTGATCAAAGTTGTGCAACATAAACAGTACAGGTATTTAGTAATGAGATCCAAATTTTTGGAAAGAGGCTATCCTCACCGGCTAGTGAGGCAGTCATATAAAAGAGGCCGGTATTACGATCGGGATTGTTTGTTGAGAGGTAAAACATCTAAATCAAACGAACAGATCGTCTGCATCACCAAACACTCCACTGTAAATGCCAAAGTAAAGCAAATTATAAACTCTAATTGGCATATTCTTAACAGTAATGGTTCGGTGGAACAAAAATTAATTAAGCCTTTGTTTGCACATAAACGAAATAAGAATATTAAAGAATATGTTGTGCACTCTCGATTTAAAACATCAAAAGCTGAACAACTTCCTATGCAAAGATCCATTCTAACTAAAAATCCGATTAAAGGTACGTTTCCATGCTCTTCATGTATCTCATGTAGAAACATCCTTTCAGGTGAGGATTTCTCCTACAATGGACATAAAACTAAGGCTAAAGAGATGTGGAACTGTAGAACGTCAAATGTAATTTACTTTATACAGTGTCCTTGCCTCTTAGGATATGTAGGAGAGACATCCAGGATGATTCAAACTCGTATGACAGAACATCGCTCCGCCATTAAAACAAAAAAGACTACTGCGCCCATGGTGAAACATTTCATAGAAAAAAATCAGTGTCCGACAGATATGAAATGGCGAATATTAGAGAAAATCCAAACACCAGATTCCAGTGGCGGAGCATTAATAAGAAAGAAAAGAGAGGTATTCTGGATTTTTGTTTTTGATTCCTTCCGGAACGGCCTCAATAGCGAAATTCCCTGGGAGAATGCTATATGTTAATTAAGATGAATTTCTCTGATCAGAATGTGAAATGTAATGACGCCTTATTTAGAACTGAACAGAATAAAGTTGATGCATGGCTCTTCTGTATCATATTTTACAGTCGATATAGATATATGAGCACTATATATGCATTTATATCTTTATCGGACTCATAAGAGTTATAATTAAATATCTTAAAATGTTTGTATTGTTGCAAGTGTCCCAATAGATTGAACCTCCATTCGGTCCATAGTTTAAATCTATGAGGATGACTAGACAAAAGTATCTCATTGAATTTGTTTTATTATTTTTTCCAGTTAAAAAAAAGAAAAACGAAAAAACAAAAAATAATATTTTAATAAACCAACCCCATTCCTATCCCTATTTGAAATAATCTATATGTGAAATCCATAGATTACGGTTTTTTACCTATCTTTTCTCAAATATTCGAGTAATTGGAGCTTTGCTGCCATCGTAGTGATAAGAGAGAAGAAATAAGATAGAATAACCCGTTTTTATACATATAATTTTCTAGTCATGTAGCTATGGTTGATAACTATTTAGCCGTATTAGTGGCACTGTTTCAGGTTGGATTAGTCCGTTTTTTGCTTGCCTTGGCGAGGAACGTCAACCTTGTTTACTATTTTCTTGATAATAACACCGTAAAATAAATGGACGGTCAGTCCGCCTTCTATTTTCAATCAGGAAAGTAGGACTTCGTCGCACTACTATGACGACGATAAGGTTGCAGCTGAAACACATTAATTTCAATGAAAGGCTCTATAAAAAACGTGCCTATTTTAACAAAATTAGATCGTCGGATGCATCTATCGGGACTCCGTCTCTCGCCGTCTGGTTGTTCTATTTCATCAAATATTAGGAGGTAAGAGCTTGCATTAAGGGCCGTTTTATCTCGTTAGACCGTGCGATTGGAATCGACAATACTGTTGAATTCAATGGCAAGTGAAGGCCATCAGTCTATCTTTCTTTTTATTATTTTTTAGAAACTTAAAACGAAGGACTTTCCTCACATCAGGAGGATTATCCAAAGTATCAAAGTACCGACAACGGACAAGGTGAACTGACGGCTTTACTTTTACCTTTTCTGAATTAGGATGAACTAGTATAATAACGTTAGGAGGAATATCGCCCATAACGTATCTTTAATTTTTCCTTCTCAGTAATTAATCACTAATATACGAGCAAGACAGACGAGAAGACTACGCTTATTTTACTTTATCATTAGGTAAGGGCTTTGAGAATAATTCTCTATAACAACAAACGAAGTTTTGTTTCATGGAAACTTATACATGATATCTTACCCCTTCCCTTTCCCTCTTTTTAATTGAATAGGTTGATTTTAAACAGAAGTAACAGATAAAACTCTGGTTAAAATTGGACACCGAGATACTACTAGGTAAATAGATAAATAATTATGTATAAACCACTTGCTTTTCTCCATTACGGTATCAAGTATAGGATAAATAAATAATGTGATGTCACTACTAGCATATGAAGGGATTATGAATTTCGTTCTTGACGGTTATCTCTAGATGACGCATCAATCTGGGACATAAATAAAGACAATCAGCTATATATCAGCTATACAATAGGACAAATATCAAGGAGTATTAGTTACCCATAATATAAAATAAATATGAATTTTTAAGATTAACAATGACTGTCCTTTATTCCACATAGAAAATTAACCATTTATATGTCTTTCATAGTTCAGATGTCTGATGCGGTCTATAACTTGAATATATCCTAATCAAAAGATAACAAAGAAAGGAGTATTCTATGTAGCCATCTATGCACACTATACCGTTCCTACTTGTGAGTATATTGATACATTCCTTTATTCATGCATCCATAACTAGACTCCTTTATAACCAACGAGTAGTGATTTTGGTCCAACCTTTTCTCTTTCCCCCCCCTTCCATTTTCAAATTAAATATTGGTTACCATGCTGCATCTTATACGTCATTATGCAGACGACTTTGCATTATAATTGTTCCACCCCCTTTATCTAAAATTCAATGCATCCCAGGGTCCCTGATTTAAAACCCTTATAATCTTCCACAACTTTGTGATCTAAGATACACAAGGAACTGAATTGTAAAGACTGTGTCTATGTTGAAAACTCTTTTGATGATTAGAGGAGAATACTTAGCTACCTGTTGTGATTATCTGTGGATCATCTGTATATATCTGTTCTTATTGTTGTTTTTTGTAAATTTATTTGTAGAATATACGTGGCCCCTCCAGAAGAAGGCGCTGGTCGCCGAAACGCGCGTCGAGAATTATTGTGCCACCCCCTTCCTTTTTTAGGAATTTATCTTATGAGCATTTATTAATTCATGTATTGTACTTATTTGTTTTATGACAGTGATTAATGTATCTCTCATTATTTCAATTTATATGTATGAATTTTATGTCTTTTCATATGTGTTTTTAATACAACTATGAATAAAAGTTAAAAATTGAATCCACTGGTAGCCCTCTTTTCACTAATAGTTTCATCCTAATATGTATTTTTAATTATATCTGCCTAGGTTGTTTTTTGTCAATTGTTGGTTATCCCTGACCTAGGAGTCGAAAAATTGTATGTACTCAGGGGGTCCTTGGTAAATATCCGTCTGCTCGACCCCATCAATATACAGAGGTGCATTGTGTCCTTAAACTGGGGTCTTCTTCAGGACAATGGTGGATTCATAATGTAAACAAAGGCCCATTGGCTCCTATGTCAGAGGGGTAAGAAGGAGACACAAACCAGTCCCATCTGTGGACTGTGTGAGTAAGAGGAAAGCTGTAGGCTGTCGTAGAATAATTGGACCTCAAATGAAATAAATCACAGAGTGTCTTTGAAAGATTTCAAGACGGCTTGCCTGCCGACCGGCAGGCTCGCGTCTGGAGGAAATGAATCAGATTTCAACTTCTATCAATTTGCAACAATGTTATTGATTAAATCACGGAGCTTCTAATGTTAGAAGATGCTGAAAGGATGCGCTGAAGTGCATAATTCATGTGACACTCTATGTCTGCAAGGGTATTGTTATATATACACATACATAGACATATACATATACATATACATATGGGGAGCTGGCAGGGACTACGGGGCATTCAGGGTCCCGATACATACCCAACAGTGCACAGTGAGTGTCCGGGGGGGCCAAGGCACCCAGCATGAATTGGCTGGGTTCCGGTGAATGGGCTCCCCAGGGCCAAAATCGGCCCAGGTCATGGGGCTGCGTGGCCCTCTCCCCTTTTACCAATTGACTGGGATCTGGTGTATGGGGCCCAGGGCCAGAATCGGCATTATATGTAATTTATGCTTGTCTCTTCTGTCATTTGCACTTTTTTCACCCTTTTCACTACTATACTGGCTTAACCCTTTTATACAGGGCTATCCTTTGAGGCACCAGGATGTGGAGACTCTGAGTGGGAGATCAGTCCACCGGTTTACTGGAGAATCTTTGGAGAAATTGGAGCCGTCAAACTTACCATATGTCAATGGGTACTAGTCGCATATGTGCCCAATATGGGCATATGGATTCTTTATGTTTATACAGGGTGATGTTTTCTTCTCTGCACTCATGTTAGAAAAGGTCTGGGTGATATTCTTCTCCCAGTCCTTTTACAGAGCTAGTAGACCCACCCACATGGGCTTTATTCTGTTAATTTAATTTAATTTAATGTATTTAATATTTTTTACTTATTTATTTATTCCACCTGTTCAGTGTTATGGTATCATTCTAGCACTATGGACTAAGTGGCACCAGCCCACTGGGGCTATATCTATTTCATTTCTCTCATTATAGTTCAGATGTGTATTGAATCAGTAACTTTTATTCACACCACGCTTCCAGAGGCATATGAATATTGGTCCACTTGGGTGTTGCTATGTAATAATTAATTCAAGCCCACATGGGCATATGATGTGTGTTTCCTCTCTGTCCTGTGGACCCTTGGGGGAGGAACTGAGTCTTGCTTGTTGGATGTTGAGCATGCATGTGTGTGGTCATAACAAATGGGAGGTATCGTACACTATAGTTACTTGAGACATGTCTGGTAATTTTCATGAGTATTATTTACCTCCATAAGACTGTTCTATCTGCTCCTTTCCATGCCGCTTTACGAACAGTGAAGTAACTGCACTATATTGTATAGCTGGCAAGACATGAAGTAGAAAATAAATATACTTGTGACATGTTGTTCTCAATAGATTGCACAAATGTTGTATGTTTATAAGGATTAACATGGACTATTATGTATAATTTGCATATACTTGTCTTGCACACTACAAATTATATATTGGATATCAATCCAACATGGTGACCATCTACCTCTATTGGTTTCCCATCTGGTAGTCCTTTCTTATGTTTCATATGTTACTCTGCTGATGCAAACTACTCTTTTTAACCACTCACTATGAGAAAGCCGCCCACCTGTGACCAAGGAGACCTGGTCGATGAAACAGATTGTTAATTGTGTTTTCCTACATGTACCATGGATAAATTTAATAAACCTTCACATGCAAGGTACATTGGAGTGCACTATTCCTATGTTTCACAAGTCAAGGAACCAGTGAACTTTATATACAAGAAGAACAAACAGCCAATGTCAATTCAGATATCAACATAGTGAATTTAACTAATCTTGATTTAAATGCATCAAAAACTAAAATTTCTTTCTCATGGTTTATCATATTGTGCCTTGGAGAATATGGATTATGTCCAGACAAGAATAGACTGTTTTAGATTCACCAGAAAACTAAGGTTGGGAAAGTACTTTGACAACAGTAGGGCATCTGGGCAACAACACTGTGAACCAATTGCCATTGATGATGACCTGTTAGTGTCTGATTTTGATTTATTGCATGATCTAGACAGTCTCTGTAGAGGGGATGCGAGCAATACAGCTGATGATTAATTGATTAGAGAACAAGATTTAAATGATGATGTAGATCACAAAGTTAGAATTGCAATTTATCCAGTCTCTGACTTTGATTGTGAGTTGTGCCATTGGCAAACATTGAGTCTGTTTATGTAGGCCAAGCTTACAGGCATTGCAGCTCAGGTAACTACTACTGCTGAATTTCACTGGTTTTGTCTGAGTGAAAACTGATCCAAACTATAACGTCCCTGTAACCTTTGTTTTCTCGGTGAATATATATATTTATTTATTTATAAAGTTGGAATTAGGTTTAAATGAATTGGTGTCCTGTGTTGTGTGAGCCTGTTCTACCCATGGACAGGTCATGGCTGGAATCTATTAATCATTTGTTGGCAACGTTTCTGACACGCCCCTTCGTTCAGGTGCACCATGGCGGCAAACGCTTTTGATGGATTGTATGGATATACACCGCAGAGCCCTCCCGAAGCGTCAGAAGGTGCTCAAGCCTGTAGGTGATGAGTGCTGTGGTAATTAGAGCAATTGAGAGGAAGGCTTGCAGCATGTAGCTGAGTAGACAGGATTACCAGCACCACCAAAAGTCTTTTCCATACTTTACCTGCCGATTTTGAATTAACCAAAGGATTTGTGATATTAGACAGATGCTTTTGACTCTGTGCCGTGAAAGGAGTTATGAAAGTCACATACTACCTGAATTTTACTGCTGGTACTGCATGTGCTGCCCACATGTTTTCTGGAACAATTTGGAGGATTGGGACTTCCAAGTTTGGTAGCATGGGGTGCAAACAGCTACAAACGAAGAGTTTTTAAGCACACTCTACATCTCTTTGACACTGGGAAATACAGGGTTACGCATGATAAATGAGGAAAACTGGAACCCTGAGGGAAAACTCTAACCCTGAGGAACTTAATACATGTGACTTTTGGTATTAAGAGTGTTTCAGCTATTCTTTTTATGCATCCCCTTGCATCGCTATAAGGAACTTGTAACTCTACAAAGTAAAAAACAAGGACAACTAATGAATTAATGGTGTTCGCGTTGAACTGGGCCAATATCTGGAGGGGAGAAAGAACTCTTTCATTTTCAAATTGCAGCGCGTGCTAAAATAACATGGATGAATTTCATAATGTATGCATTTTCTATTCTTTTATTGGTTTAATAACAGATTAGGGCACCTTGCATTTACAATATTGAGCTCTGTTGGCATGAAACGTGATACTGGTTCTGTGATCACTGCATCAATGTTGTGTACTGTAAAGTGTTTTGCATACATTGGGGGTTTTCTCTGAAGACCTGACACTGGTCATTGGTATTTACCTGGAGGTCTTATAGGTCTAAAACACCAGCTGTGATATTTTGACTTTTGCAAGGTCTGCATGGACAATATTAAATAAGCTTATAATTACATATATTTAAAGGACAGCTACATTTACAGTTTTCTTTCATGTCCATTCATCAAGTGATATGTTTAACGCTATATAACGTGAGCTCAATATGGCGCCCAGTTTATGTGAAAAAGACCGGTGCCTTGTCTGAAACGCGTCATTTTAGCTAAAGCATTGGAATAAATTCAGTGGTTTAAAGGAATTGGCATCCTGTGCTGTGTCAGAGACTGTTCTACCCATGGACTGGTCGAGGCTGGAAAATATATATATCTTCTTCTGTGGAGGGATGTTATGCCATATTTTCTGCACAAGCCAGGGGTGCAGTACAGATGGCCCTTCTGCATTAAGCGACCCGGACAACTACTGGCAAACCATCACTGCTCTGCAGCGTCTTCGAGGCTCGGGGTACCTAGATGCCCGGTGTCCGCCACTTTTTCCAGGACGGCTCAGGCGGAGTGAGGTATTTTCCCTCCAACAGGACGCTGTGCAGCTGTATGGCTGTCCCTGCTGATATGCATTCCTGGGCAGCAGTTCGAGGGGGCCCAAGGAAGGCCATGTGGACTTTATTTACAACAAGGGGTGGTGATGGACAGAGTCTCTGAATTAAGCAGAGTACTCTCACCCAGTCAAGAGATCAGGGCTAGATCCAACACCGTTTTTTAGCTCATTGCACCATCCCAGTTTCAGAACCTGGCTGTATGCAAATTAGTCTGTCCCTGGCCCAGTGCATCATGGGAACAGGGCAGACCAGACTACAAAAGCCAATTCTTACACTGGGAAGGAAACAAGCTTCCGGGGACCGGTTTCTGCCATTTCAGGCGTCTTCGGCCCGGCTTGCTTGAATCCTGATGGTGCAATGAGCAAGGGACTCACATCTGAGTATACCCTTCCACGCTTAGGGTGGACAAAATTATTTACAACAAGGGGTGGTGATGGACAGAGTCTCTGAATTAAGCAGAGTACTCTCACCCAGTCAAGAGATCAGGGCTAGATCCAACACCGTTTTTTAGCTCATTGCACCATCCCAGTTTCAGAACCTGGCTGTATGCAAATTAGTCTGTCCCTGGCCCAGTGCATCATGGGAACAGGGCAGACCAGACTACAAAAGCCAATTCTTACACTGGGAAGGAAACAAGCTTCCGGGGACCGGTTTCTGCCATTTCAGGCGTCTTTGGCCCGGCTTGCTTGAATCCTGATGGTGCAATGAGCAAGGGACTCACATCTGAGTATACCCTTCCACGCTTAGGGTGGACAAAATTATTTACAACAAGGGGTGGTGATGGACAGAGTCTCTGAATTAAGCAGAGTACTCTCACCCAGTCAAGAGATCAGGGCTAGATCCAACACCGTTTTTTAGCTCATTGCACCATCCCAGTTTCAGAACCTGGCTGTATGCAAATTAGTCTGTCCCTGGCCCAGTGCATCATGGGAACAGGGCAGACCAGACTACAAAAGCCAATTCTTACACTGGGAAGGAAACAAGCTTCCGGGGACCGGTTTCTGCCATTTCAGGCGTCTTCTGCCCGGCTTGCTTGAATCCTGATGGTGCAATGAGCAAGGGACTCACATCTGAGTATACCCTTCCACGCTTAGGGTGGACAAAATTATTTACAACAAGGGGTGGTGATGGACAGAGTCTCTGAATTAAGCAGAGTACTCTCACCCAGTCAAGAGATCAGGGCTAGATCTAACACCGTTTTTTAGCTCATTGCACCATCCCAGTTTCAGAACCTGGCTGTATGCAAATTAGTCTGTCCCTGGCCCAGTGCATCATGGGAACAGGGCAGACCAGACTACAAAAGCCAATTCTTACACTGGGAAGGAAACAAGCTTCCGGGGACCGGTTTCTGCCATTTCAGGCGTCTTCGGCCCGGCTTGCTTGAATCCTGATGGTGCAATGAGCAAGGGACTCACATCTGAGTATACCCTTCCACGCTTAGGGTGGACAAAATTATTTACAACAAGGGGTGGTGATGGACAGAGTCTCTGAATTAAGCAGAGTACTCTCACCCAGTCAAGAGATCAGGGCTAGATCCAACACCGTTTTTTAGCTCATTGCACCATCCCAGTTTCAGAACCTGGCTGTATGCAAATTAGTCTGTCCCTGGCCCAGTGCATCATGGGAACAGGGCAGACCAGACTACAAAAGCCAATTCTTACACTGGGAAGGAAACAAGCTTCCGGGGACCGGTTTCTGCCATTTCAGGCGTCTTCGGCCCGGCTTGCTTGAATCCTGATGGTGCAATGAGCAAGGGACTCACATCTGAGTATACCCTTCCACGCTTAGGGTGGACAAAATTATTTACAACAAGGGGTGGTGATGGACAGAGTCTCTGAATTAAGCAGAGTACTCTCACCCAGTCAAGAGATCAGGGCTAGATCCAACACCGTTTTTTAGCTCATTGCACCATCCCAGTTTCAGAACCTGGCTGTATGCAAATTAGTCTGTCCCTGGCCCAGTGCATCATGGGAACAGGGCAGACCAGACTACAAAAGCCAATTCTTACACTGGGAAGGAAACAAGCTTCCGGGGACCGGTTTCTGCCATTTCAGGCGTCTTCGGCCCGGCTTGCTTGAATCCTGATGGTGCAATGAGCAAGGGACTCACATCTGAGTATACCCTTCCACGCTTAGGGTGGACAAAATTATTTACAACAAGGGGTGGTGATGGACAGAGTCTCTGAATTAAGCAGAGTACTCTCACCCAGTCAAGAGATCAGGGCTAGATCCAACACCGTTTTTTAGCTCATTGCACCATCCCAGTTTCAGAACCTGGCTGTATGCAAATTAGTCTGTCCCTGGCCCAGTGCATCATGGGAACAGGGCAGACCAGACTACAAAAGCCAATTCTTACACTGGGAAGGAAACAAGCTTCCGGGGACCGGTTTCTGCCATTTCAGGCGTCTTCGGCCCGGCTTGCTTGAATCCTGATGGTGCAATGAGCAAGGGACTCACATCTGAGTATACCCTTCCACGCTTAGGGTGGACAAAATTATTTACAACAAGGGGTGGTGATGGACAGAGTCTCTGAATTAAGCAGAGTACTCTCACCCAGTCAAGAGATCAGGGCTAGATCCAACACCGTTTTTTAGCTCATTGCACCATCCTAGTTTCAGAACCTGGCTGTATGCAAATTAGTCTGTCCCTGGCCCAGTGCATCATGGGAACAGGGCAGACCAGACTACAAAAGCCAATTCTTACACTGGGAAGGAAACAAGCTTCCGGGGACCGGTTTCTGCCATTTCAGGCGTCTTCGGCCCGGCTTGCTTGAATCCTGATGGTGCAATGAGCAAAGGACTCACATCTGAGTATACCCTTCCACGCTTAGGGTGGACAAAATTATTTACAACAAGGGGTGGTGATGGACAGAGTCTCTGAATTAAGCAGAGTACTCTCACCCAGTCAAGAGATCAGGGCTAGATCCAACACCGTTTTTTAGCTCATTGCACCATCCCAGTTTCAGAACCTGGCTGTATGCAAATTAGTCTGTCCCTGGCCCAGTGCATCATGGGAACAGGGCAGACCAGACTACAAAAGCCAATTCTTACACTGGGAAGGAAACAAGCTTCCGGGGACCGGTTTCTGCCATTTCAGGCGTCTTCGGCCCGGCTTGCTTGAATCCTGATGGTGCAATGAGCAAGGGACTCACATCTGAGTATACCCTTCCACGCTTAGGGTGGACAAAATTATTTACAACAAGGGGTGGTGATGGACAGAGTCTCTGAATTAAGCAGAGTACTCTCACCCAGTCAAGAGATCAGGGCTAGATCCAACACAGTTTTTTAGCTCATTGCACCATCCCAGTTTCAGAACCTGGCTGTATGCAAATTAGTCTGTCCCTGGCCCAATGCATCATGGGAACAGGGCAGACCAGACTACAAAAGCCAATTCTCACACTGGGAAGGAAACAAGCTTCCGGGGACCGGTTTCTGCCATTTCAGGCGTCTTCGGCCCGGCTTGCTTGAATCCTGATGGTGCAATGAGCAAGGGACTCACATCTGAGTATACCCTTCCACGCTTAGGGTGGACAAAATTATTTACAACAAGGGGTGGTGATGGACAGAGTCTCTGAATTAAGCAGAGTACTCTCACCCAGTAAAGAGATCAGGGCTAGATCCAACACCGTTTTTTAGCTCATTGCACCATCCCAGTTTCAGAACCTGGCTGTATGCAAATTAGTCTGTCCCTGGCCCAGTGCATCATGGGAACAGGGCAGACCAGACTACAAAAGCCAATTCTTACACTGGGAAGGAAACAAGCTTCCGGGGACCGGTTTCTGCCATTTCAGGCGTCTTCGGCCCGGATTGCTTGAATCCTGATGGTGCAATGAGCAAGGGACTCACATCTGAGTATACCCTTCCACGCTTAGGGTGGACAAAATTATTTACAACAAGGGGTGGTGATGGACAGAGTCTCTGAATTAAGCAGAGTACTCTCACCCAGTAAAGAGATCAGGGCTAGATCCAACACCGTTTTTTAGCTCATTGCACCATCCCAGTTTCAGAACCTGTCTGTATGCAAATTAGTCTGTCCCTGGCCCAGTGCATCATGGGAACAGGGCAGACCAGACTACAAAAGCCAATTCTTACACTGGGAAGGAAACAAGCTTCCGGGGACCGGTTTCTGCCATTTCAGGCGTCTTCGGCCCGGCTTGCTTGAATCCTGATGGTGCAATGAGCAAGGGACTCACATCTGAGTATACCCTTCCACGCTTAGGGTGGACTAAATTATTTACAGCAAGGGGTGGTGATGGACAGAGTCTCTGAATTAAGCAGAGTACTCTCACCCAGTCAAGAGATCAGGGCTAGATCCAACACCGTTTTTTAGCTCATTGCACCATCCCAGTTTCAGAACCTGATATGCATTCCTGGGCAGCAGTTCGAGGGGGCCCAAGGAAGGCCATGTGGACTTTGGCAGTACATTCAGAATTACTTCCCCACCTACCTGCAGATTCCTGACATGCTTGTTTCAACTCGACACGCATCCCCCATACCGCCGGCCCATATGCATCAACATATTGCATCTGATTCTTCTTATGTGGAGGGATGTTATATTCACTGGGATATATATTCACTGAAAAAAACATAGGTTTCAGGCACATTATAGTTAGAAATTAGCATTTAAAACAACCTTAGAAATTCACTGAAAAAACATAGGTTTCAGGGCCGTCATAGTTAGTTGGACATTTCACTCGTACAAAACCAGTGAAATTCCCTGTTAAAGCTAGTTCAGTTAACTATAACTCATGCCCCCGCAATGCACTGCTGATGACGTCACATATTACATCTCTCATGATATGGTTAGTGACTAACTATGCCTACAGAGGTAGGATATGTGAAGAAAGAAGAAAAAACACACAGAAAGAAGCAAAAGAAATGCAGAAAGAAGCAACAGAAGTCCACAAAGACAAAGAAAAGTGCAGGAAGAAGCAACAGAGGAGCAGAAAGAGGCCTTGTTCCAAACTTATCCTGTGCCCACAACTTTTTTCAGACGGGTACTGGTGGTAACTGACTCTGACTAACCAGGCCAAGAGCCAGTGCTATGCTAAAAGACACTTAGAATACAGTGAAAACACCTACATATACTAGGGAATACTATGTTTTGGGGTACCCTGTGATTAGCATGACCTCCTCTGTAAGGCCCTATTACATAATAGGGCTGGGGGATTAAAACTACCTCTTAAAATGCGCAACGGTCACGTTTGCACAGTGGTGAAGGGGGGGCCTGAGGTGACATGTGTGCAAACATGCCCTGTGGCCGTTTTAAGTTGGGATATTAAGCCCCCTTGAATCCTGACGGTCCCTGGGGTCCAACTAGCCAACCAGGTACCGCCAGTAAGTGCCACAGATCTGCATTGCAGAGAGGTGTAAAAAGGGACATGACCTAGACCACCTCTCTGCAACACAGCTCAGTGGCGCTTACCGGAAGCACCTGGTGGGCTAGTTGGCCCCCAGGGGCCCTCAGGATTGAAAGGGAATTAATTCCCCAACTTTAAACTCGCCACAGGCCCCGCCCCCTCCCTTCACCACTATGCAAACTGCCCTGTGGTGCGTTTTAAGTTGGGAGATTAAGTCCCCTTGAATCCCCATTGTAAAACGCGCCACAGGGTGCGTTTGCAGAGTATTGATGGGAGGGGGTGGGGTCTTCGGCACGATCGCTGTGCTTTTGTGTTGTTTTTTCTTTTTAGAAGGGGGGCTGCGTGGCCCCCCTTCTTTTTACTTTTTTTTTGGCCCTGGTGACCCCATCCCCCAGGGCCATACCCCCATTTTTAATGGCCTCCCGTGGCCAATTCCAGCCCATCCCCCGGGCCGGCCTTTATTTTATTTTATTTTCTTTTTTTTATTTTGGGGGAGGGGGGCTGCATGGCCCACCTCCTCAGGCCAATTATGGCCGGGGACCCCATCCCCCGGGGCTGGCCCGCTCCGTTGAGGACCATGGGGGCCCCCCACCCATTAAATAAGAAGCCCCGGGGTGGCGGTGCCCGGGGCTGGGGGGGCAGCTTTTTTGGGCCCTGGGGGTACTTGTGGGACCCCCTGAGCAGGCCTAGGCGGTCAGGGTGTTTCTACCCTGACCCCTTCTCTTGTTTTTCACGTTTGTTTTTCTCTTATCTTGTGACTCAGTTCTACCGAGTTACGAGATGGCTGCCAATACTTCCTGGTTTGGAGTGTTGACACCAATTACCATGAAGCTCGTGGTCGGGAGGGTGCGCGGATCCTCCGAGCCTCTATATATCGAAACTTTTATTTTTTGATTTTCTCAGCAACTACTGAACGGATTTACACCATTTAAGAAAAAGAGTTCTTTCCGAAACAAGGGCTACCTTTATGCCAAATTGGAGTAATTCCGTTCAGCAGTTCGACCTGTAGCCGTGTCTAAAGGAAAATGCATTTTTCAACCTCTTTTTTTTAAATTTCTCAGGGACTACTGAACGGATTTACACCATTTAACAAAAAGAGTTCTTTCTGAAACAAGGGCTATCTTTTTGCAAAATTTGGTGTAATTCCGTTCAGCAGTCCGGGCTGTAGCCTTGTCTAGAGTTTCCTATGGGAATTAACATTGAGAAATCACGTTTTGGGACCCCCCTTTTTCTCGGCCCACGCTCGCCGGAATTACCCCGAAACTTTCAAGATATGAGCTGACCGGAGCTAGTAGATATTACCTACTGGCGGTCGCCAGTAGGTAGTTATAGTTAGGAACTAGTTTCAATAGGAAATCCACAACATTCTATTTGGAATAACTTTGGCGCCGGTGGACGAATCTTCGCAAATTTCTCAAAGAAGATGGCCCGCTCTGCTCCGCTCCTTCCATGAAAGTTTTGGGGGGATTTGTCAAGTGGGGGCTGAGAAAAAAGGGGGGTCCCAAAACGTGTTTTCCCCATGTTATTTTCCATAGGACGATTAGACACGGCTACAGCCCGAACTGCTGAACGGAATTACAACAAAATGGTAGAGTTTGATTCGCAGATCACGCTTTTGCTTAAATGGTGTAAATACCTCCAGTAGTTCCTGAGAAAATCAAAAGAAAAAAAATATATATATCTAGCATTCCGAGCACGAGCTGCATGCTGATTGGCTGTCAACTGTCTGTCAACACTCCAAACCAGAAATTTTTAGCAGCCATCTTGGGACCAATATACATGATAGCACCTCATTAAAAAGCATTGCAGTTAATAGAAGGTTTTAAGACTTTAGTTACATTATAAATCATTTGTTGATAGTACCATACTAATTTTAGGAATTGTGGTGTTTTCTAAGGTGATTTTACTATGTGAAAAAGCCTTCTGCTGGGATATCATGAATCATGTTTTAGAGAAAACAAACTATTTTCTCATGCTTTTCCCACAGAGGTTTGGAAGGTGATGTATAAGCTAAACTGAGAGCATATTTTCTGTAAATTCACATTATCTTTCTCAGTCATGTGAGAATGAAGTCTGACATTCTCAGTAAAACATGTACATCCAACAAGAGCAGAGACTGTCAGTTGATTCCTTTGTGTTCTACTGCAGCTTCCCAGAGTGTTCTAAAGAACAACTAGAGAGCTAACAGTCCTACTTATGACAAACGTATGGCACACCTGAAGCCATCTTGATCGGAATAAAGTGGTAACTCTTAAAACATTTAATTTAAAAAGGAACAACATGAGGGGGTTCATTTTGCCATAGAAAGTATGATTAGTGCTGCAGAAAGAAAAATGAAGGCACATTTTGAGTGACTACTCAAATCCTCTTCTATTTCATTAAGAAATTCTGACATGCAGACTGAAACATGCACTTTCAATACCAGCAGCAGACTTCCCTGGTGAGCAGAAGCTTTACTACAGTGATCTAATAAGCAACTAGAGTGCTAACATTCTGAATTTATGGCAAATGTGTGACACATCTGAATGCCTCCTTGATGGAGTCAAAGTTAAAAACTGAAAGTATTTCCTACTGAGGAGACTGTAGTAAATTTAGGAATTTAGGAAACTTCATAACAAATACGTCTCCCAAGATGGCCACCAGAGACAAAAGAGCCCAAATGTAGCACAAATTTCACCCAGATGTAGCCCAAATATAGCCCAATGACAGAATGTCCCAGAGTGTTCTAAAGAACAACTAGAACGCTAACAGTTTAATGACAAAAGTATGGCACACCTGAAGCCATTTTGATTGGAATAAAGTGGTAACACTTAAAACATTTAATTTGCAAAGGAGAAAAATGAGGGGGTTCATTTTGCCACAGAAATTATGATTAGTGCTGCACAAAGAAAAATGAGGGCACATTTTGACTTCTCAAATCCTCTTATATTTCATAAAAAAATTCTGACATGCAGACTGAAACATGCACTTTGAATACCAGCAGCTGACTTCCCTGGTGAGCAGTATCTTTACTACAGTGATCTAATGAGCAACTAGAGTGCTAACATTCCGAATTTATGGCAAATGTGTGACACATCTGAATGCCTTCTTGATGGTACCAAAGTAAGCAAGCATTGAAAATGCAATAGGTTTCGCCCTCGTTTAAGTTAAAGCAATTCTGTTTGTAATTAGGTGGCTTTTTAGCTTTGCTTGTATTAGTGTTTTTCAAACTTTCATGTACATAACATGCATTTGTATGCGTATATGTATATGTATGCATTCAGTTATATTTGTATTTATATAGATATGCATTTTATATATATGTTTATATATGTATGTATATATATTTACACACATACATATATATAAATGCATATGCATATATATATGTGCATATGTGTGCGTGTAGAGAGAGGTAGAGAGAGGTAGCGAGGTAGAGGTAGAGAGGTAGAGGTGTAGAGGTAGGGGTGTAGAGGTATAGAGGTAGAGGTAGAGAGTAGTAGAGAGAGAGGTAGAGAGCAGAGAGTGAGTATTAGGGAGTAGAGAGTGAGTAGTAGAGAGTAGTAGAGAGTAGTAGAGAGAGTAGCAGAGAGTGAGTAGTAGAGAGTAGTAGAGTGAGTAGTAGAGAGGGAGTAGTAGAGTAGTAGAGAGTGAGTATTAGAGTGAGTAGTAGAGAGTAGTAGAAAAGAGTAGTAGAGAGTGAGTAGTAGAGAGTGAGTAGTAGAATGAGTAGTAGAGTGGGTAGTAGAGAGTGAGTAGTAGAGAGTAGAAGAGAGAGAGAGAGTAGTAGAGAGTGAGTAGTAGAGATTAGTAGAGAGTGAGTAGTAGAGAGAGTAGTAGAGAGTAGTAGAGTGTTAGAGAATGAGTAGTAGAGAGTAGTGGAATAGTAGAGAGTGAGTAGTAGAGTGAGTAGTAGAGAGTAGTAGAGAGTGAGTAGTTGAGTGAGTAGTAGAGAGTAGTACAGAGCAAGTAGTAGAGTGGGTGGTAGAGAGGGAGTAGTAGAGAGTAGTAGAGAGAGAGTAGTAGAGTGAGTAGTAGAGAGTGAGAAGTAGAGAGAGTAGTAGAGAGTGATTAGTAGAGAGCGAGTAGTAGAGAGTGAGTAGTGGAGAGTGAGTAGTAGAGAGTAGTAGAGAGTGAGTAGTAGAGAGTGAGTAGTAGAGCGTGAGTAGTAGAGAGTGAGTATTAGAGAGAGCGTAGTAGAGAGTGAGTAGTAGAGAGTAGTAGAGTGAGTAGTAGAGAGAGAGAGTAGTAGAGAGTGAGTAGTAGAGTAGTAGAGAGTGAGTGGTAGAGAGTAGTAGAGAGTAGTAGAGAGTGAGTAGTAGAGAGCTAGTAGTAGAGAGCGAGTAGTAAAGAGAGTAGTAGAGAGCAGTAGAGTAGTAGAGAGTGAGTCGTAGAGAGCGAGTAGTAGAGATTGAGTAGTGGAGAGTGAGTAGTAGAGAGTAGTAGAGAGTGAGTAGTAGAGAGTGAATAGTAGAGAGTGAGTAGTAGAGAGTGGTAAAGAGAGTAGTAGAGAGTGAGTAGTAGAGAGAGAGTAGTAGGGAGTAGTAGAGAGTGAGTAGTAGAATAGTAGAGGGGGTGTGGTAGAGAGTAGTAGAGAGTAGTAGTGAGTAGTAGAGAGTGAGTAGTAGAGAGTAGTAGTAGAGAGTAGTAGAGAGGGAGTAGTAGAGAGTAGTAGCAAGTTAGTAGTAGAGAGTAGTAAATAGTGAGTAGTAGAGAGTGAATAGTAGAGAGTGAGTAGTAGAGAGTGAGTACTAGTGAGAGAGTAGTAGAGAGTAAGTAGTAGAGAGTAGTAGAGTAGTAGAGAGTGAGTAGTAGAGTAGTAGAGAGAGAGTACTAGAGAGTAGTAGAGTGAGTAGTAGAGAGTGAGTAGTAGAGAGTAATAGAGAGAGAGTAGTAGAGAGTGAGTAGTAGAAAGTAGTAAAGAGTGAGTAGTAGAGAGTGAGTAGTAGAGATTAGTAGAGTAATAGAGAGTGAGTAGTAGAGAGTGAGTAGTAGAGAGAGAGTAGTAGAGAGTAGTAGAGAGTGAGTAGTAGAGTAGTAGAGAGTAGTCAGTCCGTGTCAGTCAGTCAGTAAGTGTCAGTCAATCAGTGTCAGTCAGTGTCATTCAGTAAGTGTCAGTCAATCAGTGTCAGTCAGTCAGTGTCAGTCAGTCAGTGTCAGTCAATCAGTGTCAGTCAGTGTCAGTCAATCAGTGCCAGTCAATCCGTGTCAGTCAGTCAGTGTCAGTCAATCAGTGTCAGTCAATCAGTGTCAGTCAGTGTCAATCAGTCAGTGTCAGTCAGACAATCAGTGTCACCTAGAGCAGCTCTGCTGACCTGGTTCTCTGGCTCTAAAGCAGCTCTGCTGACCTGGTTCTCTGGCTCTAAAGCAGCTCTGCTGACCTGGTTCTCTCCCTCTAAAGCAGCTCTGCTGACCTGGTTTCTCTGGCTCTACCGCAGGTCTGCTGACCTGGTTCTCTGGCTCTAGAGCAGCTCAGCAGACCCAGTTCTTAGGCTACAGAGCAATTCTGCTGATCTGGTTCTCTGGCTCTAAAGCAGCTCTACTGACCCGGTTCTATGGCTCTAAAGCAATTCTGCTGACATGGTTCTCTGGCTCTAGAGCAGCTCTGCTGACCTGGTTCTCTCCCTCTAGAGCAGCTCTGCTGACCTGGTTCTCTCCCTCTAAAGCAGCTCTACTGACCTGGTTTCTCTGGCTCTACAGCAGCTCTGCTGACCTGGTTGTCTGGCTCTAGAGCAGCTCTGCTGGCCTTGTTCTGAGGCTCTAGAGCAGCTCTGCTGACCTGGTTCTCTGGCTCTAAAGCAGCTCTGCTGACCTGGTTCTCTGGCTCTAAAGCAGCTCTGCTGACTTGGTTCTCTGGCTCTAGAGCAGCTCTGCTGACCTGGTTCTCTGGCTCTAAAGCAGCTCTGCTGACCTGGTTCTCTGGCTCTAAAACAGCTTTGCTGGCCAGGTTCTCTGGCTCTAAAGCAGCTCTGCTGACCTGGTTTCTCTGGCTCTACAGCAGCCCTGCTTACCTGGTTCTATGGCTCTAGAGCAGCTCTGCTGACCTAGTTCTTAGTCTCTAGAGCAGCTATGCTGACCTGGTTCTCTGGCTCTAGAGCAGCTCTGCTGACTTGGTCCCTTGGCTCTAAAGCAGCTCTGCTGACCTGGTTCTCTCCCTCTAAAGCAGCTCTGCTGACCTGGTTCTCTCACTTTAAAGCAGCTCTGCTGACCTGGTTTCTCTAGCTCTACAGCAGCTCTGCTGACCTGGTTCTCTGGCGCAGCTCTGCTGACCTGGTTCTTAGGCTCTAGAGCAGCTCTGCTGACCTGGTTCTCTGGCTCAAAAGCAGCTCTGCTGACCTGGTTCTATGGCTCTAGAGCAGCTCTGCTGACCTGATTCTCTGGCTCTAGAGCAGCTCTGCTGACCTGGTTCTCTCCCTCTAAATCAGCTCTGCTGACCAGTTTCTCTGCTTCTAGAGCAGCTCTGCTGACCTTGGTCTATGGCTCTAAAGCAGCTCTGCTGACCTGGTTCTCTGGCTCTAGAGCAGCTCTCCTGACCTGGTTTTCTGGCTCTAAAGCAGCTCTGCTGACCTAGTTCTCTCCCTCTAAAGCAGCTCTGCTGACCTGGTTTCCCTGGCTCTAGAGCAGCTCTGCTGACCTGGTGCTCTGGCTCTAAAGCAGCTCTACTGAGCTGGTTCTCTCCCCCTAAAGCAGCTCTGTTGACCTGGTTCTCTGCCTCTAGAGCAGCTCTGCTGACCTGGTTCTCTGGCTCTAAAGCAGCTCTGCTGACCTGGTTCTATGGCTCTAAAGCAGCTCTGCTGACCTGGTTCTCTGGCTTCAGAGCAGCTCTGCTGACCTAGTTCTCTGGCTCTAAATCAGCTCTGCTGACCTGGTTCTCTCCCTCTAAAGAGCTCTGCTGACCTGGTTCTCTGGCTCTAAAGCAGTTCTGCTGACCTGGTTCTCTGCCTCTAGAGCAGCTCTGCTGACCTGGTTCTATGGCTCTAAAGCAGCTCTTCTGACCTGGTTCTCTGGCTCTAGAGCAGCTCTGCTGACCTGGTTCTCTGGCTCTAAAGCAGTTCTGCTGACCTGCTCCTATCCCTCTTAAGCAGCTCTGCTGACCTGGTTTCTCTGGCTCTACAGCAGCTCTGCTGACCTGGTTTCCGGCCTCTAGAGCAGCTCTGCTAACCTGGGTCTCTAGCTCTAGAGCAGCTCTGCTGACCTGGGTCTCTGATTCTAGAGCAGCTCTGCTGACCTGCTTTTTAGGCTCTAGAGCAGCTCTGCTGACCTGCTTCTCTGGCTCTACAGCGGCTCTGCTGACCTGGTTGCTCTGGCTCTACAGCAGCTCTGCTGACCTGGTTCTCTGGGCTTACGATGCACGCACCCGACCCGATATTTAAAAATAATATTTAATTTTAAGTACAAATATATTATTTTTATGAATATCTTAGATAATCTCTTGCCCTAATATGTATATTAAAGACACATACATATAATTTTGAAACATAATTTTTTTTTGCGGGAGTAGCGCACCCAGCGTGCCCCAGCACGTATATGACGTCACGAGGGACCCGCCACCGTGCAAGTGTCTCGTACCATAATGCGCATGTGTCGCAAATGCGTGGGAGTAGGAGTCGCGGCTGGTCGCTTACCAATCACGCACATCACGCAATATTAAATGTATATGATGTAACTGAAAAACACGCAGCCTTCGCACACTGTACGCAGATCCTTCATGACTTTTCTAAAATGGCGTTTAGAATCCACGCACCCATCGTGATGTGTACGCTTTGAGTGCGCGACTCCGAAAAAAAAATGGGAACTTTTTTTTTTAAAAGAAAATAATATAAATATATTAAAATAAAAGATGAAAACAAAAAAATTTATCAATATTTCAGTTTGAATTTTTTTAAAATATTTTTTGCAATTTTCAGAAAAATATATAATGTTATTTAATGAATAACATATTTATAAATAAACAGCTAAAAAGCTGTAGAAAATGAGTACAAAAAAATAGGTATAACTACAATCACACTTAAAAATTAGCATTTTAAAAACCTTTGAAATTCACTGAAAGAACCATAGGTTTCAGAGACGTTATAGTTACAAATTAGCATTTAAAAAACCTTAGACAGTCACAGAAAAAAAAATAGGTTTCACGGGTGTTATAGTTAGTTGGCCATTTCACTCGTACAAAACCATAGAAATACCTCCGTTATAGTTAGTTCTGCTAACTATAACTTGTGTGCCAGCAATACACTGCTGATGATGTCACATATTGCATTAATAATGACATGGTCAGTGTCAGCATTTAAAAAACCTTGCAAATTCATTGAAAAAACTATAGGTTTCACACATGTTATAGTTAGCTGGACATTTCACTCATACAAAGCCATTGAAATTCCCCTGTTATAGTTAGTTCAGCTAACTATAACTCGCGCGCCCGCAATGCACTGCTGATGACGTCACATATTACATCACTCATGAAATGGTCAGTGACATCACTCATTACATCACTGATGACATCTCAAATTACATCACTGATGACACCATCCTTGTGAAAGAGTGGCAGATCTCCTCTCAGCGTAATATAACCTTGACATCACTGATGACATCACTGATGACATCACTGATGACATCTCAAATGACATCACTGATGACATCACTGATGACATCTCATTTGACATTACTGATCACATCACTGATGACATCATTCATGTGATAATACAATGAACCTCTTCAGACTCTAATATAACCTTAGATACACTCAGTGTAAACAGACACTCACAGACTGTCACTCATCCATGGAGTTACTCACACACCTAGTCAGTCATGCAAAGAATCAATCGCACCTCCATTTCCTCAACTATACAGTTATACACACCTTACTTATTCAAACATATACTAACACATATTTACTCTCTTATACAATCCCTGATACAAGTTCACAATGATCCATACAGCCACTCACACATTCACTGGCTCTTATGCACAGTTATTTATATATGTCAACTCTCACATGTACTGTGTTTTACATATGTACTTACTTTGACATGTAGCACTGAGATATCCATTCACTCACCAATACACTCATGCACACAGTCAACCGCCCATACAGCTGTTTCCATATGCACTTTTGAACCCATACATCTAGTGAATCAACTGCTCACACATCTATGCACAGAGTCATACACCTCCCAGCCACCCACACACACACTCAGTCTCCCATACAAATACTTGGGCAACCAATCAATAACCCATATAGTTACTCATATAGCTACTGATCAACACATGCAGCAGTTTACAGAACAACAGACATAATGATGCACAAATTAAGACAGTTTAGTCACTAACCCATGCACTCAGTGAGACACATTTAATCACTCACTCATACAGTCAGTCATGCACCTACTAAATCCTTCATCTAGGCACTTATACATTCACTCATTCTTCAATATGTAAGACATATTTTAACTTTACAGAAACATACAGTCACTGGATGTTGTCATCAGTGATGTCATCAGTGATGTCATTCGAGATGTCATCAGTGATGTCATCAGTGATGTCACTGACCATGTCATGAATGATGTAATGTGTGACATGATCAGCAGTGGATTGGGGGGGCGCGATATATAGTTAGTGCAACTAACTATATATGCGAATTTCAATGGTTTTGTGTGAGTAAAATAAGGTTTTGTAAATGCTAATTCCTAACTATATATGGTCTGTAACCTATGGTTTTTCTGTGAATTTCAATGGTTTTTTAATAGCAAATATCAAAAGCTGTAAAATGTATTCTTCTTTTAAAGGAAAATATATTTTATATGTATTTAATATAATTTTTTTATGTATATAAATTTTTTGAGGGAACGAATTTATCAACTATCATGCTGAAGAAGAGTGTGGGGAAAAAAAACAAAGAGGAGGACTAAGAGGAAAGAACAATGAGTTCAAAAATACAATTGCTTTAAAGCATGAAGTGCTTTTCCACACATTTACATTTAAATAACCCATATTAGAACATACAAAATATCTACAGAGGAGACGGTGTACATTGAATTTTAGACTCTTCATTGGTACCTACATGTTGGTATTACATCACCCACACAACACAACAGCTCTATTCAGAGCTACCCTACCTCAAAGCACTCTAAAATATTATTTTAATATTTCCCTTGGTTTTCCCCTTGTTACGCTTTCCGGAACGCTACCCGGTGCGCGGACCGGGCGCTAACCGTGCGAAAACTTGAAAAAAAAGGTCTTTTTTTACATATATGGGCCTCCTCAGCCACCCTCAGAAAACCTAGGGGGTCAGGATATGTCTCCCGTGCCCCCTTATACCCATTCCCAACATTGTTTATCCTCCATCTTGTGACTAAATTCGTCCGAAACACAAGATGGCGGACTCCCGTTACGCTACCGGTGAGCTACCCGGTTCGCGTACCGGGTAGCGCTTCCACCGCAAAAAATCGGAAAAAATTTATTTTATTTTTTTGCCCCGTGGGGCCCTTTAATAGCCCCCACATCAATCCTAGGGGGTCAGGAGGGGTCTACCTTGCCCCCTTTCATTCATTTCCCCCTTCGTTTATTTCCACCTCTTGTCTCTCGATCCTACCAAGAGACAAGATGGCGGCCGCTCCGGACTGTTTAGAATGTTGACAGTCACCGGAGAGCCAATCCGCTTCTCCTCGTGAAGTTCCGTTACGCGTCTGGTACGCGAACCGGGGAGCTAACCGGGACGCTGTCACAGATATATATATTTTTTTGAACGTTAATTTCTCAAAATCCACTGGAGCACATATCTTGAGACCTAGCAAAGGCACATCGGGCAAACAGTCTCTACAATTTTGCCAAGTTTCATAGAAATCCATTCAGCCGTTCGAGCTAAAAGTGAGTCCAACCGCCCTATGGAAAACTCAATGTTAAAAACACGTTTTGGGACCCCCCTTTTTTTTTCTCATCCCCCGCTTGATGAAACCCCCCCAAATTTTCAGGGGACGCTCAGAAACAAAATGTGCCATTTTCCTGAAAATTTCAGCCAATTCCGTCCATCAACGCCAAAGTTATTCAACATAGAATTTTCAGAAATCCCTATTCAAAAAAATCCTAACTATATATACCTATTGGCGACCGCCAGTAGGTAATATATATATATATATATATATATATATATATATATATATATATATATAACATTTCTATGGCAAAATGAAACCCCTCATTTTGTTCCTTTTCAAATTAAATGTATTAAGTGTTACCACTTTATTCCAATCAAGATGACTTCAGGTGTGCCATACTTTTGTCATAAGTAAGACTGTTAGCGTTCTTGTTGTTCTTTAGAACACTCTGGGACATTCTGTCATTGGGCTATAGTTGGGCTACATCTGGCTGATATTTGGGCTACATTTGGGCTCTTTTGTCTCTGGTGGCCATCTTGGGAGACTGCATATCAGAATTCTTTTAATGAAATATAAGAGGATTTGAGAAGTCACTCAAAATGTGCCCTAATTTTTCTTTCTTCAGCACTAATCATAATTTCTATGGCAAAATGAACCCCCTCATTTTGTTCCTTTGCAAATGAAATGTTTTAAGTGTTAACACTTTATTCCAATCAAGATGACTTCAGGTGTGCCATACTTTTGTCATAAGTAAGACTGTTAGCGCTCTAGTTGTTATTTAGAACACTCTGGGACATTCTGTCACTGGGCTATAGTTGGGCTACATCTGGCTGATATTTGGGCTACATTTGTTTTTTTTTGTCTCTGGTGGCCATCTTTGGGCTACATTGGGCTACATTTGGGCTCTAACATATATATAGCCCAATGTAGCCCAATATATATTTTTCAAAGTTAATTTTCGTAAAAACCACTGGAGCATATATCTTGAGACATAGCAAAGGCACATCGGGCTACCAGTCCTTACAATTTTGCCAAGTTTTGTGGAAATCCATTCAGCCGTTCGAGCTAAAAGTGAGTCCAACCGCCCTATGGAAAACTCAATGTTAAAAACACATTTTGGGACCCCCCTTTTTTCTCGGCCCCCACTTGACGAAACCCCCCCAAACCTTCGGGGGACGCTCAGAAACAAAATGTGGCATTTTCCTGAAAATTTCAGCCAAATCCGTCCATCAACGCCAAAGTTATTCAACATAGAATTGTCAGAAATCCCTATTCAAAAAAATCCTAACTATATATACCTACTGGCGACTGCATGACTGACTGTATAAGTGAGTGATTAAATGTGTCTCACTGAGTGCATGGGTTAGTGACTAAACTGTTTTAAATTGTGCATCATTGTGTCTGTTGTTCTGTAATCTGATGCATGTGTTGATCATTAGCTATATGACTAACTATATGGGTTATTGATTGGTTGCCCAAGTATTTGTATGGGAGACTGAGTGTGTGTGTGGGTGTCTGGGAGTTGTATGACTCTGTGCATAGATGTGTGAGCAGTTGATTCACTAGATGTATGGGTTCAAAAGTGCATATGGAAACAGCTGTATGGGCGGTTGACTGTGTGCATGAGTGTATTGGTGAGTGAATGGATATCTCAGTGCTACATGTCAAAGTAAGTACATATGTAAAACACAGTACATGTGAGAGTTGACATATATAAATAACTGTGCATAAGAGCCAGTGAATGTGTGAGTGGCTGTATGGATCATTGTGAACTTGTATCAGGGATTGTATAACAGAGTAAATATGTGTTATTATATGTTTCAATAAGTAAGGTGTGTATAACTATATAGTTGATGAAATGGAGGAGTGATTGATTCTTTGCATGACTGACTAGGTGTGTGAGTAACTCCATGGATGAGTGACAGTCTGTGAGTGTCTGTTTACACTGAGTGTATCTAAGGTTATATTAGAGTCTGAAGAGGTTCATCATATCATCACATGAATGATGTTATCAGTGATGTGATCAGTAATGTCAAATGAGATGTCATCAGTGATGTCATCAGTGATGTCATTTGAGATGTCATCAGTGATGTCATCAGTGATGTCACTGACCATGTCATGAATGATGTAATATGTGACATCATCAGCAGTGGATTGCGGGTGCGCGATATATAGTTAGTGCAACTAACTATATATGGAATTTCAATGGTTTTGTGTGAGTAAAATAAGGTTTTGTAAATGCTAATTCCTAACTATATATGGTCTGTAACTTATGGTTTTTTCAGTGAATTTTCAAGGTTTTGTAAATGCTAATTCCTAACTATATATGGTCTATAACCTATGGTTTTTTCAGTGAATTTCATAGGTTTTTTAATAGCAAATTTTTATAGTTTTTAAAAATAATAAATTTTAAATCGAATTTTATATTGTATAATTATGTCATTTTTTTTTTTATTCTTTTTGGTGCGCTCCCGGGGCGCGGACCAGTGAACGCACGGGTAAGCACAATCTTGCGGCGCACCCCGGGGCGCGTACTGATGAGCGTCCCGATAGCGCTATTGCCGCGAACGAAAACAACATTGTGACGTATTGCGTAGCCGCCACGCCTTGCGTCATAAGACACGTATCGCGTAGCCGCGAGATGCGTCTTATGACGCACCGCGTAAGCGCATCCGGAAGCGCATACGATCGCGCAACGTAAACGCCCTGATGCGCTTACGAAACACGCCCCGGGACGCGCCCCGGGGCGCGTAGCGTAAGCGCGTCAAACCATGTGACTTTAAAATAACACTTTTCATTGGTTCATAACTTTTTTTTTTCCAAATTGTGTGAAACCCACCCATTTCTCTCACTATTGCTTTGTACTTGGAGAGAGCAAGAGCTGTTCTGTGTACTGTGTTCATCTCCTACTTTTCTGATCTACAGCAATGGCTGCAAGAGAGTCATCCAGCAGTGATTCCGACGGATTTTTAGATGAGGACCCTCCTCAGCAGAAGAAAAAAAACCATTTCATCTGGAAATTCTATGACATCCCTGAAGGACAAAAAAAAGTCAACGCTCCAAAAGTAACCTGCAAAATATGTGGTAGTACTTTATCCAGAGGCAATCCTCTGAAAAAATATAGTTTTGGAAATGCTAATTTAATCAGGCATGTGAAAAGAAGACACCCTAACAACTTTGCCAGGGAGAGTGTCAGAGAGCTGGCACGGAATTTACCCACAGATGGCGGCAGCACCTCCACTGGTGGAGCAACACCTTCGGGACCACCCCGTGGAAGAATGGTCCCTAACATTCAGCCGGTGTTTGCAGGCATCAAATTTCTGTGCACGGAGTGTGACGAACTGCTCTGCTATGGGGAGCAGAGTGTTGAACTCATTGCCATAAAGAAACAGCAACACCGCTGCCCTGCCAGTCCCTAAATTTTCACTTTTTTTTGCTCCTGTTGAGCAGTTTTGGAATCCCTGTTTTTGTTTTTCCCCTGACAAAAATCCAAAAAAAATATAAAATCGTTTTAAAAAGTCTAAAAAAATATAAAACAACAAAAACAAAAAAAAGTTCTTTTCAGAACTACCTCCAATTTATAAAAAAATGCTATTTTTTTTTTTTTTAAGTTTCATTTTTTATCTCCATGGTACGCTCCCCCGTACGCTCCCCGGTGCGCGTACCTGGCGCTCCCCCCGCAAAAATCGATTTTTAAATTTTTTTTTTTTTTTACCCGCGGGACCCTTTTATGGCCCCCACATCAAAACTAGGGGGTCAGGGGGGTGTACCCTGCCCCCTTTTGCTCATTTCCCCCTTTGATTTTTGCCACCTCTTGTGTCTCAATCCTACCGAGACACAAGATGGCAGCCGCTGTGGACTGTTTCGAATGTTTACAGACACCCGAGAACCAATCAGCCTGCCGTGCGCAAGTCGCGTGGCGCGCCCGGAGCGCTCCCCGGTACGCGCACCGGGGCGCGGCTCTAGATATATATCTTTTTTTAAAACTAATTTACTCAAAATTCACAGGAGCACATATCTTGAGACCTAGCAAAGGCACATCGGGCAAACAATATCTACAATTTTGCCAAGTTTCGTGGAAATCCATTCAGCCGTTCGGGCTAAAAGTGAGGCCAACCGCCCTATGGAAATTAACATGGGAAAAACACGTTTTGGGACCCCCCTTTTTTCTCAGCCCCCCCTTGACAAACCCCCCCAAATTTTCAGTTGCTGCTCAGAAACAAAATGTTCCATTTTCCTGAAAATTTCAGCCAATTCTGTCCACAAACGCCAAAGTTATTAGACATAGAATTTTCAAAAATCCCATAGAGAAAAAATCCTAACTATATATACCTACTGGCGACCGCCAGTAGGTAATATATATATATATATATATATTGCCTACTGGCGGTCGTCAGTAGGTAGTTATAGTTAGAACCTAGTTTCCATAGGAAAAGCATTTTTTTATTTGCTAATAACATTGGCGTCGTTTGACGAATCTTCACGAAATTCTTCCCAAAAAAGTCTATCCAGGTCAGCTCCTATCCTGAAAGTTTGGGGGTGATTCGTCAAGCGGGGGCTGAGAAAAAGAGGGAGACCCCAAAATGCATTTTCCCATGTTAATTTCCGTAGGAAATTTTGAGACGGGCTACAGCTCGAACTGCTGAATGGAATTACCGCAAATTTGGCAAAAAACTTTGTTCAGAAAGTGACCTTTTTTTCAAAAGGTGTAAATACGTTCAGTAGGTCTTGAGAAATAAAAAAATAAGAGTCAAAAAATCCATTTCCCATAGGAAATTTTGGGCAAGGCTACATCCGAAACTGCTGACCGGAATTACACCAAATTTGCCCAAAAGGTAGTGCTTGAATCATAAAGCAATCTTTTTTTCTAATCATGTAAATCCGTTCAGTAGTTGCTGAGAAATTAAAAAAATAGAAATATCGATATCTAGAGGCGCCAAGGATCCGCGCACCCTCCCGACCACAAGCTTTATTCTAATTGGCTGTAAACACTCCAAACCAGGAAGTGTTGGCAGCCATCTCGTGGCTCTGTAGAACTGAGTCACAAGAAAAGAAAAAAACAAATGTGTAAAACAAGAAAAGGGGGCAGTGTAGAAACACCTTGACTGCCTAGACCTACTCAGGGGGTCACACAAGGACCTCCAGGGCCCAAAAAAACCTTTAAAAAAATAAATCAGCCGAAAACGAAGCGCTGGCTCCCACGTGTCGTTGTATTGAAGCCCCTGGGTGGGCCAGGTCTCAGGGGCACTGAAAAAAAGTGTGAGGGGGCCCCCAATCCTCCCCGCACTGCCCCGGGGATCGCCACCTCCCCGGGCTTGATTTAAGTGTTGCGGGGGCACACAGCCCCCCGCAGCCCTGGAAATCGCCACCCCCGGGGCTAATTTTTAAATGTGTGGGGGGCCTTGAGGCCCGGGGACCACAACCCCGGGGCTTTTATTAATTATTTGCGGGGGCACACGGAGCCCCGCTGCCCCGGGCTTTTTTAATAAATAATTAAACCTGTGTGGGGGGCTCAAACCCCCGCACATGCCCGAGGACCGCCACCCCCCAAGGGCACTAAGATGCAAATGTGGGTGTCCATTACGGACCCCGAGCCCGGGGACCACCACTCCTCGGCGCTTTGCAAATGTTGGGAGTGGGGCCACGCGACCCCCGCTCCTGGAGCCCTTCATGGCCCTGGGTTCCGCCACCCCCCCAGGGCCTGCTCCTGCAGTGTCCTGGGGTGCCCACCCCCGGGACACTGCTGTTTGCTATGGCAAGGCGGAGCCGTGCGGCTCCCATCCTGTCATAGCAAACTTGCTTTTGATTTTGGAAGCGAGAGCAGGGAAATCCCAATTGCTTTTCCACACAGGGAGCTGCATGTTAGCACTCATGTGGAAAAGTAATGCCAGCTACTTCAGGGCGCGGGGAGCCTTGGGTCTCCTTCCACAGTCCCCAACAAAGTGGCCAGGCCCCGGAGATGGGGTTCCAGGGGTCAGAAGTGTCCTGGGAGGGGGACCATGCGGTCCCCCTCCCCTGTGAATAATACATTTATTTTTTTAATGGAGAGGCCAGGCTCTGGGGGATGGGGTCCCCGGGCTCATATTTGGCCTTAGGAGGGGGCCACTCGGCCCCCCTCTCCCCAAAAAGGATGGCCAGGCCCGGGGGGATAGGGTCTTCGGGGCCAGAAGAGGCCCGGGAGGGGGCCACGCAGCCCCTCCTCCCAAATAAAATAAAAAATGTATAAATAAAGGCCGGCCCCGGGGGATGGGGTTCCCAGGGCCATTAGAGGCCTCATGAGGGGGCCACACAGCCCCCCTTCCTATTAAAAAATATATGTGGCCATGCCCCGGGGGATGGTGTCCCCGGGGCCGGAATTGGCCACGGGAGGGAGGCCCACGCAGCCCCCCTCCCGATAACATTTTTAAAAAAAGGGGTCAGGCCCTGGGGGATGGGGTACTCAGGGCACCAAAAAAAGCAGGAGAAGGGGTGTCACACAGCCCCCCTTTTTAAAATTATTATTTTTTTTAAATCTGGCTAGACCCGCCCCCTCCCTGCAGCACTTAGCAAACTCGCCCCCTGGTGCATTGTAAGTTGGGAAATTAATTCCCTGTGAATACTGAGGGTCCCTGGGGGCCAACTAGCTCACCAGGAACCTCCAGTGTGTGCCAGGGAGCTGTGTTGCAGAGAGGTGTTCAGAGACCACACCCTTTTTGCACCTCTCTGCAACGCAGCTCTATGATGCTTACTGAAGGTAGCTGGTGGGCTAATTGGCCCCCAAGGACCATCAGGACTCAAAGGGATTTAATCCCTCAATTTACAACACTAGAGGGGGCGCGTTTGCACAGTGGTGCAGGGAGGGGCGTGGCCTGATGTGACAAGTGTGCAAATGTGCCCTGTGGCGCGTTTTAAGATGGGGGTTTAAGTCCCCTTGAATCCTGAGGGTCTCTGGGGGCCAACTTGCCCACCAGATACCTCCAGTAAGCGCCAGGTAGCTGCGTTGCAGAGAGGTGGTCAAAGGCCACACCCCTTTTTACACCACTCTGCAATGTAGCTCTATGGCGCTTACTGGAGGTAGCTGGTGGGCTAGTTGGCCCCCAGGGACCCTCAGGACTGAAGGGGACTTAATCCCCCAATTTACAACTCACCAGGGTGCAGGGAGGGGGCGTGGCCTGATGTGACAAGTGTGCAAATGTGCCCTGTGGCGCTTTTTAAATTGGGAAATTAAGTCTCCTTGAAACCTGCTAGTCCCTGTTGGCCAACTAGCCCACCAGGTACATCTAGTAAGCGCCACAGAGTTGCGTTGCAGAGAGGTGTACAAAGGGGTATGGCCTCTGACCACCTCTCTGCAATGCAGCACTGTGGGGCTTACTGAAGGTACCTGGTGGGTTAGTTGGCACCCAGGGACCCTCAGGATTCAAGGGGAATTAATCTTCCAATCTAAAACCCGCCACAGGGGCGTTTTTGCACAGTGGTGAAGGAAGGGGGCGGTGCCTGATGTGACATTGTGTGTACTTATGCAATCACTCCGCTAAAACCCCACCACTTATAAATTTTTCATGCACGCTCCTTGCAGAATTCTAATCTTCCAGTCACTACCCATGCACTCATGCAATGACCCATGCACTAACTCATGCACTGCTACAATACCCTGAACAGTAACCATGCAGTGCAGCCATCGCTCTATCACTACCCATGCACTCCTCCAATCACCCAGTGCGCAACATGTACTTATCCAATCACTCTGCCAAAACCCAGGCACTTATAAATTCACCATGCGCTGTACTTGCAGCACTTGAAGCATGTACTCATGCAATGACCCAGGCACTAACTCATGGCAAATACAGAGGAGGTCATGCTAATTACAGGGGTACTCCAACACATAGTGTTCCCTAGTGTATGTAAGTGTTTTCACTGTATTCTAAGTGTCTTTTAGCATAAGACTGGCTTTGGTCCTGGTTATTCCGAGTCAGTTACCAACAGTACCTGTCAGTAAAATGTTGGGGGCACAGGAGGACTTTCTGCTCCTCTGTTGATTCTTTCTGCACATCTCTTGCTTCTTCCTGCACTTTTCTTCGTCTTTCTGGACTTCTGTTGCCTCTTTCTGCATTTGTCTTGCTTCTTTCTGTGTTTTTCTTCCTCTTTCTTGACATGTCCTACCTTTGTAGGCATAGTTAGAAATTAGCATTTAAAAAACCATTGAAATTCACTGAAAAAAACATAGGTTTTCAGCACGTTATAGTTAGAAATTAGTATTTATAAAACCATTGAAATTCACTGAAAAATCCATAGGTTTTAGGAACATTTCAGGCACGTTATAGTTAGAAATTAGCATTTAAAAAGCCATTGAAATTCACTGAAAAAACCATAGGTTTCCGGCACGTTATAGTTAGAAATTAGCATTTATAAAACCATTGAAATTCACTGAAAAATCCATAGATTTCAGGCACATTTCAGGCATGTTATAGTTAGAAATTAGCATTTAAAAAACCCTAGAAATTCACTGAAAAAAACATAGGTTTCAGGGGCGTTATAGTTAGTTGGACATTTTACTAGTACAAAACCATAGAAATTCCCCCGTTATAGTTAGTTCAACTAACTATAACTCACGACCCGCAATGCACTGCTTATGACGTCACATATTACATCATTCATGACATGGTCAGTGACATCACTGATGACATCTCAAATGGCATCACAGATTAAATCATCCACGTCAAAATCGGATGCACCTCCTCACACTCTAATATAACCTTTGATACACCCACTGTAAAATACAGACTACCGTTCTCGAAACCATTGACACACCAATATCAGTTACTACATACACACTCACTGATTCCTAGGTCTACACACACATCCACTCATTCACCCATACAATCGCTCATACATATACTCACTCATCCATACAACACTATCATATGCACTCATACACCGATACAGACACTCACACATCGCCACTCATCCATGGAGTTACTCACACACCTAGTCAGTCATGCAAAGAATCAGTGACACTCCCATTTCCTCACCTATACAGTTATACACACACCACCTCACTTATTCAAACGTTTGCTAACACATACTTACTCTCTTATACAATCACTGATACAAGTACACACTCATCCATAAAGATACCCCCACAATCACTGACTCTCATGTATAGTCATTTATATATCCCAACTCTGACATACATTGCCTTTTACATATGTAGTTACTTGGACATGTACTCTGAGACATCCACTCTCTCACCAACGCACCCATACACACACTCACCCGCCCATACAGCTGTTAACACATGCACTCTTGAACCCATACACCCAGTGAACCAAGCACTCACACATCTATGCTGAGTCTCACACCTAAACACCCACCTACCCACACACTCAGTCTCCCATACAAATACTCAGGCAACCAATCAATAACCCATATAGACACTCATGTAGCTACTGACCAACATATGCAGCAGCTTATACAACAACTGACATACTGATGCACACATTCCGGCAGTTTAGGCACTAACCCATGCATTCAGTAAGACACATTTAATCACTCACTTATACAGTCAGTCATGCACCTACTAAATCCTTCATCCAGACACTTATACACCCACTCATTCTTCAATATACCTTGGCATATATATATATATATATAAAACATATTTAAACTTTACAGAAAAACACAGTCACTGGGTGATGTCAGTTTGATTATTTTAATATTTGAGAAAGTCTTTTTTTCTCCTCTTTCTTTTGTTCCCTGTTTCTTTCAGCATGCATTTTTCTCAGGCATCACTTGTGTCCTGATGGTGATCCCATTATTATGTTAGGGATCGAAATGACATCGATGTAAGCAGCTTGACGCATATTTGTTTATCTCTTTATCATAAATGTGTGTAATGGAGCTACCTACTTGTGGCTTAATTATTTATTGTATTCCGGCCACTGTTTGTAATGCCTGAGTTTGTTAACTCACTTTTTTGTTGAATACTGTCCCACTTTTATGAATTCTTTATTTTTCAAATAAATTATAAGATCCATTCGTATTTTAATAAACATATTGTATCTCTGTGTTAGTTGTGGACCTTAAATTTATGATGTGAGGGGCCTTTGTTCCCTTATAAATACCTCCCTGTGCAAGGCCTATATTGGAAAGGGGAGGGGGGCAATGTGGACTCCTCTCCTGGGTCCTTTTCGGACCCGGGGACAACCACCTCCATGTGACCTGACTGATTGTTGCAACGGGGAGGGGGGCCATGCGGCCTCTCTCCTTGGCTATTTTCACCCCCGGGCACCACCATCTCCCCAGGACCAACCTGTGCAATGACAACATAGGAGGCAGCACAGCCCCCCTCCTGGGAGCCAATAATGTCCCTGGGGACTGCAACCCCCTGGGCTGGCTACTTATGTCCCCAGGTGCCGACCCTCAGGGCATATTTGTTTGCTTTCACTTGGCAAGACTTTTGACAGCTCCCATCAAGCGAGAGCAAATGATAAGTCTGCGCTCAGCAGGCAGGAGCAGAAACACTGCTCCCGCTCGCTGGGAGAGGACTTTTTCATCTTTTTCTGTGCACACTGTCAAACGGGCAGGAAAACAGATGAAACAATTGCTCCCGCATGCAGGGAGCAGCATTTTTTGCTGGAGGCGGAGCGCCAACTGGAACCGTGGGGAGCATTCAGGCTCCCCATGCGGCCTCCAACAGTATATACTGGGTGATCTGTATGGGGCCAGGGAACTCATCATGAAGTGGCTGGGCCCCGGGGAATGGGGTCCCTAGGGTCAAATTTGGCCTGGGGAGGGGTGCCACGTGGCCCCTTCCCCCTTACTGTTATTGTCTGTGCCCCAGGAGTTGACATCCCCTTGGCCTAATTGGCCTGTGTATGAAGGCTGTGTGCCCCCTCCTGGGTTACCTACATATGGAGGATGGGCCACAGGCCATTGTGGCTGAACCCTTGCTAAGCAATACCGAAGGTCATGCCAGGCACAGGGATGTGTGACGGCGGGGGTTAGCTGCAGGCCCTGCAGCCAACCCACCTCCTCACTCGGCTGAAGGCTGTGAGTGGAGCTGGGTTAGGTGTCTGCGCGAGGGTTGTTTGCAGGGCCTTGCCAAAAGCCATGCATGGCACAGGTTGGGTACCTACAGGGTGTTGGCTGGGGGGCCTGGATTATTTTGCTACAGAAGATAGGCTATCTGTAACGTTTTCACCACAGTATGAAGGCTGCAGTTAGTATGATCTTTAGAGACTTCAGACCTTGGTTGTTTTAAGTGATCAGTCACTCTTTGGACAAGTTTTGCATAGAGTGTTAACTGTTCTTAGTAGATAGTTTGTAATACTCTGGTAGGTATTTCTCAGGAGAGTTTCACTCTCTGCCAACAGTGTGATTTGGAGTAAACTCTCTCCATAGAGTAAACAATGTTAACGTTTTTACTTATATCCACTTCATCCCTCAATGTAGGTTGAGTGACTGTCATCAGTTTGATACAGGTAAAGATTTTCCATAGTAGGGCATTAGTTGTGTATTAGGGCCTCAGTATCTGTAGGGACTTGGTTTTCCCTGAATAACTGTATACAGATTGAACCCCTTGTAGGTTACCCTGTGATTTATAGTCAACATGAACTCTGCTACCCATGAAACGTATGGTATAGAGTCAGTGTGGCACATAACACAAGCTTGCATTACCTTTGGGGCTGTTTTTATGGGTGCACAGACATAATATCAACTCCAAAATATCGTTTGGACAGAATATCGAGTTTTAAATATCGTTTGGACAAAATATCGACAGGACAGAATATCGACAGTCAAAATATCGTTTTTAAGGTAAGTGAAGTAATATCGACTGTAAATAATATAGAAAGTGAAAATATCCAAGTATATAATCTAGATAGTAAAAAATATCGTTTTTTAAATAATATTTAATTATTTATAGTGTTTTTATGTATAATATGTGTGAAAAGTGTCATTTTATGTTATAATTATTTTTAATTAATGATTTTTTTTAAATTATTGTGTAATTTTATTCTGTAGCGGGTTGTGGGTTTATAGGGGAATAGGGTGGGAAGTAATTTAATTATAATTAATTAAATATGTAAATGTATTAATTGGTAGTAATAATTAATTAATTGGTAATTAAATATTATTTGTTAATTATTTAAAATTTAATTGGTAATTAATTTAATTTAATTGATTAATTGCTAATTATGTAAATTAAAATAATTTATTTCCTGTAGCGGGTTGTGGGTTTATAGGGGAATAGGGTGGGAAGTAATTTAATTATAATTAATTAAATATGTAAATGTATTACTTGGTAGTAATATTTAATTAATTGTTAATTAAAAAATATTTGTTAATTAATTAAAATGTAATTGGTAATTAATTTAATTTAATTGATTAATTGCTAATTATGTTAAATTAAAGGGGTATTTTTAGGGTTCAGGGTCAGTTTTTGGTTTTTGGGTAAAGGGGTATTTTTAGGGTTCAGGGTCAGTTTTTAGTTTTTGGGTAAAGGGGTATTTTTTGGGTTCAGGGTCAGTTTTTAGTTTTTGGGTAAAGGGGTATTTTTAGGGTTCAGGGTCAGTTTTTAGTTTTTGGGTAAAGGGGTATTTTTAGGGTTCAGGGTCAGTTTTTAGTTTTTGGGTAAAGGAGTATTTTTAGGGTTCAGGGTCAGTTTTTAGTTTTTGGGTAAAGGGGTATTTTTAGGGTTTAGGGTCAGTTTTTAGTTTTTGGGTAAAGGGGTATTTTTAGGGTTCAGGGTCAGTTTTGGGTTTTTGGGTAAAGGGGTATTTTTAGGGTTCAGGGTCAGTTTTTAGTTTTTGGGTAAAGGGGTATTTTTAGGGTTCAGGGTCAGTTTTGGGTAAAGGTTTTTTTTTAGGGTTCAGGGTCAGTTTTGGGTTTTTGGGGTACAGGGGTACAGTGTAAAAATAAAGTAAAATTAAATTTACATTAATTTAATTTAATGAAATGAAATGAAATTAAATTATATTAAATTAATTTTAAATAATTTAAATTATAAAAATTATTATATACTTACCAATACTTACGTTGTAATGGTAGTGCGTTGTAAAAGTTGCGTTGTAACGTCATATATCCACTGTTGCACTCCTTGGAGTGGGAATAGTAATTTTAACCCCTACGCTATCCAACGCTTTCCCTACTGTTGCACCCACTGGAGTGGGAATAGTAATTTTTACTCTTTTGTATTTGTACGTTAATAATATTGGCTATTATTTAATTAAATTTTGTTACTATATATATATATGTTTTAAGAAATATGATTAAAAAAATATTATTTTTTTACTTTCATTAATTATTTAATTATTAAAAGTTATTTTAAGTATTGTTAAGTATATTTTAGTAATTAATTTTTTATATTAATGTAATTAAACATTGTTTTTACTAAAGTCGGTATTTTTTACAACTATATTTTTGTAAACGATATTTTTAACTCGATATTTTTGTACTTACCTGTTGGTAGATAGAAACTCGATATTTTGTCTCTCGATATTTTGTCAACGATATTTTTGTTGGTCGATATTCTGTCCCTCGATATTATTTCAGTGATCCGTTTATATGATAGCAGTAATGATGTTTTATATTCTGAGCTAGTTTGCCCTTACTTTCATAGCTCTAATTCTATATCTGTTTACAGAGCAATGTGTTCAAAAGAAGCTTGAATGATGTCACCAGTGATGTCATTTGAGATGTCATCAGTCATGTCATAAATGATGTCATAGAACATGTTACAAGTGATGTAATATGTGAGGTCATAAGCAGTGTATGGGGCTTATGTTATATTAAGCTCTGCTAGCTATATCCGGTGATTTCTTTCAGTTCAAAACATTAATGATGTCAGTGACATAGTCACCTAAATATAATATTATTTTAACCTTTGTTTTTTGTGACAATTTATATATATATATATATATATATATATATATATATATATATATATATATATATATATATATATATATATATATATATTGCCACAATTGGTCCCCCCATAAGGAACCGTCACGGAGCACATATATATATATATATAAGCGCACAGAGATTCGCACAGATATTCATTACAAAACCAATAATTAAAAAGATTCTATGGGGGGGGAGAGATGGTATCCAATGTCCTTAAAAAGAAAGCAAATTCCAAAGCAATTTTACAAAATGTTTACCTAAATAAGTCATTTTCTTGATTTTACTGCAGAACTGTGGCTCCGACATCCCATTAACACCGAGGTGGCATTGGACAATAGTAAAGATTGTTTGATACTAATAAGTTAAAAACATGCTGCTTCAGTTCTAAATATTGTGCATGTTTTTGCAGAATCAGTGCTGTATATCTTCGCTCTCTCTTGAAAAAAAAGTAACATTTTGCTGTTTTTCAAGCAAAAGTGATCCGTGGCCGCTAAGCCTTGAGTCCTTCTTGCAAGACCTTAAACCATAGGTTGAAAAAGAATCTGAATGACGTGGTTTTGGGGGACACCGCAGGGTTCCGCATTTTTCCTTGTCCTTTTAAATACACTCACGCCTCGCCTAAGGCCACAGTAAAAAGCTGTGCCTGTCTTTTCAGCAATATGCTGACAACACTCAATCATATTCAGACATATCAAGCGAAATACATGAGATCAGGACATTCTGTAAAAAGTTCTTTTAAAATAGGACCTCAAGGACAGTAAAGAGTAAAGTCACATTCAAAGATGCAAACACAGCCATCGTGGTCCAGCACACATTCTGCATCACGCTTTCCTCGTATGGAAGTCTGATATGTTGCATAGCCCCTATGCTCAATATCACAGCCATATTTAGCACTCCATGGGGTTACTTGTGTGTCTTCATCAAATGGAATATAAGTAATTCGCTATGATAGGCACAGTCTGGCTTCTGTTCAGAGGGGGATTGCTCACTTGTTCATGAATACTACAGGACTGATAAGAAGTTGTAGGGTAAAGGTAGGGTGATATGCCACACCCAAAATGATCAGTTCTGTGCAATATCACCCTGCCGTTACCAGGTAATTGATTGGACCAAACATTTGTGATGCAACTTTGCCTTCACATGGTTTTCCAATTACAGTATAATTCACTGAGCATGAATTCCTCCTGGTTTGGGTTTTACCGCCCTCTCTAATCCCAGATGTGGTAAAATATATAAATGTGTAAAATGGGATTCTGTTTCACTTGTAATCAGGACCTTAGTGTTGAGAAGAAGGCAGGTTCAGTTTATTTTACATGCCCAGAATCCTTTTGATCTTTTGAAAGTGTGGTGGTTTGAGAAGTAGCATCAGAAGAAGAGGCACTACAGTGAGTGGTGGTATGAGAGTGTCAGTGGTGGGAATGAGTGGGAATATTAGTGAGAGATGTGGTGTCAGTGCAGAAGGTAATGTGTGCCAGAGTGGGGGATTCATGATATTAATTGAGGTTGGCAAATATTGCATTACGGTGCGAGACATGGTATGAGTGGGAGAGATTGAGGGATTACAGTGCAGTGGCGTCTCCTCCATTAGGGCAGAGGAGCATTGCCCACTGTTGGAAGTGCAGCAAACATGGATAATAAAATGGTAATAAAAGAATTGTATTACCATTTTGTAATCTAAAAGACAGCAGCAGGGAGGAGGAGTGCTGGCCACTGTAAGTGTGCATGCTGGTTTGGCCAGCTGTCTTATCATTGCCAGTCCAACAAGTACACTTTAAATCTCTCCAACCCGAGCTGTGTTACACAGCCAGGTGGAGAACAGGCACAGGCTCCCTGCCCCTGAGTGAGCACCAAGCCAGGCCGCTTCAACCAATCCTGGCACTTGTCTCATGCTGGTTAATAGCATTGCCACCATGAGAGCAGCGTTTGGGTTGGTTAGAGGAGTTTCCTTGACTCTGGGAGTCTTTGCTCTAGCCATGCACTGCCGGGACTGAAGTGGAGCACAGAGGCATCTGTTAAGTACAATTTTACATTTTTAAGTGTTAAATTAATTTTTATTTTGACTCACTGACAGGCCCTGTGGGAAACTCGTGACACCAGAGTTTTCAATCATGGCACATTATAAACACTGTTTGGAACGGATCATAACTGTGAACTTTGACGTTGAGCCCAAGGACATTACAGGTTTTTGGCAGTGCCTGTCACTGGGTCAAAATATTCTCCCCTGTGATGCCCACTGCTTTAATTTGATAGCAGCTGCCTCTTTCGCTGTGACCCATACCCAGATCTCCAATTCATCACAAAATGCTAGAGTGGGCTAAGGGTCAGCCCTTAGTTATGACTGGATGGCTCATTTGTCTGCTTCTGGCTTCCCTCTATGTTCTTGTGTTTGTCCCCCTAAGTGCATTACATTCTTACAATGTGTGGATTGGATGAATTGTATTATCCCATTGCATACTTCAGGTGACTCTTTTTTATTTGAGATTTAGCAGTCCATGGGAGTTCATATACTTCCCACCTTTTCCCCCGTTGCACTTGCTTTCAATTCTCAAATGCCTCCCACTGCAAAGTACTGACAGACCACTAGTTCCCTTTCGTGTGGTGAGCTCTCACCCCCAGATTTCTGATGCATAAGCACATATGCAATCCATTGGTTGTGCTAGTACTTGCTTTAATTACACAGTAACATCTAAGACTTGACTGTTCATGTATAAATTAAGTTTTTATTTACATTGCTCTCTGCATGAATTGGTACGCATGATTTACAAATTGCATTTTGTAATATGCAAAGTAGTACCTTTGCAGTACTACTCACATACTACAAAATGCAATTTACATGCCTAATTCCAGAGATGTCTGCCTCTCCTACCCTTTCTGTGTGCAGTTCCACACACATGATGGTAAAGGATTTATTAGTAAAAATGGGATGGACCAGAAGTGTAGGGGATAAAATGTAGATGAAGAATGAGGAATGCGGTTGTTGCCGCATACCGCCTACCGAAGCCGCAAGCCAGCCAGCTGCCTATCGGCCGTCCATCTGACATGAAACGACGTAGTGACGAGAGCAGACGTGCGCAGCCCAGGACCGCGGACCGACAGGAGAGGATGCTGGGAGCCGATCCAGAGCCAAGACGGAGTTCTCAACGGAGCCTTCGCCTTCACCCCCGCCCCGCGGAAAGGTGTAAGCGGACCAGCAGCGGAGCTGGCGCGCACGCACGCCGCAGCTGATATATAGCTGAGTGCCCAACATAATTTCGCACACAGTCTCGCCCCGGGAAGAGAGGAGGGGCTGAGCTAAGCTGAAAGAGGGATTGGGAACTCCGTGGTGAAAAAGGAAAGGAACCACAAGAATCTCATGAAGGGGAAGGAGCAGGAGTAAAAGCTGGTGAAGCGAAGCAGATCTCTGAGTGGCAGCTCCCCCAGGCATCAACCCAGCAGAAAACCGGAAAGCAGAAAGGGGGAGGCCAGGAGAACAGAGAGCTGAGAAAGAGTCCTTCTGAAAAAAGAAAAAGTGCTGGCAGGCTTGGTAGGCAAAACGATTCATAAAGGGGGTGGTGATGGACAGAATATCTGAATTAAGCAGAACACTCCTACCCAGTCAAAAGATCAGGGCTTGATCCATCACCGTTTTTTAGCTCACTGCACCATCCCAGTCAAGAACCTGGCTATATGCAAATTAGTCTGTCCCTGGCCCAGTGCATCATGGGAACAGGGCAGACCAAACTACCAAGCCAATTCTTTACTGGAAAGGAAACAAACTTCCGGGGACCGGTTTCTGGCATTACAGCCGTCTTCGGCCCGGCTTGCTTGAATCCTGATGGTGCACTGAGCAAGGGACTCACATCTGAGCATACCCGTCCACGCTTGTGGTGGCCAAAACGATTCATAAAGGGGGTGGTGATGGACAGAATATCTGAATTAAGCAGAACACTCCTACCCAGTCAAAAGATCAGGGCTTGATCCATCACCGTTTTTTAGCTCACTGCACCATCCCAGTTCAGAACCTGGCTATATGCAAATTAGTCTGTCCCTGGCCCAGTGCATCATGGGAACAGGGCAGACCAAACTACCAAGCCAATTCTTTACTGGAAAGGAAACAAGCTTCCGGGGACCGGTTTCTGGCATTACAGCCGTCTTCGGCCCGGCTTGCTTGAATCCTGATGGTGCAGTGAGCAAGGGACTCACATCTGAGCATACCCTTCCACGCTTGTGGTGGCCAAAACGATTCATAAAGGGGGTGGTGATGGACAGAATATCTGAATTAAGCAGAACACTCCTACCCAGTCAAAAGATCAGGGCTTGATCCATCACCGTTTTTTAGCTCACTGCACCATCCCAGTTCAGAACCTGGCTATATGCAAATTAGTCTGTCCCTGGCCCAGTGCATCATGGGAACAGGGCAGACCACACTACCAAGCCAATTCTTTACTGGAAAGGAAACAAGCTTCCGGGGACCGGTTTCTGGCATTACAGCCGTCTTCAAACCGGCTTGCTTGAATCCTGATGGTGCAGTGAGCAAGGGACTCACATCTGAGCATACCCTTCCACGCTTGTGGTGGCCAAAACGATTCATAAAGGGGGTGGTGATGGACAGAATATCTGAATTAAGCAGAACACTCCTACCCAGTCAAAAGATCAGGGCTTGATCCATCACCGTTTTTTAGCTCACTGCACCATCCCAGTTCAGAACCTGGCTATATGCAAATTAGTCTGTCCCTGGCCCAGTGCATCATGGGAACAGGGCAGACCAAACTACCAAGCCAATTCTTTACTGGAAAGGAAACAAGCTTCCGGGGACCGGTTTCTGGCATTACAGCCGTCTTCGGCCCGGCTTGCTTGAATCCTGATGGTGCAGTGAGCAAGGGACTCACATCTGAGCATACCCTTCCACGCTTGTGGTGGCCAAAACGAATCATAAAGGGGGTGGTAGGCAAGGCACAACAGAGTGAGTGAGCGAAATATAAATGCCGTAACCCAAACACCCGGCAAAGAATATACAAATTGTGAAATAGGCAGGTAAAGTCAGAATTACGCCCCACTGTAACACCAGAGTCAAAGGGGCTTCAGCAAAAGGGAGGAATCCCGAATTAAAGGACGATGGCCCCAAAAAGGAAGAAAAAATTACGCAAGGAGGCATTAGAGGAAAGCCCAGGGAGGAGTGAGGTATCGGAGGGCTCTAGGACCTCGGAAGAGAGCCAGGAAAGCCAGGCCTCCACTGAGGAGATTAACAAGGGGACAAGAAAGAAGAAGAAAAGAGCTGCCAAAAAAAACCCACAACTCCAAAATGGTAGCACCTCAGTTGTTAATCCTAAAGGTAGCTCCTCAGTTACTAAATCAATAAAGGACTTTGTAGGGAAACATTACAAAATCACAGAGCACGCTGTAATAAATTTGGAAAACGAGGAGGAGCATCGGACAGAGATCGGCATGGGAGCATCTCCAGAAGAGGAAATGGAGGATCCCTCGCTAATAAACCATTCCCTCCTGAGTCAAAATATACAAATAGCAGCGCCACGTCTTTCATCATCCCCAAAACTCTTTTCATTACAAACCGTAGATCTGGAGAAAGCAGGGCCATCAGGATCCGAAAACCATGTCTCAAGTTTTTTTTGGGGGGCCTCACCGAACCAATTATCGCAACATCTAAATGGGCTAAAAAACTTAATCCAGCAGGATATTTTAAGAGCAGGAAGCCAAGTTGCTCCTGAGAGAAACAGTCTCCAGGACTCGGACATTTCAGCGACACCTTCATCCTCCATGATGGACATATTATTAATGTTACAGAAAACCCTCCAGGGGATTCTAGAAGTAACAATGCTGAATAATGGAGTCTTGAAGTCACAAAAGTTGTTCTTAAAAAAGATCGAAGAGGAGCTGGTAGAAATTAAAGGGCAAATGCCATTTATGCTTAGGCCCGTAGCTGACCCGCAGCCCACAGAACAAAGTGTAGATAGAGAGACTGCAGAAGCACCAGATAATGTATACATATCCAAATGCCCAATGCTGATAAAAAGAAGACTTGAATATGTAGCGGTCCATACTAAAGGTAGGACAAATAAGAAGCGGGTACCTAAAATAGCAACAAAGGGAAAAAGGAAGGAAAGGGAGGCAGAGGAAGAGCCAAGTTTAAATGCCTCCGCCCAGTCTTTTGTGCCCATTATGTCCCCGATAGTTGAGATTAAAATAAACGCCCCAAGTGCACAAACAAAGAGTCAGAGTAGTAAGGGTCTAAATGAGAAGACATCAAAAATCAAATTCGCAAACCAGAGAGTAAACCCATCCCTAGGGGGACTACCCAGAAACCACCAGAGGGATTTTATCTCAGAAGAAGTACCACAGACCCAGAGGAGAGCAGAAGTGGAAAATAAAATGGGGCTCTCTGGATGGGTAAATGGTAGACAGCTACATTTAGAATCCCATAGGAAAGCACCAGAGGTGGATAGCAACAAATGGGTGTACCTGGAACTGGTGCAATCAGGACAAAGGGGGAAGAAACTGAGGAAAATGAACCCACTTAACAGGGCGCAAATCCTGATTTCCTTTTACAAATGCCCAAGTCTGAGTGGGTTTGGCTCTAAAGATCTGAAACAGGTGGGATTTATAGAAAATAGGAATGGTAAGGAAATAACAAAAGTACTACTTTACTCTGACTTGGTGAAAATGGCCATTGAGAAAGCGGCGAATGAGATACTCCAGGTGGGAATAAGGTTAATTCCAGAGAGGGAACTTAAGAGAAATGCCCAATTAGGAAGTAGTTTACTAAAGTGTCATGCAGGCCTTGGTAAGAGACAGGTGAGGTTAATGAGGGACAACGAAGAAGAGGGCAGCCGCTTGAAGATAGTGGTAAACAACTCAGTAAAGTATTACTCCTGGGGTAATTGGAGTCAAAGAAGCAACCCGGGAGAACCCTCCGAGAGATATATGGATGAAGTGGTTGAAGATGGTGGTCTAAGCGAGGTGGAATCGGATGAAGGGAAGTCGCATAGTCTAAGTCTCCTATCATGGGATATAAATGGCTTAGGCAATGAAATAAAATAAGAACAGGTAAAGGAATCAGGAAATAATGCTGAAATTGCCTGCCTGCAAGAGACTTAGATATGCGACGAAACTCCGACTTTGGTGGGTTACCTACAATTAAACCGACCTGCTAAGAAGAAAAGATTTGGACGCCCATCTGGGGGAATTATGACTCTCATATCGACAAAAGTAATAGGAAATGCAACCTTGTTAAATGTGAAATGTAAATGGTTATTGGCATGTAGATTAGTACGTTTGACTGAGGACAAGAATTATGAAAATGTAATCCTCATAAATGTATACATGCAATGGGACAATGTGACAGAGTATGGAATGGAGATGGGGAACTTCAAAGATGACATAGACTCTTTATTAGAAAATATGCCTTAGACGTGTTTCTCATTCTGGGGGATTTTAACCATAAGCTGACCCCAAAGAAGATCGATCTCTGGCACAGGGAATTGTTGGATGCCTATGGAATAAAGTATGCCAGTTTCCCAGTGTGTGAATCCCTGAAACAAGGCATAGAATTGATAAACTATCTAGGGACGAAGGGTCTCTTTTGTTTGAATGGCAGATTTAAAACAGATTGCCCGGCAAAGAAGACCTTTAAAATAGACTCACAAAATTGCCCAATTGATTATGCGTTTATGCCAGCCTGGAATTTCCCACTAGTTTGGGAATTTAAGATACCCCAAAGTGAAGGCAACGACCATAATCCGTTGCAACTGAATATATATATGGGGGAAGGAGGGAACACAGAGAGAAAGTAATACCACAAGAAGTCGAGTACCCCAAGCGAGTGACAACAAGACTAACAGAGGAGTATCAGGAAAAATTAAAGTCCTTTCAGCATAAGGTTAAACTGGAGGACTGCGGGGGAAAAAATCTGGAATGGTTTGAGAAGAAGGAAGCCCAAGTAGTACAGTGCCTCCAGGTAGAACTAAAAAAAGATAAAAGAAAGGGTATAATAATCCCGGTAAGCCGACTGAAATGGTTCTCAGTCAACTGTCAAATTAAAAAAAGGGAGATAAGGACAGTAGCAAGAAGCCAAAGGAAAAAGTTCAACAAAGATAGGCAGAAATACCTTATCAAGTTAAAAAAGGAGTTTAAACAGATGGTTACCGATGCAAAAAGGTCTTACAAAGAGAAATGTTGGGTAAATTTGTTAGAATGCATTGAAGCAAAAAACCTAAGACAATTTTGGAAGCTGGTAAAAGTAGCATCCGCTCCCACGGCAGGAGAAATGATATGTGTCGTCAGCGAGGCAGCCTGGGAGAAGTACCTAAGAGAGCTGTATGGTCCTAGAGAACACCTAGAAGGTATAGAGCCACAGCATTGGCAGGAAATTTCGGAAGAATTCAAATTAGATTTCACCGAACAGAAGGTAGAAAGCATAATAAGGAAAGTGAAGTTAACCCGAGCGGCAGGGCCAGACAATCTCCCAGCAATAATATTAAAGTCACAGTTAAAGTGGTGGGCAAGTTTTTTTCCCAATTATTCCAAATAATATTAGCAGAAGGTGCAATGCCAATGAATTGGAAGGGCTCTGTAATCAGGCCAATCCATAAAAAAGGTAACAAGGACGCGCCACAAAACTATAGATTGATTAATCTCCTCGACGTAGGAGAAAAGGTATTCTCAAAAATAGTGTTAAATAGGCTAAATGCGTGGGTCAAAGAGTTCTCAATCGTACCTACTGAACAGGGAGGCTTCAGAGAAGGGCATTCCACGATAGATCATTGCTTTGCACTACGAACAATGGCGTGAAAGTCGACGGAACAAAAAGGTAAGCTCTGCTGTTGTTTCGTCGACTTTCGCGCAGCATTTGATTCAGTAGATCGGAATTGCCTTTGGGAAACTCTTATAAATAAAAATATACCGAAAGACTATAATAAAAGAATTACACCGGGGTAATTGGGCACAAGTAATTAGGGACACAGAGGGGTCATTGACGCCAAAAATACCCATTGAAAATGGCCTGAGACAGGGCTGCTTACTAGCCCCGCAGTTATTCCCTATATTTTTATCTGACTTACCTGCCTATCTATAAGTTGAGGGTAGTGCAAGCCCAAGAATGGATGGTAACAAGGTGCCCTGCCTCTTATATGCGGATGACCTGGTAATATTAGACCAGACCGAATTGGGCCTCCAAAGAAAGTTGAATTCTTTTAGCGAATTTTGTGCAAAGAAATTTTTAACAGTAAACTTGGACAAAACAAAAATGTTATGCTTTGGAAAAAAGGTAACTAAGTTTAATTGGTTTTTAGGAGATCTTAAATTGGAATCTGTTAATGAATATCGCTACCTAGGGATGTGGTTTGATAAGTCCCTAAAGTGGCACATGCATTTGGAAGCTCAGAAAGCTAAAGCACACACATCAATTTCTGGACTATAAATCTGTAACCGGGATTACGAGGGATATGTCTCATCGACCGCTGCTAAAAGCATTCAGTGCAATGATACCACCACAAGTACTCTATGGAGCAGAGATCCTTTATTTGAGCGGTAAAGGAGTCTGGGACCAGGAGGAAGGAAAATGCCTGAAATCCCTTTTGTCCCTCCCCCCATCATCAATTGTCCAAGCAATAAAAACTGAACTAGAAACAACAGCTTGGGGGGTCCAATCACAAATAGCATTGATTAGATTTTTGAAACGCCTGGAAAATGAAAAAGGCCAGAAAGTTGCACAATGGTGTAGAAGAGAGATCCAATCTAGTAATTTAAAATTGGCCAAATTAAGTCGGAAGAAATTGTTACAGGCCTGTGAGCGTATAAAGGTGGTCATATGCCAAGAATCCCTACGTGTAGACTGCACTAAAAGTGATTTGAAGTCTAATGGGCAAGAAGTGTCCAGAAGAAATGATATGGAATTCCTGGCTAAGAAAAAATCGGTAGAGTACATGAAGAGTGCTTGGTCTACGGAAAATTGGTTCCCTTATCTCGATATCTTACCGAATAACTGGTATAGACAGGAGATACTAAGAATGCGAATTGGGATTAACCCGTGGCTGATAAACAAAAATTTTAAATCGAAAATGCTGGACAACAAAGGGTGTTGTAAGTGTAGGCTGATCACAAAGGGCAATTTAGTACACATCCTGTTAGATTGTACAACTATTATAGAACAGCGTAAACTATGTCTGCGTCCAATATTTTTAAAACATGACATAAGATCACGGTCACAGGCGGTCAATCTCCTGACAGAAATGTCTTCTATCGAAATTGCAATTGCGCTAGTGACTTATTTAAAGGTAGTACAAAGATTCTTAACAATACATGAGTAATAATTTTAGCAACTGTCCGATAAATGAATTATATAGTTTGTTTAAGAGAAAAGGTTCAGTATAATTGGTAACAATTTTTTAAAGGGTAGGACCACCCAAAGAGAGTGATGCTTTTATTTGTTGGTACCTTCTTTTAACCTACGAATTGATTGTGCGAACTCTATAAATATTGTTGTAGAATATTTTAACCTGTAACTATTTTTTTTTGTACTGCTGTAGAACATTTTAAATCTGTATTTATTTCTTTGCACTTGTTTAAAGATTACGATCTAAATAAACATAACTTTTGACTTGACTTGACAGACGAATCAGTAGTAAATTGGAGAGGGTTAGAGCTGTCAGCATTAGGGTGGTCTTCCCCAAACATTTTGCCTCTTCTCCATTTTGCTGAACTTCTTTTTGTTGGCCGTAGGACTTTGTGCACCTTACTGCTAGTAACCAGTACTTCAGTGCTTCTTACTACTCCCCTAAAACATGGTTAGAATTTCTTATCCCCAATTGGGACATTTATTTTACTTATAAGTCACTTGTAGAGTAGTGTACCATATACCCAGAGCCTGTAAATTGACTGCTACCAGTGGGCCTGCAGAACGTACTATGCCACCCTCTTAAGTAGCACCTTAAAACATTTCCCAGGTCTGCAACTCCAGCCTGAATGCAATTTTAAAACTGCCATATCGACTTAGAAGTATAACCCCCTTCGCCAAACCTTAAATGTGCCTTTCATTATATATATAACCCCAAAGGTAGGCTGTAGGATTATCCAATGGGCAGGGTGCTCTGCAGTGGTGGCTGGTGACATTTGAAAGTGGTGAGGCGTAAAAGTTTGGGATGAGTGCCCTGTGGCGAGCAAGCGAACCTGACCATAATAAAAGGGTTCAGGAGAGTTCGTCACCTGTGAAAATTTTGAAAAAAGACTGGGCAAATGGTGTATTTAAAAGCAAATCTGAGAAACAAATAAGGGTAATAAAGCACATTGTTAAAGTGTAGTTATGAGCCATGACATTAATAAAGAGATTTCATATGATAATGATGTGGGTAGCTGGTTATTCAGTATAACCACAGAGCTTCATAAGGAACTTTGAAATAATAATGTTGAAATTGGTCATAGAATATTCATTGTTACCAGCTCAGGAATGAACAGAAGTGGCACCATGTGTTACTGCAATATTTAAAGCCTAAGGCTTTAGATATTGCTGCAACTATTATTTAAAACATGAACACACAAATCTCAATCCCTGCAGGTCATTGCTGTGGTGCAAAAACAACGTGCTTTTTTCTGTTTGTTTTTTATTTCATGAATACATGTGTAGTTTAGGCTAGAACTGAAAGAGGCCCATCGGATGATCAGAGTCCGCAAGTGCGTGCCTGAAAAATAAAAAAATTGGTGGTGTATTGCTCAGAGACATAGAGTCAGGCATACACTGACGCACACATGCACACGAATCTCATAATAACATGCCCCACAGTCTCTTCCTTTGTGAATATTTCTGAAGTGCAAAAGGAGCTTAATTTGACAGCAATGTGTCACCAAGCTCGTATAAAGGCCTTGAAAATTGTTCCTGCACACCCCTTTTTACACACATATAATCACATGAAGCAAATCCCACCAATATTCTAATGTCAGACAAAGCGGGCCTACCTGGGACAGCCTATTTCAGATTTTACTTAATTCTTTGAAAATGGATTTAAAGAGATGGGAAAGTGTCACTCATCCAAACACAAAAGAGTGCATGGTTTATGAATTAGGTGTTTTGTCGACTCAATTTCTGTCATGCAGACATGAAATACGAGAACGGGGGTCCCTCTGCTTGTGAATAAATAAAGTGAAAGTATTTTATTCTTTGCTTCAAGAACCTAATGGCACCAAGCAGTCAGTGTTACAGAACTATACTAAACTGTCCTGAATTCACACCCAATCAAAGTGTGAACAAACACACCAGCAGAGAGCAAACAGGCTGATACAAACAGTTTACTGCATGCCATTACTAAAATATTGTATGATACGATGCAATGAGTGCCCGAGCTACCGCACAAACAGACTAACTATTAACTAACATGTGGCAGCAGGACCTGAGGAGCTGTCAATCAAACTCCACACTGCAAAGCAGCCACTGCGCAAGTATATGGGCCTAGGCACCCCAGCAACCAGTGCACCTATCAAGGAATATGTGGTGCTCGGGCTGCCTTCAACTTATATTTTTGTGGCGCCAGTGTGTGAAGATGATTTTGGAAACGTTTACAGAAACATGCATAATTCTTTACAAGAATATTCTCACAATGAGGAGGGCATTTTACTGCGGAATGTGGTCATTCATGGCCTCTTTTTGTTTGACGGATTTTGGAAAAGGGGGGTGGTGATGGACAGAGTTTCTGAATGTTGCAGAATACTCTTACCAAGTCAAGAGATCATGGTTTTAATCCATCACCGTTTTTTAGCTCAATGCACCATCCCAGCTCAGAACCTGGCTATATGCAAATTAGTCTGTTCCTGTCCCAGTGCATGATGGGAACAGGGCAAACCAAACTACCAAGCCAATTCTTATACTGGTAAGGAAACAAGCTTCCGGGGACCGGTTTCTGGCATCACAGCCTACTTCGGCCCGGCTTGCTTGAATCCTGATGGTGCAATGAGCAAGGGACTCACTTCTGAGCATACCCTCCCACACATAGGGGCCGATTAGGATGGCGGACGGACTTGCGTCCGTCCGCCATCCCAGAGGTGGAGGGACCGTCCGCATGGGCTGCGGCGGTCCCTCCGTGCAAATTAGGATGTGACCGCCACCCTGGCTTCCGACGGCCCGGAGGAGGCGGAAAATCCTCCATCCTAATCGGCCCCATAGTGTGGATAAACCGATTTTGGAAAAGGGGGGTGGTGATGGACAGAGTTTCTGAATGATGCAGAATACTCTTACCAATTCAAGAGATCATGGTTTTAATCCATCACCGTTTTTTAGCTCAATGCACCATCCCAGCTCAGAACCTGGCTATATGCAAATTAGTCTGTTCCTGTCCCAGTGCATGATGGGAACAGGGCAAACCAAACTACCAAGCCAATCTCTTTTTGTTTGACTACATATTCAATGTAATAGGATAGTTTCAACTCTGCAGCACCAGTGGTGTAATGAAACTTGAGGGGGCCCCCCTGCAAAGCACATGGAGGGGGGCTCCCACCCCCGGGGGCCCGGCCCACCACCTACTTCTTTGCCCTACCACCCAGTAATATAGAATATTTTGATTTGAAACCTCCATCATTTATTAAATGAAATGCCTCTATTTTTTTTTTTTTTGTAAAACAATTTTTATTGCAGAGGTAATGCGAGTTATACAATATACATGCCAATGAGTTCTCGGGGTCGTACCCAGTAACAGTACATCCAGTCACTATATACACAGCCTCAAAACCCACATCCCGGAGGTTGGGTGGCGTATAAGCATGTATCATATTGCATTAGTTCACAAGTACATGTACTCTCAGTGAGTTATCACTCTCCGCTTTTACTAGTTCAATTCCTTCTGTATCCCCTCGTTCAACTGCGGTGTATAAACCCTCTTCAATAATTGAGTTAGTTTAACTTTTTTTTCTCCCGTCCCCCTCCCGTCCCCCTGGTGTCTGAGCCTACGTGTTATGGTTGTGAAATTGGTGAGTTGGTGGTGTCAGGATTGCGAAAACAATGGTTAGGTGCGTGTGTCCGGCAGTTGTGCGGTGTCTAACACCTCCTCCCCCGGGGCCTCCATTCGTTCTATGTCCTCCTCTTCGTCACCCGTTCCTACACTGTCCCTAAGCGCCTGGACTAGGGTCTCCCACGCTAGCGCCGTTTCCCGAGCTTTCTCGTCTGCTTTACGCCTAGCCAGCTGGTACCTAAGTGTGCTCTCCGCCGCTGCCCACTTCAGAAATTCTTTCAACCATTTTTGATGCGTCGGTGCCATCTTAGATTTCCAACCCCTGGTGAGCTCCCTCTTAGCGATGAGGAGTCCCATATCTATAAATTTACTCGACAGTTTGGTTTTGCGCGTGTGGGGGAACCAATGTAGAAGGACGACCGCGCTGTCATAGTGCAGGACTCTATCTGTGACCTCATTCAGGGTGTCCCCGACCCCTATCCAGTACTCATGTAGCTGTGGACAGTCCCTGAGCATGTGCAGTAAATCAGCACCCACCAGCGTGCATCTGGGGCATGCTGCATCCACTGCGCCAAAGTATTGCACTATTTTCTTCAAGGTGAGGTAGGCCCTATGAAGGATGTAAAGATGTATTAATTGGAAACGGGCATTTCTGGTGCTGTTCCTAGTTCGCCGAAGGAGCTGGGACCATGTCGTGTCAGGGATTTCCTTTTGTAGATCAGTCTCCCATTGTGTTTTGAGGCGCGTTAGTGGCGGTATGTTTTCCGTGCTCACTCTGGAGTAGAGACATGTAACCGCTTTGACCGTTCCTGCTGTCATCATCGTGTATTGGCACGCCAGTGACGTTGCAGGTTCAATCAGTCCCTCCCTCCAATGCGCCCGAATAGCCCTTACTACTGCCGCATGCGGTAAATAGTCTCCTCTTGGGAGTTCGTATTGTTCCTGCAGAGTCAGGAATGCCGACAGCACCCCGTCGGTGTATAGGTCACCCACCATCTGAAGTCCCGCCTCTTCCCATAATTGGAGGTTCGACCAATCCCCTCCATGTGGAAGCGCCGTCACATCCCTAATGGTATCTCTGGCGCATATGGGTGGCCAGGACCGGTACGCTTTTGCATGCGATTCCAGCACAGCCGTAGCGTCCTTTCTTCTTGGGTCAGCCCATTGAGTGTTAATTTCTGCTGTAGGGCTATATATGCCAGCACATGGCGGGGGTGCCCGCTTCTCTGTCTTGGTCAGGACCCCGGTACACTCTTGCCACCTCCTGCGTGAAGAATTGCAGTTGCGCAGCCAAATAATAGAGTTCGAAGTCTGGGACCGCAAGCCCGCCCTGATCCTTCGGGCGCATGAGAGTCGTCAATGCGATTTGCCGCCTGCCTTCTCCCCATAAGAAGGATACTATGCTAGATTTTAGGCGCCTGAACACTTCTCCCGGTATCCAGACAGGGAGGGTCCTGAAAAAGTACAACAATCGTGGCAGGGCGATCATTTTGAGGAGGGACACTCGTCCCGTCATGGATAGGGGGAGGGTAGCCCAGAAGGACATGTTGCCCTTCAACGCTCGAATACATCGTCCGACGTTCCCGTCCAACAAGGTGGCGGGATCGTGGTAGATATAAACCCCAAGATAATGCAGGCAATCCGGCTCCCAGCGCACGGTAGTGTTGGTCATCGGACACTTCTCTCCTCTCCGGAGCGGAAAGAGGCAAGTTTTCGCCCAATTCACTTTCAGGCCCGAGAGTGCCCCGAATCTCAGTAGTAGATCCTCCGCGCCCTCAACCGCCTCCTCGGCATTATCTAAGAATAGCAGGAGATCATCTGCATATAGCGATATATGGTGGTAGGTCCCCCGTGCTTCAATACCGCGGTACGCATCACCTCTTCTAGCCAGCATTGCAAATGGCTCCATGGCCAGAGCAAATAACAAAGGAGAAAGCGCACATCCCTGTCTGGTCCCCCTGTTCACCTCGTAGCGATCCGATATTAAAGCACCCACTCTCACCCTTGCACCTGCCAGAGCATAAAGCACTTTGGTCCATTTTATATATTCGTCCCCCAGACCGAAACCCCGCATCACCGCATAGAGGTATCCCCATTCCAGGCTATCGAACGCCTTTTCAATGTCGACTGATAACACCATAGGGGCCCTTGCGGTCTGCGGAGGGTCCGCTATTAGTCTGAGCAAGCGCCGAATGTTGTGGGATGTGTTTCTAGTAGGGATGAAGCCCGATTGGTCTCCATGAATCAGACCCTTCATATGGGCTACCAGTCTCTCGGCTAGGATCGTGCTTAAGATTTTGTAATCCGTCGTCAACATTGACAGCGGCCGGTATGATGCTGGGTCATTGCTATCTCTACGCGGTTTTAGCAACGGGATCATGATCGCCTCGCGCATCAAGTGGGGCAACTCTCCCCTCTGTTTGGCTTCATTATATACCGTTTTAAGTCTTGGGGCTAGTAAATCCAAATACTTTGCGTAGAACTCAATAGGCAGCCCATCCATCCCCGGTGTTTTGTTACGCGCCATTCTCCTTATGGCTCCCCTGATTTCGGCGAGGTCAACCGGGCCTCCGATTGTCTTAGCGTGTTCCGGGTCCAGCCCAGGCAGCTGGATCTCCGCTAACAAAGCCTCCGTCGTCTCGGGTCGGGCCTCCAAGCCCCTCCTGTATAAGTTACCGTAATAGTTTTGGAAGCACCTCACTATGTCCGGTTGGGTGGTATACACTTCCCCGTCCACCCCTGTTAGTGATAGTATCGGGGTAGAACCCCTATTGGGGTTGGCCAGCCAGGCAAGGAGTGTCCCCGTTTTGTCCCCTTCGGCGAGAGCCTTAGTCAAGTAGGATTTGTAATCATAACTGCGTAGGCGCTCCACTTCAACAGCTACCGCCTCTCGTGCTGCACAAACCCTACCCTGTAAGTCGGGGTTGCCGGGTCGCGATTTCTCAGCGTCCCGCAGTGTCCGTTCAGCCCGGTCCAAGTCCTCCACTAATGTTCGCCGTACACCTGCAAATTTCCCTATACAGTGTCCCCTTACCACTACCTTGAAGGCGTTCCATTAGGTGGCTCTGGAGGAGGTGGTCTCCTCGTTCTCTGCAAAGTATTGGGTGATTCTGAGTTCTAAGTTCGTTTTGAATGGTGGGTCATCTAGCGTGTCTGGCTGGAGCCGCCACGTCGGGATCGGTGCAGTCCCATTCATCCAGGCTAGTGTGAGTAGTAGGGGATTATGATCTGAAATCGTGCGTGTTAAATATTCCGTACGGGCAACCATCGGTAACACTTGTCGGGAGACAAGGAATGCGTCTATACGGACATGGAGGTCGTGCATGCTGGAATAGAAGGAATAGTCCCTCTCAGCAGGGTGTTGTATGCGCCACACATCAGTTAAGTTCCACTGCTCCTGCCATTGCAGTCTATGCTTCGCCAGTCTGTGCACTGGGGAAGCGTGTAGTGGCGGGTGTGATCTATCCAAGGCGGTGTCCTCAATGGAGTTGAAGTCTCCCCCCATCAATAGAGGGCCAGCGAAGTAGGTAGCCAAGCGCTTGGATAGTTTAGTGAAGTAAGCCGCTTGCTCAGTGTTCGGTGCATAAACGCCGCAGAGTGCTATATTACGGCCCCTGAGTAATCCCTCAACAGCTACAAATCGCCCCTCCGGGTCTACAGTGTGTTTAGTGACTTGGAAGGGGACCCCAGCCCGAATCCAGACCAGTACCCCCCTGGCAAACGCTGAGTATGTGGTGCAGTACAGTTGACCCCTCCACCTCCTCTGCAGTGCAGCCCCTTCTTTTTTAGTTAGATGAGTCTCCTGCAGGAAGGCAATGTGAACCCCCCTGCGGACCAGGTAAGAATGAACTTTGTGCCTCTTAGTCATTGAGTTCAAACCCCGCACATTCCAGGACACACATTTTAATGATCCCATACTATCCATTATCTCGACATTGTCGGCTGATAGCCCTGTCCAACAGCGGCCAGACACCAGTAAAGACACCATCGTTCCCCATCCCCAACCGTTCCGTCACCCTTCCCCATCGCCCCCTGACCCCCCCCGCACAGCCCCTCTCCCCCTTCCCCCACCCCTGTCCTGAGTTACCCCAACTTCTCTAGACATCCTCCCCCCCTAGAACAGGACCTAACTACAAAGAGTTACCCCCGTCCAAACAATTGAGCAAGGTGCTCTCAAAACTGTCTACTCCGCAGTCTGTACTGCGGCGGCCTTAGGGGCCTCTGGGCACGTGAACTAGCTTCCTCGTTGGAATTCGCCCCCCATTACCCCCCCGCCCCTCAATATGCATCCAAACTCACGATTGTCCAGTCTGACGTCCGCCTGCTCCAGCGGTTGGGTACGCCATTTCAGTCCGGCTGTCGTTGCCAGATCCCCCAGGTTCGAGAGTTAGCTGCCGAATACTTCTTCCGCTGTCTGTGGCGTCACCGTTGGGCCCCTTGTGCTGTCCACCTCTGACAGTTCAGTTTCCGACCCCGTTCTTTTGTCCTCCGAGATCGATCCTTCTCCCCGCTGTGGCGGTTCCCCGCCCGAGACCTCCTTTACCGCTTGTAGCGCCGCCTTCCGCTCCACTTCCGTCTGTGATTCCGTCGGCCTTTGTCGGTGTTGGGCACGTTTCCGGAGTCGCTTGGATCTTCGTACTGAGCCCTGTTGGAATACCTCCGCAGCCCTGTAGCGGGCCCCATCCGTTCCAGCCTTGTAAGAGTCCCACCAGGCCCAAGCATCCGCCGACGATGTAAAGAACAGTGCCTTCCCATCCAAAGAGACTCGGAGCCTTGCCGGGAACAACAGCGAGTACTGCAATCCCTCCGTTCGTAGCTCCTTTTTAATGGACAGGAACAAAGCTCGTTGTTTTTGAGTTTCGAAGCTGTAGTCCGGGAACAACGTGACTTTGCTATTATCAATCTGGAATGGTCCCGTGTCCCTCGCTCGTTGCAGAAGCCAGTCTCTGTCCCTGTAGTGGAGCACTTTAATCACCACCGGTCGTGGGGGGAGCCCCGGTTTCGGGGGCCGGGCAGGTACACGATGTGCCCGCTCCAACGTGAAAAATGGGGACAGACCCTCCGGTGCCACCACTGTCCGCAGCCAATTGTCCACATAACCCAGGATGTCCGTCCCCTCCTTTTTTTCCGGAAGGCCCACCAGTCGTACATTGTTTCGCCGGCTTCGGTTTTCCGCATCCTCTGCCCTCCTTTCCAGCGTCTGAATGCGGTCCAGGGCGTCCGTAAGTTTGCCTTCCAAAGCCTTCTGTCCCGGCACTATGTCTTTCAGGGTGGTTTCCGCTTCTTTGACCCTGTCGGCTAGCTTCCCATGGTCCGCTCTCAGTAGCCCCAGGCCCGTCGACACCTGAGCAATGTCTTGTTGCAGAGCGTTCCTCGTAGCTGCTATAGCTTCTAGGATTTTGTCTTGCATCGTTAGCAACTCCGATTGGGGTTGTTGCATGGTGTCTGGAGCCTCAGTGGCCAGTCCTCCCTCACCTTTCGGCCCTTTCGGTTTCCCCATGCCTCCTCTGGGCGAGCCGCCGGTCTTTCTTGGACGGGTCGTGATTGGCAGTCCACTCAGCAGGACGTTTGGTCGCTTATCCCAGTGAGAGCTGGCACCTGCCCGGTAGCCGCGGCCAGTGGTCTGCTCGGTCGGGGATCACTCACCGGTAGTGGTTGCCGTTTCCCAGGGGTCCCGCCGTTGTGCCCTCGCTCGCTCCCCTTCACAACCTGGGGGAGGGCGACCGTGGTTGTCCTGCACTGCAATGCGGTTCCGGTATGTCCCGGTGGTCGCAGCCGGTCAGGCTCGGTTCCCGCGCTGTACCCCGGCGCTGGTCGTCCGGGTACCTCCTCACACCGTTGGCCGTCGTGCTAGGAGTCGGTGTAACGGGCTTCCGCGCCAGCAGTCACTTGCGTCCGTCGGGACGGACCCCCTAGTGGGGGAATGAGTGGACGTCCCGGTAATGAAACAGCCAGTCCTCGCCGCTAGTCACCACTCAGGTCGCTCACCAGATCGGCCCAAGGTCGCCAGCCAGGCACCACTTCCCTCTCGTCTGGGAAGTCTCGCAGCCCCCTGCCGGTCACAGAGCCGCCAAAGGCGTCGAGGTTCACATCCACTGGCACGTCTCACTGCAGGAGTACTGTTCCGTTAACCAGTGCGGCGCCGAGTACCTCTCCGGGCGGGCGTAGGACGCCGATCACCACCACTGGCGCCCCCGGGAGTAATACAATGGGTGGGTCACTGGAGCGGGCGGGTCTGGTCAGAGGATCAGGGGCGAGGGGCCCAGTTCAGCAGTGCCTTGAAGGAGCCAGTCGGGCCCCCCCGAGGGTCTATGAGGCGAGGCAGCTGGCACCCCGGATAGGCCCCCTGCGCCGCTCTCCGCTGTTAATCTCCCCTCTCCAGGGCCCTCATCTGCCCACCGTCGCCGCTGCTCCCGGACCTCAGCCGGCTCGCGGTGATAATCCGCCTGTGTCCCGCGCCCGGCAGCACCCCCGCTGTCCGCTCAGGGGGCTCCGCTCGCCGTTCACCAGCAGGCGCCGATGCTCCAATGTCAGAGGGGGTCGCGGGCCCAGGTGCCGGGGCGTCGGTTCTCTTGTTCCCCGGGGCCTCAATCACCACCGCCTCTGGGCTCTCAATGCAGGCGTCAGGCAAATATCCCCCGAAGTCCCGGTGCGGGGAAGGCACTCCTCCCGTGGGGGGGGCGGCCGCGCCGGAGCAGCAGCCGCGGCTCCTTGCGTTGGGCAGGCGCGCCCGCTCACTCCTGGAACAGCAGGCCTCGGTGAAGCCGGGGCCTCGATTACAGCCTCCCGGGCAGGGAGAAGTCGCCTCAGGGCCGGGTGAGTCCGGAACTCAGTCCTCCCATGGCCTCTCCTGGGTCTTAGAGGGCCGCCGGGTTCCGCCGCTAGTTGCTCTCCCCCGATCACTCCCGGGCCTCACCTCCGCTCCCTCATGCGGGCTCCGGGGTGGCACTGCAGGTCTCAGCGCTTCGGTGATTCTGATATCGCCGCCATCTTGCGTCGTAGGTCCGCGGGACGTTTTTCGGGCAGCACTTCTCCCTTGGTGCTGAAAGCGGCTCTCCCGCAGCACCGGAGCAGGCGGCAGGATATCGCCGGGGTCACCCTCAGTTCTCCCAGGGTTCCCGGGCGTTAGTTAGGAGTATTTGGCGGATTACGGGCGGTGGGCTCGGGAGCCTCGTTAGGCAGCCACCATCCTCGTTGGCCGCTAGCCCGCCCCATGAAATGCCTCTATATTGTCTTTCTCTAAGTTCTAATGAGAAAATGGAAAATACTCTTACCATACAAGGCAATACTCTTGCCAGGCCATGCCCCCTCTGCGCCAGGCCACACCCGAGCCTTTATAGCGCGCTCTAAAACATCGTGTAGCCAGACAGTACGAACTCCTGAGGCGGAAAGCCGGGAGCAACGAAGGTTTTAATTGTATTCTTGTGTTTTACTTGTGATTGCATTTGCACTTTACCTCACACTCTTGCCACATCATCCTCCCGCGCAGCCGATCTTAACGCTGCTGCGGGGCCGCTTCTAACACCGACGCCATTCCGGGGAAGCCCCCCCGGCCAGGCCACGCCCCCTCTGCACCAGGCCATGCCCCCGAGCCTTTATAGCGCGCTCTAAAACATCGTGTAGTCAGACAGTCTGAACTCCTGAGGCGGAAAGCCGGGAGCAACAAAGGTTTTAATTGTATTCTTGTGTTTTACTTGTGATTGCATTTGCACTTTACCTCACACTCTTGCCACATCATCCTCCCACGCAGCCGATCTTAACGCTGCTGCGGGGCCGCTTCTAACACCGACGCCATTCTGGGGAAGCCCCACCGGCCAGGCCACGCCCCCTCTGCGCCAGGCCACGCCCCTTCCGTTTCCTACTTAAGTCATGTGCCTTTCCCGGCGGCAGCGGACGGGCGCAGCGGGCGCGCCAACGGCGCGTCGAGGGCGTGCCAAAGGCAAGCCCGTCTGCGCCCGTCCGCGATCGGGCGCGGTCCAGGGCCAGACCCTATGTCCATCAGGTGGGACACATACAGTGGAGCAGACAGGAGCTGTTGACTTTCCGCAATACCACTGCCAACACATGCTTACATACGATGCGAGTGGAGGATAATATAGCCTGTGAACACTGCCACTTCTCCTATGATTTAGGTAGAAAGTTGGCATCGGGAGACCTTACCCTGACTTGTGGTCTGCTCAACGTACGTTCCCTGCGGAAGCACAGACTAGACCTCTACGACCTACTCATTGAGAAACAGTGGGATCTTTTGTTTCTCACTGAGACTTGGCTGGACGAAGGTTCGACTCCTGATGCTTTAGAAGCACTACCGGAGGGCTATACCATGCATAGGCAGGATAGACCCACTGGTAGAGGAGGGGGTATCACCATTATAGCTAAGCAAAGCCTACGATGTCAACTGGATACTTCCCCCATTTTAGATAGTGAGGCGGGGAGCTTCACCGTTAAAGTAAAAGACGGCTGTACAGTGAAGGGCTTCCTTATCTATAGACCCCCAGGCCCTATGGCTCGGTTTGGGGAGAGTCTAGTAGAAGGCATTATGGAGGCTGCGCTGCGTAGAGATAAAATCTTGGTACTAGGGGATCTTAATCTACATTTGATTAACCCCACAGACAACACCACCAAGGACCTCTGCCAGGCGCTAGTAAACCTCCAACTGAATCAGATAGTAGGTGGTCCCACTCACCAGCTGGGACATTTGTTAGACCCCATATTTGTCAACTGGGGGGATGTAGAAGCAATGACTCCCATCCCTATCCCATGGTCGGATCACTATCTGGTACCATTCTCCGTACGCATTCCCGGGACAAGATCATTGGTGCCAGCACCATTATACCACTCTAGGTGGAGATGGGCAAACTTCTCCCAGGCAAAGTTCTGTGCAGCACTCACCAAAGGAGGGCGTCTGGGGGGGGGATGATGCGGACACTGCTAACTCCAACCTCTGCAAACGTATCACCGGGGCACTTGACTGCACGGCTCCACTCTCTCGTGCTAAAGTAAGTGGTCGCACTGAGAAAACTGCCCCGTGGTACAGTGATGAGCTGCGGGCTGCAAAGGCAGCACTGAAGCGAGTAGAAAGGCAATGGCGAGTGGCCTTTTCAACGGAAACCAGGGAGATCTATCTAACTGAGAGGCGACTCTATCATGGACTAATTAGGAGGTCCAAAGCTGTACACTATGCCACCAGAATCAGTGAAGCTGGCAACTCCACGAGGGAGCTTTTTCTGCTTTATAAATCTCTCTCGTGTGGGAAACCAGCTACTGCCCCAGATGAGTGTTTGGCGGAATCTTGTGATAAGATCGCGAACTTTTTCGCCGAGATGGTAACTAAAATCTACTCGTCATTTCCTAGTCACCCCATGGCAGGGACTGAGTTCGTGGAAATCTCGAGGGATTGGGGGAATAGACACAGATTGACCAACTTCGTTACCCCGCCCCCGGAGGACCTCCTAAAGATATGTAAATCTATCAAGTCCGGATCCCCTCGGGACCCCACCACGCCTAAACGGCTAGCCGATAGCTTGCCAGTGTTGGAACCTTACATCAGGCACCTGCTAGACTTGTCATTTGAGACTGGGACAGTGCCTAGAGACTGGAAGCAGGCGGTGGTTCTACCCCTGAGGAAAAAAATCAAACATCAGTTTCGAAAAATTAGAGAACCTCCGACCTCTCTCCCTTCTGCCCTACCTGGCTAAAGTGGCAGAAAAAGCGATTAACATACAACTGATGGATTTCGTGGAGGAGGCTGTCCTCCTGCATGACACTCAGTTTGGTTTCCGTCCCCGCAACTCAACTGAATCGGCGCTCCTGATGGCAGTGGAGACCCTACGCCAGGGGGTGGATGAAGGGCAGACCGTGGCCCTCATCCTACTGGACCTAAGTGCGGCATTCGACACTGTAGCACATACCACCTTGCTACAGTGTCTGAATAATGGAGGAATATCGGGTACTGCACTTAGATGGTTCCAGTCCTTCCTGACGGGGAGAGGCTTCCAGGTCCGCCAGGGTGAATGCTATTCAGGGGAGATCTGTTTGGGACAGGGCGTGCCCCAGGGCTCGTCCCTGAGCCCCACCCTGTTTAATTTATATGTCTCCCCAGTGGCCTCTATTGTGAAGGGTCATGGCCTGCACATAGTATCCTATGCCGACGATACGCAGCTGGCTATCTCCCTATCGCGCGCACCCGGTCTTGCGGTGGACCAATTCAGAACCTGTATGCAGGAGTTGGCAACCTGGATGTCCACCAATTGCCTCAAATTAAATGGCAATAAGACCGAGGTGCTCGTGGTGGGGGGGAGCCCATCTGTGTGGTCGTCGGCGTGGTGGCCCTCTTGCCTAGGCAAGGTTCCAACCCCCTGTCGGGAAGCCAAGAATCTTGGAGTTTGGCTTGATGCTGATTTGTCCTTTGGACCTCAGATAGGCCGTGTGGTGGGTGTCTGTTTCAGCGTCCTAAAAAGTCTGCGGAAGGTCTTAGATCTACTTCCCATGTCTGCCCGTAGGACGCTGGTACATGCCCTCGTCACATCGTGCCTGGACAACGGCAACCTACTGTACCTAGGAGCAACCAGTAAGGTATTAAATCATCTCCAGGTACTGCAGAATGCGGCAGCTCGCCTCATTCTGAAGCTTCCTTAAAGATCGGCCTCCAAAGTAGCCCTTCAGACTCTTCACTGGCTTCCAGTGAAGAGCAGGGTCGAGTTTAGGGCCCTCTGTACCTGCCATCGTATCCTTAATGGGAGGGCACCAGTACCACTCCAGAGTCTGGTCTCCAGATACGAACCTACGCGAGCGCTGCGCTCCTCCCATGGTGGCCTACTAAAGGTCCCTAGGACAAGAAAGGCTTGCATGGGAGGCAGATCCTTTCACTACTTGGTGGCGAAGGGCTGGAACGCCCTACCCTTGGACCTTCGCCTAGAATTGTCTGAAGCCGGCTTCAGGAAGAAGCTAAAAACACATCTCTACACACGGTAACTCTAGCTGACTCTGCGGCCTGCTTGCATGAGTTTTTCTGTCTTAGCGCAGGGACACGCTAGTTGAGCGTAACCGCGCGTTCTATAAAACTCCCTTATTATTATTATTATATTTTCTTTCTCTAAGTTCTAATGAGAAAATGGAAAATACTCTTACCATACAAGCTGTGCCATTTGTAACAATACTGTCAAAAGCAGATTATTTAACTGAGGCAGCAATCAGAAGAAAGCCAAGGGGAGCGATTCTATTGTCTCAGAAACTGCCTATGGCTGTAGAACAAAGAACAACTATAAAGGGTCTGAAATAGAATTGACATTATTGGACAATAACTTGAAACTTTGAAAGACAAACCCAAACCTGCAGTTCTATAAAAACCCGACTGACAATATACTGTCATGCTCTCATATGGTTTATGTTTTGACATGGGTTTTTCCCTTCCTTCTTCTGTTCATGATTAAGATTAGCTGGAATTCAAACTTATTTTGATTTCAGGAACGGATTCGAAGCAAACTTAAATTTTATGGATTGATATCTGCAGTGACGCGTTTTTATGCCAGATAAATGGAAGTTGTCTTAGCCGAGATCCTGTTTCGTGTGGATTTTACTCTCCGTTGAGAGTTGGAACTGTTTCCTGTTATAGTTTGGACTGGATATAGACTGCTTGTTCTCAAAGAAAGAGGCAGAAAGATGGTGCCTCTCTATTTTGTATATCCTTAATACTGTTGATTGGTGGATTATGGAGGTGTGGTTCAAAGCCTCATGGTATATGTAGTGTTTTCAATGTTTTGCTGATTTTTGATTGGCTGCTGTATTTTGAGTAGTAAAGATTGGGAAGCATAATCCTCACCTCTGCAACCTTTAGTAGAATCAAAAATTCTTGTCGCAAATGCTAAAAAAAATCTATTCAACCTTTGACACAAAATGTACCTGCAAAAAACACATTGTCAAAAAAAAAACGAAGGCAATTTAGTACCAGCTGCCCTTCCTGAAGAAAATGAACCTAACCTCTGCGAAACACACGTCACAGCAACAGTTCAAACATTAGCAGACTTACATGTTACATGTTCCATGGTTTCTCTGAAAGTATATTGGTCTCATGCTTCAGCACGTCACCTCATGGCTTACATTGGAACTACACTTACATCCCATCCAAGCCTGCTTCCTCTTCAAGTCCAGCTGCATCACACCTGACTACCAGAAACTATACCACTGCACACCTGGCAGAAAAAAACAAACACCTGAGGCACACAGTGTTGTGCTAGAAGGTGGGACATTGTCATATTAGAACCAAATAGTAAACACGCTAAAAACAAAAAGTAGGCTTTTCCTGTTCAAGCAACCAGGACTTGAAATATCAACATCAGAAAGGCCCTATCCTGAAAGGACCTGAAGATTCGCCTTTTCAAGAACGCTACACTGCTTAACAATGTGAAAAGTCTTGATGTATAGTAGATATAAAATAAGTTTATTCAATAATTCAAACCCAGAGGCATCCCAGGACTAACTCCTTCAGCAATCGTGCATCTCTGTTCTGCCCCCTGGATTCCACATTCTGGAATCCAGTGAGCATGTATTACAACATAGAATATTTAAAGGAACAACTAAAGATTATCAAGATATAACATATCTCCCTTCTTTTACAATTCAAAATAAAACAACTCAAATAAAATAGATTAACATTTGATAAAATAAAATAGATTAACATTTGATAAAATATACAATATATATCCTCCTTTCTAAAAAATTAACACACAATTTTAACAAAACAAAATTTTTAGTGAACATTGTACCATGCTTCAACTAAAGTACACTTACTAAGAACATTTGTAATCTTTCATCCATATTGGTTTGAATTTAGGGCGAATGTATCTTCCCTTTACACCTGTATTTGATGCAAAGTCTAAAGGTTTTGAAGTAGCTGATTCTGCCTTGATGTTATCTTGATTCACTAAATGCTTATATTCCAAATCATTACATTTCGTTACACTTCTCACATTCCATCGCTTACCATCGTCTAATTTAACAATATTTCCAGCAGTATAAACAATTTGTTTTGGTTTAGACCATTTGGATGAACCAGGTTTTTTATTCCCCATCTGCTGTGTGCGTACCCATTCACCAGCTTTAAATGATCTTGAGGCAGTTTTAACTTTGACATTATGATCATGAACATATTTTTCCTGATACTCTTGTACTTTATTTAAGACATCCTTGCTGTTCAAGGTTTTCATGCTATTACTTTTGGACATCCAAGAAGGTTTAACTTTAGACCCTGCCATTCGTCCTGATAGAGCAAGCATCGCATCGCGACTTGCTCGAGTCAAGAACCTCGCCCGTGTGTAATCAATTAATAAATTGTTTGTCTTACTAATCTTTTATTTTTATATTCGAACAAAGTAGAGGAAGCTTGCATACGTGTATTTCTAATACAACTAATCCATGTCTTTAAAAACATGGCCGCCGCTTGAAAAGTGCTTCTGCGCATGCGTCAGTCACACTCACGTGTCCTGACGTAGTTATAAATTTTGGAGGGAAAGGGTGCGCATGCGTAATACACAGCTTTTGCAATAACGTGGTACTGCTCGTGCAGTTGCTCTTGTGAGTGTGTATATGTTGCTAACATTTAAACTGCATAGTATATTTTTATAGTGATAAGTTTGAAGTACAAGACCAATGATGGGTTTACATACATTTATTTCTATGTATTAATTTGTTCTCGCTTACTTTTCATGTACTGCGGGAAATGGGGGTCCGAACCGGTTGGGAGCCATATTGAAGGTTCTCTTCTGCGCAGACTCGTGGTGCGCTGAGAGGTGGCAACCTTGGACAGTGGAACTCAGCCAGCTGGCAGAGATGGGCAAGATGCTCCTGAGAAAACGACCTGCGACCCAGCAGGACGGAGTCATGTGTGCCCATATTGAAACAATTGTATTCTCTTCATTGTATTCCACTGGACTTTCTCATGAGAACCCCAATCTCGCTAGGCGGTACCCAGAAATGTAAATTAGGCCTCCAAATAGTCTACTCTGATTGGTGTGTTACCCAAAGCCTACCTTAGGACCAATCCAAATTGAGGGATTCTGACACTTTGCAACATTGGGGGGTGGTACACCGTCCCAGAACAGTATAACTACCCTGGGTTTACCTAGGGAAATTGTCCGACTTGTCTGGTTTAGCTGACCTGTCACTGACCCAACGCACTCAATAGGTGACTGAAGATACAGAGTACTGCGGAGCACTCTGTCCGAAATTGACCATAGACTAAGGTTTTACTAAACCTTAAAGTGCTGGCGGAGCACTTTGCTGGGAGTTCGCTGACCCAATCGGGGTCTTGATCGATAGCTGCAGTGAGGGTGGAGCGCAGGCGTTGCTTCCGAACTGCGGGTGCTGGTCCTGTCCTGAGGGTCCTGTCCGAGAGGTCCTGTCCTGATTCCTAATCTGAGGGTTTCCTGTCCTGTCCTGGGTGTCCATTCTGCACCTGCTGTCCTTTGAGGGGTATCCTTCCTTGAGGGTTTCCTGTCCTTAACTGACCCGTGTCCAGGGTTTGGTTTTCACAGCAGTCTAGGTAAATATTACTCCGAATCTCCTGAAACTGCACCTTTCTATATTTCTGTCTTTGCTTTAATAAAGACATACCTTTGCATATGTTAATTTTCCATACTTTTGCCGCAACCATTGAATCATAAAGTCATTTGCATTTTATTTCAAAACGTGTTCCTATGTTGCCTTACCTGTTAGAAATTATATTTTGCATTGCAGTTTGTCATTTCCTGATATGGTCTAGAACCTCCCTACTTAAATTATCTAAAGCACTTTTGCCTTAAAGCATAGCGTGTCACTCTCTACAGACTCTCCTATAGAGATAAATGTCCCGAATTCATGTCTTATTCCCTTGAAATAATTCTAGAATACTAGTCCTAATCAAAGCCTATCCCATTTTTTGTGATTCATCTTAAACGTTCTAATTCCTGATCCTTCATTTAAGTGTGTCCGGATTCCATTAGTCTATAAATGGTTGCACTGACTTATTTCCTATTCAGCTATGTACTTTCTGTTATTCTGATTATTGATTGCTTAATTACTGTGAATTTGATTATTTCTGAAATTTACTAAATTTGATAAAGATTTTAAAACTTCCAGTTGTCCGTGGTCATTTTACATAGGTATTGAATAGTATTTTGGTTGGGTTTGTATTTTGCTGCCTTTCCTTTTACAGCTAGCTCCCTGATCCATGGTGGTCATAGGTACCCGTGTCGGTGGATGGTAAGTCGGGTACGCTGAAGAATAACGAAGGGAACTCACAAATATCTGATAGCAGAGCGTGAGGTCATCTGATCAATGTATATGTTGATTTGAAATATATGGGCCCGAAGCCAGAAGTGGCGAAATTATTGGTCGGGTGACCCGCGCGCTCTATCAGTATTTTCTGGTAGCAGAGGGATGGTTAGGGACTAGTTAAAGGTTAGGCAGGATTAGTTAGGCTAAGTCAAGTCGGTAGCTGCTAGTACATCGATGCTGCTATTAGAGCGGCCGTTCCGAGGGATCTGATCATTCTCTTGAGAATACGCTGCTTTTGAAATTCATGAATTGTTTGAAAATTGTTATTCTTGTTCTTATACTGTTATATGTATTAATCCATGCGTACGTAAACCGTCTCGTTAGGTGTTGTCAGAACTCCCCGGGGAATTGAATAGGCAAGTGGTGAATAGAATCCATTGCCTTGAGGTCGCAGGCTCAAGGAAAGTTGGTGCAGGTTAGGTAAAACCAGGAAGCACTAACTAGGGTTTTTCTGAATACATGTGTGAATAAATGTTAGTAACGAGGTTCATTGGCAATATTCCCATAGTGGCGTAACCTAATAAGGGTCACATCGGAAGAGTAGCAGGTTCATCGGAGCTTGGGTGAAAGCAAAGGGGTCCGCTGGGAAACCTTAGACTCGGATATATCCCGGAAAAGAGTGGATGGGTCTAGGGAAGTAACAGGTTCACTGATGCTAGAGTGAAGGGTAGGCGGAAGAGATCTACCCGCAGCGTGTGAAAAGTAAATGGAAGTAGTTTACTTGCAGTAAAATAAATCTTTCCTGTTTAGACACTTGAGCACTGTGGCGAATGTGTATTCGTTGTTAAATATACCAAGTACTAGCACTTTAGAAAGAAAGAAAGTTTCCGTTACCTTGTGAAGGGAGGGAGTCAGTCGCGAAGTGTCTCTGACGTCACTCCGTGCCGCGCTGGGATTGGTAGATACAGCGGGCGGGTAGCGGGGCTGGAATTGTGAAGGAGGGGTGAGCGCCGAAGCGTGAGAACTGTCTCGCGAAAAAGACCGCGCACCCATTGGCCGAAAATATTTGAACGCGTGCACCCATTGGTCGCACGGAATTGCAAGATGCATTCTGATTGGAGGTAATTTGTAAACAAAGTTAAGCGTATAAATCGTATGTGGCACTCGTATTCCCCAGAAACTAGACCTGATCCAAGAAACCAAGGGTTTGAAAGGGATCAGTGGAAAGCTAATAGATACGATATTATGTACGGAACTAAGAGAAAAATGTCCATTGTAAAGAAGGTAAAGAATTACTTTAAAAAGGACAAGCCGATTAAAACTAGAGAGGGCATTGTTATTCCGCCACCAAATACTCCCGCCTCTTTCATGATGTTTGACAGAGGGTACAATACGTGTGTGTGGTTAGAAAATTGGGTGAAGTACACGGAAGACGACGGAATAATGGCCTTTCCGTTAGAAGGTACCTTTAATGGTAGAATCCTATTCAATTTAAGAACCCGAATGAATGAATTACATCCCAGACCAAGACTAACGCAGTATGAGGCATTAGAGGAGTGGGAGATTGAGGCTTTCCAAAGAGAGAAGCCCCGAATGGACAAAGGGCTGACAAAGTATTACCCAAAGCTGAGACAAGAATCCCGAGATAAAAAGATGAAACAATGGAGACAGAGCATGACTGTTGAGGGACTGTTTCCCATGATGCCAGCAGAAGATCCTCCTGGGGGGGGGAAAAGAACAGAAAAGACTAAACATTGGGGGCCCCTGGGAGAGTCAGATGACGAATTGTTAGATGACATGTGCATGAGAAGTCCGCCTCCTTATAATGAGGGACACCGACCTTCGAGTGCAGGAGATATTCCCCGGAGACCCCTACAAAGGGAAGAGGTCAGGTCCGCAAGTGTAGGAGGGGATTACATAATTCCTCCTTATACTGAGAATCTAGGACCCATAGAACCCAGAAGTATTTACCCCAGGAGACCGGTAGGTGGAGAGACAGGATATTCACGTGAAGGAGAGTTTTTCCCTCGTCCCCCTTATGGAGGAGAGGTGAGGTCCGTAGGTTCAGGAATGCCGTTATTACAGCCCCAGAATGAGGAAGATCCAAGGATCCTAGGCACAGGAAGTCTGTTTCCGAAGCCTAACTATGGCGGAGGGCCGAGTGAGACTCATCCCACAGCCCCGAGTTATGCTCCCATTCTGACCCCGCAGGTGTTACATGGAAACTCCTTGGACAGGTTATTAGAAGAGAAAGAGCGAGAAGCGCTGGGGAATCAGCGAGCTGAAGTAATACGGAAAATGTCACAGCTAAATGCAAGTCCTGAAGCCTTGACGATCCCAGTAACAATCGGACCGGTGGTTCCGCTGTACGGGGACCGTCAAGGGACTCCCAAAACTCCCGTAATTACCCCTGTCATTGCACCGACCAGACCAGAACCCTTAATTATAGATGATCAGACCAGTGAGTGCGAGTCGGAGGTCTCGCTGCTAGACCTGCCCATTAGAAAGACTGAGAAAAGGATCCCGAAGCCGCACACGTTTAGTACGAGGGCAATTCAGATGGAATCGACCTCGGGTACTAGGAGTGTCACATTGGTGACTCCGGAAGAAATCGAAAGATGGAGTCAGGAATTGGAAAAGCAAACGTCCCCAACGAAACCTTTAGATCTTTACAAGCTGAGAATAGAAATAGAGGAATTGATGGCAGGAAACGTAGGATTAGACAGATTAAATACCTACTCCGAAGACGAAATGCTGTTTATCTGCAAAAGTCTCACCCGAAATACCCGAGTACTTCATGAAAAACTGACAGACACTGCTGCTAGCATGGGTATAGATATTTCAAGATCGAAACCACTGCAAAAACCCTATAGAGCAGATTTCTCAGACAAAGATTTGGAAAACTTGAATGCTTCAGGGAAAAAAGCACAGGTCAAGGAACTATTGTCAGTATTGCAAAAATGGGGAGATGTGGAAAGGTGGAAAGCCAGATGGGTCAAGAAAAAGGATGAGGCCAGGTCTAGGCAGGCAACTCCCGAATTTTTGCTAAAAGAAGCTGAAAAACCAGAGCAGTTATGCCCTATGCGCGAAGTACCAGGTGGGAAATATGTGCACGTTCCATGGTCCAGACAGGATATTGTGTCCTTTACCAACGATTTCCCCAAATTGCGCGAAAAACCAGTAGACTGGTACAGGCAGGTGGAAAGGTTCGTAAAGGTACAAAAATGCCTGTGGAAAGACCTGGATGGGTTTTTCGACATTGTGGTCCCGGTAAATCTGTGGACCGAGTGTAAAATAGCCATAGCTTGGCCTAGTGAGGAATACCCGAGAGATGGCAACACAGGGGAACCATCGAGAGAAGTGATGAAAAAATATGAACAAGTAATACAGCATTTGAAAGTAAAAGTGCCAGCAAAGGAAACTGATTGGACCAAGATAGATAGAACAACACAGGAAAGAGACGAGACAGTGCACTCCTTTTATGAAAGGCTGTTGCAGGTGTTCAAAACATACAGCGGTATAGACAACATCGAGATGAAGGATATGACACATTTTATTTACAGGTTTGTAAATGGTTTAAGACCCGAAATTTGTCAGTGGATAAAAGATAACAAAATCTGTTGGCATACTAAAAAGATGGATGAGGTCCTGCGGTACGCAAAGTACTGCGAGGACGAGATGGCAGAAAAGAAAAAGGCTCTCAAGGAGAAGGTTATGTGGGCTCAAGTGAAGCTCACAGAACAGCAGGAAAAACAATTGAGTAAAATGGCCAAAACTACTCAGAACCAAGGTCCTGGGGGTGGGGGAGGAGGCAAGCCCTGGCCCAAAATGAGCAGGGAGGAGGCAATGAAGAAATTTCCCTGCCACCAGTGCGGGGAAATTGGGCACTGGCGAAACGAGTGTCCCTATTTGCAGGATGATAACGCCCAAACACCTGATTTAATTCCACAGATGCAGAAAGAAAGACCAAGAAAGACCCAACCACAGGTAAAAACGATTCAGTTGCCCCGAGCACCAAAGCAAGTATTTAAGGGAAAGTCCACGCAGGGTGATGACGTAGAGGTCTGGGAAAGCAATGAGAACAGAAATACAGCAACTTCGCAGTATTTACTAAACGATACCTTCCTTTGTGATGACCAGTACTGATGGGGCCTGAAAGGGGAGGACGAGGAGTGCGTACTTGGCGCCTCCTTGCCGGTAGACCAGTCCGGACCATACATTGAAGGAAAGGTTGACGGAAATGATGTCACTTTTCTGTTGGACACTGGCGCTACCCGTTCTACTGTGAGAACAGTGGACGTTCCAAACCTACCCCTCTCGGGAGAAGCCATCCAAGTAGTGGGTGTATCTAATCAATTGATTAGTACTCCTGTTACCGAGCCCATGGAGATCTCAATTGGAAACTTTAAGGAAATGCATAGATTTGTCGTTTGTGACACCAGTCCAGTAAACTTACTGGGACGTGATTTGCTGTGCAAAATGAATTGTACCATCTTTTGCACACCAAAGGGCGTCGAAATTCAGACCCCAGATGAAGATGGCATTTATAAATTAATGTTAATCAGACCGGACTCAGAAATTAAACGAATGACTATGCAGGATTTGCCCAAAGAACTCCAAGAAACAGTGAAGCCAGAGGTATGGGACTTTACTGGAAAAGATGTAGGATTAATGAAAAACGTAGACCCCATACAGATAGCCATCAAGGACAATGCAGTCTATCCTAATACTAAACCCTACAGAATGAATGCAGAAGTGAGAGCAGGGGTTGCCCTGGAAATACAGAAATTATTAGGAGGAAACATCATACAGGAAGTAATGAGTAGCCCATGCAACTCACCGATTATGGGCATCAAAAAGCCTAGTGGCAAGTACAGAGTAGTGCAGGACCTGAGAAAGGTAAACAAGATAGTGATTCCTTGCTGCCCAATTGTCCCGAACCCAGCAGTGATTCTGTACCAGATTCCCTGGGATGCTGAGTGGTTCACTGTGATAGACCTATGTCATGCATTCTTTTCCATTCCCTTGCATCCAGACAGCAAATTTCTTTTCTCATTTGCCTTCAACAGTCACGGGTATGTCTGGAACAGGGTCCCCCAAGGGTACACAGAGAGCCCCTCTATCTTTAACCGCATGCGTGCGGCATGATTCCCCCCGTACGCTGGATTTTGCGAAAGCGCACTTTGCATGACGAGCTGGGCTCGTCAGGAGCGTGCCAGGAGGCTACCTCATGACGAGCCCAGCTCGTCATGAGCGTCGAAGGGGTTAATCAGATCTTGAAAAAATGCTTGGAAACTTTGGTCTTACCTGGAAATTCTGTCTTGGTGCAATACATTGACGACCTCTTGGTGGCGTCCAAAAGTCATAGGGACTGTGTGATTGACACCATTGCCCTACTGAATCACCTGAGTGAGAAGGGACATAAAGTGGCCCCTGAAAAATTACAGTTCTGTGCAAAATCAGTGAAATATCTGGGGCACCAGATAGAGAAAGGCATCAGGAAAGTAACGTCCGAAAGAGTGAGAATAATTCAAAAGATGCAGTTACCCCGTACTCAGAAAGAAATCAGAATGTTCCTTGGAGTGATAGGATACTGCAGGCAATGGATTCTGGGATTTGCAGTCCTAGCTAGGCCCTTGATAAAAATGACCAAGAGAGGAACACCGGATGTCGTAGAATGGGATGAGGAAAGCTTAACAGCCTTCACCAAATTGCGAGATTGTCTGTGTACAGCCCCTGCGTTGGGAATGCCAGACTATTCCAAGGAATTTGCCCTGTTCTGTGACACTCGCGATAATTGCGCGTTGTCAGTCCTAACACAAGAACATGGCACAACCAGAAGGCCTGTGGCATATTTCTCTGCCACCCTGGATCCAGTGGCTGCTGGATTACCAGGATGTCTGAAAGCAGTAGCTGCTACTTACACAAGTTTAGAGCAGAGTGAATCCATTGTCATGGGACATCCTGTAACTGTGTATGTTCCACATGGAGTGGTAATTTTGTTAACAAGAACGAAAACTCAGTATCTCACCCCTAGTCGGCTGACTAAATACGAGAGGATTCTCGTGGGTGCTGCAAATATAACAATTGTCAGGTGCAACATTCTGAACCCCGCTACTCTGCTTCCTGATTCAATGAATATGGAAAATGGGGAGGAAGATGAGCATAACTGCATTGATTTAACAGAATTTAGCACAAAGCCACGCCCAGACATTAAAGAAACACCTTTGCCTAAACATGACTTGGAATTTTTTGTGGATGGTTCATGCCTAAGACATGAACAAGGAGGCCTGAGTGCTGCCTATGCAGTAGTCTCCTTAACCAAAATTGAAGAGGCAGGTTATCTATTTGAAGTAAAGTCTGCACAAGTAGCCGAATTGATCGCTATGATAAAAGCTTGCAAATTGGGGAAAAACGTACGCCTAACAGTGTATACTGACAGTCAGTACTGTTTTGGAGTTGTGCATGACTTTGGCCAATTATGGCTACAGAGGGAGTTCCTGACTTCATCAGGTACCCCTATTCGAAATGGAAAAATTGTTCAAGACCTTTTAGAGGCAATCCAGTTACCAAAGGAACTGGCAGTGGTCAAGTGTGTTGCCCATAAAAAGGACTTTGACCCTGTATCTTTGGGAAATGATTTTGCTGATCGAGTGGCAAAATTATGCGCCAGGGATCGATATATCATAAATCCAAAACGGGGAGGGCCTGGAACCAGCTGCCAACTTCGAGTGTTTGAAGAAGTGCCTACATGGGATGAAGTGAGAGTATGGCAGCAGGCGGCACCCTGGCAAGAGAGAGAGAAGTGGAAGGAAGACGGGTGTAGACCAAGACGTGAGGATGGTGTCATCTTGGGCCCAAATGGTATGCCTGTGTTACCCAGACACTTGCTTGGCACAATGGCGAGATTGATACATGAGGGATCACACATTGGTAGGGACGCCATGATTCTGGTATTCCAACAGACTTGGTATAGTAAAAAGTTCAGGAAGGTAGCAGAGTCCCTCTGCCAGAGGTGCCTGTCATGTCAAAAGATGAACCCAGGCAAGAGAACAATAGTGGAACTAGGGAAAATTGGGAGGTCAGCGGGTCCCTTTGTGAGAGTACAAGTTGATTTCATCACCATGCCACGTTGTGAAGGGAAGCGTTATGTCCTTGTCATTGTCTGCCTATTTTCAAAGTGGGTGGAAGCTTACCCTACTCCCCAAAGTGACGCACTCATAGTAGCAAAGTGTTTACTGAAAGAACTGATACCTAGGTTCGGGGTTCCAGTCACTATTGAATCAGATAGAGGCCGACATTTTCAGAATGATGTGATCGACCAACTCTGTAAGGCATTTGGGATCTCGCAAAAACTCCACTGTGCATATCATCCAGAGGCTTCTGGAGTGGTGGAACACATAAACAGGACTATCAAAACAAGACTAGCGAAATTGTGTGATGCATCTGGCATGACCTGGGTAAAGGCCCTGCCTCTGGTTCTGATGGGACTCCGAAGTATTCCAGACCGAAAGACAGGCCTGAGCCCTCATGAAATCTTGATGGGAAGAGTGATGAGACAAGCATGGGTACCAGGAAGCAAACTGTTGAGTATTACTGATGATTTGGTGCTTGAATACTGCAAGAGATTAGGTGACCAAGTGCGTTATATCTCTCGCCAGATCGGAGTAGACGCCGTAGCCAATCCAACGACTCCTCTCCACAAACTGGTTCCCGGAGACTGGGTCAAAATAAAGAAGCATACTCGGTCGAGCTGCCTGGAGCCGAGGTGGGGAGAGAAGCGACAAGTGATCCTGGTAACGACCACAGCAGTAAAGTGTGCCGGTGTTCCCCATTGGATCCACGCCAGCCACACTCAGAAGGTACAACCCGACAAAGCGCCTGGAGAAGAAGACGGTCCAGCAGAGGGGCCTGCAGAAGCAAGACCAGAAGTAACTGACGACGTACAGCCCAGTACCAGTCAAGCTGAGGGGTCCGCAGGCGTTGGTCCAGGAGTAGTTGATGACGAGCTACCAAGAGTCCAGACTGCTGAAGGGTTCCCACAGGTTGGTCCAGAAGTAGCTGATGACGAGCTGACAAGCATATGGCCAGATGAGTGGATACCATTGATTGACCTTACCGAAGACCCCATCAGAACCAGCGAACGAATTTTGAAAGGTAGAGAGTGGAATAGAGAGGAAAAGCAAGGCACAGGCGAAGAACCTCAGACTCTTGAGATTCACATCAAAACTGAGGAAGGAGAAGGTCAGACAGGGACAGAACAAGTGATCGATACTCCTCCACTGACTCCTGATATCGAAAAGGGACAGATCAGACCTAGTAAAGAGATTCGAGCGGAAAAAACACAAGAGAACGAAGTGCTCGAACAGGATCAGATAGGATTAGGAGAAAGTGTTCAGGAAACAGAAACAGAGACATTTGAAAAGCAAAAACAAAATTCTCCTGAACAAGGCCAGATTAGTAACCAGGCAGAAGAAATAGATGCAAGTCCTGGAACTAGTGAGACAGGAAGGGAAATAGAAGAAGCAGAATTGCCACAAACTAATGAAAATAAAAGGGCAAGAGAAGAGAACGAGGTCTCGGTACCAACTAAAAGACTTAAGAAAAGAAAGCACATTGAGCCTGGATACATAAAGAAGTTGAGACTGAGAATAAAAACAGTAGAAGAAAAACGTGCAGAAGAAAGAAGAAGTGCTCGCATAGCAGAACAACCAGAAGATACTTCCAAGAGAAGGAGTGATCGAATAAAAAGACAAAACAAAAAGTACAAGTCTCCTGAATGGACGCTCGTTTTAGAAGAATTTGAAGATCTTGATATAACTGACGAGAGCGACGGAGAACCAGTCGCTGAGTACTCTGCCGAAGAAGAAGACGAGCCACCGTGAATTTGCACAAAGTAAGCTACTGGTGTAAAGACACAAAGAGGGGTCGAGAAACTTCTTCTGAGCCAAAATGTCTGATTCAAACGTGAATGGTAGACCTAGTTGCAGTCGTTGCAAAACATGCTGCAAGGTATGTGTATGTAGTATAGTTATACTGATATTACTCTGGATAGGACTAACAGTTTTCATTCCTTTTGCGGTGAGCAAAAATACTAATATTGACCCTACTGAGATTGTAAATACTGAGACTGAAGAACTAACAACACAAAGTGTAGCAATACATGAGAAAGCACTCAGACAAACAAAACGAGATCTAGAAGCATCAGATGAGGGAGGACTACATTATCATGGAGTAAAGAATAGAACGCATTTAAATGTTTTCGCAAACTTGTTAATACACTATGTAGAGACTATGGAAATTGAAGATTGCTATGTCTGCATGAAGCTACCTACCTCTGTAGCTGAAGGCGTGACATACCATCACCTGCCCCTGACCTATGGAATTTCCTGTAGCATTTTAGCTAGCTTATTTTACAAAAGAGGACCGTTACAGTACTATTACTCAAACAATGACGTGATCTTTTCTGAACTCCCTATACGTGGGAACTTAAATCCTGTACATACCAAAAGTGACGTTACTCGCTATATGGGCGAATACTTCCTGACTATAGGTAATATAGACATAGGTGACGCACACAGAGATAACTTGACCTGTTCTTTGCGTGAGCAGGAAAAGATGTTCCTGAACATGGCAGAGAAAAGGAGAATAAAAATAAAAAGAAAGGCAGATGACGAAACACAGAAAAGGCCAAAATGGGCTGAGAACATGGAAGGCACCTCAAATGGTGGGGCGGGTCCTGCTCTGTTGCTGGATTTTGAAAAGAAAGGAAAGCTATGTCTTCACCGCGAGAAGACTAGCTACTATAATAACATTTTCATTGGTTCCAGTGAATGTGAACATAATTACAAGGTAATTGGAGGTTGGGGTTTCAAAAATGGGTCAGAGCCTGTGTTTCCTGGAATTTATTATATATGTGGGGACAAGGCTTATTTCAAATTGCCGGATCACTGGTATGGAAGCTGCTACTTTGGCATTGTCTTCCCGAAAATATACCATGTGAACAAAGTTGCTGGAAGCAGTGAAAATACTAATGGCTTAGTGCGTAGTAAAAGAGAAAGCATAGGTGAAATAATGGGTAGTATTTTCAGTGCACTGATACCTGGAGTGGGAGTGGTTCTGAACACTCACAGAATTTGCAAATTGTCCACTATAGTGGATGTGTTGTCTACTGACACAGCTCATGGATTTCTGCTGGTCAATACCGAAATGGTTGCGATCAGATCAATGGTTTTGCAGAACAGACTTGCTCTTGATACCTTATTAGCAAAAGAGGGCGGAGTCTGCCGGATGTTGAAGGCGCAACATTGTTGCACTTATATTCCGGACAAAAGTGTGCAGCTCAAAAGATACGTGAAAAACATTACTAATTTGGAAAGGGAACTCAAACCACTCGAGGTTGACAGTGCCTGGAAGAGACTGGTAGATGGTCTCTCAAATGTAGGTCATTGGTTTGCTAGCTTAGGTAAAAGCTTATTGTTTAAGGTACTGATGCCAATTGGAATTATAGGTCTTATCCTATTTTTCATATTTGTCTGTTGCAAGTGTCGTAAACACACCGGAAAGCATCAAGTGAATGCCAGAGGAGTGAAACGAAGTATGGATGAGCTTGAATTAGAGGAAATGAATAATCAGATATACAAAAAGGTGAAAAATTCTCACCCTACTAAAAATGAAAAGGAGAAGCTGGATCGTTTATTGGAAGAGATAGAGCTGTATAAAGTGTGAAGAAGTTGGCATCTGGTTCCATTATTTTTGTGATGATAGTAAATATCATCAAAGAGGGGATTGATAGAGCAAGCATCGCATCGCGACTTGCTCGAGTCAAGAACCTCGCCCGTGTGTAATCAATTAATAAATTGTTCGTCTTACTAATCTTTTATTTTTATATTCGAACAAAGTAGAGGAAGCTTGCATACGTGTATTTCTAATACAACTAATCCATGTCTTTAAAAACATGGCCGCCGCTTGAAAAGTGCTTCTGCGCATGCGTCAGTCACACTCACGTGTCCTGACGTAGTTATAAATTTTGGAGGGAAAGGGTGCGCATGTGTAATACACAGCTTTTGCAATAACGTGGTACTGCTCGTGCAGTTGCTCTTGTGAGTGTGTATATGTTGCTAACATTTAAACTGCATAGTATATTTTTATAGTGATAAGTTTGAAGTACAAGACCAATGATGTGTTTACATACATTTATTTCTATGTATTAATTTGTTCTCGCTTACTTTTCATGTACTGCGGGAAATGGGGGTCCGAACCGGTTGGGAGCCATATTGAAGGTCTCTTCTGCGCAGACTCGTGGTGCGCTGAGAGGTGGCAACCTTGGACAGTGGAACTCAGCCAGCTGGCAGAGATGGGCAAGATGCTCCTGAGAAAACGACCTGCGACCCAGCAGGACGGAGTCATGTGTGCCCATATTGAAACAATTGTATTCTCTTCATTGTATTCCACTGGACTTTCTCATGAGAACCCCAATCTCGCTAGGCGGTACCCAGAAATGTAAATTAGGCCTCCAAATAGTCTACTCTGATTGGTGTGTTACCCAAAGCCTACCTTAGGACCAATCCAAATTGAGGGATTCTGACACTTTGCAACATTGGGGGGTGGTACACCGTCCCAGAACAGTATAACTACCCTGGGTTTACCTAGGGAAATTGTCCGACTTGTCTGGTTTAGCTGACCTGTCACTGACCCAACGCACTCAATAGGTGACTGAAGATACAGAGTACTGCGGAGCACTCTGTCCGAAATTGACCATAGACTAAGGTTTTACTAAACCTTAAAGTGCTGGCGGAGCACTTTGCTGGGAGCTCGCTGACCCAATCGGGGTCTTGATCGATAGCTGCAGTGAGGGTGGAGCGCAGGCGTTGCTTCCGAACTGCGGGTGCTGGTCCTGTCCTGAGGGTCCTGTCCGAGAGGTCCTGTCCTGATTCCTAATCTGAGGGTTTCCTGTCCTGTCCTGGGTGTCCATTCTGCACCTGCTGTCCTTTGAGGGGTATCCTTCCTTGAGGGTTTCCTGTCCTTAACTGACCCGTGGCCAGGGTTTGGTTTTCACAGCAGTCTAGGTAAATATTACTCCGAATCTCCTGAAACTGCACCTTTCTATATTTCTGTCTTTGCTTTAATAAAGACATACCTTTGCATATGTTAATTTTCCATACTTTTGCCGCAACCATTGAATCATAAAGTCATTTGCATTTTATTTCAAAACGTGTTCCTATGTTGCCTTACCTGTTAGAAATTATATTTTGCATTGCAGTTTGTCATTTCCTGATATGGTCTAGAACCTCCCTACTTAAATTATCTAAAGCACTTTTGCCTTAAAGCATAGCGTGTCACTCTCTACAGACTCTCCTATAGAGATAAATGTCCCGAATTCATGTCTTATTCCCTTGAAATAATTCTAGAATACTAGTCCTAATCAAAGCCTATCCCATTTTTTGTGATTCATCTTAAACGTTCTAATTCCTGATCCTTCATTTAAGTGTGTCCGGATTCCATTAGTCTATAAATGGTTGCACTGACTTATTTCCTATTCAGCTATGTACTTTCTGTTATTCTGATTATTGATTGCTTAATTACTGTGAATTTGATTATTTCTGAAATTTACTAAATTAGATAAAGATTTTAAAACTTCCAGTTGTCCGTGGTCATTTTACATAGGTATTGAATAGTATTTTGGTTGGGTTTGTATTTTGCTGCCTTTCCTTTTACAGCTAGCTCCCTGATCCATGGTGGTCATAGGTACCCGTGTCGGTGGATGGTAAGTCGGGTACGCTGAAGAATAACGAAGGGAACTCACAAATATCTGATAGCAGAGCGTGAGGTCATCTGATCAATGTATATGTTGATTTGAAATATATGGGCCCGAAGCCAGAAGTGGCGAAATTATTGGTCGGGTGACCCGCGCGCTCTATCAGTCCCTTTAATAAAGAAAAAGGAGACATCCCAGTGGCAGTATGAGGAGTATTTCTATAGCACCATAACATGTCTTTGACCGCATCTTTACAGTTATCATCATTGTTGCTGGCTAGTTGAATACATTCTTTTAACACCCGGTTAAATCTCTACTAAACCATTTTCCCTTGGATTGTAAACGGAAGTGGTGACATGTTTTACACCAACCATTTTGAGGTAGATCGCAAAATCTTCTGCCACAAACTGTGGCCCATTGTCTGATAAAATCACACTAGGGTATCCTTCTCTACGAAAAATTTCCTCACAAAAATCAATTATGTTGGAAGCCTTGATATCCTTCACAAAAGCAACCTCAGGCCATTTGGAATGAAAATCCATCATAACAATAGCATATTTATCCTCAATGCCTTTTACATGAAAAGGACCACAAATATCAATAGCGACTTTGTCCCATGGTTTATCGGGACAAGAATTTGCAGATATGGTAGTTTCCTTAGATTTGTGAGATTTATCACTGCACATACACGCCAAGCAATTATGAACACATCTTTCTATATCTTTGTCCATACCAATCCACCAAAAGTCATTCCTAGCTCTTCTTTTCATGCTGGTCATACCACTATCTCCTTCGTGCAATAAACTCAACATCTTTTCCTTTAGTGATGAAGGTACAATTAGTCTTTCACCTCTCCTAAGGATACCATCAACAAATGATAATTCTGACCAAACCATTTTATAATCAGCAAGACTAGTCTTGTTCAAAGATGAGGAATCTACACCTACATGCAACTTATTGATTATATGTTGAAACACATCATCATTGGTTACAGCTTGAATCCATTCTTGTTCATTTAATGCACTATTGCATGATTCCTCAATGCTGGCTACCAACCATTCATCTTTGTCTTCCATTACATTATTTGTATCACAAGGCAAAGGAAGACGCGACAAACAGTCTGCATTGATATTTTTGTGACCAGGTACATAGTTAATTTGAAAATTATACTCTTGTAGTCTGTATGACCATTTTGCTATTCTGGGTGTAGCTTTAGAAGCACCTTTTGTAGTGAAGATGTCAATGAGAGGTCTATGATCTGTCCACAATTCGAATGCTGTTCCCCAAATGAATGTTTTAAAGTGGTCCACACCCCACCAACACGCTAAAGGCTCTTTTTCAATCACAGAATAAGAAGGTTCAGCACCCTTGAGCGTGCGAGAAGCAAAGGCAATGATCCGTTCGACACCACCATTGTCTCTTTGCATAAGGACAGCACCAAGACCATACACACTAGAATCTACTATGATAATAGAGGTATGACTGGGATCATAAGGCTTTAGAGCAACTGCTTTGGTAATATCTCTTTTAATGTTGTCAAACGCCTGCTGACATAAGGTGGACCAAACAAATGAAGCGCCCTTTTTCATTAATAACCTCAATACATGTACTTTGTCGGCAAAATTAGGAACAAATTTGGAATAGTATTCTGCAAGTCCTAAAAAAGAGCGTAATTGATCTTTATTAATTGGATGCGGTGTTTTTTCAATAGCTTCTAATAATTTCATTTTTGGCTTAACACCCTCATTGGAAATAGTATGTCCAAGATAATCAATTTGTTTCACTCCAAATTTACATTTCTCACCACACACAGTCAAACCGGCATCCTGAAGTTTATGCAGAACATTATGCACATTCTTATCATGAGTGGACAAATCTTTACCCCAAATTAAAACGTCATCTTGAAATACCCTTACATGTTTTTCATCCTTCAAAATGCTGCACATGACTCTTTGAAAAACTGAAGATGAGGATGCCAGTCCAAAAGGCATTCTTAGATATTGAAAAGCACCCTCAGGAGTAATGAACGATGTCAAATGTCTAGATTCGGCATGTAATTTGACCTGGTGATATGTACTGGACAGATCAATTGATGAGAAATACATGGCGTCTTTGATGCTAGATATCATTTCATTTATGTGAGGGAGAGCATAACGGTCAACCCAGATATTTCTGTTCAGATCTCTCAGGTCCACACACATCCTAATTTTTCCATTGGGTTTTCGGGCCAAAACAATAGGACTAAGCCAATCAGAAGCTTCAATAGGCTCGATTACTTTAGCATCACACAACCTGTTTAACTCCTCTCTTAATAAATCTCGTAATGCAAATTGCACATTTCTTACTTTATGAACTGTTGGTATGTTGTCAGCCTTAAGAATAATTTTGTGTTCAAATTTAACCAAACATCCAAGTTCTTTGTTGAACAACTTGGGAAACATAGATTCCCACTTGGATGAATAACTGTCACTGGTTAACAAAACTTGATCAGAATAATCTTCAGATAACAATATCTGATCAGGATGATTGGGATTTAATATTAGCCCCATTTTTTTTGCATCCTTCCATCCTAATAGAGCACGTCCTTGTTCAACTACATAAACTGGACTCATGCAAGATCTCCCTTTAAATGTTAATTGAGCATCAAAATAACCCAGCATAGGTAGTTTCACACCACAATAACCTTTGGGATGTACATCGGAGTATATCAATGTTGGTTTGCTCCCACTTTCCCACATACATTTATCTATGTTTGTATATGGTGAACATGAGTCTGCCCAAAGAGCCATGTTATCCTTGTTTATCAACACATTACATTTAGGTGGTTGGTAATCTTCAGAAATATCACACACAGAATCATCATGTATAACCATTACTTCAATTTCTGTCCCATTGTTTTCATTTTCATCATCTTCACTATCACTTTGAGGTTCAACGAGATTGACAGAACGTTTCCAATTGCTATTATCACCAGTCCTGCACCACTTAGCGAAATGACCAATCTTTTTGCATTTGATGCAAGTGACTCTAATAGCAGGGCATTTATTAAAATCTGCAGTGTGTTTTTGATTTCCACATCTAAAGCAAATACGTTTGTTGAAACTGCTTTTGTTTTTGGTGGTATTAAATTTCACATCTTTGTTATCAGTTCTAAATTCAGTTTTCTTTTTGCTATTGTTTATAACATTAACATTACTAGAGTCATCTTTCTCTTTTTGTTGTAGAGAACTTAATTCTTTGACATAATGAGAAGTGTTTTCCATTTTCCTAGCAGTATCAAGGTTTTTTTTGTAATGAAGGGTTTTTAAGTTCAAGTAAGCGTTCCTGAATTTTAATGTTTTTAATTCTATTAATAAATTGATCACAAATTATTTCTTCGTGTAGATCTTTAAATTTACAAGTAATAGCTAAAGTTCTCAAACAAGCTACATATTGTTGAACATTTTCTCCTTGTAACTGTGCCCTTGAGAAAAATGTGTGCCTTTCTACTACAATGCTAGTTTTCTTGCCATAGTTTTCTTCTAAAGCTTTTAGAGCTTCAGAATAAACGTCTATAGATGTGTCATTAGAACTGGTTTCACTAGTTTCACTACCTTCATCAACAGAGTCAACAACTGTAGAAACTACGCGATTTATCACTGGAAGTGTTTTTAATACTTTCCTTCCTTCCACTCTTAAATTGTGTTTTAATAAGGCTAATTTTCTAGATGGTAAAAATACATCGCCACCAATAGCTTCTAAGTAAGTTTCAAAAGATTCTGACCAATCTTCCCAATTCATGGAAGGAGGGCCAGGACTTTGTAAAAATTTAGGAGGAGCTGCAACAGAAGAGGTAACATCCATATTAACCTTAGTAAATTAATTATCAAGCATTAATACATTCATTAATATATATAAAAAACAAACTAAAACAATTAATGTAGTCACCGATGTCAAGTTGCTGCTAAAATAAATAATGTAGTCACCGATGTCAAGTTGCTGCTAAAATAAATAATGTAGTCACCGATGTTAGGTTGCTGATGAGGATTAGTTCAAGTTCACTTCACTTTATCACTCTTCACTGATGCTGAACTTTGATTTATAATCAATTGCTGAAATCATTAAAAAAAACGATGTTGAAGTTTATTTTTAAAAAAATTTTTTTTTTACTCTGTGAATGATTATAAGCGTTATAACTCAAGTATATAATTTAGTGTTTTAAAATCGTACAAATGCTGATAATAACACGGTTTTTCAAATTGGGAACGAAGTTGCCATCATATGCAGTTACCGATATTCATTTTCGTGTACAGTTGTCATGGGGATCAAAGATGGCCGCCGTGCGTCATAAACGTCAATACGCGATGATGCACAGTGTGCTTGCAGCGTTGTGACGCGTGAGTGACAGGATACTGGAAACGCTTGAAGACGTACAAGTTGAAAATCAATACTGCGCGTGCATTTGAAGCAGAGTATTGAAAATAAACATGGCAACGATCTTGAGGTAACAATTTGAAAGACTTGAAGCAGCGTGTTATAAGTAAACACGATAGCGACTCTGATGTGCAAAGATGCTTCCTTCAGAAATGAGTTATAACGATCACAGAAATTGTCTAAAAACGATGAAATTCACATATGGAGCATTCAAGATAGAAAAAAAAACTTCAAAATGTTCGTTATTCCAATTACGCTATTTAGTTGTTGCTGGGAGCAAGGTAAATCATTTTTTTAATTTTTTTTTTTTTTATAAATAACGGAGTTTAACTGGAAGAAAAATTTAATTATTCATAACGTACCTTGTAAGTTCAAAATTATCTGCCTTAGGGGTTGAAAGTAGGTTTTTGTCGGGTCAATTCTTCATAAATCAGTGTTGTAGATCTTTAAATGGATCCCATCCTCGTGGCCACTGAAAAGTCTTGATGTATAGTAGATATAAAATAAGTTTATTCAATAATTCAACCCCAGAGGCATCCCAGGACTAACTCCTTCAGCAATCATGCATGTCTGTTCTGCCCCCTGGATTCCACATTCTGGAATCCAGTGAGCATGTATTACAACACAGAATATTTAAAGGAACAACTAAAGATTATCAAGATATAACACAATGGAAATCACCATTGTAAGATTCTGCTTTTTGTAGATGATAATGAATCATATCTCTGGACTCTTGACAATGTAATTATTATTAAATAGCTTATAAAGCACACTGAAACCTAAACTGTATCTTGGTGCTGAGATAAATGGCAGATTCCAACTACATTTAGCTAAGAGTACCAGTTCAGGCATGTTGTTTATAAAGCCAGGTTTCTAAGCTTTACAAACACACAGCTGCAGATCTTCCACAAAGTTGGGTAACGTGTTCCAATGTTGAACAGCTTTTACTGAGCAGTTGCCTCCCAACTAAATTGCCGAAAGTAGCATACTGGCTGGAATAAAAAAACGTGAACTTATTTTGTATGTAACATGGGCCCTTATAATGTAGAGCCCTATGGGCCAAACAAAAAGATTTGAAAACTGACCCGCTTGACAATCGATAACCAATTAAGAAAATCCCATCCTAAGGAATCCGAAGGCATCCCCGCAGCCACATTCTGAATAAGCTATAAGCCCTTAAATATGTAAATGTAAATGTGCAAATGTGCTGGATTTGTAAAGCGCACAGCTGCCCGTGAGCGTCCCGGCGCTTGCTTAGGGAACCTGTCCTGGTATTCCCCTGTGAGAAACCCCGGCAGGGTGTCCACAAGGTGAAAGCCAGGCATCCCGCCGCGAGGGGCCGTAGTGGAGATTAAGCAAGCTATTGCCCAGAGTCACAGAGTGTGACCCCGTGGGTTGAGTAGGCACCAGAGCGAGAATTGTCAAGTCCGTGGAATGTTTCGAGCCCGAGACCCGCCGTGGCGGGAATCGAACCGTGGTCCACGGTCGATCTCAGCTTCCGGGTCTGCCGCCTCTAACAACGGAGCCACGCTTCTCCACTGTGCCTACTGCATATCCTAAGAATGAGAAATTGCCATTATCCATATGGCTCACAATAAATACCTAGACAACCACAGGCCTAGCTTGAGAATGAAAGAGTGGTTCAGCATTCAAATGGTCCCTAGCTAAGTCGGTGCTATGTGAATATACATACACACAACCCTGGCTATATCTAAGCAGTCAAAAGTACCCCACTTGGTTGTTTGAGACCTGTCCAGAGATTTACCAAAATCTCACCTGATCATCATGTCCAGAATAGAGACCGGTCAGTTTCCCAGTTCATTACCACTAACTGGGTCACAGATTTGGGCGCCCGTAACAAAGAAAGTGACCTGCCTGCCACCATCTGCCAATCCCAAACTATTACAAATGCCTGTGAATATCCAACCTGTGCATCCCTGAATAGTTAAGTGTCCTGTAAGCATATAACGTCATCCTTCATTACACAGGGGTCTGTGAGCTCCATACAAGGATAATAAATAACATTAATAAAGTCTTTAGATAGTTCAACTACCCTTTTCTGACCAGGTTCAGAGAAATGCAGAATTTCATCCTATAGTCCAGGGATTTGTGAGCCTTTAATTCAGCTATTCTGGAGAAAACTGAACCTCCATTTAGCAACACTTTACCAGTATCGAGACTTTCAGGTCTCCCAACTGGCCACCCCTTACCACCTGGCAAACAAAGAGTTTCTAACTGGCTATGTGAGAGAATATGTGAAATATGCAACTCTTCCACATGGGCATCCCTAACCTCTTCAGAGACTAGCCGGCCGCCTACTTCGCTGTCCCTAACCAGGGTTAGAGATGCTCGCACATGCCATGCACTTCTCAGGTTCACTGCTCCCACAAAGTGTTGGGTATTGATTAGGAAGCTGTAACTCACCTGCTCATCCGCCTAACTCATATGTGGCCAGTCATTTAAGTAGGGCCTAAAGACGTGCTAGATTCATAGAAATAGACCTTTGGCCGACACAGGCTCAATGCCACCTTGACTTATCCACCTGTAAGATCAATGCAGCCTCTTCTCTTAAATGTATGTAAGAGGTCCAGTGTAACACCAACAATCAAGGTTCTGCTTTTTAGCGAAAAGCTGTTGTATTCAGGGACTTCTACTTTCCTTTTAAGGTTTACATATGGATTGAAAACTCTTAGCACTGAAAGTGCTGCTCTGCGCTAAAAAACCAGCAACAGATGTCAAACATGACATAGGGTAACTTGGCAGGTCCTTCACCACATGATGCTAGGATAAAGGGGATGTGTTTACGCAATTAGAGGATATTCAGAAGTAATATTAAAAACATATATTTTCAATTAACAGTTATGAACAAATTAAAAGATCAACCTCCCAGCAGAGGGGTGTTGAGAGGACCTTGGTATAGGAATTAAAAGAATTGGGACAGTCCCGGGTGAGCACCAATCCTCAGTAAGCAAAGATAGCGCTGAATACCTTGTAAACCTTGTAAAAACAAGAGCAGGTTTGTGACTTCTGTTAGTATAGTGATAACAGCTGGACCACGATTATCTAGTCTGCAAACCGGTATGTGTTCATTGGCAGTGCTAATAAATACTTCCAGGAGATGTTCTCCAAAAATGACTGGTGTCAGACCATTTCTTTGACATTAGAAATATTTTTGTTGCAATTTGGATTTACAAATGTCAGTGTTCTTTTTCACTATTACATGCCAGATTATCAGTGCTGTAAAGTGCCCTTGTATCCTTTATATATTTAATAACGTATGGTTGCCTAATAACCCTGTCAAGAAATACTGGGAACACCCATGTAAATGATACACTGGTGACTCTCCAATCTTTTCTAATGGCTGTACAGGCAAGAGAGGCCAGCCAGTTTCATATTCATTACTGCAGTGCTTATTTGTACTGTCAATGAACTAAAATGTATTTAGTTCAAAGGGGAATTGCTGCAAACGCTACAGCGCAACCATTTCACTTTTCATTTGCTAATCGTCTGCTTGCATGGAAACTGAAGGATTGGAGGCCTACTTTACGATGCCCAGGCCTCCTCCAACGAGCCCTGCTCAAAATGCTGTTACAACAAACAAACAGTCAGGAGTTCCTAGCATCACTTGAGCCCTGGCTTAGACCAGCTATCATATATAACTAAAAAGCACCCCGTTGGACACAGCCGTACCTTCACCTCCAGTCAGCAAAAATGCACTCTGCCCTGTAACTTCACAAGTAAGCCGACACAAAAACCTATAAATTAATGTTTTCAAGTCAAGAAAAAGTGAAGAAAATTAGTGTGGTATCAAAGAGCAATGGTGGACGGCAAGGTATGGAACATCCTCTTTGCAAGATAATGGAGTAAAACAACGTCTATCAAATGCCATTTTGTGTATATTGTATTGTAGGCTATGTGTCATTATATTATTAATTAACATTTATAACAAACAATACCCTCTTAATTGTTTTTGGCGGCTGCTCCGGGTGCATAATACACTCATCTATTTTACTGCGATTGGTACTTGTGACGGGCAAGATGCAAGAGGATATGCTACATCAAACACAGTAATCCAATGTAAAACATTACCAGAACGTAAAACATATACTTGCAGGTTGGTTACAACCAGGGATCCGAAACAGGGGCATTCGTTTTTTCCAGTTTTTATGATGTTTCAAACCTCTGACTAGTAGTTTGGAAACACCGGGTCTATGGGGTAGCTGTATGAATTTCCAAAGCCATCTTATTTAGTATTGAACCTTGAGGTGCTTGATACCTAGACACCTATGTAACAAGCTTATAGACAGTGGGTCTATCTGTAACTAATAAAGTAAAAGAGAACAGCAGTTGATACGTGTTCATTTTTGTGGCGATATGTTGAGTGTTTCTGTTTTTCAGCTATGTTGTTTTGAAACTCCTACGCCGCATTGTTGTAAGGCAAAGACGCACTACTACATGAAGCAGGCCACAGATCTGCTGCTGATGTAAATGCTGAGAGCAGCCAAGCGACAACCTCTGAGACCCTCTTGCCCTGAGGAAATTTCACTCACCGTTCCCCTCTTCTCACCTTAGTACCATCTTCGGTTCTGTTCAGTAGGGCTCCAATGCTTGTTCGGCCTTGTATGAGCGATGGCGGTTTACACTTTGTTCAACTAAGTTGCTGAGGGAGTGGTATTTTGCTGCGTGTGTAAAAGTGCTAAGTTATGCCTTGTTTCCACGTGGGGGAAGTGGGAAGTGTTACTGTTCAGGTGAGTGGTGGGCACAGACTTCGTAGCCGGGCAGGCAGCAGAGAAAGCACTGGCAGGGCAAGGAGACTACACCATTTAATATAAAGAGCAGAGCCTCAGAGGCCCTGGGCCCGCACACCATTTAATGAATAAAGAGGCTCAGAGGCCTGGCCGGGGCCCGCGTGTGCGCAGTTGTGCACCATTCAATTCTTGAAGAGCGAGCTTCTGAAGCCCTGGGATGGCCGACCGGGGGACAGACGTGCACACCATTTAATTTAATTAAAGAAGAACCTCTGAGGCCCGGCCGGGGCCCAGGCGTGTGTGCCGTGTGCACCATTTAATTTACTAAGATTCAGGGCGCACCATTTAAATTCATGTTGAAGTGATTGGGCCCCAGGAGCGCGGCGGCCCCCCGCAATGTGGGGGCTGCAGGGCCTGTGTTATGCCCCTGTGCAACATGCCCAAATCTTTTGCAGTTACGTACGCTACTTGGGTTTTCCTAAGGCCGGAGCCGGTTCTAGAGATCTACTGCCGGACGGGAGGGAGGGAAGGGGGTTGAGTTGTAATCTTCGGACTGCCAGAGGAAGAAGAGAGTGTGGGAAGGTAAATGTGAGGAAAGGCCACAATATATATATATATTTTTAAAGGCAGCAAAATCAAGAAAGAATCTTTAAAAAAAAAATAACACTTACCTATGGCCTGAAACAACATGTGAAAACTCTGGTGCTCGTGACAGCCCATGAGTCGAGGCTAGGTCCACAAGTTGATTTTTGGCTGCTTTGGAGCTCATGTGGGTGAATGCTGCAGCTTAAAAGCGTCACTCACAAAGTGCAGCACAGGAAGCAGCCACCTAACGTCTGCACAGACTCAATTTCTCTGCTCGCCCTCTGTTTGCAGCCTCTACCCCGCCCTTTCCCAACTCTTCAAAGTGATGAGTTGAGAAAGGGCGGGGTGACCATATTCTCCACTCCCTGATTGACGTGAAGCCCCGGGATTACAGGTCTTCACTGTAAAATGCCAAGGGTTAATTGTATCCCAACGGAATAAGGGGGTGGAGACTGGTCTGCAACTCTATGTCTTTTCCGGGCTGATGACCACACAGGCCTCAGGGCTGTAAGATCGTCAGACCGGCAAACACTGTAGACTTTGCTCACTGAGCGTCAGCGTCACTGCAGACTGCAGTATCATCGGACAGTGAGTGGCAGGCAGTGTGCAGCAGTCCCGGCCCTGAAAGAAAATAAACTAATGTTGTGTGTTAAGGCTGTGGGCATTTTCTTAAGATAAAACCCTTTGCCTTTATATTGGCAGTGCCAGCTAAAGTAAAGGGGGCGGAGACCCGACGCCCTCAACGAGAAACCACCACTGGTCTGTGTAATTAAAAGGTTGGACATGTACATTTAAGTTTTTCATGTTCAGGTAGTTAAAAACTCCTACATTTGTTGTTCACTACCTTGAGGCCTACCCCTCCAATAGGATAACTATTGAGATTGCTTATTACATTTAATAAGATGTAATTTCCAATTGGGAGCAAGTAGCTAAGTCAGGTTTGGAGTCTGAAATTTCCATGAAAAATCATATTCAATGGACAAGTTGGGGGTTGAATACAATTTTAAAAATGCCACAAGTTGGAATTTTTCCACCATTAGCCTTTGTGTGCCTGCATCCTGTCATGGGTCACATGACTGGGAGTAATTGGCAGTTAGGCTTTGTGAAGACCACCCAGACAATCACACAATAGAGGCATTAGGTGTGCCTCAATGGGATGTCTGATGGCAGAATGGGGAGGGGGCAGAGCACAGCCCCACTTGCAACTGAATAGGGTGTGCTCTGCCTTCACAAAAAGGACCTAACACCTCCACATTGTCTCTGCAGCCCTCCTGGAGCCAGGGCAGGAGAGTCAGGAAATTCCATGCACTTCGAAGCCACTGTCTAGAAGCTTCTTCCACCTTCCAGAAGGAAGGTACAAGGATATAAAAATTGTACCTCAGACATCAGCTTCTCATTGCACTCCTGGACATGTGGATACTCTGCCAGGAAGAAGGCCTGCAATGCAACTAAAATTACAGCTATTCTACTGGACTGCTGACCTGTTGCTGCACTGCTGATTTGCCGCGTTTATACTCTGATGCCCTCTTCCCTGTGGAAGGACTGGGCTTGCAACTTGAACCCAGGGCCACCAGAGTGACTCCAAAGGTCTAGTTTGCTGGCCTTCTTAGCTGAACCTCAGGGACACAAAAGGCTTCCATCACCTTGGACCCAGATTTGAACCCAGCCTAAGTTAGTAATGACCCTCCAAGTGGTGTGCCCCTAGTTCTGGACCCTAGGAAGTTGTGCTGAAGGTGACTAGATTGCCAAAATCGAAAGGTGGGGAATTGCTCTGAGAACCAGGAGGAGACCAGGACCAACCTGCTCGCCTATCCACAAGAGGTGCATTGCTAGTTGGATTGGCTTTGCGGCTTCTCCATCTACATTCTTCTCCGCAGCAGCAAATCCTTTTTATTAGTGCTTTGCAAAAGGAGGATCCTGCCTCGTGGAGCGCCCCGTCCCACTGGAGACATCGATTCCAACTTTTACTTCAGAGATTAAGTCCGAATGTAGAAATCTTCACCGTGGCTTTGACCTAAGGCTATTCTAGGACTTGGCCCTTTTTGGCTAAAGTTCCCTAAACTTTTTGCTTTGCCCCTAGACCTTTTTCCTGACATGGTGTTACCAACTTTGATGCTTTGGACACTTTGCCACTGCTAAACAGTGTCAAAGTGCAAGTGCTCCCTGTATAAAGTGTAATGGTAATTGGTTGTCCATGATTGGTATGTTTGCCTTACTAGTAACGTCCCTAGTAAAGTGCACTATGTGTGCCAGGACTGATAATGCAAATGCTACTAGTGGGCATGCAGCCCTAATTGTGCAACCCACACAACCACACAAGTAGCCTTAAAAAGGGCACTCAGGCCTGCCATTGCAGTGCCTGTGTGCAGTTTGTTAATCCGCCATGTTGTTCTGACAAGTGCGGTACAAAAGTGGGTGGTGATGGACGGAGCATCTGAACCAATCAAACACTTACACCCAGTCAACAGATCTGGGTTTAATCCATCACCGTTCTTTAGCCCACTCTGCCACCCCAGTTCAGACATGGCCATATGCAAATCAGTCTGACCCTGTGCCTCATGGAAACAGTCCAGCCCGAACTGCCAAGCCATGCCTTCCCTGGACCAGAAACAAGCTTCCAAGGACCGGTTTCTGGCATTACAGCCGTCTTCAGCCAGGATTGCTTGAATCCAGTGGCAAAGTGAGCAAGGGACTCACGTCTGTTCTCATGTACTGTTCCCATGAGGCACAGGGTCAGACTGATTTGCATATGGCCATGTCTGAACTGGGGGTGGCAGAGTGGGCTAAAGAATGGTGATGGATTAAACCCAGATCTCTTGACTGGGTGTGAGTGTTTGATTGGTTCAGATGCTCCGTCCATCACCACCCCTTTTCGTACCACCTTGTTCGCCATAAGTTGGTAGGGTATGCTCAGACGTGAGTCCCTTGCTCACTTTGCCACTGGATTCAAGCAAGCCGGGCTGAAGACGGCTGAAATGCCAGAAACCGGACCTCGGATGCTTGTTTCCGGTCCATGGAAGGCATGGCTTGGCAGTTCGGGCTGGACTGTTCCCATGAGGCACAGGGTCAGACTAATTTGCATATGGCCATGTCTGAACTGGGGTGGCAGAGTGGGCTAAAGAATGGTGATGGATTAAACCCAGATCTCTTGACTGGGTGTGAGTGTTTGATTGGTTCAGATGCTCCGTCCATCACCACCCCTTTTCGTACCACCTTGTTCGCCATAAGTTGGTAGGGTATGCTCAGATGTGAGTCCCTTGCTCACTTTGCCACTGGATTCAAGCAAGCCGGGCTGAAGACGGCTGAAATGCCAGAAACCGGACCTCGGATGCTTGTTTCCGGTCCAGGGAAGGCATGGCTTGGCAGTTCGGGCTAAAGAATGGTGATGGATTAAACCCAGATCTCTTGAATGGGTGTGAGTGTTTGATTGGTTCAGATGCTCCGTCCATCACCACCCCTTTTTGTACCACTTTGTTCGCCGTAAGTTGGCAGGGTAAGGTGTCACTGGCAGGAAGTCATCCAGAACTGGTTTGAACAGGGGTCAGTGCCCCCTGAACACAAAGACATCAAAGCCATTGAGGGGTATAACTATGAGAGCTGAAGCCCCTGAACCTTCGAGCATGGCTTGATCAAGATTGAACAAGACTGGAGCTACTTTGTGGTCAAGAGGAACCTTTACCAAGGAAGAAACAACTGAAGAGACTGAAGGAAAGAACTGACCCTTTCTGTGTGTTCTGGGGCTGGCCTCCAGTTTGCTGTTTTAATCAAGGAAAGGCTATGGGGACTTTGCTGTGTGCTGTGTCCCCCTGCTTGAAAGGACTTTGCTGTGCTGTGTCCTGAAGTAACTTATCCGCAAGTGCCTGAGGTGAGCTGGCTCCCTGTTGCGGAAACTCAGGAACACAAACGTTTCCAGGAGAGTCTCTGTGATGATGTGTATGTGCTTGTTGCAGCCTGAGACCCTCGTAAGGTTTGCCCTGTGATCGTGGGCACCTGGAGTCCAAGCAAGGATCAGTGACGCTGTGTGCTCGTGCTTTGTGCAGCGTGAGACCTTCATGAGGATTGCCTTGTTATCGTGCACACCCGGTATCCAAGTAAATTGTAAATTGTAAATTGTAAATTGATATTTGTATAGCGCACTACTCACCCGCAAGGGTCTCAAGGCGCTTGTACGAATACCGCTGTGGAACCCATCCCAGCTTTCCCTGTGAGGTGTCCACTCCTGGGCACCCCCAAGGTGGAGGCCAGGCATCCTTAGCGTTGTGGGGGCCGTTGCGTGTGTGCTTTGTGCAGCGTGAGACCTTCATTTGGATTGCCTTGTTATCGTGCACCCGGAAACCAAGTAAGTCTCATCGACACTGTGTGCGCGTGCTTTGTGCAACGTGAGACCTTCGTGAGGATTGCCTTGTTAATTTGCACCCGGAGTTAAAGTGAGTCTCAGCAACGCTGTGCTCATGATCTTCGTGCAGCCTCAGACCTTCGTGTGGAGTGCCCGGTGATCGTGCATCCGAAACACAAGGGAGTCTCAGAGACACTGTGTGCGTGTGCCCTGTGGCAGCCTGAGATCTTCGAAGTAGTGGCGGCCCGGACCGGCTGCCCCGGAGGAGCAGAGCCGCCGGCCCGAGCTGGCTGTTGCCAATTTACAAAGATTGCACCGGAGGCCCTAGCTGCTGGATGAGGAGAGGAAAGTGAGTTTGCACCCCCCAGGTAACGTGTGTCGACTCCTGGGGCGGGGTGCAGGCTCAGAGGGAGACGCTCTCGGCCTCTTTCTCATTCCCGCAGCGCATGCCTCGGCTTCGGCTTGTATCGTGGCCCGTATTGCCATGGGAGTGGCAGTACCGGAGCCATTGTGCGGAGCTGCGCTTTTTGTTACACCACACCCGTGTTGGGGGCAACTGTTGACAGAGGCTGACTACGAGTCAGAAGGAGTGGCGGAGAGACCGCCTAATGCACCGTGATCGGTGCCGGAGTGTATTACCCATTATCTAATTTCTCCATAACAGAGTACATGATTGCTGTATGACGCATTGCATTGTTTCTGCATAACAAACCCCCTGATTAGCATATTACTTATTGCATTATTCCTGCATAACAAACGACCTGATTGTTGCGTGATGCATTGCATTATTTTTACATTGCCAAAGTGCCTGATTCTAGCACTACGAACTGTAGAACATGATATTAGGATTTCAGAGTAATGTTTAAAAGAGCTCATTAATATCGTCAGAACTTACAATGGCAGGCTTGCCTAACAACCGGCCACAGAAATAGTACACATACTCATATGTTGGATTTATATTGTGTGGTCTTATCTTATATCTTTTTATATTAAATGTATACTCGTTTTTATCAAACTCGTGTGGAGTCTATTTGTGGTGTCATCATTGGGTTGCTGTGAGTGTGGTTGCAAATACTTTAAACGTTTGCCTTGAAGATAAGCCTGGCTGCTTGTGCCAAGCTAACAAGGGGGTGAGCGGGGCTATCTCAGAAGTTGACCTTCCTTTCCCTGACGTGGAACTGCGGGTCCCCACTTGGCCTAAGGTTACCTCAGCCAACAAGAGATCCCGGGTCTAACAGCTATTTATTAGATGACGATGCTCCCCCCTCGGACACCTCCTACAACCTAGCCCTGCTAAAAGTAACCTTCTCAGAAAAAGACTTCTCAAAATTTCTTCTCAGTACAAAGGTAAGCTCTGACCAAGCTCAATCTCTGTATATCCGACTGTGCTCCATTGTGGTCAGCTATATTTTTCAAATTTGACCCAGTCTAGTGCGACTAGATTTACTCAGTTGGAGCTTTTGATCGTAGAGGCGCTAGTTTTCACAAAATACTGTAAAAGTACATAACTTCGGTTCTACTGAGTGCATTTGTGACATTTTGGTGTCACATAATGTATTAAAATTTACTTTATTCTTCTAAATTGGCGTAGATTTGTTCTTGTGTTGTGTTTTCACTTTATTACTGTTTGCGTACAGCATAAATACTTTACACACTGCCTCTAAATTAAGCCTTGCTGCTTTTTGTGCCAAGCTACCCAGGATTAGGCAAGGGTTAATTTAGTGACTTTTTGTGGTTTACTCTGCAAGGGATTGTGGCTGTTGCTAGTCTAGGGCTCAGACCTCAGTCAATCAACAACCTAATTGCTCACAGAGTGTTTATTTAAGGAGGACCTTGATAAAGTACATTCTAAAAAAAATTACAGACACAAAAGAGTAAAACAACTGCAATTCACAAAACACACTTCTAAAGTTACTGCAGTCCTAAAGGTCTGAAAACAGGCTGCAACGTGCTCTAGCTCATCCTTGGAATAAGTCAAGCGTAAGTCCAGCCTCTTGTACTGCAACACACTCCCAAGGAAAACATTGGAGACAGGGAATTTAAAACACCCCAAATGAACTGATGTTAAATAAATTATTAAATTAGTTCAACATTTAAAACAATTTTAAATTGATCAAATATATAACAAATTCACTAAATATTACTAGAAAATAAAATGTTGATGATGGTGAAGTTTCTTAAATTATTGTTTAAAAATGTATATTTGCAAAGTAAATTAGTATATTTACATTATTTTATTATTTGACGCACATTTAATTGGGTGAGATAATATGGTGTAAAGTTTTATTTTATTATTTTTATACCTTTAGTTTTACAAATACAGGTGACCGACAATGATATCTTAGAACACTTCCATATCATCAGATGATTCGATTTCATATCAAGACTGGAGGCCTGTCATTATGCATATACCTTTTATTGCTGCCCAATATGCTGCCCTTTAAAGAATATAAAACATCATAAAACATTTAGTTCCATTCTGGAATCTTCAAGCAGAGTATATAAACCCCAGCCACAAATCACATTCTTCTTTTATTGGCTGCTCCTAAAAGGTAAATACATCTTTATTTTTCTTTCTATAACATTTTAAAGTGTAGTTTATTGCTCTTTATTAACTTTATGTTTTTTTGATTTATGGATTGACCATTCTCTCCTTGGTCTAAAGTTGTTTCTGTTTTTTTAATGGATCTGTTTTAATTTGTTTTTTTATTGTGATCTCTATATGACTGCTCCAAGTGGTCTGCCTTTATTTTAGTGATTTGTTTGCCATTACTTAAATGTTTAAACACTCTGCCTTCTTCGCACCTCACAGCTGATTAACACTGTGTTAATGAATGCATGAGCAGAGAGTAGAACAAAGAGCTGCTGCTCGCAATAGTGTCCCAGAGCTAAGGACTACAGGTACCACCCTACGGTTAAGCAGAAGAAAAAAGTGACGTTTTCAATCACCTATTTAAGAAAGCCTCAAAAGCTAGAGTCTCCAATTCCCGGGTAAGCTAATTCCACACCTCAGCAGCCAGGAAAGTGAAGGGATGCCCTCCCTTCCTTATGTGCCTTATTTCTGGCATTACCACCAAGGATGCTGATCTTACAGGACAATAGAGTAAAATTCTACGTGCGAAGTAGCTAGGGCTTGATGGACCAAGGCACGAGATTTAAAAAGGACCCACTTCTTGATGGGCAGCCAGTGGAGAGGTGTTAAAGAAGGGGAAAAATATGTCTGTTTTGGAAGTCTCAATATAAGATGGCAGAGGCATTCTGTACATTTTGGAGCCGGCCAAGCAAGGCTTCTGGAATCCTAAAGTAGAGAGCGTTTGTCATAGTCCAGCCAAGACTTGATCAGCGCAGGCATCACAGCCTTCCTGCACTGTAGAGGTAACATAAACAGAATTATCTTGATGGTCCGAAGCAGCCCTTAAATGATGCCAACCACTACAGAGACCTGTGGCTGAAAAGAGAGTTGGTTGTCAAATTTGACCCAGAATGTTTGCCACTGAGGATGGAGATGGGGTGCCAGCAGAGAAGAAGGCCCGTCCACCTCCCACCAATTGGCTTAGTGGGAGACAAATAGCATTTCTTTTGTCTTTGCTGAGTTTCATTAAAGATTGTATGCATACACTCTTTAATTTACACCAACAATGTGGAGGCACTCTCAAAGGCGAAGAACAGCTGAGTATCATCTGCATAAGAGAAGATTTTGCATCCATAGGATTCTACTAGCTATGCCAATGGGGCAAAAATAAATTAAACAGAGTAGGGATCAGCAAGGAACCCTGAAGCACCCCCTGCTCATGTGATTTAGGGCTGTAGCCAGACCATCTATCCTCTGGAATCAAGAAACTACTTCACCCAGTTCCACACTGTACCTCCAAACTCAAGCATGGCAAGATGAAAAGGAAGGCTTCTGACAGATCGAGTAAAATCAGCACAACATTTTTACCTTGATCCAGGGACATCTTATTGTGATCTTATACCTGCATTAATGCTGTCTCTTTACTACGGCAAGGCTAAAACCCTGATTGACTAGGATGCAAAAGCTTGCCCTGCACCAGGTATTTTTGTAATTTTTTTAAAACTAATTTTTGCACTAACTTTGAAGTAGTCAGAAGCAAGGGGATGAGCCTAAATTACTGTAGATCTTAGTGTCTCCTCAAGGTTACTTAAACAAAGGAACAACCTTGTCCAGCTTCCAAACAGCTGGCGCAGAACTGGATAATAATAAAAGATTGAAAACCTTTTATTTATGGACTGATGACCTTCATCGCCAGTGCTAACATCACAGGAGGACAAGGGTTCAGGGGTGAACCTGATTTACAATTCAAAACTGCAGCTGAAGATTGCTCAAGAGGGATCACTCAGAACTGAGAACTTTGCTATCGTTATCAGCCAGCCTCACAATTGTTGCCTCTGCATTAAAGCTTATTTATCTTTAAGTGAACAGCCTGGTTAACGCTGAGAATTTGCACAGCGTCTTCCCGCTTATTTGTCTTTGAAGTGGGCGGGGAAGCTTGCAGGTCAGATTTTGGTAGCTGGTGGCCTTTTTGTGTGCTGGATCGTCATCCTCAAACCCTTTAGCCTAGCATGTGTGAGATGCTAAAATACTGGTGTAGAATGGGACTAACCTCTGGTCAAATGGCCGCCATATTAGTTTAGGGAAATTTGTTTTAAGCATTTGCAAGCACGTTTCCATAGATACAGACGCTGTGTCAATTATCTACTCGTTGGTTTCAGATCGTCTGATTTGCAGACAGCCCCTAGATTTTTTCTCTTTTGGACAGAAATAAAGACTTTTGGTGCTGCTAGGAACTTATTCAGTTTTGAATAATAACAGGTTCAACAGAAGTACAAGGGCTACCTCCTCCCAAAATGAATGAGAAATTATTTATGAAGTATTTTGAGGAGGAGCTAATAGCTTCCATTAGGGAAGTAGTGGAAGCTGCACTAGGTAAACGGAAAAGGAATAATCCTTCAGATGAGTATATTCTCTATCAGAGAATGGAGTTCTGGTTTCTAGGAAAAAAGGCAGTAAGATAACTGAAAAGATTAAACATCTCATTAAAAGTAGTAAAAAAAAACCAGCTCTATCAGGGATGAACAACCTACCCATTTGGTGACTGGTAGCCCTTGTGCTACAACTGAATGTGGTGTCCCAGGTGGCGCAAAAATAAAGGTGTTCTTTGCAGGACAAAAGGTAGACAAGGGTCCTGTAGTTTGGATGAGTAGCTGTACAATAACAAGAGGGTTTGTTTGTGTTAGACCTGGCACCATTAGCGTGGGTCTCCCTTCCATTTTTCACTTTTGTCTGGTCTGTGTTTGCTGGTGCTAGATGCTCCGGGCGCTGTGCCACTGTCATTCAGTGCCACAGCACGAATGCTCCCTATTGTAAATTGACTGTATGAATTGGTATAATCCTAATTGACCCAAGGAACATGATAGGAAAGTCGAATTTAGTATGCCTGAGCTCCAAACATTAAAGTGCATCTTTTAGTGATGATTATTTTTATAATCCACCTCCCACTGTGCGTTTGAGTGCTGACCCCCTCTCCCTGAAAGGCAGGATGCAGCATCGTAAATAGAGTGCTCCAGGATGACACCAAACTGGTTCTGGTTGGGTTCAGTGATTTGTGACTTTTCTGAGAACAAAGACGTTTGGGTTATAAAGATCTGTGCTGAAACCCCTGCCCGGTGTGTTATTTCTGGATGTCAAGATGAACCTCTGTCCGTGTGGCTAGAGGGAAAGGACTCTGAAACTTTCATCCTTCTTGCTGAACCAACTACCCAAGGGCCTGATTTGAGCTTGCCTCCTTCCGAAGTCTCAGGGACATTATACTTCCCCCATCAGCCGTCTGGATTCAAATTTGAGGGAGATTTTACTCTCAGGTGAGGCCTCTGTTGAGAATTCCAGAGCCTCTGGTTCTACTGCGGGGAACGCGGGCTAAAAGTCATCGCATCACTATTGTGCGCCATCGCAGCTGAGGAGTTGTTGCCGCTGAGAGCCCGCATTTGCCTGTGTTACCAAAGTAATTTTTATCGCTATTGTGGTCCGCCACAGCCAAGGAGCTGTTGCCGCTGAGAGCCCGCATTTGCCTGTGTTACCAAAGTCATCGTTATCGCTATTGTGGGCCGCAGCAGCTGAGAAGCTAGTGCCGCTGAGAGCCCACATTTGCCTGTGTGACCAAAGTCATTGTGATCGCAATTGTGGACCTCATCAGCTGAGGAGCTGTTGCCGCTGAGATCCCTCATTTGCCTGTGTTACCAAAGTCATCGTGATTGCTATTGTGGGCCGCTGCAGCTGAGAAGCTGTGGCGCTGAGTGCCCGCATTTGCCGTCCTAAGAGAATCATCGCAATCGCTATTGTGGGCCGCTCCAGCTGAGGAGCTGTGCCGCTGAGTGCCCGCACTAATCACCACTTCGAGGATCTTGTTATCACATGCATGTGCCACTGGGTGCTCGCCTTTAAGTCCTGTCCCAGGATTATCGTGAGTGCACGCCATGAACCGCTACCTCTCGGAGCTGTGGCCGTTGCGAGTCTGCCTGTCATCACCGCGGCTTCCTTGTGAGGCTGCATGCCGTGCCCCTTTAAATCTCAGGTACATTGTGCATCACCAGGTCGCGTGGATCCCCGCCTCGAACTAAGTTCATTCGACATGCTTTTTGAATCCTCTATTGCTTTTGAAGTGAATCTGTAATTATGTGCATTATGGTTTCTTGGTCGCTTTTGAGCCTCATGTTAAGACTATATAAAGATACTTATTTTTTTATAGCTACTTGTGTGGTGTCCCTTTGTAGTGTCTTCACTGTGTTATTGTGTACGGTTATAAATGCTTAGAAAGTCTGGATGATGACTTGGAATGGCCTTTAACCTCGAAGCCGACTAAGAATTCTCTGGGTGAGGATATTTTTAGCCCAAATACAATAAGACACCCTGATAGCTCTGAATAGTGACCCATGGAGCATATTGAGAAATTGATTAAACTTTGATTGAGGAAACCATTAGAAAGGGAGACTTGTAACCTTATATGGCAGTGTTCTAGACTCTTTATGGAAAACAAGATCTGCAAATCTCCAAACCTGGAAGCGGAGTTGATAACCTTTACCTTTATGATGGGAAAGGATCCAAGAAAGGCTAGTGAGAGTTGCTTAAAACAATGTCAGGGTAAAGTACTGGATATCCTGGGCCCCTTGGCATGCTTTTTAGATATGGTTGAGAAGGCACATTTAAAGAATATGGTTATTGATGTGGACCTGTTAAGGGTTTAGAGTCACACACTGAAAGACTTGGAGTGGTGGTTGTATAAGCTAGTGATTTGGAATGGCAATGGTATTTTCGGGAAAGTCCCGGAATGTACTTTAGAGATGGGTGCCAACAATTAAGGTTGGGGAGTGGATTTAAAAGACCTAGAGACTGTGGGGCAGTGGTCCAGGGAAGAACAATCCTTACGCACAAAATTGTTTCGAGATGCTAGCACATTTAAATGCTTTGATGAGTTTCAAGGCTGTCTTGTCAAACAGTGTAGTGTTGATTTGTATGGACAGTGTCATATATAAACTGCCTAGGGCGGGTACAAGATTGAAACAGCCGGTGGATTTAGCCAAAGAGTTCTGGCATTTTTGCTGGGAGCAAAATATTCACATATGAGCAGAATACATTCCTATTGTGCAGAAGCAGAAGGCAGATTGGAACTCGAAGAATCTCAGGGACATCAGCAATTGGTAGTTGAATCTAATTCTTTTCAAGTGGATTCAGAATTTATCTGGGCCAATAGAGGTAGACTTATTTGGAAGCAGATTATATTTTCAGGCTCACACATATTTCAATTGATGTTAGATTTCGCATCTTTTGGCATGTTTCCCCAGAGCTTTTACTTTCTGACCTCCTGGTTTTGACTCTGTTTTTGCTGGATTAACATTTCTGCACACTTTTTGCATTGCTGATCAGTGGTAAAGTGCAGGCACCTTCTGTGTCAATTGTGTTATGGATTGGTGTTTCCACGATTGGACATTTTGATTTACTTGTTAGTCCCTAGTAACGTGTACTGAGTGTGCCAGGGCCTGTGAATCAAATGCTCGTGGGCCTGCAGCACTGATTTTGCCTCCCAAGTGAGTAGCCCTGAAAAGGTACCTCAGACTTGCCATTGCAGAGTCTGTGCACAGTTTGTAACTGCCATGTCGACTTGCCAGTCCCTAACCTTCCCTTTTCTCACATGTCAGCCACCCCTAAGGTAGGCCCAAGGTACCCCTGTGGGCAGGATGCAGTGTATGTGAAAGGTGGGACATGCCCGGGTGCGTGTGGCATGTCCGGATAGTGAATTACAGCCAATTTCGTTTTTCACTGTTGCAATGCTACCGGTTCCCGATAGGAGAGAATGGGAGGTTTGTGTATAACATCTTATAAACGTAACTGGCTCAGGGAATTAGGTAGAAAAAGGAAGTATAGTGTGCCTGAACTCAGAATCTAAAGATGCATCTTTTAGTGAAGGTGATTTTTACATTCTGTGTTTGCAAATATCACTTTTGAGAAAGTAGGTATTTTCTTGCTCAGTCATCCCATGTGCCTCTGCTGGAATGTGGATTGCCTGTCTGGGTTTTGGATGACAGAAGACTGGGGAGCCAGAGGGGCTCCAGATAGTCTAGGTAGGTCGGGAAAGGGCTGAATAGACCTGGGCTGCGATGGGGGAAGGGGGAGGAGATTTCCTTGCACCTCATAGGCCTGGTCCGCCTCTGAAAATGCCGTCTCGACCTCCTGCCAGGAAATCACACCAGAGAAGGCCAAACTGGTTCTGGCCGGGCACAGACACCCTCTGCCTGCCAGATCAAACAATTTTTGTGTACAAATACTAGGGCCCGGACCCCTGAACTTTAGAACTCATCTGGATCAAGAAGACTGCCAAGAAGAGCTGTAGAAGCTGTGAGGAGGAACTACCACGTTGCTGTGTGTTTGCTGGGCTGACCTGCAGTTGCATGTGCATTTGGCTGGAAGAAGTCAGCGCGACAGCAGAAGAGGGAGCCCCGGGACGCCGCATATCAGGTAAGTTCTTTTTAATTTACTTTTACTCTATTTTAAATTAAATTAGGCACGTAGAAGAGGGTGGGAGGGAGGCGAGTGGCGGGCAACTTCGCTCTGTCCACAGAATGTGCGTAGTGTTGCCTACTACGCCTGCTTTGCGAATCGCAAAGTAGGCAACACTACGCACACTCCGTGGACGGAGCGAAGCACTGCGTCCAGGGTTAATTTATTCTGATTTTGTGGACCAGCACTACCAGCATGTGTGTTTGGCACTGCAAGCCTTGAGGGACAATGGGTTATTTTGCAAGCTGAGTAAATGCAAATTCCCTGTTCAGAGGGTGGAGTCTTTAGGAGTAATCATTTCACCTCAAGGATTGGATATGTCTGATCGCAAGATAAAATCTGTGAAGGACTGGCCTCAACCAGTCAACGTGAAGGAAATTCAATGCTTTTTGGGCTTTGTGAATTTCTACCGTAGGTTCATCCCAGAATTCTCTAAAATGGTAACACCAATAACAAAACTGTTAAGGAAAAATGATCCATTTGTATGGACTATAGAAACTGAATCCTCCTTTTCACAGTTGAAGGGAGCCTTTACTTCAGCACCAGTCTTGGCCCATCCAGATCTGGATAAACCATTCATAGTGGAAGCAGATGCTTCAGACCTCGCAGTGGGTGCAATCTTGTCACAAAGGAATGCGAAGACAGGACAACTACACCCTGTAGCTTACATGTCTCGCAAACTTAACAAGGCTGAAACAAGATATACTATCCCAGAAAAGGAATTAAGAGCCATCAAGGATGCCTTTTCTACATGGAGACATCATTTGATGGGGGCCAAACATGTGGTTACTGTATACATGGACCGTTGAAACCTACAGTTTATGAGGTCAGCTCGCTTATTATCCCCCATGCGAATGCGCTGCATGCTATTCTTCTCAGAATTCAATTATATTGTTACCTACAGACCAGGCACGGAGAATGGGAAAGCCGATGCTCTAACCAGACGAGAAACAGTGTGTGGTCAGGAAAATAAATCAACACTTTTTATATTGGGCACTGAACAAGTCATAGGGGTGGTGTACTCGGAACAGTTCTTTGGTTCAGTGGCCAGCACAAGCAAGACTCCTTTGTGGAGGCAATGGGTCGAGGATCATCCTCAATGGAAGATGAAGCAAGGGGTGCCTATCAGAAATCAACAAATGTTAATCCCTACCAAAGTGTTGCAAGCAAGAGTGTTTGATTGGTGTCTTACGGCTGCCAATGCAGGTCACAATGGCATTGACAAGACACTAGATAGAATCGTGAGGTATTTTTGGTGGCCCTCGGTAAAAACAGATGTGAAACTCTTTGTGCAGAAATGCGACACATGTGCAAAACTAAAACTGATCACAGAAAGGCTCAAGGGCTGTTTCAGCCATTACCCACACCATCTATTCCAAGGAACACAATATCCATGGACTTCATAGTAGGCTTGCCTAAGGATCAAGGACACACGGCGATCTTGGTGTGGTAGACAGTCTTACCAAAATGGGGCATTTTATAGCCTGCAAGTCGCTACCTACTTCAGGGCAGTTAGCTAAGATACTTTTGAGCCAGGTAGTGTGCTCACATGGCATGCCCTCCACTATTGTATCCGATCATGAAGCCCAATTTACTGCACATTTTGGAAGGTATGGTGTGAAGCCCTCTAAATAAAGTCCGCAAAATCCACAAGTTTCCATCCGCAAACAGACGGACATACTGAGCGTTTACATCAAACGTTAAAACAATACCTGCGGTGCTATGTTCAGGAAAACACAGATGAATGGGTGGATCTGTTATGGGTGGCAGAAACAGCTTATAACAGTGCTATCCACCAGTCTACAGAGCACACCCCTTACTACAGCAAATATGGGTTTCATCCTAGACTTGTGCCTTTGGTTCACCCAGGAATGTATCATAAGTTGCCTGAAGTGCAGAACCGTGTGAAGCAAATTCAACATGTTATAAAAACAACACAGCTAAATCTCCATAAAGCAAAAAGGAACTACAAAAGCATGCAGATGTGCATCGCAGGAAGGCCCCTCTATACAAACCAGGTGACGTGGTCTGGTTATCTACAAGGAATATCAGGTTCAGTAGATACAGCATCTTTAACCCTCGCTACTTGGGACCCTACAAGGTGTTAAAATGCATCAACCCTGTCTTTGTTTGTTTGGCCTTACCGAGGTCCATGAGGATACACCCAGTATTTCATGTGTCCTTACTGAAACCCTCCTACACGCCTGTAAAGAAATCCCCCTCTCCAGTGTTAGTGGATGGTGAACCTGAGTATGAAGTATCTAGGATATTGGACTCCAAAATGAGGGGATCCTCGTTGTGGTATCTGATTTCCTTGGAAAGGATAAATCATGGAAGAAAATTCCTGGGAACCAGCTAAGAGCGTTCATGCACCCCAATTGATACGTGCTTTTCATAAGTATTTTCCCGATAAACCACGTATTCGTGGGGCTCTGGACGGAGGGGATGTACTGTCATACTCACCATGAGCGAGGCGTGTGGCGAGCGCGATGCTAGGCGTTCGTCCGCGTTGAAACAGGGAAAAAACCCACATTTCCCATGATTCCTGTTTCCGGGTAGGCGCGAGTGTCTTGATGACGCGCCTACCCAGAATGCTTGTATACGGAGTCATCGCGGCAATCGGTGCTGCGAATTCCATATGTTGGGTCATACGAGCCAGAGGAGCCTCGCGTGGAGAATGTCATTTCCAGAAACATTCGTCTGAAGGGCGGTAAGGGTGACAACGTCATTGCTCAAGGGGGCACATTTGAATCTTCATGCAGAAGCGATTCGGAAACATTTTGTTGCTCTTGCTTTAAGGGGGGTCTAGTGACTATTAACTAAATGTTATATCTCCTGCGGACATTGATTTTGATGCTTCCTGTGAAATATACCTGAATTGGATTATGTTTGGGTTTCATAGCTGTGATGAAACAGCTGACAAGTTCTTGGCATGAAATTAATGCTGGTATCAATTGACACATTGTGATGCTGGATATCCCTAACTACATGATATGCTTTTGTGATTTCTTTTCCTAGCAGGGGTTTGGTGTGAGTATTCTACCCCCTCTGTGATGCAAGTATCTGCAAGCATTGTGGTGGGTACGGTGTGAGTGACTAGTGTGTGAGTTGTGTATTCATCTTATGTTAGACCTTGGTCATTGATTATTGTTTTCTTATTTTTATGAAGACTTCATATTCGAAATCCTCATCTTGAAGCTTGTTACCAGATTGCACATATCCTTATTTTCCTTTACTGGTAGTTATGGTTCAGAATATTATATATGTTTCAGTTTGTAATTGAAGAGGTAATTGAAGAGGTGGAACAGGTAATTGATGGTGTTTATCTTTGTGTATTGTAGATCTTCCTCCCTTCTGTCCCCATCTTTTCCTTCCCTCGCTTAATCATTCCTAACCTCTGCGCTGTTATAGCATCAGAGGGTGGAGCGATTGAGAGGTGGACCCATTTGAGCAATGCACCGATACTGGGAGTTTGGAATAAAGACCGTGACACTGATTGACCCTAGGAAGCTTGCTATGGAGGCGGACCGTTGGGTGAGTATCAGGATCTACAAGAAAGCGTTTGGGGGAGACTCAGCCAAAGGAGGGCAGGGTCCCCAGCAGAAAAGTGGGGGGGACAGGGATGAAGAACAGGAGTTCTCTGAAGGGCCCCAAACTATCACCCAGGGTAAAGGTTCCCATCCCCCCGGAGATAAGAAACAAGGGGTCTCGTCAGGAAAGCCTGCTGAGACCGGCCCCCGCAAATGTTTTGCATGTGTCCAGGTGGGGCACATTAAGGGGGACCCCAGGTGCTCCAAGGGGGCACAGCCACCCACTGGTGGGCAGTCCAAGGTGTTGGCTAGTGTAGCGCTTGGGGAGGAGGAGGAGTACCCACAGGAGGGTGGGGACCCCGCAGAAATGACCCTCGTCTCACTAGGGGACAGTCAGATGGTCCGAGGGGCCCAGGTACCCCCTAACACAAAGAAATACAGCACCTGGGTGGCCATCAATGGGAAAAAGGTAGACACTCTCAGGGATACTGGAGCCAGTCTCCCCTCAGTTCGGTATCACCTGGTCTCTGAGAGGCAGGTAGTCCCCAGGGCATTACACAGAGTAATTGCAGTAGACAATTCAGAGCGCCAGTGCCTGGTGGCGCTGGTTACCTTTGAGTGGGGGTCTCAGGTCCTTTGAGGATAGTTGTGAGCCCTTCCATGCCTGTTGATTGTCTGCTCGGTTACGACCTGGAGCAGTCCTTGTGGAAGGATGTTGAGCTCAGGTCCCACTTGAAGATGCTTGGGTTGCCACAGTGGGCATGCATGTCCACTTGGTCCATGGTGGCCAGAGAGGGTGATCAGAGGGACCCGGAGCCTGAAACAGTGGCCTAGGTCCCTGCCAAGAGAAAGGGCCGGGGTTGTGGGAAACCGGCCCCATAGTTCCCACGGCCCGGGAGGAAGTGGACCTTGAGGGGGACGCCCCGGCCTCTACAGGAGAACAGGGGACTGGTGACCAGTGCGGGTCACATTGGATCTACTGGGAGAATGATCTCCTGTACAGCGAGCCTAAGGTCGCGTAACCTGGGTCAGCCAGCGTTCTGGTGGTACCCCAGCGCTTCCGGACCTTCCTACAGGGTCTGGCTCACAACGTGCCTTTGGCAGGACATTTGGGGCAGGACAAGACCTTTGACTGGCTTGTCACCCACTTCTTCTGGCCTCAAATGCGAAGGCAGTCGGATGTGCATTGTCAGTTATGCCAAACTTGCCAGGCAAGTGGCTAGAGTGGGAGGAAGGTCAAAGCTCCTCTCCAACCGTTCCCCGTTGTTGGGACACCCTTTGAAAGGGTAGGGATGGACATTGTGGGGCCACTGGATCCCAAGATATCCAGGGGCAACAGGTACATCCTGGTCTTGGTGGACCATGCCACCCGGCACCTGGAGGCAATCCTTCTCAGGACAACGACGGCACCAGTGGTGAGTCGGACGTTAATGGGGATCTTTTCCCGCGTGGGGTTCCCCAGAGAGGTGATGTCTGACAGGTGGACCAACTTCATCTCGAATTATATGACATCCTTGTGGAAGGAGTGTGGTGTTAGTTACAAGTTCACCACCCCTTACCACCACCAAGAAAACGGTCTGGTGGAAAGGTTCAACCAGACCTAGAAGGGCATGATCAAGGGTCTCACCAAACCTATGAGGCATAAGTGGGACATCCTCTTACCGTGCCTTCTCTTTGCTTACCAGGAGGGTACCCCAGAAGTCTCTTGGTTTCAGTCCCTTTGAGCTTCTTTCTGTACGGTCACCCCGGGCGAGGACCTCTAATCTTGGTGAAGGAAGGCTGGGAGGGCGGTCCCAGGAGACCCCCCAGGATGTGTTTAGCTACATGCTGGCCTTCCAAAACCAAACTGCCCGCTTCAGGAAACTTGCTCAGGCAAACCTCAAGGCCAGCCAGGAATAAATGAAGAGGTGGTATGACCAGAATGCCACTCTGGTCGAGTTTCAACCTGGGCAAAAAGTGTGTGTTATGGCCCCAGTCGAACCTTGTGCCTTGCAGGACAAGTGGACTCTACCCTTTGAGGTGGTGGAGCGCAAAAGTGAAGTCACCTCCCTGGTGGATTTGCAGGCTCCCCGGAACCTTTTACGGGTCCTCCACGTGAACCGTCTCAAACCCCACTTCGAGAGGTCCGAAGTGAGCATGCTCTTGGCGATGGACGACGGGGAGGAAGAGGAGAGTGAGACTCTCCGAGACCTCCTGTCTGCCCAGGAGGGGAATGGGTCGGTGTATGGTGTGATCCTCTCCCCGACCCTGACCACTGAGCAACAGAGCGAGTGTCACCAGTTGATGAGCAGTTTACCCCGCTGTTCTCCTTGACCCCAGGTGTTACTCACAGGTGTTCCCATGATGTGGACACCGGTGACAGCCCCCCTGTGAATCATAAGATTTACAGGTTGGCTGACCTTGTCAAAGCCAACATCAAAGAGGAGGTCTCGAAGATGTTGGCATTAGGAGTGGTTTAGCCGTTCATCAGTCCACGGGCCAGCCCCGTGGTGTTGGTCCCGAAGGCTACAGCACCCGGTGTTGCACCAGAACTGCGGTTCTGTGTGGACTACCGGGGGCTCAATGGCGTCACTCGGATGGTGGCACACCCCATCCCCCAAGCTGATGAGCTTATCGATCGATCGGGAGCTGCCAAATTCCTTAGTACGTTTGATTTAACATCGGGGTACTGGCAGATTGCTCTAACTGAGGGGGCCAAGGAAAGATCTGCATTCTCAACCCCAAAGGACATTACCAGTTCCGTGTGATGCCATTCGGGTTGAAGAATGCCCCTGCCACCTTTCAGAGGTTGGTCAACCAGGTGATGGCCGGGCTGAAGGAATTCAGCACCGCATACCTGGACGACATTGCGGTGTTCAGTTCCAGTTGGGACGAACACCTGCAGCACATCAGGGAAGTTTTGAAGGCGCTGCAAAAAGCAGGCCTCACAATTAAGGCCAGTAAGTGCCTGATCGGGCAGGGTTCGGTGACGCACTTGGGACACCAGGTAGGGTGCAGCCAGGTGACACCCCTGCAGCCCAAGATTGACACCATCCTGGCCTGGGAGCCCCCAAGACCCAGACAGAGGTGAGGGCCTTCTTGGGACTCACCGGGTTCTAGAGGAGGTTTGTTAAGGGATATGACATCATTGCTGCGCCCTTAACTGAGCTGACTTCCAATAAGCATCCAAAACAAGTGATCTGGACTGAATCCTTCCAGAAGACATTTGATGCCCTGAAGGCCGCCATTTACATGGCCCCTGTGCTCAAGCCCCCCGATTTCTCAAAGGAATTTGTTGGGCAGACAGACGCGTCAGAGCATTGAGTGGGAGCAGTGTTCTCACAACTGAACGTAGAGGGCCTAGACCAGCCTGTAGTCTTCCTTAGCTGGAGACTACTCCCCAGGGACCAGAGGTGGAGTGTCATAGAAAGCGAAGCTTTTGCTGTGGTCTGGGCACTGAAGAAGCTCAGGCCCTATCTGTTTGGGACTCACAGGTTCAGACCGACCACAGGCCCCTCAGGTGGTTAATGCAGATGAGGGGGGGGAAATCCAAAACTGCTGAGGTGGTCCACCTCCCTAGAGGGAATGGAATTTACGGTGGAACACCGCCCTGGCACAGAGCATGCCAACGCAGATGGCCTGTCCAGGTTCCTACGCCTTAGTAAAGAGAACTGCCAGGCGAGTGGGTAGTTCTCCCTACTTTCAGCTGGAGGGTACATGTGTTAGACTTGGAAACTTTTGGCCTGTTTCCCTAGAGTTTTTAATTTCTGACCTTCCGGTTTTGACTCTGTTTTTGCTGGCGTAACGTTTGTGCGCACTTTTCGCACTGCTGATCAGTCGTAAAGTTCAGGCACTCTCTGTGTCAATTGTGTTATGGATTGGTGTTTCAACGATTGGATATTTTGATTTACTTGTTACTCCCTACTAAAGTGCACTGAGTGTGCCAGGGCCTGTGAATCAAATGCTACTCATGGGCCTGCGATTGTGCTACCTAAGTGAGTAACCCTGAAAAGGTACCTCAGACCTGCCATTGTAGAGTCTGCGCGCAGTTTGTAACTGCCATGTCGACTTGGCTAGTGCACCCACTTACCAGTCCCTAACCTTCCCTTTTCTTACATGTCAGGCACCCCTAAGGTAGGCCTAAGGTACCCCTGTGGGCAGGGTACAATATGTGTGAAAGGTGGGACATGCCCGGGTGTGTGTGGCATGTCCTGATTTTGAATTACAGCCAGTTTAATTTTTCACTATTGCAAGGTTACCAGTTCCCAATAGCTTTTGGGCATACGTGCGCTATACAAATCTATAAATCAAATCAAATCAAATCAAATCATAGGAGAGAATGGGAGGTTTGTTCATAACATCTTATAAACGTAACTGGCCCAGGGAATTGGGTAGAAAAATGAAGTATAGTGTGCCTGAACTCAGAATCTAAAGATGCATCTTTTAGCGAAGGTGATTTTTACATTTTGTGTTTGAAAATACCACTTTTAGAAGTAGGTATTTTCTTCCTCAGTCATCCCTTGTGCCTCTGCTGGAATGTGGATTGCCTGTCTGGGTTTTGGATGACAGAAGACTGGGGTGCCAGAGGGGCTCCAGATATTCTATGTAGGTCGGGAAAGGGCTGAATAGACATGGTTTGCGATGGAGGAAGGGGAGGAGATCTCTTTGCACCTCAAAGGGCCTGCTCTGCCTCTGACAATGCTGTCTCCACCTCCTGCCAGGAAATCACACCAAAGAAGGCCGAACTGGTTCTGGCCAGGCACAGACACCCTCTGCCTGCCAGATCAGAGGATTTTTTGTGTACAAATACTGGGGTCCAGGCCCCTGAACTTTAGAACTCATCTGGATCAAGAAGACTGCCAAGAAGAACAGCTGGAGTAGCTGTGAGGAGGAACTGCTACTTTGCTGTGTGTTTTGCTGGACTGACCTGCAGTGGCTGCTTCTGTCTTGGGCAGTGAAAGGCCTGCACTGGACTTTCTGCAACCTAATTTGTGAGTCTCTCCAAGGGCTTGAAGTAGAGCTTGCCCGCTGTTCACGAAATCTCAGGAATAGCAGAGACTTCAAGCTCTTCTGCCCTCAGCACCGGGGACTGTGAGTTATGGGCTGTATCAGATTGAAAGCAACTCAACGACGTCTACGACGCCGCTGCCGACTCCGTGTCCTGAAGGCATTGCAGAGGGCACCGCCGCAACTCAACCTCGATCTCACCGACGACGCCTGTTGATGCCACCACCGAGCCGCTGCTGGTACCGTGAACAGTGGGCACCGCACCCCGCCCCGCCTTGCTTCAAGAGGACGCCTTGGCCTACCCAACGCCTCCGCTCCATGCCGAAATTGACGCCGCTGCTCGCACCGTGGTTCGAGGGCACCACTCATAACACACACGGAGCACCGCCCTCATCCCGCACCGCAGCCTTGGCCCACTGACACTGGCACCATTGACTCCTGCTTGTCAACCGAAGACAGCGCTTCAGCAACGACGATGCCGCTACTTGCACGTGACCTGCTAGCCCCGAGACTCGCACCGCCTTCATCTTGCACCGCGACCCTGGTCTCACCGATGGCACCACCCGACGCCGCCACCGAGCCGCTGCTCGAGCGCCGACCTGGAGGCCCCACACGCCGGACCGCTGAACTTCACAGCGCAGCATCCGACGCCCGACGACGCCAGCGCTCTGGATTCCATTATAGAGGAGCTTGACCTGCAACGCAAGTGACTTCAAGGACCTCATTGACCTGCACTTCCCACAGGTACTGTTTGCGAGTCTTCCTGACACGGTAGCTGGCACGCAAACCTGTAACCAGCCAGAACTGTTGGATTTGTTGTTCACAACACTGTGGTAGCTCCGGACGTAGCTATCGGCATCGAGGAACTTTGTTTGAAACTTATATTGATAACTACAGACTTTTTTTTACATATAGTATTGTGGATTTTTATTGTTTTTAGTTTTGTTTTAATTATATACAAATATTGGATATTTTTCTAAATTGGTGTGGTGTCCTTTTGTAGTGCATACACTGTATTACTGTGGGTTATGTGCAAATGCATTACACACTGCCTCTAAGATAAGCCTGACTGCTCGTGCCAAGCTACGAAGGGGGTGAGCAGGGGTTATTTTAGGAGTGTAACTCCCTTATCCTGACTAGAGTGGAGATTTTTGCCTGGCTTCCGCCCTTGCCCTAGCCTACCAGAAATCCCATTTCTAACAATTGGAGACCAGATCCTGGTGAGAAAGCAGAAGATGCTTTTCTGCAGGACTGTAGGGGTTGACAGAGGATATGCATTCCCTCTGTTTGTAATGATTCAGAGAGGGTTATTCCGGGTGCCATTACCCTGCATTTTTTACACTGCAAAACATTTTACAATGCAGGGCTTTACGCCGCACACTATTACAACGCATTTCCCAATGTAAAGCACCATTGAAGTTAGAATAGTAAATTGCGTTGTAAATGGAATGCATTGTAATGGATTGTGCTGTAAAGTCCTGCGTTGTAAAAGATTTTTCAGTGTAAAAACTACTGGGTAATGACATTCGGAGTAAAAGTGTGCGTGGCTAAGTGTCCTATTCTTCAGAGAGTATTGTTGAAAGTGGAGAGGTGCAGGATTATTCTTGTGGCTCTCTTCTCGACTTCTCAAGTGTGGTTTCCAGGGGTAATGGAACTTGCAGCTAAAGATTCCCATTTGCTACTAGTTTCACTATGTTTACCGATAGGGCCCGAAGAAGTGGAGAATACATTTGTAGTAGAAGGGAATTTGAACCTTCTTGGTTGGAAGATTTCAGGTGTTTCAGCAGATATGTGGGCATTTCAGGAAAAACTAAGGATTTTATTGTAAGAATCTAGGGCACCAAGTACCAGGAAAAAAGACAGAGGAATTTGGAGAAATTGTTGTCGTTGGTGCATGGTAAGGAATAAGGATCCCACAGAGGCTCCTATGAGGGAAGTAACACATTTTTCAGCAGAACTGTTCAATTCAGGTCTATCTTACAGAACTGGTAATTGCAATAGATCAGGTGTGTCAGCTGGTCATTCTTTGGTGATTAACTTTACTATAGGATGTGATGTTTGGTCAATAGACTTTTGAAAGGAATTAGACTTAAAAGACCACCTAGAGCTCATTTTGATCCCCTATGACACGTGAATTTGTTTTTCAATCTATTCGTATTTTGGCCAAGTAACATTTATCTTTCATTGAAAATAATATCTCAGAAGTTGGCAAATTTGCGTTGCCTAATCTCCCTTCAAAAGGGTATCAGATGTTAAGACTTGAGAGACATGTATCAGGCTTTATTCACCAGATGATGTACATTTTGACATCTGGAAGAGAACTATGGGCACATTTACTAAATGTTTACTCAACGCAGGGCAGCAAGCAAAGTCGCAGCGCTACATTGCGTGAAAGGTAGAAAGTAGAAAAACTCCATATGTACAAAGATATGGAGCATTTCTGCTCTCTCCTAGCTCTGGCTCATTCTGTGCAGCCTAGCACCAATGCAGGTACCCTTGCAGTAGTGAAAGGGTACCTGAATTACAGGCAGGATTGTTTTTGTGCAGGTAGTGACTTCTTTCATTCCTTAGCGGCATATATAAGGGTATCTGACACAAATAGGTCACTGATTAACCTACATAGGACAGAGTTTATATTGAAAAAGTCGATGTCAATGTGTATAACAATATGTTCATGTATAAAAACAAAATTGCATCTTTATTGACAAATTCACCCATTGTGAACTCTACTACAACCCACACTCAGAAATACATGGTTAGGCAGGCCCTGAGTCCCCACTGATTAATAGATCACAGGTGGGGTAGCACGTTGCCAGCAGCCAAACGTATGAACAGGCAACCCCAGATCGATCGTACAGATAGGCGCAGTGACACCACAATGGTCCAGGGAGATTGTCCCCAATAACGGCAGGAGGGGTGTGCATGTTCTCAAAACACCATAAAGAGAGATACCACATGAAGTTAGGAACACCTAGCCAATCAAGCCACAGCACACGCAGTACAATGCAGTGATCAACTACTCCCCATGGTGGACACCTGGACACGTTATTCACTGTCGGCATTGTGTCAACGCAAGGTTAATGCCCACCTGAATTCCCCATCCAAAACCTAAATTTATGACTCAAAGATGGTGGTACATATTTCTTGCCAAAAGAGGATCACCGGAAACATTTTATTACACTCAATGAACTGTATATAAGTTTATGTTAGACTGATTGTAAATTGAGACAGTTGTCAGACTCTATGCCTGTGACTGCTCACGGACATTTGTTTTAATGAAACGATCTTTTCCTGTTTTGCAAACGCCTCTTGTCTCTTGTTTTTTCAAGGTATTTCATGTTCATGTTGATGAAGCAAGATTTCGCATATTACGCGACTTGCTTGAAATCAAGAACCTCGAATAACTTATAATCCCATAACTCAACCTGTACGTCTTACTAATTTTCCTTTATCTTTATATTTGAGTGTCGTAGTGACGCTTGCCTATGTGTTTACTAATTCAAATAACCCTTGTCCCTAAAATGGCCGCCGCTTGATGAGTTCTTCTGCGCATGCGTTAGTCACACTCACGTGACGTGACGTAGTTGCAGTTTTGGTGGGAATTCTTGCGCCTGCGCACTTGCGTCTAAAATGGTTGTCTGTGTCCTAACGTGGTGAAGCTTGCGCAGATGCTTTCGTGTTCTTGTCTGTTGCACTAATTATAATGCCATAGTATATTTTTTCAATTTAAGGAGCATAAAGTAGTTACTCATGGTATACAGTGAAATCATTTATTTTCTATGTTTTAATTTGTTTTCGCTTACTTTTCATGTAGCGCGATATTGGGGGTCTGAGGGAGACGCGAACCATCTTGAAAGTCTCTACTGCGCATGTCGCGCAGGCAGAGAGAAGGCAACCTTGAGCAGTGGAACTCAGCCAGCTGGCAGCCACAGTCAAGAGGCTCCTGTGAACGCAACCTCTGACCCAGCAAGATGGAGCTGAATTGTTCCTAACTCGCTACAATTGTTATTTCTTATTGTATTCTGTCAAATATCTCGTGAGAACCCCAAAATCACTAGGCGGTCCCAGAGCATGCAAATTTAGGCTTGTAGACGTAAATTGTGATTGGTGTGTTAACCTATCCTAGGTGGGGACCAATCGAAATTGGGGATTCTGACACTTGAAAACATTTGGGGGGTGGTACACTGACCCGAAAACAGTATAACTAGCCTAGGTTTAGCTAGAGAAATTGTCCGACTTGTCCGAATAGCTGACCTGTCACTGACCCAACGCACTCAATAGGTGATTGAATACAGAGCGCTGCGGAGCGCTGCGGAGCACTCTGTCCGAATTTGACCATAGACTCTAAGGTTTTACTAAACCTTAAGTGCTGGCGGAGCACTTTGCTGGAGAGTTCACTAACCCAATCGGGGTTCTGACTGATAGTTGCAGAGAGGGTGGAGCGCAGGCGTTGCTTCCGAACTGCGGGTGCTGGTCGTGCCTTGGTGGTCCTGTCCTGATCCTAATCTGGTTTTCCGATCCTGTCCTGGGGTGTCCCATCTGCACCTGCTGTCCCATAGATGACTGTTCTTCCTTGGGGTATTTCCTGTCCTTGACTGATCCGTGGCCAGGGTTGGTCTTCACACCATTCTAGGTAAATATATAGGGCTAAGGACTCTATACTGCACTCTCTATTTTCTGTCTTTGCTTTAATAAAGACATACCTTTGCATACGTTAATTTTCCATGCTTTCCGCAATCTACTATATGAGAAGCTGTACATTTATTCTCTATAGCATGTTCCTATGTTACCCTACCTTTTAGTACAATTCTCCATACCGTTTATGAAATAATAGATGTGGTTTATAATTTTCTCCTCTCAAATTTGTTTGAAGTAATATTGCTAGAACTATAGCGTGTTCCACTTATTCCCCCTCCTATAGATGTCTATGATTTCCAATCTTTTACTCTTGTAGTATTTCACAAACGGTAAAAGTCTAATTTGTGATCCACTCCTGAATCCACTTAGCATATTACATTTGGTTCTTACCTCCCTATAGACTCATAAATGGTTGCCTTAGTGTTCTTTCTTTATGGTTATGTGCTGTTCGTTATTTTGATCATTGACTGCCTCTTGGTGGTAAATTGTATGCTCTCCAAATCTGAATTCTAGATAAACTTTCAAAACTTTCCAGTAGTCTCTGGTTATTTGATAAATACAAAAGAAATAAAAGTCGGTATTGTAAGTCGCCTGCCTTTCTTTTACAGCTAGCTCCCTGATCCATTGTGAACATAGGTACCCGTAACGATGGATTGGTAAGTCGGGTACATGAGGAATAAATAGGGAGGAACCAGGGTTACTGGTAGTAGAGTGTATGGTCACCCGATTAATATATGCGATAAATTGAAACAAGTATATGGGCCTGGTACGTGTATAGGGAAATTATTGGCCGGGTGACCTGCGATCTCTATCAGTAATTTTCTGGTAGCAGAGCTATGGTTAGGGACTAGTTAAAGTTAGGTAGGACTAGTTAGGGAAGCTAGATAGGTTGGATGCTGCTAACTTTTTATTGCTGCTAAAAAGGGTAAACAAATTTTGTGACTTGATCAATCACGTGAAATGATTGCTTTGAAAAATTATGAAATGTTTTAAATAGTTTTTCTTATTAATATACTGATATATGTATTAACCCACTCGTTAGTAAAGTGTTTTACGTTTGTTGGGAATCCCTGGGGAATTGAATAGCGAGTGGTGAAGAGAATCCACTTCGCTTTGAGGTCTCTTACTCTAGGAAAGTTAGTGCAGGTTAGGCAGAACTGGAAGCACTATTTAGGGTTTTTCTGAATGTATGTTTGAATAAATGATAGCAACGAGTTCGCTGGCAAAACTTCTATTGTGAGATAACCTAGTAAGGATCACACCGGAAGGAGTAGCAGGTTCGTCGGAGCTTGGGTGATAGCAAAGGGGTTCGCTAGTGAAACTTTAGACTTGGTATATATCCCGAAAAGAAGTGGATGAGTCAAAGAAGTAGCAGGTTCCCTAATGCTTGCGTGAAGGGTAGGCAGAAGAGATCTATCCGTAGTGTTTGAAAAGTAAATGGAAGTAGTTTACTTGCAGTGAAACAAATCTTTCCTGTCTAGACACTCGAGTACAGTGGCGAATGTGTATTCGTTGTTAAATAATAAAAGCACTTGCACTTTTAGAGAGAAATTAAGTTTCCGTTACCTTGTGAGGGAGGGAGTCAGTTGCAGAGCTGCTCTGACGTCACTCTGTGCCGCGCTGGGATTGGTAGACGCAGCAACTGTATAGCGGAGCTGGAATTGTAAAGGAGGGGTGAGTGCCGAAGCGTGAGAACTTGTCTCGCGAAAAAGGCCGCGCACCCATTGGTCGAGATTATTTGAAACCGTGCACTTCATTGGTTGCACGAAAATAAAAAACGCACTTGGATTGGAAGTGATTTGTAAACAGAGTCACTAAAAGAAATCGTATGTGGCATTCGTATAGACCACATACTAGACCTGATCCACGATATTTAGGGTTTGAGAACGATCAGTGGAAAGGGCATAAAACAGACATTATGTACGGAAATAAGAGAAAATTGTCCCTTGTAAATAAAGTGAAAAATTACTTCAAAAAGGACAAACCTATCAAAACTAGAGAAGGTGTTGTCATTCCGCCACCTAATACTCCTGCATCGTTCATGATGTTTGATAAAGGGTACCACTCGTGTGTATGGTTGGAGAACTGGGCGGAATACACCAAGGATGACAGCATTTTGGCTTTTCCGTTAGAGGGTACATTCAATGGCAGAATTCTATTTAATCTGAGAACACGAATGAATGATTTACATCCCAGACCAAGATTAACGCAGTACGAAGCATTGGAGGAATGGGAGATCGAGGCTTTTGAGAGAGGCAAGCCCCGAATGGATAAAGGGTTAACAAAATTTTAGCCGAAGTTAAAGCAAGAGACCTGAGATAAAAAGATGAAACAGTGGAGACAGAATATGATTGTAGAAGGACTGTTTCCAATGATGCCAATGGGTGGTCCTCCTGCGGGGGAGAAGAAAACAGAAAAATGCAAACATTGGGTGCCCATTGGGGAGTCGGATGATGAATTATTAGATGACATATTTATGAGAAGTCCGCCTCCTTATAATGAAGGACACAGACCCTCTAGTGAAGGGGATAATTCTCGGAGACCTCCTCCCCGGGAGGAGGCCAGATCTGTAAGTGTAGGAGAGGGTTGTCAAATACCTCCCTACAATGAGGGTTTAGGACCCATAGGTGCTAGAGATATCTGTCAAAGAACACCATTTAGTGGAGAGTCAAGATATTCGAGAGAAAGAGACTTCTGCTCTAGACCTCCTTACGAAGGTGAGGCAAGGCCCTCAACTTCAGGAATTCCGTTCTCAAGACCCCCGTATGAGGAAGAACCAAGATCCCTAGGCACAGGAAGTTTGTTCCCAAAACCTAATTATGGTGAGGGACCAAGTGAGACACATCCCACTGCCCCGAGTTATGCTCCAACTTTGACCCCGCAGGTAATATATGAAAAATCATTAGACAGGTTACTGGAGGAAAAGGAGCGAGAGGCTCTAGCTAAACAGAGAGCCAAGATAATTCAGAAAATCTCCCAGTTAAATACAAGTCCTGAGGCCTTGACAATCCCGGTAACTATTGGACCTGTGGTTCCGCTGTATGGGGATAGACAGGGAAGTCCAAAGACTCCAGTTATTACTCCAGTTATAGCACAGCCAAGACCAGAGCCCTTAATAGTGGATGACCAGACCAGTGAGTGTGAGTCTGAGGTCTCGTTAATGGATTTGCCCATTAGGGGTGCAGGAAAAAGGTTACAGAAAAGACATAACCCTTTCAATACGAGAGAGATTCAAATGGAAACGACCTCGGGTACCAAGAGTGTCACATTGGTGACTCCTGAAGAGATTGAAAGATGGAGTCGAGAATTAGAAAAACAAACTCCTCAGTCGAAACCTTTAGATATCTTCAAACTGAGAGTAGAAATGGAAGAATTGATGTCGGGAAATGTAGGTTTAGACTGATTAAATACCTATTCTGAAGAAGAGCTGCTGTTTATCGGCAAGAGTTTTACCAGAAATACCAGAGTGCTCCATGAGAAATTAACAGACACCGCAGCTAGTATGGGAATAGATATTTCAAAATCAAAGCCACTGCAAAAACCCTATAGAGCTGATTTTTCAGACAAAGATCTGGAAAATATGAATGTATCAGGGAAAAAGGCGCAGGCCAAAGAATTATTGACTGTGTTGCAAAAATGGGGAGACGTAGACAAATGGAAAGCCAGATGGGCGAAGAAAAAAGATGAGGCTAGATCCAAACAAACGTCTTCCGAGTTCGTTCTAAAAGAGGCTGACAAGCCAGAGCAGTTATACCCTATGCGTGAAGTGCCAGGTGGAAAATACGTGCACGTTCCATGGTCCAGACAGGATATTGTGTCCTTTACCAATGACTTTCCCAAATTACGAGAAAAGCCTGTGGACTGGTACAGGCAGGTGGAAAGGTTTGTAAAGGTGCAAAAGTGCCTGTGGAAAGACCTGGATGGGTTTTTCGACATAGTGGTTCCTGTGGATTTATGGGCCTAATGCAAGATTGCAGTTGATTGGCCTAATAAAGAATACTCCAGGAACCCTGTTACTGGTGCTTCCTCGGATGAGGTGATGAGGAAATATGACCAGGTCATGTTACACTTAAAGAAAAAGGTGCCTGCAAAGGAAACTGATTGGACCAAAATAGATAGAACCACACAGGAAAGGGATGAGACTGTGCACTCCTTTTATGAAAGACTTTTACAGGTGTTTAAAACCTACAGTGGTATAGATAACATCGAGATGAAGGATATGACCCACTTCATTTACAGGTTTGTAAACGGTTTAAGACCCGAAATTTGCCAGTGGATCAAAGATAATAACATTTGTTGGCAGTCTAAGAAAATGGATGAGGTTTTACGATATGCAAAGTATTGTGAGGATGAGATGGCAGACAAACGAAAGGCTCTGAAAGAGAAGGTCATGTGGGCACAGGTAAAGTTGGCAGAACAACAGGAAAAGCAACTGAATAAAATGAATAAGAATTCCCAAAATCAAGGCTCTGGGGGTGGAGGGAAGCCCAAAGTAAAAATGAGTAGAGAAGAAGCTAAAAAGAAATTCCCCTGTCACCAGTGCGGAGAAATTGGGCACTGGAGAGACGAATGTCCATATTTACAACATGGTAACACCCAAACCACTGATTTAACTCCACAGACGCAGAATGAGAAACCAAGAAAGACCCAGCATCAGGTAAAAGCAAGTCAATTGCCCCGAGCACCTAAACCGAATTATAAAGGGAAAACACCACAGGGTGATGATATAGAAATCTGGGGAGGCAATGAGGATAGAAATGCAGCAACTTCGCAATTTTTATTGAATGATACTTTTCTCTGTGACGATCAATACTGACGGGGCCTGAGAGGGGAGGACGAGGAGTGTGTACTTGGCGCCTCCTTGCCGGTAGACCAGTCAGGGCCATACATTGAAGGAAAGGTTGACGGAAATGATGTCACCTCTCTGTTGGACACTGGTGCTACCCGTTCTACTGTGAGAACAGCAGACGTTCCAAACCTACCCCTCTCGGGAGAAGCAATCCAAGTAGTGGGTGTGTCTAATCAATTGATTAGTACCCCAGTTACTGAGCCCATGGAGATCACAATAGGGAATTTCAAAGAAATGCATAGATTTGTAGTCTGTGATACCAGTCCAGTAAACTTACTGGGACGTGATTTGTTGTGCAAAATGAACTGCACCATCTTTTGCACACCAAAAGGTGTTGAAAATCAAACCCCAGACGAGGATGGCATATATAAGTTAATGTTAATCAGACCTGACTCAGAAATTAAACAAATGACTATACAAGACTTACCCGAAGAACTCCAAAAGACAGTGAAACCAGAAGTATGGGACTTTACTGGAAAGGATGTAGGATTAATGGCAAATGTAGACCCAATTAAAATAGCCATGAAAGAAAACGCAGTTTACCCCAATACCAAGCCATACGAAATGAGTGCAGAAGTGAGAGCCGGAGTTGCAATCGAAATAAAAAGACTGCTAGAAGCAAACATCATACAAGAAGTGATGAGTAGCCCATGTAACTCACCGATAATTGGAATCAAGAAACCTAGTGGCAAGTACAGGGTAGTGCAGGACCTGAGAAAGGTAAACAAAATAGTTGTTCCTTGCTGTTCTATTGTTCCAAACCCCGCAGTGATCCTATTTCAGATTCCCTGGGATGCTGAGTGGTTTACTGTGATAGACTTATGTCACACATTCTTTTCGATCCCCTTGCATCCAGACAGCAAATTTCTTTTCTCATTTGCTTTCGACAGTCACGTGTTCGTTTGGAATCGTGTCCCTCAAGGGTACACGGAAAGTCCCTCTATCTTTAATCAGATTTTGAAAAAGTGCCTTGAATCTTTAGTCTTACCTGGAAAATCTGTTTTGGTGCAATATATAGACGACCTCTTGGTGGCGTCTAAAAGTCAGAGAGATTGTGTTGTTGACACCATTGCATTACTGAATCACCTGGGTGAAAAGGGACATAAAGTATCCCCTGACAAATTGCAGTTCTGTACAAAGTCAGTGAAATATCTGGGGCACCAGATAGAAAAGGGCGTCAGAAAAGTTACCTCAGAGAGAGTTTGAATAATTCGGAACATGCAGTTACCCCGTACTCAGAAAGAAGTCAGAATGTTCCTTGGGGTGGTAGGTTACTGCAGGCAATGGATTGTGGGATTTGCAGTCCTGGCAAAGCCTTTGATAAAAATGACAAAGAAAGGAGCAAAGGACCCAGTGGAATGGAATGATGAAAGCTTAACAGCATTTACTAAATTAAGAGAATGTCCGTGTACAGCCCCTGCTTTGGGGATGCCTGACTATTCCAAGGATTTTGCACTATTCTGTGACACATGAGATAATTGTGCACTGTCAGTCCTAACTCAGGAGCATGGTTTGACTAGACGTCCAGTGGCATATTTTTCTGCCACTTTGGATCCAGTGGCTGCTGGATTACCCGGATGTCTGAAAGCAGTAGCTGCAACTTGCACGAGTCTAGAACAGAGTGAATCTATTGTTATGGGACATCCTGTAACTGTGTATGTTCCACATGCAGTTGTGATTTTACTGACCAGAACTAAAACTCAGTATCTCACCCCTAGTCGGCTGACTAAATACGAGAGGATTCTCGTGGGTGCTGCGAATGTAGTCATTGCTCGGTGCAACATTCTGAATCCAGCCACCTTACTGCCTGACTCAATGATTGCAGAAGCGAAGGGAGAGGTCGAGCATGATTGCATTGACCTGACAGAGTTCAGTACTAAACCACGCCCAGACATTAAGGAAGTGCCTTTACCTGTGGAAGATAAAGAGCTGTTCGTTGATGGCTCATGTATGAGACACGAACTTGTAGGCCTAAGCGCTGCTTATGCTGTAGTTTCAGTAACTGGCATTGAAGAAGCATCCTGTTTATTTGGAGTGAAGTCTGCACAAGTAGCTGAATTGATTGCATTGATAAGAGCCTGTAAAATTGGGAAAAACAAAAAAATAACAGTATATACTGATAGTCAATACTGTTTTGGGGTTGTGCATGACTTCGGCCAATTGTGGCTACAGAGAGAGTTCCTGACTTCCTCAGGTACTCCCATCAGAAATGGAAAAGTTGTGCAAGATTTACTAGAGGCAATCCAATTACCAAAAGAATTGGCAGTGGTCAAATGTACTGCTCACAAAACTGGCACTGATCATGTGACATTAGGAAATCGATTTGCTGATGAAGTGGCCCTACATTGTGCCAGAAATCGCATGTCTGTAAATGTTAAATTGGGGGGACCTGGAAACAGCTGCCAACTTATGGTGTTTGAGGAGGTGCCTACCTGGGAAGAGTTGAGAGATTGGCAGCATGCTGTGCCATCAAAGGAAAAGGAAAAATGGAGGAAACTTGGTTGTCGCCAGAGAAGTGAGGATGGTGTCATTGTGGGCCCAAATGGTATGCCTGTGTTGCCTAGACATCTGCTTGCTTCTATGGCCAGACTGATACATGGAGATTCACACACTGGTAGGGACGCCATGGTTCTGGTTTTCCAACAAACATGGTATAATCCGAAGTTCAGGAAGGTAGCAGAGTCACTCTGCCAGAGGTGCTTAACATGTCAGCAGTTTAACGCTGGGAAGAAAACTGTAGTCGAATTGGGAAAAATTGGAAAATCAGGAGGTCCCTTTGTAAGAGTACAACTTGACTTCATCACACTGCCTCGTTGTCAAGGAATGAGATACGTCCTTGTCATTGTCTGCCTGTTTTCAAAATGGGTAGAAGCCTACCCTGCTAAAAAGAATGACGCCATAACTGTAGCCAAATTGTTACTGCGAGAATTGATACCTAGATTCGGGGTCCCAGTCACTATTGAATCAGATAGAGGCAAACATTTTCAGAATGAGGTAATCGATCAGCTCTGTAAAGCATTCAAGATCACACAAAATCTGCACTGTGCATATCGTCCAGAGGCTTCTGGAGTGGTGGAACAGATAAATGGCACTCTAAAATCGAGATTAAGTAAAATGTGTGAATCTACTGGCATGAACTGGATAAATGCTTTACCTCTTGTTCTGATGGGACTCAGAAGTATTCCAGACCGAAACACAGGCCTGAGCCCCCATGAAATCCTGATGGGGAGAGTGACGAGACAAGCATGGGTACCAGGACATAAACTGATAAACATTTCTGATGATTTGGTACTTGAGTACTGCAAGCAACTAGGTGACCAAGTGCGTTCTATCTCTCGCCAGATTGGGGAAGACGCCGTCGCCAATCCAACAACTCCAGTCCATAAATTGGTTCCAGGGGACTGGTTTGTAATCAAGAAGCATACTCGTTCAGATTGCCTTGCACCGAGGTGGGGACAACAACGCCAAGTGATATTGGTGACCACGACAGCGGTGAAGTGTGCCGGCGTCCCGAAGTGGATCCATGCCAGCCATACCAAGAAGGTAATAAGAGACGAAAAGAAGACTGACGCTGAAGGTTGTCCAGCTGAGGGGTCTCCAGACGATGGTCCTGAAGTAGCTGATGACGAACAACCGAGCACCAGTCGAGATGAGTGGATACCTATAATCGATCTGACTAACGACCCCATCAGAACACGAAGTCAAACCTATGCAGACAGAGAGTGGGATAGAGAGGAAGAGGTAGGCACAGGCGAAGATCCTCAGATTATTGAGATTCACGTCAAGTCTGAGGAAGAAGAAGGTCAGACAGGGACAGAGCAAGTGATCGACACACCTCCACAAACTCCTGAAATTGAAAAGGGACAGACCAGAACTAGTGTGAAAGTTCGAGCAGAAGAAAATCAAGGGTTCGAAGTGCTTGAACAGGATCAGATAGAACTAGAAGAATGTGTTCAGGATAAAGAAAGTGAAACACCCAAAAGACTAATCCAATATATACCTGAACAAGGCCAGCTTAGTTACCAGGCAGAAGAAATAGAGACAAGACCTGGAACTAGTAAGACAGGAAGGGAAGAATCAGAAGTGCCACAACCAAATGAAAATAAAAGAACATTAGAAGAAAGCCAAAACACAGTGCCAGCTAAAAGACTAAGGAAAAAGAAAAATATCGAACCCAGATATATCAAGAGACTGAGACTGAGACTAAAAACAGTAGAAGAAAAACTTGAGGAAAGACGAAAGAGTTCCCGTATAGCAGAGCAAGCGGGAGAAAGCTCCAAAAGAAGAAGTGACCGAATAAAAAGACTGAACAAAAAATACCAGGATCCTGAATGGACATATTTGGTCTTGGAGGAGTTTGAGGATCTTGATATAACTGACGAAAGTGACGAAGAACAGACAGCTGATCATTCTGCCGAAGAAGACGAACCACCCTGAAGTTGCGCAGTGTAAGCTACCCGTGCAAAGAGGGGTTGAAAACTTCTTCTGAACGAAAATGTCTGATTCAAGTGTGAATGGAAGGCCTAGACGCAGTTGTTGTAAAACATGCTGCAAAGTATGTATATGTAGTATAGCTATAGTGATAATAATTTGGATAGGATTAACAGTTTTCATTCCTTATATGGTGAGCAAAAATACTAATATTGACCCTACACAGACTGTGACCACTGACACTGAAGAACTGACAACAAGAAGTGTAGAAAGACGTGAAAAAGCACTTAGACAAACAAAATCAGACTTAGAAGCACCAGATGAGGAAGGACTACATTATCACGGAGTTAAGAACCAGACACATTTAAATGTCTTCGCAAACCTGTTAGTGCATTATGTAGAAACTATGGAAATAGAAGACTGCTATGTCTGCATGAAGCTACCTACTTCTGTAGCTGAAGGCGTGACTTATCATCACCTACCTTTGACCTATGGAATTTCCTGTAGTATTTTAGCTAGCTTATTTTACAAAAGAGGACCATTACAGTACTACTACTCTAACTCTGACGTGATATTTTCTGAACTTCCAATACGTGGAAATCTGAATCCTGTACATACTAAAAGTGACGTTACACGTTATATGGGAGAATACTTTCTGACTATAGGTACCATAGACTTAAATGAAGCACACAGAGATAACTTGACCTGTTCATTACATAAACAAGAAAAAATGTTTCTAAACATGGCAGAAAAAAGAAGGGAGAGTTTCCAAAGAAAGGCAAATGATAAAAGAGAGAAAACTCCTAAATGGGCTGAAAACATGGAGAGCACCTCAAATGGTAGGAGTGGTCCTGCTTTGTTGCTGGATTTCGAGAAAAAAGGGAAACTGTGTCTTCACCGCGAAATGACTAGTTATTATAAGAACATTTTCATTGGTTCCAGTCAATGTGAGCACAATTATAAGGTAATTGGAGGTTGGGGTTTCAAAAATGGGTCAGAACCTGTGTTTCCCGGAATTTATTATATATGTGGAAACAAGGCTTATTTCAAATTGCCGGATCACTGGTATGGAAGCTGCTACTTTGGTATTGTCTTCCGGAAAATATACCATGTGAATGAAATTGCTGGAAGCAATGAAAACACTAATGGCTTAGTGCGTAGTAAAAGAGAAAGCGTAGGTGAAATAATGGGTAGTATTTTTAGTGCACTGATACCTGGAGTGGGAGTGGTTCTGAACACACACAGAATTTGCAAATTATCCACAATAGTGGATGTGTTGTCTGCTGACACAGCTCATGGATTCCTGCTGGTCAATACCGAAATGGTTGCGATCAGATCAATGGTTTTACAGAACAGACTTGCGCTTGACACCTTATTAGCAAAAGAGGGCGGAGTCTGCCGGATGTTGAAAGCGCAACATTGTTGCACTTACATACCGGACAAAAGTGTATAAATCAAAAAATATGTGAAGAACATTACTAATTTGGAAAAAGAACTCAAACCACTGGAGGTTGATAGTGCCTGGAAGAGACTTACTGATGGTCTCTCCGCTGTAGGTCATTGGTTTGCTAATTTAGGTAAAGGTTTATTGTTTAAGGTACTGATGCCAATTGGAGTGATATGTTTCGTCATATTTCTCATATTTGTCTGTTGCAAATGTCGCAAACACAAACAGAAATACACTGTGAATAAGAGAGGTGTGAAACGGAGTGTGGATGAACTTGAATTGGAAGACTTAAATAATCAGATTTACAAAAAGATGAAGAATTCTCATCCTAATAAAGATGTGAAAGAGAAATTGAATCGAATGTTGGAAGAAATGTAAATGCACAAAGTTTGAAAAGTTGGCATCTGGTTCCATTAGTTGTGATGATAGTAAATATCATCAAAGAGGGGATTGATGAAGCAAGATTTCGCATATTACGCGACTTGCTTGTAATCAAGAACCTCGAATAACTTATAATCCCATAACTCAACCTGTACGTCTTACTAATTTTCCTTTATCTTTATATTTGAGTGTCGTAGTGACGCTTGCCTATGTGTTTACTAATTCAAATAACCCTTGTCCCTAAAATGGCGAGCAGGCAACCTTGAGCAGTGGAACTCAGCCAGCTGGCAGCCACAGTCAAGAGGCTCCTGTGAACGCAACCTCTGACCCAGCAAGATGGAGCTGAATTGTTCCTAACTCGCTACAATTGTTATTTCTTATTGTATTCTGTCAAATATCTCGTGAGAACCCCAAAATCACTAGGCGGTCCCAGAGCATGCAAATTTAGGCTTGTAGACGTAAATTGTGATTGGTGTGTTAACCTATGCTAGGTGGGGACCAATCGAAATTGGGGATTCTGACAATTGCAACATTTGGGGGGTGGTACACTGACCCGAAAACAGTATAACTAGCCTAGGTTTAGCTAGAGAAATTGTCCGACTTGTCCGAATAGCTGACCTGTCACTGACCCAACGCACTCAATAGGTGATTGAATACAGAGCGCTGCGGAGCACTCTGTCCGAATTTGACCATAGACTCTAAGGTTTTACTAAACCTTAAGTGCTGGCGGAGCACTTTGCTGGAGAGTTCGCTAACCCAATCGGGGTTCTGACTGATAGTTGCAGAGAGGGTGGAGCGCAGGCGTTGCTTCCGAACTGCGGGTGCTGGTCGTGCCTTGGTGGTCCTGTCCTGATCCTAATCTGGTTTTCCGGTCCTGTCCTGGGGTGTCCCATCTGCACCTGCTGTCCCATAGATGACTGTTCTTCCTTGGGGTATTTCCTGTCCTTGACTGATCCGTGGCCAGGGTTGGTCTTCACACCATTCTAGGTAAATATATAGTGCTAAGGACTCTATAGTGCACTCTCTATTTTCTCTCTTTGCTTTAATAAAGATATACCTCTGCATACGTTAATTTTCCATGCTTTCCGCAATCTACTATATGAGAAGCCGTACATTTATTCTCTATAGCATGTTCCTATGTTACTATACCTTTTAGTACAATTCTCCATACCGTTTATGAAATAATAGATGTGGTTTATAATTTTCTCCTCTCGAATTTGTTTGAAGTAATATTGCTAGAACTATAGCGTGTTCCACTTTTTTCCCCTCCTATAGATGTCTATGATTTCCAATCTTTTACTCTTGAAGTATTTCCCAAACGGTAAAAGTCTAATTTGTGATCCACTCCAGAATCCACTTAGCATATTACATTTGGTTCTTACCTCCCTATAGACTCATAAATGGTTGCCTTAGTGTTCTTTCTTTATGGTTATGTGCTGTTCGTTATTTTGATCATTGACTGCCTCTTGGTGGTAAATTGTATGCTCTCCGAATCTGAATTCTAGATAAACTTTTAAAACTTTCCAGTAGTCTCTGGTTATTTGATAAATACAAAAGAAATAAAAGTCGGTATTGTAAGTCGCCTGCCTTTCTTTTACAGCTAGCTCCCTGATCCATTGTGATCATAGGTACCCGTAACGGTGGATTGGTAAGTCGGGTACATGAGGAATAAATAGGGAGGAACCAGGGTTACTGGTAGTAGAGTGTATGGTCACCCGATTAATATATGCGATAAATTGAAACTAGTATATGGGCCTGGTACGTGTATAGTGAAATTATTGGCCGGGTGACCTGCGATCTCTATCAATGTAATAACAGCATGGTTCATAAGGTTAGCCCCTATTGATTAGGTATCACTTTTGAACCAGAGACTTCACATCCTTATGAAGGCCGCTGGCTTTTTGGTGTTTTTTAGATGATCGAAACATGTGGACAGTAGCATAGGATGACAAGGTCATTTTTATCCCTTTTATATCATCTATGCGTGTTTTGAATCCAATCAGGACAACCAATAATAAAATATATTTAGAATACTTCTAGATAGTTTTCAACATTTATTTGTTTGATCTCTGCTCACGTTGTGTACACATTGCCTAATTCATGTTTTCTTTTAACAGTAAATCTCACTTTCAAACACACAGTGGTAGAGCCCACCTTGTATTCTTTTGGGAACCAGGGTGTGGGAAGTCCAATGATGAAGCATGCCACATTGGTTATGTGAGTGAGGGCCTTGCAATTTTATGGCAGTCCACAGAGGCTTCTGATCATGTTCCCCCCTCTCTTTACTGACATAAAACAGAAGCCAATGAACTTTAAAAAAGCATAACCCCGGAAGGACAACCCCCTCCATAGTATGCATCCATCATATAACACACATAGGTATATATGCCTGTGATGCCATATTGCTTCCTATTTCTTTGCTGCTGCAGCAGCTAGTTGGGTGCTTTATCTTTATTGTTAAATGTGATTTAAGGTTTTAAAATATGTGATTGGTTTGATATTCCTGTATTATATCCACGATCGACCCACGAGGTCTTATTGGCGGGCAGCGTTAATATTGCCGATTATTATGTGTTATTGTCGTTGATTGAGGATTCGAATGCTTTTATTGTAGACTGACCGCGATTGACCCATGTGGTCTTGGCAAGGTGCAGAGTTACAAACATTGACAGCGGTGGCTCGAGTGGAGCGGGAGCGGGACAAACGCACTCTGCGCACTTGGGGGCAGTCCGCTTTCTACTGACACATGTCTCTCGCATGCGTGAAGAGTCGATTGGAGTTTTCCTTCTCGATCGGCTGGGCGAGCACTCGTGAGTAAGGACTGCTCAGCCCCCGGTCTCTGGTGAACGCCCGATGGTGTGGAAAAACATTTCAAGGCCCAGCCTTAGGGAGAATTAAGAGGTGGCTCCCTCCACTAATTATAATAATAAAAATATAAGATTATGGTTAGTTAGGGAAACCAACTAAGTTCTACATTGGTCCAGTGTTTCAATAGACGGTGCTCTCAGAAGAATTGGGCTTGGAGCTCAGACTAATTGACTTTAAGTTAGTGAGGCATTCAGGGTCTGTGCACCCCTGGGTTATTCCCCCCCTGAAATTCCTCCACATCTCCTGTATCACGATGGCGTACTACGCCAAGGAGATTCATCAGGGGGCTTATTATGATGATTATGCAGAGTTGGAACCCGGGCCGGGGGAGGTGATGCCGGACCCATTAGGGGCCCGGGCCAAACACCAGCCGGGGGCGGGAATCTCCTCCCCCTCATATTTAAATAGCCTGCTCAAAAGGGGGTGACCCAGGTCAAACAGGGACCCCCCAATCTGGGGGCGAACTGAGTAGGGAAAGGGGGGATAAATAGGGGAAACAGGCCCCAGGGAGGCACAACCACCCCTCCTCGCCGATAGAAGAAGGAATCCTACTCACCCTCACCAGAATGAACGGGCGTCGCAGTAGCAAGGGTGGAGGTGAGGTGGAAGGAACAAGCGAAAGGTAGAAAGAAAAAGAGAGAATTTCTAAAAGGTAGAGGGAAGGCTCACACAGTGTCCTTGGGTTGCCTTACGGCAGTGGCACTGAGGGAGCAAAGGGCGGCCTACAACCATAGAAAGAGTAAATGTGATGCTTCCGCAGGTCCCTTGGGATGCCTCATGACTCGGGTACCGAGGGATCAAAATGGAAGGACTCAGGCTCATGATAGATAGAGTAGATGCTCAAGCAAGGTCCTGGGGGATGCCAAAATGCAAGGGTCACGGGGAGCAGGGACGGCCCTTGAAAGAGCAGGACCAGCGGGATAGCACTTCCAGCCCGGGCAAGTCCCAAACCTGTATCAGGTTGAAGCCTTGACCCGTGAAACAGAGGCCCAGACAGGGAGCCCGTCCTGTCCCCGGAACTTGAGGAGGCTGGGTCCAAGCAGTGATGAAAATAATTGCAAAGACAAGAAAGTATATTGACAGGAAGATTAAGAGAGCAATAGGAAAACCATGATTAATGTTGCAAATGTATAAACGTGTTATGTTGAATAAACTGCGACCTATTTTGGCACCTAAACACTATGTCAGTGGTTTGATTTGAGGGGCAGGAGGGACGCAGTTGTTCAAAGCAACGGAGGGCGGGTGACAACTCGCCTCCTGGAAGGGGTTTGAAGAGGTGCCTTACGAGCACCAGCTGAATGAACAATTGGTGGAAGCCCTTGTTACCCACGTCCAGGGTTCTGTGAACAGGGCACTAATCAAGGCGTTGCAGCCATTTACAAAGTTCCTGCAAAATTATGGCAAACGAAAATTTAAGGCCTCCCTGGGTGAGTCATCACAAATTACCTCAGCTGAGGTCCTTTCACAGGTGGCGTCCATTGTCATTAAAGACCATGAAACTACGTTCTGCCGCCATTTCCTGAACTCCCCAGGACACGCCCACTTTCGCTGGCCACGCCCCCTCACTAGGCTACTTAAACCCGCGCTGACTACAAGCGCCCGACATTCGTTAGCAACCTCCTGAGGCGGAAGCCAGAAGCATCGACTGCCTGTATTTTTAAGAAACGTGTAGGAAATTGTGTGTTTTTCAACTTGTAAACCCCCTCCCTGGGCACTTATTATTTTCTTTTCTCACCTGGCATCCCCCGCGCAGCGGACTTATCGCTGCCGCGGGCTTGAAACTACGTTCTGCTGCCATTTCCTGAACTCCCCAGGACACGCCCACTTTCGCTGGCCACGCCCCCTCACCAGGCTACTTAAACCCGCGCTGACTACAAGCGCCCGACATTCGTTAGTAACCTCCTGAGGCGGAAGCCGGGAGCATCGACTGCCTGTATTTTTAAGAAACGTGTAGGAAATTGTGTGTTTTTAAACTTGTAAACCCCCTCCCTGGGCACTTATTATTTTCTTTTCTCACCTGGCATCCCCCGCGCAGCGGACTTATCGCTGCCGCGGGCTTGAAACTACGTTCTGCCGCCATTTCCTGAACTCCCCAGGACACGCCCACTTTCGCTGGCCACGCCCCCTCACCAGGCTACTTAAACCCGCGCTGACTACAAGCGCCCGACATTCGTTAGCAACCTCCTGAGGCGGAAGCCGGGAGCATCGACTGCCTGTATTTTTAAGAAACGTGTAGGAAATTGTGTGTTTTTAAACTTGTAAACCCCCTCCCTGGGCACTTAATATTTTCTTTTCTCACCTGGCATCCCCCGCGCAGCGGACTTATCGCTGCCGCGGGCTTGAAACTACGTTCTGCCGCCATTTCCTGAACTCCCCAGGACACGCCCACTTTCGCTGGCCACACCCCCTCACCAGGCTACTTAAACCCGCGCTGACTACAAGCGCCCGACATTCGTTAGCAACCTCCTGAGGCGGAAGCCGGGAGCATCGACTGCCTGTATTTTTAAGAAACGTGTAGGAAATTGTGTGTTTTTAAACTTGTAAACCCCCTCCCTGGGCACTTATTATTTTCTTTTCTCACCTGGCATCCCCCGCACAGCGGACTTATCGCTGCCGCGGGCTTGAAACTACGTTCTGCCGCCATTTCCGGAACTCCCCAGGACACGCCTACTTTCGCTGGCCACGCCCCCTCACCAGGCTACTTAAACCCGCGCTGATTACAAGCTCCCGACATTTGTTAGCAACCTCCTGAGGCGGAAACCGGGAGCATCGACTGCCTGTATTTTTAAGAAACGTGTAGGAAATTGTGTGTTTTTAAACTTGTAAACCCCCACCCTGGGCACTTATTATTTTCTTTTCTCACCTGGCATCCCCCGCGCAGCGGACTTATCGCAGCCACGGGCTTGAAACTACGTTCTGCCGCCATTTCCTGAACTCCCCAGGACACGCCCACTTTTGCTGGCCACGCCCCCTCCAACATCCCTACTCGCCCATAAATCAAGTGTATACACCGGACGCGCAGCGGACGAGCGCAGCGGACGAGCGCAGCGGCCGCGCCTAAGGCAAGCCCGTCTGCGCCCGTCCGCGCCCGAACGGGGCATGGGGCATGTCACTCTGCCCGCCTCATCCAATATTCCCCTGCGGACCTACTCGACCTGCACGCCTTTTGGCCTTTAGCCCCAACTGTACACTCACAGCTTAACCATCTGGGCCTGGGTCACACCCGAAACTCCTTTCCTGAGCTTGACGCACCCATAGACTCTACTTCTCCTCAACCTATCTCTTCTTCCCCCCCCTCTGACCTCGTCCCCCAGCCCCAAGCTTAAAGTGTGCTACCTTAACACTCGCTCACTCACTAAACATCAGACGGAAATCTTCCATCTCCTAGACACCAATAATCCCGACATATTGTTCCTAACCGAAACCTGGCTGCATGATGGCTCCTCCCCTGATATTTTGGCGGCCATTCCATCTGGCTTTTACATCCTTCAAGCCAATAGGACTCCCGGTAAACCCGGAGGCGGTGTAGCAGCCATCATCAAGCTCTCTATTAGATTTTCCACTCTCACCTTACCGCGTATTCCTCAGGTTGACTGCCTTACACTCAGACTGGATTCCTCAGCATCACCCCTTATCTGTGTTTTAGTATACCGCCCCCCTCAATCCATGCCCGATTTTCCGTCTATGTTCGGAAACCTTTTATCCCAGGTAGTCATCAATAACTCTAAAATTCTAGTCCTTGGAGACTTCAACTACTGGCCCCAGGATAAGAAGGAAAGCGCCAGCTCGGCGGCCTTCTCCGATCTGCTGTGCAGCCTGAATTGCTGCCAACACATTAACATCGCCACGCATACCAAAGGCCACACACTGGACCAGATCTGGACCTCCAATCTAACGATCTCGGCCCCCCGCATACTGCCGTGTGCTTGGTCCGACCATTTCCTCATTTCCTTCTCCCTTAAAATGCCTACCTTCCCCACCAAGCCCCTTGAAACTAATTTCTTCGCCCAAAACTGGAACATAGCTGATACCAGTCAATTCATCAACTTACTTAGCACGTCCCTTCCCCCGGAATACGATTCATTAGACACACATGCCTTAAATCTAAGCCACTGGCTCGAGTCCGCCAGTGATGCGGTCGCCCCCTTAAACGGATTAAAATAAAACGCCCTCATGATGCTCAGAAATGGTTTTCTGAGGACCTTAAAGCTTTAAAACTCGGTCTCAGACAAGCCGAGCGCCGTTGGCGCAAAAACTACGCCCCCAAAGCTAAGGTAGAGTTCTTATCCCTTCTCAAAGGGTACAAATCCTCCATTGTGCTAGCTAAAACCACGCATTTCTCTAACAAAATTGTGGAGTCAGCTAACAAAATCAAAAACATCTTCTCGATTGTGGAGGAGTTATCCCACCCTGATAGGGTCTCCATCAAACCCCTTCCTTCCCAGCAGCTCTGTGACTCCCTCAACCACTTCTTCATTGAGAAGATCGCAAAAATCAAAAATAGCATCTCGGTACCGCACCTCTCGGACTCCTCAGTACCCCCAGCCAAACCCCGTTCTGATCCCCTCAACCCCCAGCTTCTCACTCAGATTCCCTCCATTGCGGAAGCGGATTTTCCCGCCCTCCTCAACAAAGTTACCTCAGGATCTCCCACTGACTGCTGCCCCCCTAAGATCTTATGCAAGGCCTTTACTGCTTGCCATGCCCCCCCCTTGCACTGCTGAACCTCTCTATCACCTCCGGCCTAGTCCCTAGCATCTTCAAGACAGCCGAGGTAGTACCTATTCTAAAAAAAACTACAGCCGATCCCACCATCATGAGCAACTTCCGCCCCATCTCCCTCCTCCCTTACCTTGGAAAGGTGCTTGAGACTCATGTTACTAACATCTTGAGCTCCTTTATCGAGCAGTCCCATTTTCTTGATTCCCAACAGGCCGGTTTTAGACCCGCCCACTCGACAGAGATGGTCATACTTTCTGTTATGGAAGAACTGCGCAGGAGAGCTGATTCCAACTACAGCCAGGCCCTGGTACTGCTGGATCTATCGGCCGCCTTTGACACGGTCGACCACGCCATCTTGGTCGACCGTGTCAGACAGGCAGGGATTGAGGGTAATGCCCTTGATTGGGTTCGCTCGTTCCTCACCAGCCGCCAACAAGCGGTCCGGCTATCCCAGTTCTCTGCGGACAGGGTTAGGCTGACTTGCGGCGTGCCTCAGGGATCCTCTCTGTCCCCACTCCTTTTCAACCTATATCTTACCCCTCTAATTAGTTCCCTCCGACATAAAAATGTCTCCGCATTTAATTATGCGGACGACATCCAGTTAGTCTTTAACATCGACTCCTCGGACCAGTCAGTTTCTGATTTTCAAGCCACCCACTGCCACATCAGCAACTGGATGGGGGCAAACCACCTGAAACTAAACCCCGACAAGACCGAATTGGTTCTTGTCGGCGGGCCCTCCAACCCCTGGAACTCCAACTTCTGGCCCACCAGCCTGGGTCCTCCTCCCCGTCCCACGGATTCGGCAAAAAGTCTGGGGGTTATCATCAGCAAAGACCTTTTGATGAAACCCCAGATAAATGCCACTGTTTCCTCGTGCTTCTACCAACTCCACAAAATCAGGAAAATCACGCGTTTCCTCACCACCGGAGCCCTTACCTTGGCTCTTCTGGCGTTAGTCATCTCCAGAATTGAGTACGCCAACTCCTTGTACGTAGGCATCCCTGACTATCAGCTTAAATGCTTGCAGCTCGTCCAGAACCAGGCGGCTCGCCTCATTTTCCATCAACCGAGGCACCACCACACCCGCCCTCTGCTAAAATCCCTGCATTGGCTCCCTGTCTCTGAACGCTGCAAATTTAAGTTAGGCTGCCTCGTCTTTAAATCTCTGGCCGGCCTTGGCCCCCCGTTTATTTCCTCTCTCATTCACCCATATGTTCCCTCTCGTAACCTGCGCTCAGCTCACCTGGCTCTTCTTAAAGTCCCCAAAGTCAAGCGCAAGAAATGGGGCGGCCTAAGGTTCTCGTTCCTGGCTCCATCTTTCTGGAACTCCCTTCCTCTGGACATAAGATCGGCCTCGCCTTACTCCCACTTTAGATCCTTTCTGAAGACCCACCTTTTCCGCTCGGCGTGCAACTATATCTAACTTCCTTCTCTTTTTAGCTCCCTCTGTGCCTCTCTGCCCTCACTCTTGCCGTACCTTCGCCCCCTCTTACCCCTCCGGCTGTTGCTTTCGTCACTCTCCCCAGCGCCAAGAAACTGTATAGTGTACGCTGCGCTTTACAAATGCTTTTCATATCATATCATATCATATCATGGGTATGGCGGCTCCCTCCCTTCGGGAAACTCATCCCTTCTGATTCCAGGGGAGGCGGAGGAATCTTCCCCGGCCGTCTCTGACACTTCGGACTCTGAACAAAATGCACAAGAGCCTAAAAAGGCAACAAAGAGAACGTGTAAAACACATCATGTGAGCAGTGTATCAACTAATAAGAACCTGCTTATTTGACCCCAGAAATATTGAACACCCAAGGTCTACTGAATGGGTCCCATGTGTGGAAGTTGCACACTATGTACAGCTAAACCTCCAACAGGACTTTGAGGGGAAGGTACGATGCCTGAATGTCCTAGACCAGCCTTACTGGGCAAGGTGGCTGACACACCAGAGTTGGACCCTAATATGGCCACGTTCCTAAAAATGTTTTACAAAGATCCAAAAAAGGGGCTGGACAGAGCATGGAGAGTGTGCTGGGATAAGTTATTAGATGTATCTGGACCTCTCACGAAGATCCTTGGTGCAGCTGTGCAGGCCAAAGATTCCAACACCCCCTTAGATGCGACATAGATATTGGAATGGGCGCAGAGGGCTCTCTGTTTCCTGGGCAATGCAAATTGTGCACTATCGGCCGAGAGGAGATGATCTTTCCTAATAAGGATTGATCCGCAAGTTGCAGACATGGCCACGGCCGAAGCTTGAACCCTGGCGAACGGGTTATTTTTTGGTGACAAGTTTGTAAAGGAGCTGGGAAAATATGTGGAGACATTTTCGGCACTGGACAAAGCCCAAAGTAACATCAAAAATATTTTCCACACTGGCCTTTTTACGAGATCCGGACGCTTCAGGGGTCGAGCAACTGGCCGTGGATTTAATCAAACCTCCAGAGGTTTCTACCAGAGAGGACGTGGCGGAGCCCAGCCGTCCAGCTTCTACCCCACCAGAAATCACAGTGGCAGAGGCAGACATCATAAGGGAGGGTATCGAGGACAGACTAACGACAGAGATACCCCCTTTTCAGGTAAACCTGATTCAGTGTGGGGATGTCAAAGTGGGGGGTCCATTGCTTGGCTTATACACAAGTGGGAGAACTTGACACACAACCCTTGGATACTTCAGACAGTCCGAGGTTTTCAGATAGATTTTTACCCAACTCCAATACAGATTCACCGCCCACAACCACTACATTTTTCCCATGTAGAGAGGTCTTTTATAGACAATGATGTGGCATCACTGATACACAAAGGAGCAATTGTAGAAACACAACCTCACAATCACAGCTTTATCAGCACTGTGCTTCTAGTTCCAAAGAAAGATCAGGGCTTTTGGCTAGTTTTAAATCTCAGAGAGATCAACTCTTGGGTAGTGTATCGCCACTTCAAGATGGAGGGCATACATTTACTTTGAGATTTGCTGTTAGAAAGGGATTGGATGGTGCGTCTCGATTTAAATAACGCGTATCTGGCGGTACCTATTTTCCCTCCTCACCGGAGCTTCCTTCAGTTCCAATGGGGGACCAAATGGTACGAATTCTCCGCAATGCCGCTTGGACTCTCGTCCGCCCCTTGGTGTTTCACCAAACTCCTCAAATCTGCAGTACAGTTCTTGAGAGAGAGAGGGATCAGACTCATCATTTATTCGGACGACATCCTGATCATAGGTCAGACTGTGAATACAGTCCTTCAACATCTAGTGTGGATGACCCAACTCCTACAGGAGTAGGGATTTGTCATCAACTCAGACAAATCTATACTGACTCCAGCACAGTCGAATGAGTTTTTGGGGTTCCAGGTGAACTCGGTAGCGGCACAGTCATTGCTCCCACTGAATAAAAGAATTGCGATCAAGAACGAATTGAGGAGAGCGCTTGCCTCTCAGACTATATCCTTACAGACGCTGGGCAGATTAGTAGGCCTGTTAGCATCTTCTAATCAAGCCATTTTCCTGGGTCCCCTTCATTACAGGGCACTCCAGAGGTTGAAAAGTATGCATTTACGCAAGGGTCTAACCTACACGGAACAGATTTCGATGAATGTGGAGGCCAGGACAGAAATGTATTGGTGGTTGGAACACATGGACGCATGGAATGGCAAGGCCATATTCATGTCAGTCCCAGAAGTTGTGATCAAGTCGGATACCAGCAGATGGGGCCGGGGAGCCCGTTGCGGCTCCATGGAGACTTAAATTGTCTGGAACTTTTGGCGGGCTCATTTGCGATCAAGATACTTTCTCCACAGAAGGCGAGTTGTTGTATACTCCTGCAGATGGACAATGTCTCAAAGGTGAGATACATCAACCACCTGGGTGGCACAAGATCCCAACTGTTAGTGGAAATAGCCAACGATTTCTGGCATTATTGTCTCCTTCACCACATATCAGTGACAGCGGAGTACATCCTGGGCAGCGCCAATGCGGTGGCGATTCGACCTCACGCTTCCGTCGAGATTCCAGGGATTGGCAGCTTCACCCCAGAATATTCCAACAACTGAACAACAAGTGGGGTCCTTGTTCAATAGATCTGTTTGCATCCAAGCTGAATACACAACTGCCTCAGTTCTACAGTTGGCGACCAGATCCTCTGGCGATCAACTCGGACGCATTCTTTCAATCATGGACGTTGGTTATGCTGTATGCATTTCCTCCGTCGTCATGATTCAGAGAGTCTTGGTGCAGATCCGCAGGCAGAGAGCAGAGGTGATGTTGATATCCCCATGTTGGAGAGCACAAGCGTGGTTCCCAGTGGCTCTAGCCCTGTGGTGTGCGTCTCCAATACGTCTGCTATCATTCCCAGAGATTTTGACGGACCCTCTGCGTCAACCTCATCTGTTAGTACTCCAGGAGCAGTTGTCCCGGATGACATGGATACTTTCATGAGAGGCTGGCAAATGCCGGGAGTTTCTGAGAACGCAATGTTTTTCTTGTCTTAGTCCTGGGTCCCCGCTACGCACAAGCGATATGAGTCAGCTCGGCGCAAGTGGGTTATTTGGTGTATTAAACAACAGTGGGATGCTGTGGGATACGACGTCAATGCAATAGTTAATTTCCTGTTAGATATGGCAAGTAAAGGTTTGGCCTATATGACGGTTAACAATTTCTGATCTGCAATTTCGGCAGGTCACCCTCACTTGGATGGAAAACATGTGGGGGAACATCAATTTTTTGATAACATATTTTATTGGTTTTCTCATTAATACAACTTCTTCCATTATTGATATAAATAGTTTGAATCGCCATCACCATGCCATGTATCGAAGCTTGGTATAAACTAAACATTTACAATCTGGTCAATGAGGTATCCTTGGTATTATGTAATAGTTTTTACATTTGTGTCTCCATTAATTGTAAAGTCCATCCAGTTTCCGTTTCTTCTGTGTACATAACTCAGTATTGGCATTTTATCGAGGTCTAAGTCTTCCCATGTCCCTCCCTGTCTTAATTTAAACTAACTATTCTTCCCACCCTCTCTCTCCCCACAGACTCAATTCTGCATGCATATATTCATGTTGTCAGTCAGCATATCAATATTTAACAGCTAGATTAGTGGCATTTATCTAGCAAACAGCCCCTAGCATACAATATATGCCTGCAGGGTCCTTAATTTGCCAGTTCTTACTTCTCGTCAGCATCCTTAACATTCCAATATCGCCCCCACTATTATGACTGTACCTCTGTTGCTATAAATTCCTCCAACATCACATTCCATTCTAGGGAGATAGGTTTTTTATGCATCCCCCTACTCTCTTCCCTCTGTATCTCTGCACTTTCCACTTTACCCCATCTAACTACTTCATTGTACTAGTCTAGCACCGACTGTGCTTTTGCCGCTTTCCACTGCATGATTATTGTGCGTTTGGCAAAAATCAATGCCAAGTTGGTGAATCTATGTATAGGGCTCCCCTGTTTGGCTCTAGCTGTTATTCCTAATATATAATACTCGAACTCCACCTCATTTAATATTAGGTGCACTGTACCCCAGTAATGTATCAACCATGGACAGTCCCAAAGCATATGTACTAAGTTTGCATTGGCGTGTTTACATTGGGGGCATTCGTCTGCTAAACCTGGAAACATCTTGCTCAATCTGTGGGGGGTCATATAAGCATGATGTGCAATCATGAGTTGAATAAACTTAAAATTTGGTTTTCTTGATACCTTCCTCGGGTATTCCAGCAATATTTTCCATTTTTTATCCGTTAACTCACGGCCTATGTCCGTGTTCCATTTATTCCGGAGTGTCTGTAGTGGCACTGCAGCGCTTGTTCGAATCCCGTGGTATAACCATCTGGTTAGGTGACCGCCATTACCCATCAGGTATTGCATGTGTACTAACTCATGAGTCGGGGGTTCCGTCCCTCCTGGTGCCCATGTGTCCCTAATATACCTTACTATATACGCATGAAGAAGAAATGATATGTTCGGTACTCCATGTTGCCTTCCAAATGTCTCATGGTTCTTCAGTGTATGGTCTGTGAACAGTAGCGGCCCGTGAGGGAGTGCCACTGGTGGTGAGGCGGGGCGGGGGAGGGTGGAGGGTAGTAAACTCCGGCTTACGGCCGACCGGAGTAATGTAAGTAAATAAATCAAATTAATTTAATTGCGCGCGCTGAAACGCATTTGGCGTTTCAGCGCACGCAATAAAATTTGTTTTAGTTATTTATTTACTTACATTACTCTGGTTGGCCGTGAGCCAGAGTTTAATTACCCCCACCCTACCCCTCCCCCGCCCCACCACCCCGCGGCACTCCCTCCATGGGCTGCTACTGTCTGTGAATAACATTCCCACCGTGTCTACGCAGGCTTCAACCCAGATAGATATAGTCGGCGTGTTACTGTCCCTAATGGCAGAGGGAGTCCTAGTAGTGGAATATTAGGGGCTTAAGGAGTCTGATTTTTGGTATATTTCAGTGCTTTTTTCCAGTACATCACTGCAACTCTCAACAGTCGAGGCACATTTAATGGGAGCCTGCTATTTGGTAATAGAAGCATGTGAAGCATTCCTTTATCCCAGTCCCGCTGAGTCATAGTAATCTCCTGCAGGTTGCGGCCCACAATCCAGTATGCCAGCCTCTGCAATTGACCTGCATAACAGTAAGCTCTGAAATCTGGAACTCCTATACCCCCATGCTTTGTATCTAATTGCAATTTTGATAAACCTATCCACTGGTGCCCCACTCCCCATATTAATTCCACCAGCAGAGTGTCCATGATTTTAAAAACATGTACTGGGATCATAAGCGGCAGGTTTGTAAAAAAGTAAAGCTGTCTGGGAAGCATTACCATTTTGGCAATAGCTACCCTACCCGCCACTGACAGGGCAGCGACGTCCAGAATTCTATTTGCATTTTTAGCGTTGTGATCGCCTGGGTCAAATTACCAACTAATAGGTCTTCCTCTTGTCTGTATACCTGACTACTGAGATATCTAAAAGTAGATTCCGCTGTTCGGAACTTCCAATTGCCGAATTGCAGTGGATCGGACTGTACAGTGTCAGTAAAAAAGAACATGTAAGTCTTAGTTTCATTTATAGAGAGCCCTGATAGTATTTGAAAGGTGTTAAATATTGCGGGTATTGGTTCATGATCGCTTCGGAGACGTTCAAAGTAGAAGATTAAATTATACGCATATGCTGAAATAATGTGTTTGTTATTTCCCAGCCGTATACCTTGTTGGTCTGCCAGATTGCGAATTTTAATAATCAGCAGTTCAAGGGCCAATATGAATATTAAAGGAGAGAGCGCGCATCCCTGCCGAGTCCCTCATGCTACTGTGTACTGCTGCGATACATGAGCCCCTGTCCACGCACGTGCTGTAGGATTCGTGTACAGGAGAGCCACCCATTTCACATACTCTTCTGGGATTCCAAACTGCGGGAGAGTATGGAGCATATAGCTCCAATATAGTGAATCAAAAGCTTGATGCAGAGCCAGGGATATACATCCCTGCGTATTAGTATCCGCATTTGAACGTGTCATAATCTGGTGTAATCTGGTGTAATCTTCGAATATTAAGTGCTGTGCCTGGCACAAACCCGCACTGGTCTATGTGTATTAGTTGCGGTATGAACTTTTGGAGTCTGTTTGCTAATAGTTTACTCAATATTTTATAATCTGTGTTTAGCACCGAAAGGGGACGATACCCAGCCATATCTGTCCTGTCCCTACCTGGTTTGGGCAGCGACACCACTATCGCCTGAAGTGTAGTGAGAGGAAGGGAGCCATCCTCTAAGGAGGCCTGATATAGCTCTCTCAGATGTGGGACCAACAACATGAAGTATGTCGCATAAAATTCTATTGGCAGCCCATGCTGACCCGGAGTCCTATTTCGGGGTAGGGCCTTGATTGCTGCTCTGATTTCCCCTTCCGTTATTGGTTTCTTCAATTCTTTCTGGTTGTCCGCTGACAGCTGCGGGAGCCGAAGTCCCTCAAAGAAAGTGTCATACTCTGCTACACTAGGTTCCACCGGTGCCGTATATAACGTTTCATAGTAGTTTTTAAAGGCTGCATTGATCTGAGAATGCATGTGAACCGCAGTACCATCTGGCGTAATAATCTTTAAAATAGGGGTCTGTGCCGGTACATCTTTTAAAATCCTAGCAGGGAATGGGCCTGCCTTATTGGCTTCTGCATGTTGTTTTTGTGTATATAAATGGTAATCCAACACACATAGTTCTTCCATGAGTTCTACGTGTTCTATGCATATGTCTGGTAACTCGTCCTTATGTGTGTTATTTATTGCTACTTTCTGTTCTAATTTACCCAAGTTGCCCTCAACTTCCGTTATCTTGTCAACTATGGCAAAACGAGCCCCCACCTCTGTGCTAATTTCCACCCCCCCAGATTACAGTTTCAAATGCATCCCACTCCACTTGACACGTGCTAGCCGTGCCTGCATTTTCTGTAAAATAATCAACAGTCACTGTGGATAGGGATCTGCGAAATACTGTATCCTCCAATAACAAAGGCTGCAGCTTCCAGGTTGGCACCAACGTTGGGATCCTACCCCATAATAATGCAATTCAAGGGAAATATGGTCCTGCGACGAGGCCCGTGATGTATTTGGCATCAAAGTGATTTCTGCCCATTCCCCTACTTCTTCTGGGTTATCAAGGAACAGGGTCTTCTGTCGGTGGGTAACTTTCAATCTAGGTAGAAATACACAAATCTAAGACTAATATCAAGGCACCATTTATAAGATAGTCACAAAGTTTTGCATGATAAATTCATACAAGTTTATTGAGTACAAAGTTTACAATCAACATTTTGTGTTTTAAGCAATCTAAAATAACAACAAAAATATATAAAACCAGTATAACAATACTATAAATACAAATAACAAATAAAAGTTAAAAAAGAAACAATTTGTCGACGCAGCGTTTCGTTTTTTTTGGAGTTAAAAACACCTTCTTCAGGACAGTTTCTAAATCAATAAAAACACATAGTTATTATCAATTGCAAAACAAAGTGACAGTCAGGTTAATTATTATAATGGTGCTTTTACACATGTCGTATTTCAACCTTTCACACATCTAATCTCCACATTATATCTGCATTTTATATATAATACATTCCTACAAGTTCCGATAGTTAAAAAATAGATTTTACAATTGGCTTGTACTCTTTTTTTATACATGGTTAGTAAGAGATTTCTCTTTACATACAGGCCTCATGCTAGTTGTATCACTCAGAGAATATTTACCTAAACAGGATCGGCTAAGGTAGCCCTAGCGGCGCTACAGCATTTTAACCCTTGCCCTTAATTTTTGTTGTGATTTTAGATTGCTTAAAACACAAAATGTTGATTGTAAACTTTGTACTCAATAAACTTGTATGAATTTATCGTGCAAAACTTTGTGACTATCTTATAAATGGTGCCTTGATATTAGTCTTAGATTTGTGAAATTCACGTTAATATCTGAGTGCATGAAGAGAACGATTAGTATTAGTCTTAGTGATGCCCATGTTTACTTAGTGGTGTACCAATAATTGCGGATATATAGGTCTTGTAAAGGTAAACCTAACTAGTTTATGTATACTTGGGACCCTTCTATTTCTACCTGTAATTCCCCTTGTCCCAGATTGGATGAGTTAGGGACCTCCCTTCTTTTTTATTCCTAACTTTCAATCGAGCCGGAAATAGCATTGCATATTTCACCTTATGGGCTTGAAGCGTCTTTTTTGCATCTCGAAAAGTATTTTTCGCTCTTTGGACTGCCAGAGTAAAGTCCAGGTATATACATATTTGTTTGTTCTCAAATTGTAGTGGAGCATTCTCTCGTGCCTCACACAAGATCGTATCTCAGTCCTTGTAATTTAATATACACGCTATAATCGGTCTGGGGGGTGCACCAGGGAGTGGAGGCCTAGGTGACTTCTTTAGGCTCTCTCCACACTATAAAGGTCAGTGAGGCCCGTCACTGCAACATGATCCCAGAGCCATTTTTCTACCAATTGAGTGGGGTTAGATACTTCACTTCGTTCCGGTATTCCCAGAATGCGTATGTTGTTGGGGCGGGACCTTCGCTCTACATCATCCACCCTGTCTTGTAATCATTTCAGTTGTCATTGCAGTTGTTCCAATTGAGAGGTGGTAGCTGTTATACCTGGCATCTTTGACGTGGTTTCCCCTATCTTTTTACCTCTACCTCCTGTATTTTTGATGCTGTGCTGGATTTCGTTTTTGCTGGTTTAGATGCTTTGGACACTCTGCCACTGCTGATCAGTGCCAGAGTGTAAGTGCTCCCTGTGTAAATTGTTATTCTGATTGAATATACATGTTTGGCATATTTGTATCACCATGAAGTCCCTAGTAAAGTGCACTGGGTGTGCCAGGGCTGGTGATGACAAATGCTACTAGTGGGCCTGCAGCACTGATTGTGCCACCCACAGGAGTAGCTCTAAAATGGTGTCTCAGACCTGCCACTGCAGTGCCTATGGGCAGTTTAGAACTGCCATGTCCTCCTGGTCAGTGTCCCCACTGACCAGGCCTAACTCTTCCCTTTTCATGCACATCAGTCACCCCTATGGAAGGCCCAAGGTACCCCCCTGGGCAGGGTGCCGTGTATGTGAAAGGTAGAGCATGTACTGGTGCAGGTAACCTGTTCTGGTAGTGAATTACAGCCATTTTCGTTTTTCACTACTGTAAGGCTATCTTGCTCCATAGGGTAACATGGGGGATGCTGGCTACAGTGGTTAACAGCATTTCTTCCCATAGGAACAAGATAGGACATAAGTATCTAGTATCCCTGAACTCAGAATTTAATAACACATCTTTTAGGAAAGGTTGTTTTTAAATCCTGTGTTTGAGAACAGCACTTTTAGAAAGTTGCTGTTCTCTTGTCTGACCCTTCTGTGTGCCTGGGCCTGTTTGTGTATTGACTGTCTGGTTTGAGAGTGACAGGGGCTGGGGAATTCCCCAGGAGGCTGGATGAGTCAGCACTAGGCTGAATGACTGCATTTGCAACTGAAGTGGTGGGAGGAGTTAGCACCTGGGCTGAATAGGGCTGTGCCTGCCTTCCACAATGCTGGCTCCACCCCCCTGCTGGGTGGCTGAGGACCCTGCCCCTCACTCTGAAAGGAAAGATGCAGCCAGCAAAACAACGTGCTCAGGATCCACCCAGAACTGGTTTAGACTGGGCTCAGGGCCCACATGCACCAAGAGAACAAAGACTTTAGGGGTATAAGTACAGGACCCCTGACAACAGAAAATTAGATCATCCTGAAAATCAAGAAGGAACCTCTGCCAAGGAGAAAGCTGAAACTGAAGAAGGAAGACTGTCCTGCTGTTGCTCTGCTGGACTGACCTGTTGCTTTGCTGCCAAGGAGAGGAGAAGAACTTTGCTGCTGAGCTGTGTCCCCCGTCTTGAAGGAATCTCCAAGGGCCTGAGTAGAGCTGGCTCCCTGTTTTGAAGTCCCAGGAACATAAGGACTTCACCCCTAGCTTCCCTGAACTCTGCTGAGAGAGTTCTGTCCTTCCTAGAGTGCTTGATCCAGTTGTGGGGCCTCTGGAAGTGGTACCTGTGCTGGGAAGCTTGAAACTAAGCGTGAGTGACTTTTCAACTTGAAAAGTGTCGCATCGCTCGCTTGCGGAGCGCATCCCCGACAGTGCGAGAAGTTTCCCGCCGCTACGGAGGTCGAGATCGTCGCAGCGCCTGACGCCGCTGCCAGAGACGTCGCATCCTTCGTTTGCAGGACGCACCAGACCGGTGCGGGAGAATCGAACATCGCTGCGAGAGTCGTCGCAGAGCCTGTCGTCGCTGGGTGAGAACGCCGCACCGCTTGCTTGCGGACCGCAGCACGTCGCTGCGAGCATCGTCGCAGAACCATCGCATCGAGGAGCTGCGAGAGAGAGGATCACCGCTGGACCGCATCGCTTGTTTCCACCGCAGCAGCTTCTGCTTTTGGAACTTTGTTGCAACTAAAAGGTACTGTGAGTAAACGTGACGCAACTGTGAACTTTTCACGCATTGGTAGAGAATTCTATCGCAACCTAAAGAATTTTAACGCAACCTTAAGAACTCTTTTTGAAACCATATTCTTGAACTGTGTATGTTGGATTTTTGTCGTTTTGGTCTTGTGTAGTTTAGATTAAAATACCTTTATTTTTCTAAACTTTTGTGGAGTCAGTTTGCGGTGTTTTCACTGTGTTACTGTGAGTGTTGGTACAAATTCTTTACGCATTGCCTCTGGTTAGCCTAGACTGCTCGTGCCAAGCTACCTAGAGGGTGAGCAGGGGTTATCTCAGAGGGTTATCTCCTTGCCCTGACTAGAAGCAAGGGTCCCTATTTGGACAGTGGTACCTACCTCTGCCAACTAGAGACCCCCAGATCTAACATTGGTGGTCAGGCGGTGGGATTTGAACTTGTATTTGTACTTGACCCACAGTAATTGGTGTACATCACTAGTGAGTGCAGACCAATACGCCACCGCATACTACTGGTTTTTGATTTTTGATTCTATTTTTGAGTAACTCTTCAAAGCATCATGGCTGCAAAAGGAAAGGCGCTCAGTGAGGGGGCAGAAGTAATGCCAGAGTTTTCCATTGAGGATTTGTATTCCTACCCAGCAAAACATCTTAAGCACTTCTGCCAGAAATTTGGGTGCCCCGCAAGAGGCGCCAGGAAAGAAGAGCTGCAGAAAATCTTGAAAGCCCATTGGGAGGCACCAGAGGGAAATGATGATGTGGATGTAGAGAATAGTTTTCAAGTTGCAGATCTGCCAGTGGGCAGAGTAGGCTCTGGAGCTGGCAGCAACCATTCCAGCAGGGGCCTCAGCCCAGGAGAGTTACAGGAAAATCAGAGAGTCAGAGAATATGAGTTGGAAGTTCTGAAAATGAAAATGAAAATGAAGCAATTTGAAATGGATAAAGAGAGAGAAAAGGCGGCGGAGGAGAGCAAATGTGCCCGCGCCTTGGAAGAGAAGAAATTGCTTTTGGCTCATGAGTTGAGCATGAGAGAACTGGATCTTAAAGCCAAGGAGGTGGATACCAGTTCTAATGGTGGCAGCGCGCAGCCAGTGCAGGGGGGTAAAGTATACATTCCCAAGGACCTGGTGCAAAATTACCATAGGAGTGAGGATATTTATGCCTGGTTCACTTCGTATGAGATTGCATTGAGAATGAATGGTGTGCCTGAACAGCATTGGGGGGCGGGCCTGTGGAAACATTTTGAGGCTTCTGGGAGGAGTGCTCTAGAGCCCTTAGAATTAGCAGGTGCCATGACCTACCCCAAAATGAAGGAGGCCTTATGTCTCAGGTATGGCCTTACTCCAGAGCAGTACAGACTGCAGTTTAGGAACTCCAAGAAGAGAGAGTCTGAGACTTGGATGGAGTGTGTGAATTTGTACTCGCGTGCACTGGAAGGTTGGATGAAGGGCAGTAAAGTAACTGATTTTAAGGGGTTGTTGCATTTAATCAGTTGGGAGCACTTGAGTAGTCTTTGTGTTCCAGAGCTGCGCCAGCATCTTTTAGACAGTAAGCTGACAGACCCCATTGAGCTTGCTAAGGAGGCGGACCGCTGGACCAGTACCAGGGTCCACAGAGGAATTGTGGGTACCACAGCCAAAGGTGGGCAGGGTCCCCAGCAGAAGAGTGGGGGGGACAAGGGTAACCAAAAGCAGTTCTCAGAAGGGCCCCAAAATAGTTCCCAGGGAAAAGAATCCCAACCCCCCAAACCTAAACAGCCATGGCCCTCTAAGGGCAGGCGGGACAATGAGATAGAAGGGATAACCAAGGCCCCCCTACCTGCTATCACTGCAATGAGGTGGGCCACATTGCTCCAAAATGTCCCAAGAAGAAGCAAGCACCCACTGGTGCCCCCGCCCCAGCATTAGCTAGTGTAGCTTTGGGAGGGGATTTGGTTTCTAGTGACTGGGGTGAGCTAGCAGTTATGACCCTTGTCTCTCTAGGAGACCAAGAGGTGGTCCAGGAAACCTTACTGCCCTCTAACACTAAGAAATATGGGCAGAAGGTGACCATCAATGGGAGGGAAATTGAGGCTCTGAGAGACACAGGAGCCAGCGTGACATCCGTGAGGTGTCAGTGGGTGTCTGAAGAGCAAATCATCCCTGGTGTACTCCGCCCTGTAGTGGCAGCCGACAGTTCAGTGCACTTCAGCAAGCTGGCGCGTGTTCCTTTTGAATGGGGGGGAGTCTCTGGTCTCTTGGAGGTAGTTGTCAGTGATGCCTTGCCTGTAGACTGTCTGTTAGGTAACGACCTGGAGAGTTCTCCATGGAAGGATGTAGAACATAGAACTCACTTGGAGATGTTGGGTTTACCTGCGTGGATCTGTGTGTCCACACGTGCTATGACAGCCAGTAGGGGAGATTCAGCAGAACTGGAGCCTGAAACAGTGGCCCAGAGACCTGCCAGGAGAGGAAGAGGCAGAGGGCGCGGGAAACCAGTCCCAGCCGTTCCCACGGTCCAGGAGGAAGCAGAACCTGAGGGGGATGCCCTGGAACCTACAGGGGAACAGGTGGCCGAACTGGGAGACTTACCTGAGCTGACCCATTGGCAGCAGGAAGGTGGTCCCTCCAGGGAGGAGTTCTGCAAGGCGCAGAAGGAATGCCCTTCCCTCATTGGTCTGCGGCAACAGGATGTAGATCAGGCAGCAGGTGGAGCAGCCAGAGATCACTTTATCTACTGGGAAGATGACTTGTTATATAGCGAGCCTAAGTTTGCTGAGCCCGGTGCAGCCCGTGTGCTGGTGGTACCCGAGCGCTTCAGAAACTTCCTAATGGGTCTGGCTCATGACGTGCCTCTTGCAGGACATCTGGGGCAAGACAAGACCCTAAACAGGCTTGTCACCCACTTCCACTGGCCCCAGATGAGAAAGCACGTTGGTTCCTTTTGCAGATCTTGCCAAACCTGTCAAGCCAGTGGCAAGACTGGAACAAAGTTGAAGGCACCCCTTCAACCCTTCCCAGTAGTGAGCACCCCTTTCGAGCGGGTGGGCATAGACATTGTAGGGCCCCTGGACCCCAAGACAGCCTTAGGCAACAGGTTCATCCTGGTCTTGGTGGACCATGCCACCCGGTACCCGGAAGCAGTCCCTCTCAGGACAATCACAGCACCCGTGGTGGGCCGTGCATTGATGGGGATCTTTTCCCGTGTGGGGTTCCCCAGAGAGGTGGTCTCCGACCGGGGTACCAACTTCATCTCTAAGTACATGAAGTCTCTGTGGGAGGAGTGTGGGGTAACTTATAAGTTCACCACTCCTTACCACCCTCAAGGAAATGGGTTGGTTGAAAGGTTCAACCGGACCCTGAAAGGTATGATTATGGGCCTAGCGGAGCCCATGAGACGGAAGTGGGACGTCTTGTTACCATGCCTGGTGTTTGCCTACAGGGAGGTGCCTCAGAAGTCCTTAGGGTTCAGTCCCTTTGATCTCCTGTATGGCCACCCTGTTAGAGGACCTCTCTCACTGGTGAAGGAGGGTTGGGAAAAGCCCGGTGGGAAAACACCCCAGGATGTGTTCAGCTATGTGCTGGCCATCCGCAACCAGACACAACGCTTCAGGAAGCTCGCTCAGGCGAACCTGGAAGCAAGCCAGGAAGAAATGAAAAGAAGGTACGACCAGAATACCACTCTGGTCGAATTTCAACCTGGGCAGAAAGTGTGGGTGATGGCGCCAGTGGAGCCTTGTGCGCTCCAAGACAAGTGGACTGGGCCATATGAGGTGGTGGAAAGGAAGAGTGAGGTAACCTACCTGGTTAACCTGAGGACTCCCAGGCAGCCCCTGAGAGTCCTGCATGTGAACCGCCTCAAACCACACTTTGAGAGGTCTGAAGTGACTATGCTCATGGCTACAGATGCAGGAATGGAAGAGGATAGTGATCCTCTCCCTGACCTTCTGGCAGTTAAGGAGCAAGATGGGTCAGTGGATGGTGTGGTCCTCTCACCCACCCTGACCCCAGAACAGCAGAGTGACTGTCGCCAAGTGTTGGGTCAGTTCTCCTCCCTGTTCTCCCTGACCCCAGGTGTCACCAACTGCTGCGTCCATGATGTGGACACTGGAGATAGTCTACCTGTGAAACACAAATTTTACAGGGTAGCTGACAAGGTCAGGGCCAGCATCAAGGAAGAGGTTTCCAAGATGTTGGTGCTAGGGGTGATTGAGCCCTCCAGCAGCCCCTGGGCTAGCCCAGTGGTCTTGGTGCCCAAGAAAGCTGCTACGTCCGGTGGCCCTCCAGAACTCCGGTTTTGCGTGGACTACCGTTGGCTCAATGCGGTCACGAAGACTGACGCACACCCCATCCCCAGAGCTGATGAGCTCGTGGATCGGTTGGGAGCTGCCCAGTACCTCAGTACATTTGATTTGACTTCTGGGTACTGGCAGATTGCCTTAACTGATGGGGCCAAAGAGAGGTCAGCATTTTCAATGCCAGAGGGGCACTTCCAGTTCCGAGTCATGCCCTTTGGGTTGAAGAATGCCCCTGCCACGTTCCAGAGACTGGTTAACCAGGTACTGTCCGGGCTGAAGGAATTCAGCGCCGCATACCTGGATGACATTGCTGTGTTCAGCTCCACGTGGGAGGAACACTTGCAACACCTCTGTGAAGTGTTGAAGGCTCTGCAAAGGGCAGGCCTCACTATCAAGGCAAGCAAGTGCCAGATAGGGCAGGGATCTGTGGTGTATTTGGGACACCAGGTGGGGAGCGGCCAGGTGGCGCCCCTACAGGCAAAGATTGATACCATTCTGGCTTGGGAGCCCCCCAAGACCCAGACAGAGGTGAGAGCCTTTTTAGGACTCACCGGGTATTACAGGCGTTTTGTCAAGGGATATGGCACCATTGTTGCCCCCTTGACAGAACTCACTTCCAAGAAGTTGCCCAAAAGAGTTGACTGGACTGACGCCTGCCAAACTGCTTTTGAAACCCTGAAAACTGCTATTTGCACAGCACCGGTGCTCAAGGCACCTGACTTTTCCAGTGAGTTCATAGTTCAGACATACGCTTCAGAGCATGGTGTGGAAGCAGTACTCTCACAAATCACTGAGGAGGGAGGAGACCAGCCGGTAGCCTTCATTAGCAGGAGACTACTCCCCAGGGAACAGAGGTGGAGTGCAATTGAGAGAGAGGCATTTGCTGTGGTCTGGGCTCTGAAGAAGTTGAGGCCCTACCTGTTTGGGACTCACTTCCGTGTTCAGACCGACCACAGGCCCCTCAGATGGTTAATGCAAATGAGGGGTGAGAACCCAAAACTGTTGAGGTGGTCCATCTCCCTACAGGGAATGGACTTCACGGTGGAACACCGCCCTGGCACAGAACACGCCAATGCTGATGGTCTGTCCAGGTTTTTCCGCCTTAGTGAAGAGAACTCCCAAGAGGGTGGGCAGTTCTCCCCACTTTCAGCTGGAGGGGACACGTGTTAGACCTGGCATCTTTGGCGTGGTTTCCCCTATCTTTTTGCCTCTACCTCCTGTATTTTTGATGCTGTGCTGGATTTCGTTTTTGCTGGTTTAGATGCTTTGGACACTCTGCCACTGCTGATCAGTGCCAGAGTGTAAGTGCTCCCTGTGTAAATTGTTATTCTGATTGAATATACATGTTTGGCATATTTGTATCACCATGAAGTCCCTAGTAAAGTACACTGGGTGTGCCAGGGCTGGTGATGACAAATGCTACTAGTGGGCCTGCAGCACTGATTGTGCCACCCACAGGAGTAGCTCTAAAATGGTGTCTCAGGCCTGCCACTGCAGTGCCTATGGGCAGTTTAGAACTGCCATGTCCTCCTGGTCAGTGTCCCCAATGACCAGGCCTAACCCTTCCCTTTTTGTGCACATCAGTCACCCCTATGGAAGGCCCAAGGTACCCCCCTGGGCAGGGTGCAGTGTACGTGAAAGGTAGAGCATGTACTGGTGCAGGTAACATGTTCTGGTAGTGAATTACAGCCATTTTTGTTTTTCACTACTGTAAAGCTATCTTGCTCCATAGGGTAACATGGGGGATGCTGGCTACAGTGGTTAACAGCATTTCTTCCCATAGGAACAAGATAGGACATAAGTATCTAGTATCCCTGAACTCAGAATTTAATAACACATCTTTTAGAAAAGGTTGTTTTTAAATCCTGTGTTTGAGAACAGCACTTTTAGGAAGTTGCTGTTCTCTTGTCTGACCCTTCTGTGTGCCTGGGCCTGTTTGTGTATTGACTGTCTGGTTTGAGAGTGACAGGGGCTGGGGAATTCCCCCGGAGGCTGGATGAGTCAGCACTAGGCTGAATGACTGCATTTGCAACTGGAGTGGTGGGAGGAGTTAGCACCTGGGCTGAATAGGGCTGTGCCTGCCTTCCACAATGCTGGCTCTACCCCCCTGCTGGGCGGCTGAGGACCCTGCCCCTCACTCTGAAAGGAAAGATGCAGCCAGCAAAACAAAGTGCTCAGGATCCACCCAGAACTGGTTTAGACCGGGCTCAGGGCCCACATGCACCAAGAGAACAAAGACTTTAGGGGTATAAGTACAGGACCCCTGACAACAGAAAATTAGATCATCCTGGAAATCAAGAAGGAACCTCTGCCAAGGAGAAAGCTGAAACTGAAGAAGGAAGACTGTCCTGCTGTTGCTCTGCTGGACTGACCTGTTGCTTTGCTGCCAAGGAGAGGGGAAGGACTTTGCTGCTGAGCTATGTCCCCTGTCTTGAAGGAATCTCCAAGGGCCTGAGTAGAGCTGGCTCCCTGTTTTGAAGTCCCAGGAACAAAAGGACTTCACCCCCAGCTTCCCTGAACTCTGCTGAGAGAGTTCTGTCCTTCCTAGAGTGCTTGATCCAGTTGTGGGGCCTCTGGAAGTGGTACCTGTGCTGGGAAGCTTGAAACTAAGCTTGAGTGACTTTTGAACTTGAAAAGTGTCGCATTGCTCGCTTGCGGAGCGCATCCCCGACAGTGCGAGAAGTTTCCCACCGCTACGGAGGTCGTCGCAGAGCCTGTCGTCGCTGGTTGAGAACGCCGCACCGCTTGCTTGCGGATCGCATCACGTCGCTGCGAGCATCGTCGCAGAACCATCGCATCGAGGAGCTGCGAGAGAGAGGATCACCGCTGGACCGCGCATCGTCGCCCCGGAGATCGTCGCAGCCCCTACGAGATCGTCGCATCGTGCCTTTGCGAGAACAGACTTCCTACGGGACCTACGCACCGGAATCCATACAAGTGGCCTTCCTCCCCATACAGACCGGATTCGTCGCAACACGCCCGCTGCTGCAGCGGGGTTGTCGCATCGCCTCCCCAGGGTCTCAGGAGCAACGCATCGCTTGTTTTCCACCGCACCAGCTTCTGCCTTTGGAACTTTGTTGCAACTAAAAGGTACTGTGAGTAAACGTGACGCAACTGTGAACTTTTCACGCATCTGTAGAGAATTCTATCGCAACCTAAAGAATTTTAACGCAACCTTAAGAACTCTTTTTGAAACCATATTCTTGAACTGTGTATGTTGGATTTTTGTCGTTTTGGTCTTGTGTAGTTTAGATTAAAATACCTTTATTTTTCTAAACTGTTGTGGAGTCAGTTTGTGGTGTTTTCACTGTGTTACTGTGAGTGTTGGTACAAATTCTTTACGCATTGCCTCTGGTTAGCCTAGACTGCTCGTGCCAAGCTACCTAGAGGGTGAGCAGGGGTTATCTCAGAGGGTTATCTCCTTGCCCTGACTAGAAGCAAGGGTCCCTATTTGGACACTGGTACCTACCTCTGCCACCTAGAGACCCCCAGATCTAACAGTAGCATTTTGTTGCGGTACCAGATCGGCGAGTAGTATTTTGTGGTGAGAGGCATCAGGTTGGTGAATCCCCCAAAACCACGATATTCACAATTGTGGGATGTGAATATAGTTTTATGTTTTCTCAGGAATTGGCCAGCAAATGAGGTCCTGTCACTGAAATAGTTATCTGCAAAATTAACACTTTTATTATGTTTAATTTAATGAAGACGATGTGCGAGCACTGGATTTAGCAGGTAGGGTATTCACTCCGTCAAGGGTTTCTTTTAATATCTCGAAAAGAACTAAAATGAATTCTAAATGTGTCTTGTATCCTGCGTTTCCACATCACAGCAAATTGTGTGTTGTACAATGTTTGAAATGTTATGAGGATCGTACTCAAGAATTTAGAAATTATGTTGAAGGACAATTGTTGATTTCCTCACAGAGACCTTTTTGCCCGGTCACTGCTGCACCTTTAGCCAGTTGGGGCACTTGGTTGTTAAATCTGGCAGGTATTGACATGTCGCCTTTAGTGCCCATTCTGTAAGAGGAGTGATTGCTTCTGAAGCTTTCGCTATGGTTCCAGATTGGAAATGATTATGACTGCGGCGGATTGGTCTTCTGATTTAACTTTTAAGACATTTCATCATGAACCAATTGTGGATGTAGCGACTGTGTGGTGGATCAACTTTAAACTAGCATAATCAGAAGCCTCCATGGACTGCCACAGAATAACAATTTCAATTCTGTTAAGGACACGGAGGTGACGATTATCCCACCCTATACACTGTATTATAGGTTGTGAGTTTTGAATTGTTCATAATGACAAATGTGAGTTTATACAAAGTTATGTTTTATGATGTTGGGTTTCTTCCCACCCGTAATACTGCTGAAAATACATTTAGTGAATGGTATGTTACGGCTTATGTTCTCTTTTCAGGAGAGCAGAATAAACCGGTTTAAGGAGTCACAAAGGCACCCAAGTTAGAACAAGAGAAGATGTTCTGCCGATTAAGTTCTGGTTCAAATTGATGAAGGAATCGGCGAGGTTCAAGGTTCAACTGTCAAGTTTAAGGACTGTGTTTGAAGGTTTTCCGCAAAGAAAGAGGAAGCAGTATGGCGTCAGAGACATATATACCGTTGTGTGTTATATGATTGTTGCATACTATGGAGGGGGTTGTCCTTCCGGGGTTATGCTATTTTAAAGACTATTGTCTGCTGTTTTATGTCAGTAAAGAGAGAGAAGCATATTCCTCGCCTCCATGTCCTTAATAGAATTGAAAATTCTTGACGCATTAGGTAGAATTTTTTTTTATTCCCAGCGTCTGTCTGAGTAAAACGGAAAGGAGACAAGTAAAAAAAATGTTCTTTTTTGATGTGTATTTTCAATTACCCAGCAGCTAATGGGATTGAAGTTTGTCAGTAATCACAGCTTCATCGGTTCACTGGCATCTCACTGTTTTAATAATTTGAGGTGACTCAAACCTAGGAACCCAGGACACACTGCACTCAATCAAATCTTTTCCCTCTTCCACAAGCAGTCATCATACTAGAGAGTACTGCAACCCAAGGTCTCATCTGATATAAAAGATGTAGTGATATGGAGCACAGCGGCTACTCACTTCTTCTCATCAGGGGGCAGCCATCTCATCTGTCATTCCATGTGGCTCTCGGCATTGGCACGGCAGTCAGGAGTATCTGCAACCTGCGCCGCTCCTTCTTCAAGGAATGCGGAGCTGCAGCCGGGTCCGGGGCCTGAACCTCTCTGAGGCAGCAAAGGAGGGGAAGAAGGGGATTCACAACAGCTACAGTGGTGGCTGCTGTCTCATACTAAGCGCACAGGGCGCATACAGGCTGCGCCATTCGAGTGAAGGACGAGCCCCAAAACAAGACAGGCGTTTATGCAATTATCCCCAAGCACTTCCAGCTCGCTGACCACCACTGAATTGTTATGTTATGTTATGTTATGTTAGTGATATTTGTAATGCGCACAGCTGCTCCAGCGAAGGAGCGTCCCGGCGCACCGACAAGGTAGCGACACAACACAACAAGGAGGCAGAAAATATTAAAAAGGGGTTTAAAAATGTAACATAGCTGGAGAAACAAAAAGGTTTTAGCGGCCTTGCGGAAAGAGAGCAAGTCGCCAAGAATCCGGATTTTCAAGGGGAGAGCGTTCCAAAGTGCGGCTGCCCGCACCCTAAAGGAGCGACCCCCCGCCCGACTGAGTTTGAATCGAGGGGCTACTGCTAATTCTTGGTCCAAAGAACGCAGAAAGCGGCCCGGGATGTAGGGGCACAAAAGTTGATGCAATAAGGGGGGCGACAGGTCCTTCAGAATCTTAAAGGACATGCACAGCACTTTAAAATGGATCCGCTGCCTAACGGGTAACCAGTGCAAAGCTCGCAGAGTTGGAGTGGCCGAGCAAAACCTAGGAAGACCTACGATTGCTCTGGCCGCTGCGTTCTGCACTCTTTGAAGACGGGTCAGCTCGGCCTGGTTTAACCCTATAAAAAGGGAGCTGGCATAGTCTAGCCGAGCCAGAACCGTCGCTTGAACCACGAGTTGACGGGTTGCGGCATCGAAGTACTTAAGAGCAGGTCTCAAATTGCGCAAGATGCCGAAGCAGCACGCCGCCGTCCTTTTGGTGTGGCCAACAAAATTGAGGGAGGGGTCCAACCAAACCCCCAGATTTTTGATCTCCGCACTTGGAGTGGGGGTGGGACCCAGCTCAGGAGGCCACCAGGTGTCTCCCCATAGTTCCGTCCGCTTACCAAATACCATCACCTCCGTTTTTTTGGCATTTAGTTGGAGACAGTTGGACGTCATCCAACCAGCCACCGCCCGAAGTCCTTCTCTGAATCTTGGGGCATTCACTCCGGAGTCCCCGCTGATCGTGACCGCTAGCTGGGTATCATCTGCGTACGACACCATGGTCATACCACAGAGCTTCACAACCTCAGCCAGCGGCCTCACGTAGATGTTAAACAACGTGGGACTCAGCGAGGAGCCCTGTGGGACCCCAAGAGACAGAGGATGTTGTTTGGACTGATAGGGCGGGGCAGCCACACAGAAGGAACGGTCCATGAGAAACGAATGAAACCACTGGTGTGCAGTGCCGGTCACCCCTATCTCCTCAAGACGCTGCAGGAGAATTTCATGGGAGACCGTGTCAAAGGCGGCGCTTAGATCTAACAAAACAAGCGCCGCCGTTTGACCTGCATCCAGAACTGCCCGCAGGTGCTCGACCATGAATAACAGTGCCGTCTCCGTGCTGTGGCCAGCCCGGAAACCGTTCTGGGTATCGTCCAGAATGTTAGTACGCGACAGATGATCAGTGAGGGCGGTGTTAACATGCACCTCCGCGAGTTTGGCTGGCCACGGGAGAAGCGAAATCGGACGATAGTTCTCCGATTTTGTAGGGTCGAGAGATGTTTTTTTCAAAATGGGCATCACTACCGCATGCTTCCATTTCAAAGGCACCTGGCCAGATGATAGAGACATGTTGATTAAGTCACAGACCGGGCGAGCAAAAGTCTGATCTCTCCTCTGACATTCGCAGGGCTCCCCAGCATCCCCAGGTAAACTGGATGCTTCAATCTGCTTGCTGTTTTGCTGCAGGCTTGATGGCAGTGTATTTGGCTACGGATGTTTATAATTGTAGGATTATTTCAGATCACTGCTCCCTGCCTCGGGAGCTTGTTTAGGACGCAGCCATTTTGCCTGGCTCCCTCTAGCGCCCTTCCTCAAGCTTATATTATCATTTCCTGATTAATAATACATATTTTTATTACATTTACATTTATAATCTACAATATATTATTATTTATTTTTTTAAAATATAATAAACTTTTAGTATATTTGCCTATACTTTTCCATAGGGAGAACTCGGTCCCAGTGGTGGAGATCTCCACACCACCAACGGGTGAAAAGTTATAGTAATTTTACACTCATAAGTTATGTTTTAGGGAAGAGATGTGGCGCTGTGGCCAGGGCGACTGACACTAGCCGCTGGGGCTCCCCGGCTCCAGCGGCAGGGGTCTGCACAGCACCATGTGACTGAGCAATAGCTGGCTCAATCTTCCCAATGGCCCCCAGCGCCGGGATGTCTCCGGGTAGCTGTGCGCTTTACAAATACTGGATGTACATTTAGGAGATTCCACCCCTTCATTTGCAGGGTGAAGCCATGCGAATCAACACCAGGGCGTAACCATCCAAGCCCCATTGACTTCATCTATCGGTCCAGGCCTAGGATTTTTTTTGTCAGAACGTTAATCCATCAGGAAAATCACTTGGTAACACTCCCAGGTGGGAAATTCTATTACTGCATAGTCATAATACCTCCCAATTCTGACCTTTGCTGCCTGGAATGGGGAATAACGCTCAGTTAGTTAAAATATGTATTTGATTCCCCTCTTCAAACTGTTTTGCAGACGCAAATTCCTGACTGCGATACTAGGAAGCACATAGGCTGGAGAAAAAAAAAAGCTGTGTCCAGTCACAATTAGTGCACAATTGAGAATGTGTAATTGTCACAAATGCCAGATTTCAAATTAAATGTGCGACTTTGGACTAGCCGGTAGTCGGGTATAAAAATAACAAACCATGCATGGTGCCCTGCACTTTTTGGAAAGACTGTCATCGTAGAAGCGTTTGAGCCATAATGTAAGCACAACGTGTGGCATTATTACACAGTGCCACTGCGCTGTTACATTTTCAGGGCGTGAATACACCAGAGCAGCAAGGGGACTGAGGGTCAGAAAAGAACATGCAGAATTCTGCTTTGGGCAGGTGACTTGCTTACAGCTGGATACAGTGTGCAATCCAGAGCCCTGAGAGCTCCGCACTGCTGGACCGTGCCCGATGGCGGTGTTACTCGATGTGTTCCCACTTGAAAGCTGTGATTATATTAATTATAGTTATTTTCTGATGGTCAAAATGCCTTCGTGTAGTTCACATAGTTTAAATACCAGCTCCTGTTACTTGAGAAAACATGCTCACTGGTTAGTTACTGACAGACAGGTCCGTCCTTAGGGCGGTGCCACCTGTGCGGCCTCACAGGGTGCTGATCTGGAGGAGGGCGGTGGGCGGGGGCACTGACCTCAGGGGGTGGCGGTTACCGTGTTAAATAAGTTACGATTTAAAAGCACCTGCTGCAGAGTTCCTCCTGCATCCAGCTTCCAGGCAGCAATAAAAATGTCAAGATAACTCTTGTGATTAATGTTCCTGCTAGAGAGAGATTGGAGTTTTGTCTATTTTTGACATAAAGTAGCCTAGAGGGTTAATATGCCTGCTACAAAGATCAGAGTTGTATTTTATGTGGATAGTTGAGTGGATTATGAAAGCCATCCTTTACCAACGTTTTAGAACAAATTAAATAAATGTATGTGAGAGATGCAGGGTGGTAGTGAGGGAATCCGAGGAGGTCATGGGCTGAGGGTCGCCAGCCCAAGAAGATTGTCACACCAGGCGCCAACAGGGGTAAAGCCGGCCATGCTCACAAACCCTTGTTGACTCAAGACTGGTAGCAGACTTTCTTTGTGAGTTCAACCATGTACTTTCAATTTTATTTGTTCTGGTATTTAAGGCAATAGGAACACACACTGCTGTTAATAAACCAAAGGGATGGGTGTGTTTTAAGTACTTTGGGGGAGGTTGTGGCTAAAGTACCAGAGCACACCCAATTTGGAGTTGGGAACCCACGTTTGCGCTAAGGGGTCTGTTTCAAATACTGTGATTCTGGGTAAATCAGTTAGGGCCTGATTCACAAGGGTAAACTTACACTTTTGAGTAAGTTCACTCTTTTTTGGTAATCTCAAACTATGATTTAATAGTAACTTTAGTACTGTGGAGAATTCGCAGTCCGGGCATAGAAGTCTGCACCTAAAAAGATAAGACTCTGACTACCGAAAAATAGTAAACCTACACAAAAGGGTAAGTTCACTTTAGTGAATCAGTCCTGTACCTATAAAAAGAAATACCTTTGTGTGATGTGACCTATGCTCATGTAACGCACTCTGTTAGACCTCGCATCATTGGCGTGAGTCTCCCTTCCATTTTTGACGGATGCCCTCCTCTGTTTTGATATGTGTTTGCTGGTTATATGCTTTGGGCACTGTGCCACTGCTATTCAGTGCCACAGTGCAAGTGCTCCCTATGTTAGATTCATGTACTATTGGTGATTTCATGATTGGGTTATTTGATTTACCTGTCATCCCCTAGTACAGTGCACCATGTGTGCCCAGGTCTTGTAAATCAAATGCTGCTGGTGGGCCTGCAGCACTGGTTGTATCACCCACAGAAGCAACTTGAAAAGTGTGTCTCAGGCCTGCCATTGCAAGGCCTGTGTGCAGTCTAGTACTGCCATGTCGACTTGGCAAGTGCACCCATTTGCCAGTCCCTAAACCTTCCCTTTGCTTCATATTAGACACCACTATGGTAGGCCCAAGAGCAGGGTGCATTGTGTGTATAAGGTAGGACATGCTCTGGTGTGTGTAGCATGTCCTAATAGTGAACTACAGCAATTTCCTTTTTTCACTATTGCAAGGATACCTTTTCTCCATAGGCTAGAATGGGCAGTTAGATTATTACATTCTTATAATCCTAACTGACTCAGGGAATATGGTAGAAATTCAAATTTAGTGTGCCTGAACTCAGAATAATAAAATACATATTTTAGTAATGTTGGTTTTAATATTCTGTGTTTGAAAAAGAAAGTAGGTATTTTCTTGCCTAACTGTTCAGGCCTGCCTCTGCTAGGTTGTGTATTCCTTATCTGAGGTTGTGAGTGACAGGGCTGGGGGATTCCAGGAGACAGGCTGGGGCAGCCCAGTGGTGAATAGAGAGATCTGCATCTAGATGGGAGGGAGGAGTTGCACCTGGGACCTGAATAGGGCTGGGCCTTCCCTCTACAATGCTGGCTCCACCTCCTGTGGCTTGTCTGATGTCTCTGCCATGCACTGTGAAAACGATACAAAAGGAGATCATGGACGGAGCGTTTGAGCAAATCAAACACTCACCCCCAGTCAACTGATCTCGGTTTAATCCATCACCATTCTTTAGCTCACTCCGCCACCCCAGTTCAGACATGGCCATATGCAAATCAGTCTGACCCTGTGCCTCATGGGAACAGTCCAGCCCGAACTGCCAAGCCAGGTCTTCCCTGGACCAGAAACAAGCATCCTGGGACCTGTTTCTGGTTCATAACCCTCATCAGCCAGGCTATCTTGAATCCAGTGGCAAAGTTAGCAAGGGACTCACGTCTGAGCATACACTGCCAACTTAGGGCGAACAAGTGATACAAAAGGGGATGAAGGACAGAGCGTTTGAGCAAATCAAACACTCACCCCCAGTTAACTGATCTGGGTTTAATCCATCACCATTCTTTAGCTCACTCCGCCACCCCAGTTCAGACAATGCCATATGCAAATCAGTCTGACCCTGTGCCTCATGGGAACAGCCCAGCCCGAACTGCCAAGCAATGTCTTCCCTGGACCAGAAACAAGCATCCTGGGACCGGTTTCGTGTTCATAACCCTCATCAGCCAGGTTATCTTGAATCCAGTGGCAAAGTGAGCAAGGGACTCATGTCTGAGCATACACTGCCAACTTAGGGCGAACAAAGCGATACAAAAGGGGATGATGGAAGGAGCGTTTGAGCAAATCAAACACTCACCCCCAGTCAACAGATCTGGGTTTAATCCATCAGCATTCTTTAGCTCACTCCACCACCCCAGTTCAGACATGGCCATAGGCAAATCAGTCTGACCCTGTGCCTTATGGGAACAGTCCAGCCCGAACTGCCAAGCCATGTCTTCCCTGGACCGGAAACAAGCATCCTGGGACCGGTTTTGGGTTCATAACCCTCATCAGACAGGCTATCTTGAATCCAGTGGCAAAGTGAGCAAGGGACTCACGTCTGAGCATACCCTGCCAACTTAGGGTGAACAAAGCGATACAAAAGAGGATGATGGACGAGGAGGAATCATGTCAACAAAGTACTCCATAGCTGTATCTTCCTTCCCATGTGCTGGCTCCACCTCCTGTGGGGGGGCTGATGTCTCTGCCCTGCACAGTGAAAGGAAGAAGAGAGTCATGTAAACAGAGTGCTCAGGAACTGGTTTGGACTAGGCAGAGGCCTCTCTGCCTTCAGAGAACAAAGGATTTTGGAGTATAAATATTGGGAGTCAGTCCCAAGAACTTTAGATCACTTCTGGAACAAGAAACCTTTTGCCAAGGAGAAGAACCAAGGAAGCTGCAGAAGTTTTACTTCCCCTGTGCCAGCGTGCTGTTTGCTGGCTTGGCCTGCAGTGGTTGCTTCATTGCCAAGGAAAGGAGAAGGACATTTTTAAGGACTTTCATCATCTTCAGAATATTCTCCAAGGGCTTGAACTGTGCTTGCCTCCTGATGAAGTCTCAGGGACAAAAGACATTATCTCCAGCCCCCCTCTGAATTTCCTTGCTGGGTATTCTCAACTCCAGACATTTGCGTGTCGCTGGGAGCTGGAAGCGCGATGCATCGAGAGGAGGCGTGTCGCCACCGCAGCTGAAATCGTCGCATCGCCAGAGAAGCAAGCCTTCGCCGCATCTCCCCGGAAGCGTGTGTTCATCGAAGCTGCCTGCTGTCGCATCACCGGAGAAGCGTGTCGCAGGATTGGTGTGCACTACTAGTGAGTGCAGACCAAATGCGACCACATACTTTTTTTTAGAATCTTTTTCCTTGGACTGTTAGTTTTTTCCTGAAAAGCCCTGGAACCTACAGGGGAGCACGTTTCTGAACTGAGGAACCCACCTGAACTGACCCATTGGCAGCAATAAGGTGGGTCCCTCCAGGGAGGAATTTTGTGAAGAGCAGCAGAAGTGCCCTTCTCTTGTGGGTTTGAGGGAACAGGGCACAAACCAGGCAACAGGTAATAAGTCTGGATCACATTGGATCTACTGTGTAAACGGTCTCCTGTATAGCAAGCCTAAGGTTGCTGAGCCTGGGTCAGCCGGTGTGCTGGTGGTACCCCAGTGCTTCAGAGCCTTCCTACTGGGTTTGGCTCATGATTTTCCTTTAGCTGGTCATATGGGGCAGAACAAGACCTTTGAAAGGCTTGTCTCCTACTTTTATTGGCCCCCAGATGCGGAAGAGTTCAGATACTCTTTGTAGGACCTGTCAAACTTGCCAGGCAAGTGGGAAAAGTGGAAGGAGGCACAAGGCCCCTCTCCAACCTCTCCCTATAGTCAGCCCCCTTTGAACGGGTGGGCATTGACATTGTGGGGCCACTGGACCCCGAGACAGCAATGGGCAACACGTTTATCCTGGTCTTGGTGGACCATGCTACCCGGTACCCAGAAGCCATTCCGCTCAGGACAGTGACGGCCCCCGTGGTGGGATGTGTACTGATGGGGATCTTCTCCCATGTGGGGTTCCCCAAATAGGTGGTGTCTGACCGAGGTACAAACTTCATTTCCAATTATGTGAAGTCTCTGTGGAAGGGGTGTGTTGTTACCTACAGGTTCACCACTCCTTACCACCCACAAGGTAATTTGCTGGTTGAGAGATTCAACAGGACCCTTACAGGCAGGATCATGGGTCTTGAGGAACCAATGAGGCCTAAGTGGGACTTCCTCTTGCCATGCCTTTTGTTTGCCTACCGAGAGGTGCCACAAAAGTCCCTAGGGTTCAGCCCCTTTGAACTTTTATATGGTCACCCGGTAACAGGACCGTTGAGTTGGGTCAAGGAAGGCTGGGAGCAATCTCCCAGGAAACCTCCCCAGGATGTATAAAGTTACATGCTGGCCTTCAGGAACCAGACTCAGCGATTCAGAGATCTCGCTCAGGCGAATCTGGAAGCCAGCAAAGAGGAAATGAAGCGGTGGTACGATCAGAATGCCACTCTGATTGAGCTTCAGCCTGGACAGAAAGTTTGGGTCATGGCCCCTGTGGAGCCTTGTGTGCTCCAGGATAGGTGGACCGGTCCATATGAGGTGATGGTTCGCGAGAGTGATGTCACCTATCTGGTGAACTTGCAGTCTCCAAGGAACCCCTTGCGGGTTCTGCATGTTAACCGCCTAAAGCCCCACTTAGAAAGGTCCGAAGTGGGCATGCTCCTAGCGACAGATGATAGAATGGAGGAGGAGACCGAGCCTCTTCTTGACCTCCTGTCTGCAACAGAGCAAGATGGGTCAGTGGATGGTGTCAGCCTCTCTGCCACACTGACCCCTGATCAGCAGCAAGATTGCCACCAAGTGTTGGGGCAATTCCCTGATCTATTTTCCTTGGTTCCTGGTGTCACAGAGTGGTGCGCCCATGATGTGGACACTAGAGACAGTCCTCCTGTGAAGCACAAGGCTTACAGAGTGACTGACAAGGTTAGGGCTTACATTAAGGAGGAAATTTCCAAGATGTTTGCTTTAGGGGTAATTGAGTCCTCAAATAGTCCTTGGGCCAGCCCAGTGGTCTTGGTCCCAAAGGCTGCCTCGCCGGGTACCACACCTGAATACCGGTTCTGTGTGGACTACAGAGGGCTCAATTCAGTCACTAGGACTGACGCACACCCCATACCCAGAGCTGATGAGCTCATTGATCAGTTATGGGCTGCACGGTACCTCAGCACGTTTGATTTTACGTCTGGGTACCAATTTCGGGTTATGTCCTTTAAGATGAAGAATGCCCCTGCCACCTTTCAGAGGTTGGTCAACCAGTTGTTGGCTGGACTGGGGGATTTTCGTGCCGCCTACCTGGATGACATTGCAGTGTTCAGCGCCAGTTGGGAAGAACATCTGCACCACCTCTGGGAAGAGCTGATGGCACTGGGCAAGGCAGGCCTCACGATCAAGGCAAATAAGTGCCAGATTGGGCAGGGTTCCGTGGTGAACTTGGGTCACCAGGTAGGGAACGGCCATGTGGCGTCCCTGAAACCCAAGATTGATACCATCCTGGCATGGGAACCCCCAAAGACTCAGAGGACTCACGGGGTACTACAGGAGGTTTGTCAAGGGGTATGGCAACATTGTTGCACCCTTGACTGAGCTGACTTCCAGGAAGCAGCCCAAGAAAGTGAACTGGACTGACACCTGTCAGAAGGCTTTTGACGCCCTGAAGACTGCCATGTGCACAGCACCCATGCTTCAGGCACCTAACTTCTCAAAATAATTCATTGTTCAGACAGACACTTCAGAGCATGGTGTGGGGGCTGTTCTTTCACAGATTAATGAAGAGGGTCTAGACCAACCTGTAGCCTTCATCAGTAGGAGGTTACTTTGAGGGGAACAGAGGTGGAGTGCAATTGAGCGTGAGGCATTTGCTGTAGTCTGGGCACTGAAGAAGTTGAGACCATACTTGTTTGGGACTCACATCCGGGTTCAGACTGACCACAGGCTCCTCAGATGGCTGGTGCAGATGAGGGGTGAGAACCCAAAGTTGTTGAGGTGGTCTATTTCCCTACAGGATATGGACTTTACGGTGGAACACCGCCCTGGTACAGAACACGCCAACGCTGATGGTCTATCCAGACTTTTCCGCCTTAGTGAAGAGAACTCCCAAGGGGAAGGGTAGTTCTCCCCACATTTCTGCTGGAGGGGACACGTGTTAGACCTGGCATCATTGGCCTGAGTCTCCCTTCCATTTTTGATGGATTGCCTCATCTGTTTTGATATGTTTTTGCTGGTTATATGCTTTGGGCACTGTGCCACTGCTATTCAGTGCCACAGTGCAAGTGCTCCCTATGTTACATTTATGTACTAATTGGTGATTCCATGATTGAGTTATTTTTGTAGTATTGTGGATTTTTGTTGTTTGTGGTCTTGTGTTAAGTCTATATAAAGAATACTTATTTTTATAAAACCTGTGTTGTGTCCATCTGTAGTATTTTCACTGTATTACTGTGTATATTCACAAATGCTTAACACACTGCCTCTGAGATAAGCCTGTCTGCTCGTGCCAAGCTACCAAGGGTGTGAGCAGGGGTTATTAAGGAATGTAATCCTCTTATCCTGATTTAGAAGTAAGGGTCCCTATTTGGACAAAGGTGAATACCATTGCCAACTAGAGACCCCAGATCTAACATTGGTGGTCAGCGGTGAGGATTTGGACTTTGAATTTGTGTTTCATATACAGTGATTGGTGTACACTACTAGTGAGTGCAGACCAAATGCGACCACATACTTTTTTTTAGAATCTTTTTCCTTGGACTGTTAATTTTTTCCTGAAAACTCCCAATTTTTTACTACCATGAGTTATTAAGGAGTGTAATCCCCTTATGCTGGCTTAGAAGTAAGGGTCCCTATTTGGACAAAGGTGAATACCATTGCCAACTAGAGACCCCCAGACCTAACACACTCCAAAACCTTCAGACTGAGTTTGTGCTATATAAAATTCCCCAAAAATAAATCCATGAAAGGTCTTAAAATCCAAGCTCACATGCAGCTGGACATCACTAGTAATTGACAGCCAATCGAAAATGTCCCCATTTGAGAGCACAGCTCACATATTCCAAGTGTAGTCAAACAAAAGTGCAAGGCACAAGGTGTTGTTACATAATATCACTCATATATCATGTATGTTGGAAATGGGATCCCTGGCTGGCCAGGGCTTTCGCCAAAGTCAGTCAGAGACCACCACTCCCAAGTCAGGGCAAGGGAGTTACACGCCAAGATAACCCCTGCTCACCCTCTAGGTAACGTGGCGCGAGCAACAAGGCTAAACTTGGAGGCGATGTAAGTTAAGTATTTGCGCACGCACCCCAGCAACAACACCCAGGACCCACCACAAATGAAACTCCACACAAGGTTATATAAAAATAGCCTTTGTATTACACCAAAACACATTAGATAAAACACACACTTTACAATGTGCCAGAGGCACGGGCAGAATTTACAAGAGATTATTTACAAGACAGGACCACCTGGACCACTGTCAGGAATCAGCACTTTTTAGCAGTAACACTTAGTAAAAATAGCACTTAGAATGTAAAATTACTTTAGCACACAACCAGTAACTACTGGTAACCAGGACCTCACTAGCACCACCTGTACTAGGAAGAAAACAACCACCTATGTATCACAATACCTGTAGGGGTGTAAGAACCTAACACATGATACAATGCATACATTCAGAGGTGCAGCGCAGGAGAACACATGATGAATAATCTACCCATTCAGAGGTGCAGGGAACACATGACGCATCAACACACGTTCAGCGGTGTAAGGAACAAGGCACATGATGCATCAACAACACATTCAGAGGTGCAGGAAACACATGATGAATAATCTACCCATTCAGAGGTGTAAAGACAAGCAACTATGCAACACAGTCACGTAAACCACAACCTGTGGCAGTCCCAATGTCAGGTTCCTAAATGGTGCAACTGGCCACGAAGTGCTGGGCAGTTGAAGGAACGCTGGTGGGGATACGTTGGAGCCTTCCAGGGCTCAAGAACATCAATGGGGCCAATGTGGGAGCCTCACTGGACTCTTTAAACAAATGTGGCCTCTGAGAACCTCACAGGCTCTGTAGAAATGAAATGTCCCCCTGAGCCTCTCAACAAAAAGATGTAGCCTCACTGGGCGGTGGGGTCCCCCACGGGGGGCCCGGGAACACGGGGGGGTGCCCTGAGCCTCTCTAGGCTGTAGGCACAATTGCGGGCATCGTTGGAGTCCCCCTCCTGGGGACTCGAGAACACAGGAATGCCCCCTTGAGCCTCGTGGGCTCTTAAACAGATGGGGCGCTTCGAGCCTCTTGGGGCTCGGAGGGTAATTGGCGCCGTGAGCCACTCGTGGCTCTCTGAATTTAAAAATGTCCCCCGGAGCCTCGGGGCTCCAACATTAGCCAGGTGGAGCCTCTCGGGGCTCACTAGCAAGGTGGGGGTAGGCGGAGTCCCTCTCGGGGGACTCGGCATCGCTGGAGGCCTCACGGGCCTCGGAACACACAGGGTCTCGCTTTGGAGGGGAGGGGCGGGCACCGCCATTGTGCCCCGACGCCCCCCTCCCTTCCGCACACACTCACCGGGTCTCTGGTGCTTGGCGGCGGCTCTCCTCCTCCACCGGGGCTCCCTCCTGGTCCTGGGAACCCCGCGACATCCGGCGGCTGCTTCCTGGCGGGCCCGGGGCTCTCCCCAGCTCACGGGAGCCCCGGGCGGCCATCACTCGGCTTCTTTCTCCTGCCGGTGGCGGCAGGCGGGACTTCCGGTTGGGGCCGCGCCGGGATTGGCCGGCGCCCAACCGCTTCCGGGTCGTCGCAGGCAGAGCGGCGGCCCGGCAGTAGACAGCAGCAAATGCCGGGTGGGCACCGGCTCTAAAAATGCGAGGTGGGCTCTCGTAAATAAATACAGAGCGCAGCAGAACTCCGCAAATGCCGGGTGGGCACCGGTTTGACAAATAAAAGCGCTCTCAGCGCTGCAGGCAGAAAGGAAGCGCTCCCAAGCGCTTAGTGGAAAACAGAGCGCTCTGAGCGCTAGCAGTCAATAAAGCGCTCCCCAGCGCTACAGGGCACACGGGACAAGGCTCAGCAGAAGGTCCTGGGCATCAGGAGGGGCATGCAGGGCCCAGGGGCCTGCGCACAGGGCAAGAGACAGCCCCCATGGCGGTCCCTCCTGGGCCCCACCAGCAGCAGCCCCCTCCTATCAAGATCCTGGAAAAGAACAACTTCTGTGGGGACACAGCCCCCTTTTTATACACCTTTTTCCTTTGTCTGAGGGCAGGGTGTGGGCAGAACCAGTCGCAGCTGGTTCTTGAGTACTCTGTTTACCTCAACCACCCTCTCTATTCACTGGCAGGGCTTGGGTCACTAGACGCACCACAGGGGGGTGGAGCCAGCATTGTGTGGGGAAAACCCAGCCCATCCAGGACACAGGTACACTCCTCCCACACATCACTCATGCTAATCTCCCACTCACCACCGGGCAGACCCATCCAGACTTCCTGGAGCCTGGCATGCCAGCCAGCTCCAGCCAATCACACTCCAGCACCCTCACTGCACACGTACAGCCATGTCTAGGAATGACACTTCCCCACTAGACACATACAAGCCGCACATACCGTTGCGCAGCATTCACTCCCACGAGTTCACACATACCAAACTCGAGCCTGCACTCCCCACGCATCAGGAACTACCAGGGACACATACATTCCCCATGCATTCATATGGGAGGGCAGGCCTATCTCACACACGCACTCAGGGAGCGCACGCACTTTACACTGCGCCACAGTGTCAAAGTGCGCAAAGGCCAGAAATCACTATACTTCAAGGCAAAAAGTTCAGGGGTGAACCTGCCACAAGGCCCAAGTCCAACAATGTACTTTACATCTAATTGGTTTCTGTAATAACCAATGATTGAGATTTTTGTTCTGTGTTGTGTTGTGGTGGGTTACGAATATTTATGTTGCACTAAAATGCAGCGAGAGCAACCTACCAGTGGACCTCCATTCGGACATGTCATGTAAATGTGTGATGTGACACAATATCACACAATGCTTCAAAGGGACACAGTAGTTACTTATATATTCACGTCATAGCAACCTATGTCAGTGGCTATGCCATATGCCCGCGGTTCCTATCCAGTGGTCTTAGACCCCTGAGGGTTCACAACACCTACTCAGGGGGTCTGTGACTGCTTAGAAAATTATACAGTATTAGCAGGTTAATAAAATGTATGTAAATAAAGAGGCAACATTTAACACTGAAAATTGTAAAACATTCCATAAATGTCAAGGAATTTGAAATTAAAGGCTAACAATTAAGTTAGTGTTCTCAGATTGATTTGTGGGAGTAATGGAAATGCATCAAACAGAATATAGTATGGATGATTGGTGACCTTTGTTAAATTTAGAAAAGAATCAATATTTAAATTTTTTTGTATATTTGTTTGTGCATTAAATTAAATATGTAATCATTTTTGTATGTGTTTGATAAATACTCGTTTCTGTATTTTTGTGTATTGTTTTGAGTTTTACATCTTCAACATTGCTCAAACTGCAGTCCTTGGCTTCCATCAATGACTCAGTGGGGGTTCCCTGATTATAATACATTTTCAGTTGGGTTACCCGAATTCCAGTCATGACTAAGTGGGAGTCTACAAGTCAAAAGATTAAGGACCCTCGACATATACTATATTTAATGTTTGTAGATGAGAAATTGATAAGGAACAACCATGTACAACTCAAAGTTACACAAAGAAGTGGAATAGTGTCCCTTGGAATAGAAAATGACTGATGTGTCTAAATATTGTGTTTTAATGAAGCTTTCTGATAAAATAAAGCTGCACGGTGCGCCGCATGACTATCAAAAACACAAATGACAGGCTTTCTGGTACCCTCGTTTTTTTTAATGATAAATAACTCAACGCAATGCTTTGCACCACCTTGTGCCACATGAGCATACACACACAACGTTAGTAAATAAATAAACCCAAAACTATCCTTGTATTCTCGCAGCAAACAGCAGAACAACCACAAAGGGAACATGAATTCAGACAAGAAGATAGCAAATTTGCTGCTGACAATCACAACTTCTGAAAGGTGAGCTATTATGCAAGGGTTTTAACTGCAAGCTGTGTATCTTGGTCAGACTATGTGTTATTATATAAGCTGTAATGCCTGAAGACCTTGAATAATTTTGCGTACATCTTAAATGCCTTACGAAATAGTGAATACAAATAAATGGAGATCTTATTGCAGTTAATAAAAAGTTATTCATTTGTGCATCACATAGCTTGTAAATAATGCATTTGAAATCTTTGGCTGTATCTTTTGCTATGCAAGTTCAATAGGGGTATGAGAATGTTTGCAGATTTGCATGATTTGAGCAAGAATATTTGTCGCAAGCCTCAGAGAGATGTTGACGTTTCTCAATGGGGTGAGTATCATAAGACTGAATTCAAAAGGGGGCATTTTGCTACAAAAGTATGAACGAATTAATAAAAAATGAATGAATATATAATTTGTATTGCACACCGTCACGCAATAGAGAACACCCTCGCAGTGGCGTCACTAGGGTTGGTGTCACCCGGTGCGGGAAACTCATGGTGTCACCCCCTCACGACTTACCGCATGGACCTCCTCCGGTGGCCCCACCTAGTAACCACCGGCTCAAATTAAGCACTGCCCAAAGACCCATAAAAGATCATAAAAGAGTGCCCTGTTCTTCTACTTCCCGGAACGCTTCTGTGAATCGACCAGAGTTGTCTTTTACATTGTTCGTTCAACGTGTAGAGAAATGGATAAATACACGAATTCTAGCTAATGTGATATATATATATGTAACAACATCTTGGAAGATCAGGTTTAAGGTGGTAACAGTGGTTACCTAGAAAGCAGCAGGTGCTCGCTCGGCTGTCTGCGGAGGGATTATTTGCAACTGTGGTTTTGGCTAAATGTTGACAAATATGGTCACGAGAGAAGTCACAAAACGGAAAAATACCGCTTGAACATTGTGAAGACAGCTCAGGGCCAATGAGAAAGGTATGCCGAGCACCAGGGCTGGTCCGTACAAAAGGTAATTCGTCTGTCCAACCCGTCTCGACGAGCAGCCCTGGTTCCAAGGAGACTCTCCCACGGATCCGACATCCGAGTGGCAGTAAATACATACAATGCTGCAGTAAGGCCCCCCCCCCCCCACTTGAGGAATTATTGTGCCAGTGTATTTTCCCTTTCTTGCTCTCAGGAAATGCCAAATGAGGAAAAATAAGTGCCAGTCCCCCAAAAAAGAGTGCCGTGTCCTACACCAGCAACCACCGGCTCAAATTAAGCACTGTTTACTGATTGCCCATAAACTCCACAGGCAACAGTGTGTGGACCTTTAGGGCAGGCATTCCTATGATCAGTTGTCTGCATAGGATTTGCAAGGCTTGGCTGACCCAGGCAGGAAAAAGAAAACATGCCCGGGGTGTGTGGGAGAAAGTTCCGTGCTTGTCCAGGGACATTTGTCTTTCGTTTCTCAGAAGCAAACTCCAACTTTTGCGGTTTGCTCCTATAAAACAAAAAAGAATTGTTGAGCAGTTGACCATGACATAGTGGTGAAAGAACGTCAGTTATGTCACTGGATGCAACGTAATCCTACATGTCGAGCCAGAGGGGCAAGGAACCAAAATATGTCAGATTGAGTTGAGTTTTGTACAGCACCAGTGGCCTGTAAACCTTCCTCAGGTCTACATGACCCTCTAAGAGTGGGTCATGTAGGGTCTTGCAAAGTATATATTATGCACAATCATTGTGTTAGTCTGACACAAATGCAAATAAAGTGTCCAAAAAGCCGCAATTTGTCTGCAAACGTGAATTGGAAAAGCTAGCCAGCTTCACAACGTTTTCCACAGACCCTTGCAAAGGTTGAAATAAACTTTGAACTTTACTCAACCCTACTCTGATTGAGAGGCAGAAGGCATATATGTTGGGAAACCTTTTTTATTTTTTAATACACTGTAATAGACTGCTGGCTTTTACAAACTGTCTGAGTAAAGTTTTATAGAGTGTCCCATCTGCATAGTCAAGGGAGGCGCTGCGAGGTATTGTAAGGTATGTGACCACACAAGAAAGGTGTGCTGAAGCATCCGTACTAAGACTGAGCCTATTTGTATTGTATTGTACTGTAATTGCATTTATATAGCGCTTACTGACCCTGACGAGGCGACAGAGCACTTTTCAGCAAGTAGCACACAAACCCAAAAAGGATTAGTGGATCAGTATAGTGAAATTGTGTAATAAGGAAGAGCGCAACACGTGCCCTGGCAATTGGACTGTAATAATGTGACACCACTATAGTTACAGGTGTAGTGCCCAGTGAGAGAAACAGTGAGTATGTGTTGGAGGTGTGGTGAGCAATGATTATGCAGAAGAATCAATTCAGTGGTGTAGCGCCGATTTTCCCTAGCAGCACACCAGGAGCTACACAGAGGGTGAAATAGTTCTAGATTATTACATATTATTATTCTAAGAAAGTAGGCTGGGAGAAACTGCAGATAGGAGCTGCACGTGCTCTGGAAAACTACAATAAGGGTCAAAGACTGTAAGAGGTAAGGAGGCCTGGACATTTGAAGTGACGCCCCTGAAACAGTTATTTTCGTTTATAGCACTGCCTGAATCTATAAAACGCCCGTTACTCAGCCCTGAAACAAGTCATCAATACAGTTTCTGAGACAAGAGTCAGTGCCACCAGAGAAATACGCACCTGTCAACCACCAAGGACAAATATTCTTAAATTGACACGATGGAGGCTGAGTACCGAGCCGGGGCTGTAACCACAATCTTTCACGTTGTTTAGTTCCTCCATACACAGAAATAAAACTCGGTTCCCCCCTCTTCTGAAGTCCTCCTTTTATTTTCCAAATCTAGCAACACGGTGACATATTAACATCTTTTCATTGGTTTTTGAATGGCACGTCACCAGCTAGTGGGGGCTTGACAACAGCTTTGCCGAAAAACGTAAGTTTAGCAAAAACACTTACTTACGCGGACACAGCTCTCCTTTTGTTTGGACTCGACTGTGGTGGTGGCTGGGGCCCTACCCTAGGGGCTCTGTAGTGCAAATCGCCCAGCAGCAGCAGCACTCCCCCCGACCCCGAGACTGTCTCCTCTTCTCAGTCTAATCGCGTAGAGGTGGCGCACGTCAGAGAAGCACAGCGCGGGGGCTGGTCCAGGGCCGTCATTGGTAGTGCTATAAGATTGACGGCCCTGGGACCCACAAAGTACTAGGTATGCCGCCACTGCGCATCGCACCATCACCACTAAGCTAGGTGGTGCGTGCGTGGCCGAGGCGTGCGTCCACACTGCAGTCTTTGGTGCTGTAAGCAGGTGCGCTTGCACAGCATTGGTGTCACCCCATGACAGTGGTGTCACCCGGTGCGGTCCGCACCCCCCCGCACCCCCCTAGTGACGCCACTGCACCCTCGTGCTAACTCGGGCACCACCTAAACCCATACTCGATACTACAGGGGGAGTCAAAATGACCCAGCAAAACAAGGCAAAAAACACAAGAAGGTAGGGGATTCCGCCCAACTAGAGTAATCAATAACAAAGAGTATCTGGTGCAATAAGAAGCCAAGTTTTCGGACTCTTTTTAAAGCTAGCTTCATTATTTATTACCTGAGTAGGTTATTCCATTGCTTTTCAAAGAGCCAGCCCTTCTCTGTTTCGAGAGGTTAAAGTTGTCACAAGGTTTTAGGATAATATCCTGGTATTTGTTAAGTGTGGACGAGCATGACAAGGTGTTGAAGAATGAGCTGAATTATTGAAAGAGAGGGGTGTGACATTAAGAAGGGGGAAATCTAAAATAGAAGTGGAAGCATTGGTTTACTCGGGTCATCAATTGTGTGAAAAAGGAAAATAATTTATGGAGGATCTATTAAAAGTAATCAGCGAAGCACCAAATCCTAAGAATGAAGACCATTTACATTTCTTTGCAGGGCTAATACAGTTTTAAACACTCAGCGTACTCAAAGGAGTGGAGTACGCTTTTAGCATGCCTGTTCAATCATATAATCAGAACAGGGGAAATACCAAAGTCGTGGAAGGGGAGTATTGTAATTCCAATTCATAAGAAAGGCTCCAGACTGCTCCCTGGTAATTATCGCCATATTGCTCTCCTGGACACAACCAGGAAGATTTTTGCGGCTGCTGTCTTAGACCATCTAAAAGACTGGGCATTTACAACCGGCTCTATCCCATTCTGTCAAGCTGGATTTAGATCCAAACACTCGGTCACAGACAATATTGCAGTACTCCAAACAATACTGGAAAAATATGTGGTCAAAAAATCGCAAGTACTATATGCAGTGTTTGTAGATTTTACCACCGCTTTCGATAGGGTCGACCGAGTCAAGCTTTGGTACAAACTCAAAAAATGGGAATCCCACAAGACCTTCTCCATTTAATAACATTACTTTATTCCGGGACATGGTGCCAAGTCCAAATGGGGAGGGAGAAGGGTCTTACCTCCCCAATATCAACCCCAAATGGCCTGCGTCAAGGGTGTCTCTTAGCCCCCTTATTGTTCATTATATTCTTTATACTTGAGTGACCTACCACAAAATCTTAACCAGGTCAACAACTTTCCGCCGAAGATTGCTTCTACTAAAATCCATTGTTTGGTGTATGCTGACGATGCAGTAAACCTCGACTTGACCCCATTTGGCCTCCAAAGAAATCTGTTGGCACTTACCAGATACACCGAAGAAAATTATTTAATTCCAAATGTCACCAAAACAAAAATTTTACCATTTACAAGAAAGAAGACCTATCACAAATACAACTGGTTATTAGGGGGAACACCATTGGAAATTGTCAAAGACTACATATATCTTGGGAGAATTTTCACTCAGTCTTTATACAATCAGCCTCACCTCCAAAAGATGGGTCGAAGCGCAGATATCCATTCAGGGGCTCTTCAAAGACTTTATTCTTCCACTGGTCAAAGGCACTTTTCTTCCTTGTTCCAGGTATATAGCTAAAAAATCCCAGCTGTTTTGGCTTATGCTATAGAACATATACCAATAACAGAATGGAATGGAATGGAATGGAAGCAAATTGACATCAAAGAAGCGAAAATCCTGTGGAAACTAACCAGGATGTCACAAGCAGTCCCGGTTCAAGCTCTCAGGTTAGAACTATCGCTAGTTAGTTCCTACGCCAGAGGGATCTCAAATATAATTAGATGGGCGTACAACCTGGTTCATGCAGATCAAGGATGTCTAAGAGCACTGTTAAAAATAGAGTCACTCCAGCCAGACTCTCCGAAGTACGTTTTTGGTAAAAACCTAAGCATTGCTTTTATATTGACATCACTTTACCCAGAAATGTTAAATTCTTGGTCACCAGCCCAACTGAAACTTTGCTTGAAGCACCTAACCCCAAGGATAAGCATGGAATTGGACATTCAACACTGCTCCAGGCTCTCAACGTACAATCAGTACGTGGATACAATAGTTTAAAAAAAATTCAACCATATATCTTTTTTAATTTAAATCACGGAGTTAGGAGAAGTATTATACAAGTACGGCTCGGAATATTACCCCTGCAATCACACACATTCAAGTGGTCATTAAAAGAAGGAGGGACTAATCGCTGTGACCTATGTAAAGGTGGGGTGCAAGACCTAGAACACGTGCTGTTCATTTGTCCAAATGAGACTGTGGTAGCAGCCAGGAACAGATACATAATTACGATCAAAATGAAATGTAAAATAAATTCGGTCCAGAATTTGATATCACTCTACCAAGCTCCACCAAATGAATTTGTGTGTATTAACATGTATAACTTTTTAAAAACATTTTTAAAATTGCATTAGTGTAATAATTTTATGAGTAAAAAAATGTAATCGTTATTTTCTAAAAAATGTGTTGTTCTCGTAAGAGAACTGAATCAAATAAAAATGATTTCATTTCATTTCGTTTCAGTTTTAAACACTCAGTCTTCTTAACTTTGTAGAAGTTACTGCACTGACGAGAAGCTTGCTCAAGAAGAATGCAAACTTTTTGGGGACCGAATTAATGTGAGAAGGCTTCTATACATGTAAATATGGGGATTGTATCAGCTGACCCACTAAAATAATTTATTACCAAGGGCGAAATAACTGTAAATGTAAATGTATGTATAGGCATTTATATAGCGCACTACTTACCCGTAGGGTCCCAAGGCGCTTCGACCACTGCGAAACCCTTCCTGGCTTCCCTGAGAGATGGTCCCTTAATGGGTATCTCCAGGGTGAGACCAGGCATCCCCGGCGGTCTGGTGGGGCCGTTAGTGAAGATGAGGCAAGCTAATGCCCAGAGTTGCCAAGTGTGATCGCTGATCAGAGTGGGCACCGAGGCGAGAGAATTATCGAGTCCGCTGACCCTGGTCCAGAAACCTGCCGCGCCAGGAATCGAACCCTGGTCCCGGGCCGTCCTCTGCTCTCGGGTCTGCCGCCTCTAACCAGTGAGCCACACTACTTCACAGTCCTAACAGATACTACAGTCTGAGGACTAGGAGCTATGCTGCTCACTGAAAAGGATGTTTGAGAAGAAGTTGCTTCAAAGGCGGTAAATGGAGCTGTAGCAAGCTATTTTATTATTGAAAAGTGGGCACTGGCATGTTGGTGGGATGTACGCCATTTTACATTGTATCTGTGAGGATCAGAATTTATTCTCAATAAGGATCTCAAGCCATTGATACATTTATTCAGTACAAAAAGAGCAAGTCTAGCCACTGCACACATATGTGTGTATGCATGTACGTATGTGGTCTTTCTATAGCACCAACCTAGTCAAAAGGTAATACATCGCTGTACAGTGTCAAAGATAAGGCTAACAAAATGACAACATTGTTTACAGGTATTCACTGCATTTGTGGAAAGAAAAAAGCTATGACAGGTGTTTTATCACCTCTACTGTTGCATAAACGGGATGTGGATTTCCAAGAGGAGGAGGAAAGTGAAGAATGTGTGTCTTGAAGAGGAGATGCATTGCTCCACTGTGAGACCATTTCATATGTGCAATGTGATGAACAACAGATTTAAGGGGTGTCTGAAGAGAGTGATTTAGGTCATAAGGAAGGTGCATATGATCAAGTTTCAGAGTAACTGACAATTAATAGGGGCATCATTTGGAGTCTAGATTTAATAGGTTTGCAGAGTATGCTAAGAAGGAAGGTCTAGCAACTTTCTCGTGAGAAACACATTGATCTAAGGACAATGAAAAGGTGGGTGTGCGAATATTGTAGATGGCCTTCGCTTGATAGGGGTGCCAAGCATTTTGTGAGGGGCTGCGTACCATATGCGATGAGTGACAACGTGCAAATCAAGGTGTCTTTACTAACCCTGGGCGTAGTTCGCGTAGCCGCACTCCGCGAAGCTACGCGAAGCCGCACTTGCACTCCGCGAGCTACGTGTAGCTCCGCGGACATGCGTAGTAGCTTGCTAGACCCGTTCGCGCGCCGTTTTTCGTCTTCGGGAGCGCGGTGCGCGTGTTCGGGGCGCTGCCTGCATGCTCGCAATAGCTAGCGCGCTAAGTTACTCAATGAGGTTTGTCCCGCCCGCTTGCGTTCCCTTATTTCCGGTTCCGGGTCACAAGTAACGTGTTCGCGTTGTGTTAGACATGTTCGGGAACTCATCTTCTCGTTCGCACTGCCAAAGTGCGTGATCGCGTCAAATATCGCGCGAACTTACCGCGGCGGTCGCGACGGGCAGAGCCATCTTCGATTTCACACTCTGGCTATGGTTTTGGGCCTACTTCAGCATCTCACTCCTATCTCTTCCATCCTGGTCTTTTCCCTCAGTTTTTCTAACTTTCTTTACTTCTTACCTATTTCTGTCTGTGCCTAGGTGTATATTTCTCATTTTATTTTTACTTTTACCACTTTTTTTGCAACTTTTCTCTTGTTTTATATTACTTCCTTCTTTTATCTTTCTTCTTTCTTCCCCTAACCTTTTTGTCTTCAACTTTCCTTCTCCCCTCCACCCAGAACCATGGTGAAGGGTGCCAGCAGAATCGGCGGCTCAAAGGGCAAGGCGGCTGTGCCTAAAAAAACCAGGCTGCCTTGCGGCAGAATGCGCCCGGCAGGAGTGACGCCCCGCCAACTTTTTGGGGAGGAGGAGTTGGCCGCCCTGGTCTTTTTTATCCAACGTCACCTCCCCTTGACTTTGGCAGCAGGCGGCAGGCCCGGCTCCGGATACCAGCACATTGAAGAGCGTCTCCGGCGGTGGGCGAAGGTGCGCCGTGCAGTCTTCCGCTGCTCCGGTATCCGGCGTACCCACCATCAGCTGTCCCACCGCTGGGCCGACATTTTGGACCGGGAGCAGGACCTGTTGGACCTGCTTGGTGTGGAGGTTGTGGGTCTTGGTGAGTGGCTACCCCAAAAATAAAGTGTGTATATATATATATATATATATATATATATATATATATATATATATATATATATATATATATATTTATATACATATAGATTATATATATATATATATATACATATATATATATATATAGTTGTATAAATATTGTTATTGTATCTTTGTAAATATTGGCTGAATAAGTAACGCGATGACTGTTGCCCCTAGTTACATTTGCGATGTATTCCGGTATATCTACTGTCATTGTATGACAGTGTTCTTGTTCTTCACTGGCTCTTGCGTGTTGTTTCAACTTGGCGCTAGCTGTTGCTGTTTATTGATGTGAGATTTTCTTTATTGCTGAGAACTGAAGTTAGTTAATGCTATTAATAGAGTCTTGTCCTTCCTTTGTCCGTCAGTGAAATAACGGTGGATGGATAATTGTACGTTGTTTGCATATTGTAGCATTTTTTTCACGGCCTTCTCTTCTGCATGAATGGAATCCTTTTCTTGCAAAGAATGCTAACGTTACTTTGTTCTTCTTACCTCAGCCAGGGCCGGCTCTAGGGGGCATGTGCAAGCTGTGCAACTGCACAGGGGCACCAAACTTCAGGGGCCACCGCACCAATAGATATCCTTAATTTAATAATACTCTAAGGATGGATACATATTTGCGTTGCGGCCCCTGGCATGGATTTGTTGCCTCCGGCTCTGTTCCACTGTAGCAGTGTGATTTGCAATTATGTCTATGTTTCACATCACTCAATGTATTTATCTATGTTTATTATTTTAATTTTTACATGAACCACAGAACCCAGGGGCAAGCAGAATACAGGGACCGAGTCGGCGGGTGAACCACCAGTTACACAGAGCTCCTCTACTGAGGATCCTGCTGCTGTCCCCAGTAAGTCCAACAGTGCTTGTTTTTTCCTCTGTAATGTGTCTGCAGTGCTTTGTCAATTGACAGCAACCAAGTAGGCATCCAGAATGATGTTTGTCTAGTATTTTTGTAAACGTTAGTATACCACTACTAGTCTTGTGGGTATTCTTCTATCTCCTATGGAGTTATATACATATTACACAACTATGTAACTATGCACACGAAAATTGGATGTTGTTGGTACTGATAGGCAGGTTGGACCTTACTTACACCTCAGTCACAGAACTCTGAGGAACGCACAATTCACTGAACGTCAGCCTATATGGCCTGAGTCATTGGTCTATTGTTCAAATCACACTCCTGAACCCCAATACCAAGATGCCGAATGCTTTTAGGACACAAACCGTTACCTAAGAAACCCCCTTTTGCTCACTCACTCGTGTGAGTCTCTAAGACAACAGACACTGAAAATAAACTTCAGAGTCAAAGTGGTCATTCAAAAGCTTTATTTTGTTAGAAGTAAGTAAGTAACATCAATGTTTTTAAGTGCTTCCGTCCAATACGTTGAAGGGCCCACCAGAAAAAATCCAGAGTTAAAACAGGCATAATAAAGTAATCAACATTTGTACAGCTACTAGTGCACAATAGGGAAATGTGGCAACTATCGGAGACCTCTCACCAACGTATACTGGTCAGATATTCCTCTTTTTTTGTAAGCTATGGAAATGTCCGCTTCGTAGAAGGCAATCTTCTCACCTGCCGAAAAATAATGACAAAAGTGGTGCACGTTAGACAGTATTAAATACATTTATGCCAGTTTTATGCAGCCATGCTAAAAAGAAGTTGTAACCTGTAAGCAAACTCTATCCCACAATCCACATAGAAAACTTAAATACGGGCCCTTTTACTTTCCCACCTCTTCAGGTGTATGCATTGAACAATGATGTGTTGCCCCAGAGCGTCTTCTCGTACTGCGCAACAAGCTGCGAGTTAACACATGCGCAAAACTGGATACATTGATGTACAAAGGTTACATAGTTCACTTCCAATTTCCAAGGACTAGAGTAGCAGGACAGATGAGATGAGCTTGGGTACCATACCATAACAATGAATGCTAATAATATGTGTAGTGACTCTGCTGTACTATGCAATGTGGACTCATACTGATTACGTACGTTGGACTTAACTGTTTTGAAGAACTCCATTCTTGGTGAACAAGTACAAAGGGGGCTGTGCATCCATCTAAAAAGGCGTACTTATTTTTATAGGTGCAGAACCCTTACCATCGACCAGTGCCGACGGGGACAGCGGCGCTGCTTCAGCGCTCCCGGCGGGGACAGGAGGAACAGAGGCACCTACACCAGCAGCAGTGGGGGGGGAGCCAACAGCGGCGGGCGATGGTAAGTTACATTCAATAGTGATCTGCATTACTTGGTGGGAGGGGAAAACTTTCTCACTGTACTCTACTGGAAAATATATGATGTTACCTTTACTTGTCATTAGCATGCTAAGCATTACCACTACAGTAATGCAAGTGCCTGATAGCAGTCGGATGCATGGGTTGTTGTTAAAGCATGTAAAGGGGAAAACACAGCTGCCAGCGTGGTTGGGAGACACACCCAATACCGGTGGTTAGTGGATAGTCTCAGCAGCTGCGGTGTTTTGGGCAAACCCAAAGGCAAGGGAAGGAGGGGACGACTGGGTGCATGGGTCGTTGCTGGTGAAACACAAACCAAATAAGGTTTGTTGCGCGGTATAAAGTATTATAGTCTTTACTAGACATGTGCTACTAGCTGCCCCCTGTTAATTAATGTTACTTTGAGAGTGTTCCCGCCTTCCCGGAACAAAAGGAGATATGTAAAAGACAGGTGTTCGTTCTAATGTGTGTGACCGTTGAAGTACACCCATGCTAATAGGGCAGGCATAAAGCCGTGACAAAAAGTCCGACAAATTAATAGAGGCTGTAGAATGTTCAAGATAGACGCAACACAATTTCTGGTACTCAGCTTGCTTGCTAGTGCTACTGTGCCGCCCACTATGTGTTGAATCAATGTTGTGTTCTTGATTTGCGGGGAGTTTGGATTAACAATTCTGTTTCTTTCTTTATAGTTACTCCTTCCCAAAAACCAACCAGGAAGGAGTTGGCAGTCCGGGCCCGGCAGCGGAAACTGCAGGCAATTGTAGAGGCCTACCGCCGGCTGGTGGATCAGGCCGAGGAGGAGGAGGAGGAGGCGGCGGCAGCAGCTGCTGCCTCTTCCAATGCCCCGGGCCCCAAGCCTGCAGGACTACGTCGCCGTGGTCAGGCAGCCGCCCGCCGCCGCATTGTTACATCTTCGGCGGCCCCCCCACAACAACAACAACAACAACATGCATGCAAGTGTAGGTGCCGTGATTTCAAAGCAAAGATTCTCCGCCGGGTAGCGAAGTTGGAGGAGGAGCGGAAGAAGCAGGAGGACGGTCTAGAGGAGCGTGTCAAGATACTGGTGGACAAACACCTGAAAGCCCGCCGGCTTTGAAATGGACCCTGTTTTTTGCCCCTTTTTTAATCCTTTTGTTGGTGGGTGGGATGTGGGAGTTGGGGTGTACATTTGGGTTGAAATTTGGTTGGGGTTAGGGGAGGGTAGGGACAGCTCTGGGTCAGGGGGTTACATTAGTTATATATTTTATTTTTCTATTATCATTATTAAAATATAAAAATAAAACAAAGATATTATTTTCACAAGAAAACATTTGAAGTTCATTTGTGTTTGTTGGGGGGGTGGAGGGGGGACTGTTTCACCAAATAATGTACGTTGTGCAACATGAACATGCACTACGAACGATAAATTAAGTACTGACTGCACCTGTAGTAGTAGGGTCACAAGTGCATAAATAATTTATATTATTAAATAACATGGGAAAATTGCCCATCACGTGAGTCTGAAGTTACTACTAGTATACTTTAATTCCATGCACATTTGCTCAGAGTCGGCTAAACAATCCTATGCAATGCATTGCATCATTCCTTTAACATACCTGTCCTAGTTGTCAGGGAAGAGGAGCTCGTCCTCAAACTCTGTGCGTTCAGACAGAAGTAGGTCATGTAACCCAGTAGTGAGGACGTCTTCTTCACACTCGCTTTCTTCATCCGGCGGTGATTCACGTACTTGATAGTCTGGTGGTATGAAGCGTTGATTCATTTTTATCATTGTCAGCCGCTCCACGCTTTTGGGGGAGAGACTAGTCCTTTTCGATGTGACAATGGCACCAGCAGCACTGAAAACCCGCTCAGAGGAGACACTGGCTACAGGACAAGCCAGATACTTTATCGCCAGCCTGCTCAGCACTGGCCACTGTCTCCTTCTTTCATACCAATAGACCAATGGGCTTTGCTCCATGAACACCTCTGTTGTGTCATCCAGATAGGCCTGAACCATCCGCTCAATGTTCATTGGTGCTCGGCTTTGCTGGTCCTCTTTTCCCTTTGCAACAGCAACGGACTTACCCATCCCTTTCTGTATAAAAAAAGCAGTTATGCTTTTGGTTGGGTCTGCTGAATCAGATCGTGTAGGTGCTGCTTTTGGTACTGTTGGTGCCTGCTGGAAAGCAGACGCACTGCTCTCACGCTGTGAAGAACTTGCGTCAGGAGTACTTGGACTGGCCTGGGCTGGCAGTGGCAGGCCTTTAAGTAACAGCCGTTCAGTTTCTAACTCATTAGCTTCCGCAGCTATGGAAGTTTTGTACTTGTCAACATCCTCATCTGAAAATGGAATTACTTCGTTACTGCTGACAAATAATTTGTACCGTGGATCCAAGATTGTTGCAGTTATGTAATGTTCACCTGACACAATATTGTTGAGCCTTACATTTTCACACAAGCGGTTGACTAAGCCCTTGGCTAAGGTGTATGCATCAACTTTTTGTTCGTCACCTTCGTATGTTTCACAGACCTCCTTCACCTGTTGCTCAAGCATGTACAACAATGGGATGGCTTGGCCCATAGTACAGTCCTCCCTGCTAACTGCACGTGTGAAGACCTCAAAGGGTTGTAGCATCTCTGTGATGCATTTAATGAGGTCCCACTGCCACATCTCAATGGTCAGGGCTTTAAGATTAACAGTAGGATCCCCTAATCTTCTTGACATGACATAAGCATTCAGTGGGATGTACTGCTCAAAGAGACGCTCAAGCATGAAATAAGTTGAGTTCCAACGTGTTGGGACCTCCTGTATCAGTGCTTTGACTGGCAACCTATGCTCTTGCTGAATGACCCGTAGCAGCTTCCGTCCTTTGAAAGAATGGTTAAAGTGCGTGCATATTCTTATGCAGATGGCCATTATGTTGCTGACTTTGGCTTCATTTTTCAGAAAGTCTTGCACGACTAAGTTTATGCAGTGTGCCAAACAGGGTACCCTGAAATAATGTCCTTCTCTCATTGCCTTCACTACATTACTGCCATTGTCGGTAGAAACAAAACCAATCTTAAGGCCTCTTGGTTTCAGCCATTCAAAGACCTTGTCATTAAAGTCAGACAAAATGTTTTCAGCAGTATGACTTTTGTCCATACCAAACATGGCTATAGTTGCATGTCTGCGCGTGTCATTAAAAATTCCAGCAACGTCACGGAGGCCTGAAGTTAACTTGTCTTTAACACCTGCAAAAGAGATCCAGTGTGCGGTGATGCACATGAAATCTGTAGCATCGCAACTGCTCCACATGTCTGTTGTCAGGTGGATACAATGGACAACACTCTGTTGTAAGGCTTTCCCAATCAATTCCAGCACATCGTGGTGTAGTGCTGGAACAGCCACTCGGGCAAAATAGTAGCGACTGGGAACGTTCCATTTTGGGCAGAGGGTTGCCACTAATTCCAGAAATCCAAAAGCCTCAACAAATGAAAATGGGAGAAGGTCCAGTGCTAACATTTTCGCAAGTTTGGCATTGTATAAACGTGCTACTGGGTGGTTCCGCTCGTACTTTCCCTCCTGCCTTAACATGCTAGGAATGGTAAGCTGCTTTGCATGTCTTTGAGTTGTGCTAGACGGACCACCTTGCATCGCAGACTTTGCACTCCTTGGTGTTTCCAGCTGACTCTGGTGCCACTGAGAAGTTGCAGATGCGGAGGATGTGGTCTTTACCACTCCAGTGCTGGCGACAGGGGTCGATTGTGTACCACTCCTAGATAGAAGGTCATCGTCTCCCTCTTCTTCTACCTCCTGATCAACCATGAGTGGACCTTGTACCACTGTATCCCCACCAACAGGAGTGCTAACATTTTTTAAGCTTGCAAGGTGGTTCTCCCACCTGATCACGTGTGTTTTTTTCAAATGGGTCGTTTGGCCTCCAGTCCCATAGTTTGTACCAAGCTTACCACGACTAACATTGGCTCCTGCCATAGGAAGAGGAGGACCCACTGCCAATGCCGGATGGACTGGAGGATTGTGGAATTTCACTATGGGACAGCTCAGTCCTAGTACTGCCACTACCTCCTTCTGTTGAAGTGGCGCTTCTGCTGGATGTCGGATGCTGCCGGGCCTTCGCTGTTGAAAAAATTGGAGCTGGTGTTACTGTGGGTGTTGAGTGTGTAGGAGTTATGCGTGGTACCTGCTCATCAGTCATTGCAGCATTTCTGGATAGGGTGAAAATGTTTGTCTCTACATCCTCTGCACCAGGAATAACGCTTGTGATGATGACAGTGTCAGACCCGTCTTTATCACCAGCAGTATCCTGCTCACCTACATCGACCTCCATAAGTTCAAGCCTGCCTGGAAACTTCCTTTTTCCTAGCATGGTCTTCTTGGGATGTCTCTCCTTTGAATGCGCAGATAGTTGTGGCTGCCAATCCGTATCAAGGTCATCGGAAGGGATGCTTTGCGAAGAACTCGATGCACTAACCCTCCTTTCCCTTGGTGAATTCGAAGGAAATAGATCACCTACAGAAGTGGCTTCCTCTTCTTCTTGCTCGGAAGGAGGCTCTACTTCCTGAACTGCCCCGACTTCGGGAGGAACAACTACTACTATTTGGTGCGGAGATGGTGGTTGTTGTTCTTGAGGAAGTACTATTGCGGGCTGGGGTTTTTCAACAACAACTGTTGCGGGCGGTGGTTGTGGTTGTTCAACAACTGTTGCGGGAAGTGGTTGTGGTTGTGGGTGAACAACTCCTATTGCGGGCGGTGGTTGTGGTTGTTGAACATCTACTGCTGGCGGTGGTTGTTGAGCACTTCCATCTTGCGTGGATTGTGTACTACTTTGAGACAGCGATAAGTTTAGTTCTGGCTCAGTATCACTGCTCGCAAGCAGAAGGCTGGCTACCTCTTCGACCCTCATCATGTGCTTGGCCCTGGGATGCTGGCTTGCCCCCACTAATGCAGATGTGCTGGTCCCAGCTTGCACCCCAGACCCCGCTGCTGCAGGCGTACCTTTTGGGGTGCCAAAAAAGGTTTTGGGGTCCATACCAGACTTAAGTGACACTTCCTTCTGCTGTTCCTTCTTCGCAGCAACTTTCTTTGTGGTGGAGGACCTGGTAGCTTTCTTAGGGCCCATCTTCTTCTGATGTCAGTCAGCTCACAGCAGCACAAATTGCAGAGATGTCTGGTCAGATGAGTCACACACCACACGTGGCGTACAACTGAAGGAAGTCCGTCTGGCGGTAGAACGAGCGATGGATGAAAAAACAACCAGCACCTCCTCAGTCTTTTTTGTGCACCTACAAGTAAAGAAGGCAGAACAACATCAGTCAAACAAGCAGTAAGGCAACATGAACAATTGAAAGACACACAGGTCAATGTATAAAAGACAAAACAGAAGACTAATAATACCAGTCCAGCAGCACCACAGCTCAAAGGCCACATGAAGTCCAGAAAGAACCAATAAAGTGAAGCAGGCCTATAGATACCAATATGGACAGAAAAACGAGGATGCCTGCTGCACATGACAGGTTAATGTGCAAGGAATAAATAGCCCATGGCTAAGACAGAGGTTGTAAACATAACACCGCAAAAACACATACAAAGAAACCCCTGCCCAGGCTCCCAAAACAACAACCAAATGACAAATTCTGTTTTTTTGGGTGCACAAGAAAGACCTGCAACATTTTTGAGAAACTTTTATGCAACTCGGGACATATTGTCCGCGAGAATGCTAAATCGGCATGTTCGGCAGCGCGAACGGAATAAAAAGTCGTGTTCGCGTTCCCGAGCAAGTACATTGAGTGCGCGAACACGACAAAAAATGTAAGTTCACGTGCTCACATGGTGCGAAGTTACCAAAACTACCCAAGCTGTATTCCTAGGGTTACCTAATGGAAGAAATTGACAGAGTATTTAAAGTTTAAACACACCCAAAACCAGAAATACCCCACACATAAAAATAAGATTTTCTATATCAATCCAAGCCATCCATGATTTTCACATTAAGGGTACACCACAAAAACAGTTGATTAACTTTCATGACCCTATGAGTAGTACCTATGGCCTACTGCCAGAGTAGGCCACAAGGTTGGAGGCCTATGCCTATGGCAAAAGCACAAAGGAAGGACACACAAAATGGCCGCCGACATAGGGCCTGGCCACCAACAACAACATGGCAAAATCACAAAGGATGTATACACAAAATGGCCTCCACCACATGGCCTGGCCACCAACAACAACATGGCAAAATATATCACAAAGGAAGCATACACAAAATGGCCGCCACCACATGGCCTGGCCACCAACAACAACATGGCAAAATCACAAAGGATGTATATACAAAATGGCCTCCACCACATGGCCTGGCCACCAACAACAACATGGCAAAATATATCACAAAGGAAGCATACACAAAATGGCCGCCACCACATGGCCTGGCCACCAACAACAACATGGCAAAATCACAAAGGATGTATATACAAAATGGCCTCCACCACATGGCCTGGCCACCAACAACAACATGGCAAAATAAATCACAAAGGAAGCATACACAAAAAGATCACCACCATAGGGCCTGGCCACCAACAACAACATGGACAACTTTACAAAATGGCCTCCACCACATGGCCTGGCCACCAACAACAACATGGCAAAATAAATCACAAAGGAAGCATACACAAAATGGCCGCCACCACATGGCCTGGCCACCAACAACAACATGACAAGAAAGAGAAGACAGACAATAATGCCTATGGCAAAGGGACAATGCTTTGCTTCAGAAAATGGACACACCACACCACCGCCCAAATTGGTCACCCCACCCCAAAAAAAAAAAAAAAAAATAACAGAGGAGAGAAAATGGAAGTGGTCCATGCTCCAAAAAGAGAAAAGTACTACCAAAATGAGAACATAACATAAATGAGGAATTTTTAGGTGCACAAGAAAGACCTGCAACATTTTTGAGAAACTTTTATGCAACTCGGGACATATTGTCCGCGAGAATGCTAAATCGGCATGTTCGGCAGCGCGAACGGAATAAAAAGTCGTGTTCGCGTTCCCGAGCAAGTACATTGAGTGCGCGAACAAGACAAAAAATGTAAGTTCACGTGCTCACATGGTGCGAAGTTACCAAAACTACCCAAGCTGTATTCCTAGGGTTACCTAATGGCAGAAATTGACAGAGTATTTAAAGTTTAAACACACCCAAAACCAGAAATACCCCACACATAAAAATAACATTTTCTATATCAATCCAAGCCATCCATGTTTTTCACATTAAGGGTACACCACAAAAACAGTTGATTAACTTTCATGACCCTATGAGTAGTACCTATGGCCTACTGCCAGAGTAGGCCACAAGGTTGGAGGCCTATGGCAAGAGCAAAGTGGCTGGAAACATTAAATGGCCGCCAACACATGGCCAGGCCAACCACAGAAAGTTAATACAATGAACTCATGCATGCCTACACACTAACTACATGGGGTACTAGGGTCACATATTGGCTTAAAAATTAGAAACATTTTAAATTCCACAAAATGCAATGTTAGAAAAAAACTACAATTTGGGACCTCATGAAAGTACAGGCCTCCATCAATAATTTCATTCCAGGATTGAATACTGTTGTTAAAAAAAAAATCAAATCAAACAAGCACAAGTCTACATCACTCATACATTACACAAACTTACTTGAAAAAGAGAATTCCAATTCAAAAAGTCCTCATTAAATCCAAGGTAAATCAGTAATGCAGCCAACACAGACAGAAAGTGATCCTTCCAGCTCAAAATCCAAAGGAAAGTGAGCACCACATGGACAAAGCACTGGGAGGAGCCTGGTGGACAGGAACAGGAAGTTGTAAACTCAAGAGCCCTTCCTCCTTACTCTGCAAAACAAGAGTAGAAACAAAAAGAGGGGTCCTTCCCCCCTAAAAATAAAGCCAAAGGTACAACTTTAAGGTTTTTTGCTTTTTTTTCCTAACCAAAATGGTAATTTATTATGGTTTTAACATGCTCGCGAGTTATTCTGTGCAAGAATGCAGTTTCTGCGTGTTCGGCAACTCGATCTTACCAAAAAGCATCCTCGCGCATCCTTATGACGCTATCTCGCATCAAAATGACGTTATCGCGTTCGCACAGTCGCACGGGACTGTGCGAGAGTGTTTCCAAACATGGTGGCACAAGCGACCAGGAAAAAACGAACGCAGAACGAAGGTAAGCCATTGCCGCGCACGCGATAATGTTATTCAGCGCGCGAGAACTACGCTACGCACCGGATCGCGGAGTTATCGACAGCTACGCGTTCTCCGCGGAACGCGGAGCTGCCGAAACTCCGCAAGCTCCGCGAACGGAGCGTAGTTCTTCGCCCAGGGTTAGTCTTTACCAGTCAAGTCAATAGAGATTCCCAGTTGTAAGCAATACAATTTAGGGATTAAGGGTAGCTTGCCTTAACAATATGTTGTAATATTTTATCTCTATTCATCTGTGAAATATGGGGACAATGTCACTTAAAAGACTATAATCGAATTTCTAAAGGAGAGTGCTCCAGAGAAGACTGTAAAAGACAACAATAGTTGGCATTCAAGCTGTCTAAGGATTTTCTGGGTAGTGAAGGAGTATAATATCATCCGAGATCTAATTGCCTGGTGGAACATTTTAATCAAGTATTTAAGAGGAGAATCCAGTTGGCTTTCTAAAGTGGGCTGAACTGGAATGAGGATATCAGAAATATGATTTGGGTGGTGCGCTGCAAACCACAGACCAGCAAAGGGGTCTTTTCTTTGGTGCTTCTAGGGGTAAGGGTCACAGGAACTTTGCTCAACTGGAGGTAGTGGAGAAGGACATTTACAATTGCAATTCCTTTTACTTTGTGTTAGATTTGGGGGTCTCTAGATGGCACAGGTAGGTACTGATGACAAATAGGACCCTTGCCTCTAGTCAGGGTAAGGGGGTACACTCCTAAAATAACCCCTGCTCACCCTCTTGGTAGCTTGGCATGAGCAGACAGGCTTATCTCAGAGACAGTGTGTAAAGCATTTGTGACCACATACAGTAACCCAGTGACAACACTACAGATGGACACCACACATTTGCATATTAAAAATAAGTATTCTTTATATAGACTTAACGCAAGCCCACAAACGACAAAAATCCACAATACTATACTTAAAATTGTAGTTTTAGCTTAGTTCCGTTCTTAAGATGCAACACTTTAAATCAATGTACCTTGCCATGCGTGACGCTTCCACAACAAAAGTGTTGCAGTGATGGAGATGCAGCAAAGTTCCGGTGCAAAGAAATGAAGACATAAAGATCTTCCAGATGCGGCATGCTTCTCCGATGATGCGAGAAGTCTCGGTTCGATGCATCAACTGTAGCGGTAAAAACCCTTGTTCAGCGATGCGACGGCAACAGCCTTGGCTGCGACGCTCTTCTCCGACATTTGCGAGACGCTTCCACGCAATGTGGCAACTACAGCGGCGACATCCAAGATGCGACGGTAGCAGCTCTGACGGCGGCACACTTCTCCGTGGATGCGAGGCGCTTTTCTTGATGAGGTGCAGTGCGACAGCTACAGCGGTGACATCCACGAGTCGACAGCAGCAGTACAGTGATTGGTGAACACTACTAATGAGTGCAGACCAAAACGTAACCACATACTTTTGGTAGATTTCTTTTTGGGATTTTCTATTTTTGCAAAGAACTGCCAAGTTTAACCACCCTGAGTAAAGCAGCATCCATAGCATCTGTTGATTTTGTTGGGAGGGCAGGGAGAGAGGTAGGATGCATGAAATGTTTTTTTTTGTTATAATGGATTAACTGTGAATAGAATTTATTTGTGTCATTTTCAGTGGTTAAGTCCCACAGTGAAATCACACTTTGTACCTCAAGTGGGTGTGTGAGGGGGGGTTGTGTTGGGATTAGTCTAGAGCAAAGAACTTGACTTTTTGATTAGAACAGGCACATTTGATCCATTGACAACTGCTGCTGCTTGGTGGCTGAGTTGTTAGGACTCATTTTTATGGACTTACATTTTTCAAGCCAATAAATGTATTTCAATCAATCTCTGTGAAGCCGGCTTACCTGCAGCTTCGACCATTACGCTTGATTTTGATCTATGCAATGTCAGCTCATAAGTATAACATTCAAGAACCGTCTACCAACACAATTGCAAGGGTGTGAATCACCTGGGACCGCTAACAGAGCGTGCCACTGCCTCCAAAAGATATGGCCCTGCTGTCTTTTTGAGTGTTGTGAAATGACTCTTAAAATATGCATATAAATAAATAAAAAAGCCTGGGTCATGACAGCCATGCAAATCACCAAAACTACTGAAAGTGCCTAGTTTGCAAATGAAGACCCACTCTAGTTGCCATACAGACTTCCCATTATTTGATAAAATGTCTAAAAGCCCTTTGCTTATTTTGTCGATTAGTGTTTGGGGATCTGAAATGTTATAGTAGCAAGTCAACATCATGCATTTTAGCATGTTACATGTATAAATTCTGCTTACCTTAGGGTGACCGGGTATCCCGAATTTGCTGGGACATCCCCAGGGTTTCACCAGCTATCCCGATGAATTTCGGAAAATTTGGCCCTGTGCACGGTTTTCAGAGATGATCGACTGAAAACAGGGGGAGGTACGTTTTTAGGTCGAGAGACCGTCGCACTGCGAAGCAGTGGGCGGAGTCCCGAAGATTTTATGTTTTGGAGTTAGGGGGCTTGGAACCCGCCCCTCTTCTCCATTGGCTGGCTTCCTAAACGGAGGCCAGATATTGGAGGAGAGGGGCATCACTCCCTTTAAGCCCGGTAATTTTCGGAATCGGGGGCGTGTTTTTTTGCCTTCTTTCTACCTGTGACGTCATCCGTCACTCAAACATAAAAACACGCCCGATTCCGAAAAATTCTGAGCTTTGAGGCAGCAATTTCTGCCTGAAGCTCGCCATGATGGTGGACGCGACTCCCTAGCGCTCTGCTTCTCATCCCAATCGCCTTGCGCCTTGAGCCCCCCCCGCTCGACCGGACCACCCCGCACTCTGCCGCACTCTTGTTTCGGAGCGCCGCTCCCTTTGCAGCCCCCACCGCAGGAATGCCCTGCGGAGATCTCAGAGGGGCCTCTGACCGCACCGCTCCATTTGCAGCCCCCACCATTGGAAAAGACAGGCTGAGCTCGCACAGAGGCCTCTGACATCGCCTCTCCCAGCCTGCTCCTCAATGCAGCCCCCACCACTGGAAACAACAGGCTGGGAGCTCACAGAAGCCTCTGACATCGCCTCTCCCCGCCTGCTCGTCCTTTCAGCCCCCACCCCATTGCTGTATATAAGCACCACTCCTGTGCACAAACATGCGTTCTTTTCTTTCCGTGCCTTTGGATGCACTCCACTGCAGATGTTGTCAGATAACTTCTATACTTCTATACTATTCTATACTTATAACAGTGTGCTAGGAAACAATGTTCGAACTGAAGATGACCGGATTGACGCTGTGCCAGGACTGCAAGAAATAAATGTCAGTAACAGATCAGCACAAGATGTCTTTGGTGCCTCGACTCGCGGCACAACTCTGTTGTGTGATAAGTGTGCCCTCAGGCACCCAGACATCACTGAGTGCTGAGAGGCGAAGCAACACAAGCATATGCAAGATAAATGCAAGGAATGAGCATGGATGAAAGCAAACATTACGGTCTAAAAAGGTGGGCACATGCTTGCAATAAAAAGTTAACCATACCAGCAGATCAATGGTGCACTTTGCACAATACCATTGCAAGATGGTCGCTCTGTACATATCTCAGTGATCCGCCGTCTTGGAACTGTTTGATGCATAATTTATCACTGATTTGGTCTAGGAGCGCTCTACCCTGGCCACTGAATGCAATGCTTGGATTTGCATAAAGAACTCATACTGCGCCTTGATAACACAGGATAGCAGTCAGCTAGGCTTCTGGTTGCACTGGCAACTGAAGCAGCTGGCTAATTCCGGACGAGGCTCACATCTCTTGAAGCACCCATTAGCATGACTATTGGAGTTGCATGCTCAGTTTTTATATGGTGTTAATATCACACGAGTATGTCTGGAGTTGCACTGACTTAAACTGGATGGGAATCGTTTCTAGCAAAAGATCTGTTATCATTTTAGCACGCTGGGTAGCAGCAGAGTGCAGATTGTGAGTGCAGAGTGCAGATTGTGGTTGCAGAGTGCAGATTGTGAGTGCAGATTGTGAGTGCAGAGTGCAGATTGTGAGGGCAGATTGTGAGTGCAGAGTGCAGATTGTGAGTGCAGAGTGAAGAATGTGAGTGCAGAGTGCAGATTGTGAGTGCAGAGTGCAGATTCAGAGTGCAGAGTGCAGATTGTGAGTCCAGAGTGCAGATTGTGAGTGCAGAGTGCAGATTCAGAGTGCAGAGTGCAGATTGTGAGTGCAGAGTGCAGATTGTGAGTTCAGCGTGCAGAGTGCAGATTGTGAGTGCATAGTGCAGATTGTGAGTGCAGATTCAGAGTGCAGAGTGCAGATTCAGAGTGCAGAGTGCAGATTGTGAGTGCTGAGTGCAGATTGTGAGTGCAGAGTGCAGATTGTGCGGGTGGCTCTGTATGTGTGTGTGGGTGGCTTTGTGTGTGTGGCTCTGTGTGGGTGTAAATGCAATAGGTCATGCATTTGTGAGCGATTAAGCTATTGGCATTGTAAATGACAATGCCATTTATTTAACGATTATGCTATTGGCAATGTAAATGACAATGCCATTTATTTATGATTTAAAAAAAAAAACACCCCCAAAAAAATGTCATGAGCAATGCCAATAGCTCTACCTTTAATAATGCCGAGACCATTGCATTGTAAATGCTTGTTACGTTTTCCTAAGCAGGACTAGCTAGCAGCTGTTTTTTTGGGCTGTACGACGGTACAACGTAGGTAAATACATTGTATGCCTTTGCCATGCATTTTCTAGCATGCAAGTTTTTACCGCAAATATGCATTTACAACGCATGCCAATACCACGCATTGTTTTTAGATTTAACAACAATGTATTTGTGAGGGGAGACCCCCACAACCTCAACTTACCTTAAATGCGTGGTATTGGCATGCGATGTAAATGCATATTCGTGGTAAAAATATGGGTGCTAAAAAATGCATGGAAAAGGCACAACGAGGTAAAAACCTCGGTGTAAAGGCTGTTTCCTGCTTTTTTCAAGCAATTTACATACCAGTTATAAATAATGGAGTTACAATTTGCATTTTATTTATTTCCCCAGTGCCTGGTCTACGTTGATGAGCGCTGCCATTCTGTTCCCCTCGGTCGATATAAATTTGCAGTCCTCCATAAGCGAAATGCCCTGGTTTTTGCTTTTTAAAATCTGGTCACCTTAGCTTACCATATAACTTCATATTCAGAGGTCACCTAAGAATTATTGCCAACGGTAAATCCAGTATTTAAAAGTATCCTCTGGCGTGGATTGCAATGAGGACCCTGTAACAGTCAATTTTGTATGCAATTTGAAAGCAAGGGACCTTTCATAAAATGTCTGCTGTAAAATAATGTCCACCTTAATGATATGTATTCTGTCTGTCCTCTTAACAAGTTGAGGCTGATTTGATGAATGAATTCTATTCTGACAGAACCAGTTTTCTTCATTTAACTACTTTTCACTCCGGCCTTTATATATATTTGGAAAGTTGCAGGTTGAACTATATGTTGCTACAACTTTTTGATTAGAATATTTTTTTTAAATCTTGTTATATGGTGTGCAGGATTTTTCTTTAGTCATTACTGCCTTCCTAGCAGGCTATGAAAGATTATTTTTTTATTATCACGAGCTAGCCAGTAATCGTGTTTTGGAAGCTGTTGCCATGGTGATAGCAGATAGCCGCATCTGTGTTTTCATTCTGTATGAACATAACATTCCATCACTATTTCACCTTGTGCGAAGGTTAAGAAATTTGGCATCTGCACTTAAAAGAATGCAAGGCAGCAGCATCAGAAATCACAACAATGGTAAGCAGTGCCACAAAAGCAGACAGATCGTGTTGCATAATGACAGCAAAAGCCAAATAATACGTTTGAATTAATCTCTGTAGATGTGTGGTAGAACAATGCATCAATTCCACGAACTATGTCAGCAAGCAAAATCCTGCTTATATTGGATACGATGATAATCGTGTTGTACATTTAGATACCTGGTATAGGTACAAATGAGTGCTTCCGTGTCAAAGAAGAACTGTTCTAATTATTGTACAATGACAAAAAACGTAGTGATGTTACTACTTCATTCAAAGTCAAACCATTGCAATCATGAGCATTCGTCAATTGAGGCCACGTGTTGGAAATTGTGTTTCTGGTTAGAAGAAGTATACACCCTGTCCAAGCCGGAACCACAATCCTAGTCAGTGTACGTCACATCACACTCTAAATGATCCTGTGGTCACCCTCTGGTAGCTTGGCACAGAGCAGGAATGCTTAACTTAAGAGGCAATGTGTAAAGTATTTCTGCAACACTCCAAACAGCGACATAGTGAAAACACCACAAAAAAGACTCCACACCAGGTTAGAAAAATGGACAATCTGTTAATAAATAAAACAAGACCAAAACAACAAAAAATACAATAAGAAGTTGTTGAGATATTCATTTTTAAAGAATAAATGATAAAATAGCGCTTGGAAGCAATAGCACTTTTTTGGGTATATCTGGCTGCTCCTATTGGAGATGTAGGCCTTACAGTAGTGAAAAACACATTTAAGTGTCTTTCCCTACCAGGACATGTAAGACTTAATAGTATGTGTCCTACTTTTCAAATACATTGCACCATGCCCTCTGGGCTGTCCAGGGCCTACACAGGGGTGATTTACATTTATTAACAAGCATTGGCATAGCCAATAGGTATTGCCTTTGGGACGTAATAAGTATTTAGATATGCTGCACAATATCCTTGGTGCAACAACATCAACTGTTGTGTGGCTAAACACTTATAAGGTCCCAAAGGCGAGACCTATTTGCTATGCCAATGCTTTTTAATTCATATAATGCTCTTCAGTTTTACAGTGGGTCCAATAACTGAAAGAAATAACATCTAATACAGTAGAGAACTAATATTCATTAAACTAAAGTTTTCTCCGGAGAAGGTAGGTTCATGAACCGTATTATTCTCAGTGCATGACTAGAAGTAGTCTTCTATCTGGAAATGCTCTAAAATCTAGTGTAAAACACTTTTTGTCAGAACACACTGAGCTCCACTGCTATCTCGCTCTGCATTGCTCTACTTGACTCTGCTAATTCCTGCTTAAAATGTACTTTAAAAGTTTGTAACGCCACAGGGATCACTCCATAAATGAGAGGTAATCCTCAAGGGAACAGCACTCACGAGCTCCACCACTTCTGAGTCCGCCACTGACTTTAACTCAGGTCAAGCAGAATGATTGCCCACAATTGACAACCTCCAAGCAACCACACCTTACGCACCATGCACCTTTCTTGGCCACTAGCTCAGAGGAAGATGAGAACAGGTGCACTACGGCTGTTGGCAAAAGCAAAAAAAAAAGATGAAGAAGGATGGCAGGCAAAAAATGTCCCTTTGTTCAGATCTCGGAGTCTGAATCATCCAAAAACTACTTTCCTCAGTTAAATTCTGAATTATAACCACCTTCAGGGTGGGAGGGACATGGAACGCCAGGGGTGCTGTTAAGGGCATTGATGGCTCAATGGCACGAGGAGTGGTAAATGTTGTGATGCACAAGTAACTCTAAGATCTAGTAGTTCCAAGCTGAGTTGTCGAAATTCAGTAGTAACACTGCCAACATTGGCATTAGCAAAACTGCAGAGAGCGGAGAGAGAAACGCCACTCGGGTGTGTCCAGGGCTATTACAGAATGCGCCACAGTGTTAGTGCCGAATGCTGTTTGGTATAAGTCTTGCGGCATATTGTCTTATCTTCTAAGAAGGAAAGGGCTGTATTTATTTATTTATTTATTTTATGTAGTTTATAGAGCGCGCAGCTACCCCCGAAGGGGTGTCCCGGCGCTAAAATCCTGAGCCTCCCAGGGGGAATAGGGAGTAAAGAGCAAGGAGAAGCAGGAGAGTGACTCAAAGTCCGGAGAAGAGCCAGGTTTTGAGTTTGGCTCGGAAGATGGATTCGGAGGGACAGAATCTCAGCTCGATAGGTAGGGAGTTCCACAGTTTGGCAGCAATGACACTGAACCCTCTGCCACCCATTCTAGATAATTTAAAACGGGGCGAGATCAGGAGGCGAAGGTCATTGGATCTCAAGGATCTGGTGGAGCGGGATATCGAGACACGTTTTTTCAGATAGTTAGGTCCGCGGTCGTTGACGGCTCGATAGGTGAGGGTGAGGACCTTGAACTGGATGCGGCTGGCCACTGGAAGCCAGTGGAGTTCCCTCCGATAAGCAGAAACAGATTGGCGGTAGGGGATGTTACCAATCAGTCTGGCTGCAGCATTCTGGACAATCTGCAGCCGGCCTACCAAGTACTGGGGGGCACCAGCATAGAGGCTGTTAGCATAGTCCAGGTGGGACGTGATGAGGGCTTGGGAAACTGTACGGGGGGAATCCAGGGGGAGATAGGGAAGAATTTTTCTGATCATGCGCAACTTCAGGAAGCAGGCAGAGGTAACTTTATTGACCTGAGTTTTACATGACAGGGAGTCGTCAAACTGGAAACCCAGATTCCGAGCCGAGTGAACGGGGGATGGGGCGGGATCAAGCGCCGTGGGCCACCACCAAGAGGAGGGGATGGAGGCTCTCTGATTAAAAAACAGTACCTCCGTTTTGTCTGCATTCAGTCTGAGGTGATTAGCGGTCATCCAGATACTGATGTTGGTGAGGCATTGGCGAAAGTTGGCGAATGCGGAGTCCGAGTGGTCCCTGAAAGAAAACACCAACTGTGTGTCGTCAGCGTAAGAGACCACCCTGACTCCGTAGGACTCCACAACGTCGGCCAAGGGGGCAAGATAGACATTGAAGAACAGGGGGCTGAGGGCAGAACCCTGTGGCACCCCGCATGACAGGGGTTTTTTCTCTGACTTGAAGGGTCGCAACAATACCCTCTGACTTCTTGTCGAGAGGAAGGACTCGATCCAGTTGAAGGCAGTGCCACCAATGCCTATCTGTTTAAGTCGATCAAGGAGGATAGGGTGGGAGACCGTATCGAAAGCTGCGGACAGGTCGAGGAGGACCAGCATGGCCTCCTCGCCCCTGTCCACGCACTCCCGAATTGTTTCGGATACTTCCAGCAAAGCCGTCTCAGTGCTAAATCCGGCTCTAAATCCGGATTGTGATCCATGCAGCAGAGAGTGGTTTTCTAGATATTCCGTGAGTTGCAGCTGCACGGCTTTTTCCAGGACTTTAGCGGGTTTAGGGAGGAGGGAAATGGGGCGATAGTTAGCAAAAACAGTGGGATCTGCATCCGCTTTTTTTAGGATGGGAATCACCAAGGCCTCCTTCCAGGTGGTAGGGAAGAAGCCATGGTGGAGGGAGGCATTCCAAATGGAGAGGAAGGAGCAGGCTAGTGAAGGCGCCAGTTCTCCCATGAGTTTCGCGGGGACAGGATCGGAGGGGGCGCCGGATTTGCAATGGGTGAGTAACCTGATAGCATCATCCTGGTTGAGCTTGTTAAAAGAAAGAAAGGACGGGGACTCTGGGGGACTAGTGGGGGGAGGCATGGGGGCTAGCCCTGTGGGGAAGGAGACACAAAGTTTATTAATCTTATCGAGGAAGTAGTCTGCGAGTCCTTCGCAAAGAGCCTGACTCGCGGTGTTCTGAGGAGCCCTGGCCGGAGGATTAATAAAATCTTTAACAATGCTAAAGAGGGTTTTAGATGAATTTTTGGCCTTGGTTATTTGAGAGGCAAAGTGATCTTTCATAGCGATTTTTTTTTGTTTAAGGCTGTAGAAGTCCTTCCTCACATCATACAGGTGCACTAAGCTTCTCAGTAGAGGTTAACTAACTCTGAGACAGAAGGGGCAATGGAAAGTGAAGAAAAGCTATGTAGTTACGTTCTTGCAGTTGGACCAGTTGCAGTTTGACCATTGTCCAATGTAGATACTGTTCTGAAACCGAGTTGGTGGACCTAAACTCTACCCTCAAAATGCTTCATTGCTCTGACTGGGCACCTAGGCGCTTCAGTGGATTGGTAGCATGCTTCACTGTCGGCCTTCCTTAGTTGGAAGGATGTTGCATGCTTTGTGGTCCATTTGAGGAGTGTTTTGAGGTGGTGCATGGTGACTTCATCTTGTAATTTTTGCTGTTTGTAAATCACTACACAGTTGGTGAAAAGGCGTGCACTAAGTGGCTTGAATTAGTTTAGTGTCAAATACAGTTACCTTCTTGGTGCATTAATGATCAGTGATGCGCTGCTAAGCTTTTAAGGAAAAAGCTGTCTTTGTACACATTGGTTCTCCACCTTGAACTTTGTCACGGTAATTGAGTAGAAAGTGGAAGTTTACATTTACAAGTTGTTTTCAGTTTAGAAGCAGATCTTTTTAATGGAATACAGACCATCGGGTTATTGGACGTGCCTTTTATTGATGCATGTGGGAGTCATAAACAGTGCATATTTGTTTTCAATTATGCTGCATGCCTTTAAACCGTTTTGCATACCCAGTGACTGCTGCTAAAGGGAAAAAGTCAGTAAATGGCTTGCCTGCCCTCGAATGCGTCACCGTTGTTAATGGTCCCATATATTTCCAATTTTATTTGAAGGTGCTGATGTAATTCAGAACTGTACCACGAGTCTTGTATCCGCTGCCGTAAAGTAGAGAGTGGAATAACTTAATCCTAAGAGGTAAGTCTGATCTTGTTGTCCTAGCGACCTTAGTGACCTTGCATCCGCGTCAGCCGGACTTCATGGCAAAAACTCTTGATCTTTTACAGTGGCCAGAACGTAGTTTCATGGAGTAATAAAAATAGGCAACCTATGCATTGTCCTTGCGACAAACGTCAAAAACGTCTGCACGAGGATGTCTACATTCTAGCACTGCCTATTTATGATATTTTATTTAAGATTGTCGAAATCTTAACTAGAAGGTATATTTCCATGCAATATAAATAAAATCCATGTATATTTGTGTTATGCAAACTTAGCAAAGCGCAGTGGAGTACTGTAGGGATCAATGGGCATTGTATGGATCCGCAATCGTTTACAGAGTGAGAGTTGGAGGATACTAATGTCCGTAAAGATCGAGAGAGACTAAATGAGGATTTTGAGATGTGTTGAGGCAAATCTTCAGATCTTTCTTCAATTGGAGGAGAGTTCGGTCATTCCTATGGTTACTGGCCTAAAGGGAGTATTACCACATTTGAATACCAAATAATTCTCCCGCCCCACATGGACAGTTAACATCTCTATATATCCCTGGGGTGAGAGCATATTCATCTCAATATGTCTAGTTCAGTGAGGTTTTGGGTACTGAAGAAGACGGATTCAGTCTTCACCAGAGTTACAAAAGCCTGACAGACATTTGCGTTGGCAGTTATTGGTTCCGAATCTAGTTGAGTTAAAGCCCAGCAACTGTGTCCACTGAGGGGGAACCAAAGAGAACAACTGGCGAACAAAACGACCAGCCCAGTTTAAGAGGTACTAAAAAGAACCATAAGGTGGTGCAACAACATCAAAAATGGAGTGTCTGGCATTCAGAACACAAGCATTTGCCGCGCGCGAGGTGGGGGAGGGGGAGAAGCAGGAGTTGTGTGCGCGAGTGGTGCGCACACGCATTACCGCAAGTGCTACCCTGCCGGCCACCAACTTGCTATTACGGGGATGCGCGCGCGCTCTTGTGTGCGTTTTAGCAAGCTGGTCGCCGGCAAGGTAGCACTTTTAAAAGCAGCTACTAAATGTCTCGGGCAGGCCAGCGCATGCGCTGGATCAGGCCAAGACCTAAAAATAAAGGTTTGGGCCTGGCAAAAGGTTAATTTTACAAATTCAAAAAGGCAGCCTAAAAACTGCACACATTGGCAGCAATAGCAGGCTTGAAATATGTGTAAAGTGCTACATAGCTAATGCCCAAACTGATGAACAGATAAACACCAAATTTAGCAGAAAGGTAGATCTTGGTGCAGAAAGACTGCTTTTGTGATTTGGTTTAAATCCTTTCAGTAGTTTTTGAGCAATAAATGCTCCACAAAATTGTATATTTCACGCCGCAGAGGATATGCGGAGCTGACAGATCTACTGCTGAGATCTGATTAACTGCCACCGCATCAATCAGGAAGTAGACGCAGCCATCTTAGGACTCGAGACTCAGGCCAGAGTCCTACACAAATGCAAAAAAAGATATTGGGGCAGGGTAGGGATACCCCGACCCCCCTAGTCCTATTGGTGGTGTCCCATACAGACCCCCTAGACAAAATCGTTTCTTTTAAAGATTTTGCTGCAACTTTGCAAATGATCTTCAAATCTGCTACAAAATGTAAAAAAAAGAAAGCACCAACTGCCCACTTCTTTTTAACCCCCCAAAAACCCCCCAGGGATGGACAGGGCCCGGGGGAAAAGGTAGATTATTTTTGGGGGGGTGAGGGCATGTGGATCCTCTTCCTAAGCCTCTGGGAGGCCCCGGGGATCTCACCCCTCAGGGCCAATGTTAGAAAAGGGAGGAGGGTGCACAGCCCCACTCCCAGAGTCTAATTAGGCCTATCCCTGGGGCTGTCACTTTAATTAAAAGGAGGACCTCCCCCCTAGCTGTTAAAGGTCCCAGGGACCCATCCCCTTTTTTATTGTATTTGGTCCCAGGGGATGGGTTCCCCAGGGCCTAATAAGGATTGTGGACGGGGGCTGCCTGCCCCGTCTCCTTAGATTTTTTGCCCCATGGAATTGGCCTAAACTTGTGACTATACTTCGGTCCATTACAGGTAAGGGGTGACCCGATACAAGTTTGTGGACCTGGGTAACGTTCAATATAGAAAAACAATGGTCCTCAAACCAATCATTCACAATCGCAAAATCAATTTACAATTCTTACTTTTTAGCTAAAAATAAATTCAAGCTCTTCATGAGGAATAATACTTCAGTATAAGAAGTTTAACAATGAAACAAGGATGTGCAGGAACTAAACTTCATATGAAACACAAAGCATTTATTTTCCTCAATAGAGTTAAATCACTGTACATTTGTGACGGTTGCTCCAGAGCGGAACGTGCAAAGAAGGGGGTGATCGAAAGTAAGTGGGTGGGGAAATTATTTCCAGAATAAAGAAAAAGTAGGAAGATTCAGTGCGAGATTGATTAAACGTATTAATCTTAGTGTCATGTCCCAATACTATTTTACATGGTCTATTTACATTAATTTGTACAATCACAGATTGTAATCATCTGTGGCACCTGGGTCGGTGCAGGTGCAGGTGCAAAGGTGTATGTTTGCCGACATTTCGACTCAACTTGTGGCATGTTGGGCTGTTCAACCTTTGCCTGCAAGTCTTCCTCAGGACGGGATATGGGGGAATGTTTGGAGACAACCAATTGTGGTTGATTGCACCTCATCCGCTCGTGCGGAGAGGTGCAATGGAGAGGTAGATGTCCTCATTTTATTACCTCAGTATTCTTCCACTTGCAAGGAGGTGGTCATCATATGAGGCCAAGTGAAAAATATCACAGGCACTACCCTACTATTATCAATTGATCTAGAATGTTCATAGGCTCGCTCGCTAAACATCACATCAGAATTTCTTCAAAACATTCACAGAGAGCAACCTTATATTGTTGCAAGAATCTTGGGTGCTTGGTGATTTTTAACTCATTCCAAGTAAATCAAATGAGCATTACCTCTGGGCTCTGTTAGACAATCTTGCTGTATTAAAAAAAAAACTTTACTTATGCTTATTTGATTCTTGGTGGGAGCTTAATTTGATAAATGATTTGCAGGATCTGAAAATCAGTCTGATTCTATTCTGGTTACTTTTAAAATTGTTCAAGGAAATTATCATTCATCTTGGCCCTCAGAGCTAGCTGTAAGTAGAGAGGATTGTGGCAATTGAAGAAGTCAGCTTCGCAAATGAAACACAAGAGCTGCTGTATTGCCAAAAGCAGGTTGCATTATTCAAAAGGAAATCCCATACATCCCTGCATAAGTCCTCCAGTGCAACTGACACTGGACACTCAAATCAAAATGCATTCCATCACCTTGGTTGTGACCTACCAGGTGACATCATAATATTCCAACACTTTCAAGGAATCCACCGAAGAAGACTGCAGACCAGATAAGGCTTTGCACACCAAAAATGCTGGAATAGGAGCACTAGAATGAGAAGGACTCTTGGGCTCATTCAGTGACAAGAATTTGAAAAGCCACAAATGTGCAAAGAAAACAAAACGCTGCTTGCAAATGGTGCTCAAGCAGGACAGCACTCTAGCTGGCCACAACCAATGGTGCGCAGGACATTGATTGCTGCTAATGACTCACGTCTAACTCCTCAGATTGTTTTCATAGTAGGCAGCTTACTACCATATTTTGGGGGGTGCCTTGCTCTCGCTTATTGGACGACATCTCCGAAGGGGATACACCCTTTCTTTTTAATTGATTTCAATTGATCTCACCTTTTATTTAGTTCCCTTTGATTTACCTGTAGTTACCATTCTCAGGGGAGCCTGAGGTCAGAGTTTGGGGTTGCTGTACCCTAATTTTGCATCAGTTTCAGTTCTCCGTTTGTTTTCGACTTGCCACGGTAAGGTGTAAGCAAGCCACGCCCTTGGCCATGCCCCCTCATTGATGGTGGCTTATTTCAACACACACTTGGCATGTCCGTGCAGCAGGCACACCACTGGCACACGAGAGGTGCTCCAGAGGCAAGCCCGTCTGCGCCCGTCCGCATCCAGACATGGCCACCACTAGCCCCATGGCTGCTTTTGTTCCAGAAAGCTGTTCTAAAACCTTCTATTCTCAGGCTGAACTGCTTTCTCTCAGGCTATCGGATAAGCCTCTACACGGCGGTAAATTTGACCTGGTTTAATGTGCTTAATTGTCCCCTTATCTCTCGGACCTCAGTGACGCATGCCGACTCGTTGGTTAGCGTCCTTCTTCCAGCCCCCACTAGTCTAATCACCCACACTCTGCCTCCTGCTACTAGTTTTGCCAAAAAACATAACACTCTACCCTGTGTGCTGGTCAATGTCCGTTCCATTATCACACACAGTGCTGACTTCAACTTATTCTTAGACTCACATAACCTATCACTTGCATTTGTTACTGAAACCTGGGCTGATTGCTACTCCAGTCCCAATTTCCTCTCGGCTCTGCCTGATGTCTAAACTGTTATCAGACATGACTGCACTGGAAAAAAGGGAGGCGGGCTGGCAGTTATTTATAAATCACCTTAGAAGGTCCGTGCTCACTTGGTACCTTCACCTCTATGTGAAGCCATGTCCTTGTCCATCTGTGCTGAACTGTCCCATAATCATGTCTTTAAAGACCTACTAGTCTGCCGACTACCTGGCCCGTGGTCGATATTTGCTCAGGGTATCAGCAATTTGCTTGGAGATTTCAACTTTCATCTGGAGGTATCCACCAGCAGTGATACCTCTGCCTTGCTCCACAGCATGACTGCGTTAGGCTTGACCCAGCTGGTGATGGAGGCCATACACCAATATGGTCACACTCTTGGAGGGATTTTTTCAAACAATTTCTCAATATCAAAAGTACACACCCTTTCTCTACCTTGGTCCGATCACAAGGCTATCTTTTTTGACGTTCTTGGTAGGTACATCTCCTGCAGCCCTGCCGTTTCTACTTCTTGTGCATCATCTCGAGCCTGGCATTTTCTGCAGTTCTCACAGATCCTTATCAATTCCTCACCTGCTCTCTTGGCAGACCCAGTGACTGAATTCAAACAATATACTTTCTGGCTTGATTTGGCAGCTCATTCCTTAGTTTATTTTAAACAAGTGACAACTAGACAGCTTACAAGAAATGTATAGCAGATTACAAAGCCTTCATCTTGACTCATAAATCTGCTTATTTCACTAGCAAAAATTAAAGCCGCTAATAATTCATCTAAGGAACTTTTTTCCATGGTCAAAAAGTTTACTAAGATCCCTGCCCCGTCTCAATAGGTATTTGCAAATTGCAAATGCAATTGCAAGGGTTCTAGGGGCCCTAAGGCCCCCCTGATGTACCCCCTAAAAGGTAAGTATGCGCATATGGTGCATGTGTATGTGCCACATGGCACTTGGAAAAATGCAATTTTGTAAATTTTTCTAAGGATTTGCAAATTACCATCAACTTGAAGTTGATGGTAATTTGCGATTCCTTAATTCAAAGTCGCATTTTTAAAATGCTTCTTGCATTGCAATTAGGAAATCGCAAATTGCGATTCCCTAACTGCATTAGCAAAATAGGTAATCGCAAAAATTGGGATTACCTATTTTGCGAAAGTATGTTGGGTTGATGCATCCCAAAAGGTTTTTTAGCGGGGGCAAACGGGCTGCGATTCGGCCCGTTTGCGACCAGTAAAATGCTTGATACAGTTGGCCCTAAGGGCCTTACTTAGATCTTGGTGGATGGGGCGGCTGTTCATCTGCCAAGGCAGAATGTTGTAGTCTGTTAAATTCATGGAAGACCGTTCACCATATTTAGTATTTTGCCAACCACCAAATGAGATTTAAGCCAATCAGCAGTTCTTCCCTCTCATTGTATGTTCAACCTCCCTGTTTTGGTCGTCACGCCACTGTTGGCTGTCATATTTAGAGCTGTCTTCCGTCCATGTGATGGACAAGCTATTGGAACAGAACATGGAAATGGCTGAAAGCCAAACATATGGCAGAAGTCAATTGAAATTAAGAAGACAGTCCATCAAAACACACCTAATACCCATCTTTCAAACACACAAACAAGCCACACTGTTTACTAAGCACATTAAATGACTGTGCTGCTTCACAATAGATTCCAGTACCATGGCAGGCAGAAGTGCCCCTCACTTTTGTATGAATGAGTTAACAGTAACAATGAATGAAATTATGGGGTAGAACAAAAGTTATTTGGAATCCCTGTGCAGAGCATAGCGTAGGGAAATGTGGAGTAAAATAGCGGATATTGTGAACTGTGTCCAAAGTGCGACACTCACAGGATGACAGATGCAAGTGGTTGAACGGCTTGCTGTCCAGAACCCATTACCTCCATGGCCAGTCCCACCAATATGCCGCCATGGGAACAGCTGGTGGAACTCCCAGGTCCTTCAACCTCTATCTTTGGGAGCAAAAGGTGTTTGAAATATTCGACACTGAAGGCATTGTGATAATTGAAGATAGAGTGGACAGTGGTACGTATCCAGTGACCATCAGCCTGATTCATCAAAGACCCGTTTTGCGAGTCTTTAATAGCGATTCATAAGGAATCGCTATTAAGGACTTGCAAAACGGGATTCATGTAGGAATTGCAAAAAATATTGCGATTCCTACATGTTCCTTATTTGCGATTAGCAAATTGCTAATAGCAAATAAGGAATAACTCCCCATTCATTCCTATGGGCCTAGAGGCCCATAGGAATGAATGGGGAGTAATTTCTTATTTGCGATTAGCAATTAGCTAATCGCAAATAAGGATGCGATTTCAAGGGTGCAGGGGTGTCCAAAGGACACCCTGTAGCCCCCCTGAAATGTAATCTACATTGGTATTGCTCACACACATGTCCAAAGGACATGTGTGTGTGTAATATGCAACTTAGAAAAATGCATTTAAATGTATTTTTCTAAGTTTTTGCTATTTACCACGAGGTCTGACATCTCGGTAAATAGCGGCCCAATATTGCAATTTCGCAATTTTAAAATGATTCATGAATTGCATTTAAGGAATCTCAAATAGAGATTCCTTAAATGCAAGTCTTCGCAAATGTGCGAATTCTTTAATAGCGAATTTTGCATTTGGGATGATGAATTCCAAATGCAAAAATTGCACTCGCATAAGGCAAGATTCTGAGAATCTTGCCCTTTGCGAGTGCAATTTAGCTTGATGAATCAGGCTGTATGTCTTTAATTCTGGTGGACTATAACTAACTTTGGAGACAACAGACTGTTCCACATATGTAGACTTATGTGGATACTTACATTATTACTAGGGTTCAATCAATCAATCAATCACTTATAGAGCGCGCTACATACCCATAGGGTCTCAAGGCGCTTAGGGGAGGGGGGGGGTGCCGCTACTGCTCGAACAGCCAGGTCTTCAGCTTCTTCCTGAAGGAGAGGTGGTCTTGGGTCAGGCGCAGGTCGGTCGGGAGGGAGTTCCAGGTCTTGGCGGCCAGGTAGGAGAAGGACCTTCCTCCTGTGGTTGCTCTTCGGATGCGGGGGACGGCGGCGAGGGCGTGGTTGGCTGAGCGGAGGTGGCGTTTGGGAGCGTAGAAGTTGATCCGGCTGTTGAGGTAGCCCGGGCCTTGGTCGTGTAGGGCTTTGTGTGCGTGGGTGAGGAGGCGGAAGGTGATTCTTTTGTTGACGGGGAGCCAGTGAAGGTCTCTCAGATGTCCGGAGATGTGGCTGTGTCGTGGGATGTCGAGGATGAGTCTGGCTGAGGCGTTCTGGATCCTCTGGAGTCTCTTCTGAAGCTTGGCGGTGGTACCGGCGTAGAGGGCGTTGCCATAGTCCAGTCGGCTAGTGACGAGGGCCTGGGTGACGGTCTTCCTGGTCTCGGTGGGGATCCACCAGAAGATCTTCCGTAGCATGCGTAGGATGTTGAAGCACGCTGAGGAGACGGCGTTGACTTGCCTGGTCATGGAGAGGGAGGAGTCCAGGATGAAGCCCAGGTTGTGTGCATGGTCTGTCGGTTTGGGTGCGGTGCCCAGGGCGGGAGGCCACCAGGAGTCGTCCCAGGCGGAGGGTGAAGAGCCCAGGATGAGGACCTCCGTCTTGTCCGAGTTCAGTTTCAGGCGGCTGGTCGTCATCCACTCGGCTACCTCTTTCATCCCTTCGTGTAGGTTGGCTCTGGCGGTGGCGGGGTCGTTGGTCAGGGAGAGGATCAGCTGGGTGTCGTCGGCGTAGGAGATTATGCTGAGGTTGTGTTGGCGTGCGATGGCTGCGAGGGGGCTCATGTAGACGTTGAAGAGGGTGGGGCTCAGAGAGGATCCTTGAGGGACGCCGCAGATGACTTCGGAGGCCTCTGACTTGTACGGTGGTAGGCGGACTCTCTGTGTTCTTCCGTCGAGGAAGGAGATGATCCATTCCAGCGCCTTGTCCTGGATTCCGACGTTGCTGAGGCGCTGTACTAGGGTGCGGTGGCAGACCGTGTCGAATGCCGCGGAGAGGTCTAGGAGGATGAGGGCCGCTGTTTCTCCGTTGTCCATCAGGGCTCGGATGTCATCGGTGGCGGCGATGAGGGCGGTCTCGGTGCTGTGATTGGCTCGGAAGCCGGACTGTGAGGGGTCGAGGGATCCATTCGTCTCGAGGAAGGCGGCCAGCTGCTTGTTGACGGTCTTCTCGATGACTTTGGCCGGGAACGGGAGGAGCGAGATGGGACGGTAGTTCTTGAGTTCGGTGGGGTCCGCTGTTGGTTTCTTGAGTAGAGCGCTGAGTTCGGCGTGCTTCCAGCTCTCAGGGAAGGTGGCGGTGTTGAAGGATGTGTTGATGATGTCTCGCAGGTGGGGTGCGATGACAGCGTCGGCCTTGTTGAAGACGTGGTGAGGGCAGGGGTCGGTCGGTGATCCGGAGTGGATGGAGTTCATCGTGCGGATAGTGTCTTCGGTGCTGATCGGGGTCCAGGCGTGGAGGGTGGTGGTGGGGGGAGGTTGTTCGGTCATGGTGTGCGTTGGTTGTTTGTTGAAGCTGTTGTGTATGTCCGCGATCTTGTTGTGGAAGTAGGAAGCGAGGGAGTCGCAGAGGTCTTGCGATGGGGTGATGTCGTTGGTTCCTGCGCTGGGGTTGGATAGCTCTTTCACGATGTTGAAGAGTTCCTTGCTGTTGTGCGCGTTGTTGTCCAGCCGGTCTTTGAATGCAGTTTTCTTGGCGGCGCGGATCAGCTGGTGGTGCTTCCGAGTGGCCAGTTTGAGGGTGGTCCTGTTGTCCGGTGTAGGTTCCCTTCTCCAGACTTTCTCGAGGGCTCGGCAGTTCTTCTTGGAGCTCTTGAGTTCGTCGGTGAACCATGGGGCTTTCTTGCTGCCGGGTCTGCTGGGCGGGGTTCTCAGCGGGGCGAGCTCGTCCGCGCAGATGCTGATCCACTTAGTGAGGTTGTCGGCGGCCTGGCTGGGGTTCGCTGAGCTGGCAGGAGGGTGCTGGCTCAGGGAGGGGGGTTACCTTCTCTCAGTCCCCAGTTCACACAATTTTGAAATATATATGAACTTTTGAGTAGCTTTACACTCGCACATGGTACATAGCCAAAGTTAGTACAATTACTCATTTGTGTAAGAGTTAACTTACACATGTAACATACTCACAAGTGTAAGATATTTCTGTGAATAGCTCTGCTGGTATCTAGTGGGATTTATGTGCCTTATCAGCCCTCGGGAGGACAGATATAGGGTAAATTGTATAAAGTCTTTTAGGGCACTTGCGGTTGGGGATTGGCCTAATACTCACATCAATGGTTTAATGAGAAACCTTGACAATGCAGGCTCCAGAATCATCTTCCTCTACACATTTTAAGTGTACACATTCCAGATTAGAACTTGAAGAAATAAGTGACACAGCTTTGCCATTACACCACTGTTGTTTGCCATGCATGTGTAGGGAAAACCCAGGGCATGGCGATTAAACATTTCTAGTGTCAACACCTCACCACTTCAATGAAGATGCACTTGAGAGAGTCTGCAGTGTGTGCACAAGCAAAACTATCACCAGAGATGTTTTAAGGCATGGGCACAGTGGGCATTTCTCAGCCCCCCCCCCACCTTCCAATGTGCCGTGGGAAAGTGTTTTTATTTTTCACTATTTCACCTCTGTCCATTTCCATATCGCAACCCATTCCTTCTTTCTGGTTAGCTTGATGTCTAATTCTGTCTCTCTTTGCCTAGTGTCATTTTAAAGATGTTTGGGTCCTACGGTAAGACATACTTCAACTGTTCACTGTGGCGGAACATATATGAACCATGAGTGCTGCCTTGAAATCGGGCTACAAGATCCGTGTTGCAGGATGTATCGCACACAACCCCAACCTGTATAATGATGGAATGTCTATTTTTGTGGTTTTGATAAGTGAATTAGCAGATGGCGGACAGATAGCAATATATGTACCATCAACACACCTGTGGCATTACAAATATGTGCTATACTTTAAAATAATTTTTTGTATGTTGTAAGTCCTGTTGAGATGCAGGAAATTAAATGTACTCATTAATTTTGGACAACATACCATCAAGTAACCTATGGAGAAAACGTGACAATGCATTTTGGGGCACTCCCTCAGCTACTGCTGCTATTTCCTGGTAACTTCCAGATGCTTAAAGGTGTAGGCAACGCAATACCTACACATGCAGTGGAATGGCATTACTTCAATTTGTATGTGTGGAGCAATCAATTCTAAAATGGACTCCCTACTAAGCCAGTTTTTTCTCAAATACCTCCTCTTCACTTTGATTGAACAGGGTTACCCTAACACTAAAAATCCTCTCCTGTCTCCTCCTCTACATACCAGTCAAAACCATCATCGTCCTCGCCAGAACATACAATGCTGCCATTGTGAAAGGGCACGATGCATTTTGGGGCAGTTTAATATAGGTTGCACCTGATTAGCAACAGATTGAAATTGGTGGTATTTGCATTTCCTGAAAACTGTATTTTGTGATTAGTCGAAATTACGAAATGCTTCATACATACAAATTGTGATTTGTAATTTGGAAATCCCAATTTGCGATTCCTTATTTGAAATCTCAAAAATAGCGATTTCCAAAAGGAATGAATCACAATTTGGACAGACCAAATTACCTTTTGTACATTCTGAAAGGGCCTTTTGCTTCCTCAAATAGTGATTAGGACAATTTGTGAATGCAAAAACCTTTCATACATCTGGTTCTCAAGCTTGTGCGAAAGTATCAGACTGTCTAGATTTTTTTAAATAGCCCGTTTCTTTACTTCACCTGGTTATATTAAGCAAGCGATGCAACTTTTTTAAGTGCATAGACTTACCCCAACTGCACATGCCTTTAACCTTATTCAACATGTTCCACGTTTGTAAAGTAAAGAAAGGCATTGTGTGCCCCCTATGTGACTGCATCATCCTTGTGTCAGCACTGCAGGTTCAATCACAGCCTGCTGCCTTCTGAGACATAATACCTGTAAAGCACAGCACAAACAGTGCAGTAAACAAAAGCACCCATCAGCACCATTTAGCCAAATAGTGATTACAGACTAGCTACAACACACATAGTGGGTAAAAGGCTTGGTTGGATCATATGTTTTTTCTGCTTTTCTGGTGGGTAACCCACACTCCAATGTGTAGTGTGGAGCACCATTATTTGCTCCCTCCATGACTACACTGTTGACATTAAGCAGCTGCTGGGCTGGTGCAGACACCCTAGTGCTACCTGACCTGGAGTCCCTGTTCCTCACAATGCAGGGACTAAAGTGCAGTAAACAAAAAAAACACCTTCCATACGACTAGGCTCAAATTGTGAAACACCAATCCACTACACCACATCCAGCAGGCTTGTTGGGGTTGCTTGTCTTTCTGCTTCTCTGAGTCTGAGAGAGGATGTTTGCTTCAAGGTTGTGCCCAGATGTAGGCTGGCCAAGGAAGAGGTTTGTAAATGGTCTAACCATAGTTGTTGAGGGACTGAATGTGCCTAAAATGGATAATACATTTAGGGTTGTTAGGAGAAAAAGGCCCCAAATTATGTTCGGCCCATGGCCCTCAAAAACCTTAAAAGTTGTTCCTGGGCACCACTCCTCCTCATTCCATGTATCAATGGTTTACAACCAAAATTGCAAAGATGAAGTGTTGACTGGATGCGGATTCCAGAAATAAGATTTAAACAATAGATTCCACACTGCGAATGTGAGAATGCTGGCATTGTGGTGAGCTATCTGTGCTCTGAGAGACCATTGCATGCTCCCCCACTGGCCTTCGCGGAATACCTATTTAAATTTGGAATGAAATTGTGTATCCCGAATCCTTTATGTTCAAGGGGTATACGATTTTGTGAATCCTACAGAATGTGCATTTTGCAATGCAACAGAGCAGCATGTCTTCTGGAGTGCAAAATAAAGATCAGGTTGCCAATCAAACAAGCACTGGCGTTGCCAATAGGTCTCGCAGTAGGAAAGTTGGAGCTATTACAATTGCAAATAACAATGCCTTTTATTTTTGTTTTCATTTTAAAAACTTAAAGGGCTTTGTCATTTACAAAACCAATAGCTCCAACTTTCCTACTGCGAGACCTATTGGCAACACCAGTGCTTGTTCAATAAGCATTCAATGGCAGTGTGTGCTTTTTGAGGCAAAATATAATATAAATATATAATATAATGCTTTTCATCCTATACCTGCAGGAAAAATCATAATTGAAAATTCCTGGTTGGTTGAGGGGCGGAGTGCGTTTATTCCATAGTCCCGTGCATTACTTTCCTCAATTCTCCCTTGCCAACAATACAAAAGCACACTTAGGAAATTGCATTATAAAGGTAAACTAGGGGAAATGTAGGTTAAACTCATGCAAGTAGTGGTTTAAGAGAGGACCAGGACTTTGTAAACAGCCGGGTCCCAACATGGAAGAAAATGTAGCTTAAATAAAGAAAGCGCAGCTATATAGATGAATGTAGATCATAGCGAGAGCTAAACGCGTGATACCAATAAACACACTGCCCATAAGCCACACAGTAACAAAACAAAAAAAAAACTAGCTGCCGTTTGGAAAGATACACGTTAATGGCAGCTGTTGTATAATAAAACATCGCCGATAAAACATTGCGGTGAAACACATGCAAATAGCTGTTGTATAATAAAACATCGCCGATAAAACATTGCTGTGAAACACATGCAAATGAAACACAGTTAGCTTTAACCAAAAATGCAAAATTGATTGATATACATTCCACTAGTACTTGTAAGCAGATACAACAGCATACACACTGTCCAAAAGCCACACTGCAACAACAACAACAAGAGCGGCCGGGAAACTGAAAGCGCTGGCCGGCCATGAATAATTGGGGGAGGAGAAGCCGCACAGCAACAAGCGCACGCTGCAACGTTTGTCTGGTCAGTACACAACTGTGGCAAAATAAAGTATGGGTGGGCTCATCTGAGGCGAGTGACCAAAAACATCGTTTCCTGGGGCAACATAAGGAGCAGTCACTTCAAATGTCACCAAAACGTGAGCCATAGCAGTGATGGAAACTCGGATAACATTAAATAAATGCACGCACGGAGACAAAGTGAAAAAAACTCGGATAACATTAAATAAATGCACGCACGGAGGCAAAGTGAAATAATGCGTCACCAACATGTACCTGATAATGCAATTAGGGGAGGAGAAGCCGCAGAGCGCATGCTGGGCGAAGCCCTTTGATGTGCTGTGCGGCCGTGAATGAGCGTGCTTGTTTGCTCACGTGATTCACGTGAACTTAAAGAAAACCGCACGAACGAAACCCTTGGTTTCACGATTTTTTTGAGCACTTGAATTCTCGCTCCCTCAATGCGCTTGCGCGCATTGATAGGTCACGAGACCTAAAACGTGAACTAATCTGCGACCCTTCCTTCACTACTTTGGTCTTAAGGGTACTCATGCACAAAGAGGTTTTGCATCTGCAAACCATCTGATTTGGTAAACCAGAGGTTTTCTTAACGCTAAAACCCATTTTGAAAAGTACTAAGGCCATTGAACAATTCAGAAAAGTTTTTCAAAATCATTAAATGGATTTACATAACCAAAATGAATTAGTATTTGGAAGGGGTGTTTTAAGGGCGTCCCTTCCAAATACCGAACTATTGAGGGTAAGCAATAATATGATGTGATTGAAATCTGGACGCAAAACTTTAATATTTTACCACCACCTCAAAGGAGGTGGTGGCCCATTTGCAAATGGAAGGGGCCTCAAATAGACTCATTTTCCTTTGTGAATGTGGCAAAAAAAACCTTTAAGGAGCAGGGAGTTGACCATGGGACCACTGCCTGCTGTTAAAAAATGTTTGCTAAAGTTGCAATAGGTCTCGCATTAGGAAAGTTTGAGCTATTGGTATTGTAAATTACAATTTTTTTATTGATGTTTTTTTTTTAAATTGTGAAATTAATAGCTTCGTCATTTACAATGCCAATAGTTATAACTTTCGCAAATGTGACACCTATAGCATTTGTAATCCAATTTGTGTTGTATTTACGTGACTTACATGTTTTGATATTACAAATAACAATGGCTTTTATTTTTTTTAATAATGAATACCTAAATAAAAGTTATTGTAATTTATAATGGCAATAGCTTAAACTTTTGTAAATAACTTTTGTGAAGATTATGTTCAGTGTATTTTATTGTGACGAAAATCCAAGAACAGAAGTGAAATATTAACATCTTTTTGTTACATTTGTAATAAAGCTTGGCACATTCAGAGAACATATTTGAACCAGTTGTTGTTGAATGGTTGCACAGATTGATGCTGTGGTGGCGCTGAGTGATGCAGTGATGGCGAACGAGTGATGCTGTGGCATTCAGTGATGCTGTGGTAGCGCACTGTGATGTTGTGGTGCCCCTGAGTGATGCTGTGTTGGTGCTGAGTGATGCTGTATGCTATGCTATGTTTTGTTTTGCTATCCTATGTTTTGTTTTGTTATGCTATGCTATGTTTTGCTATCCTATACTTTGATTTGGTATGTGTGTTTTGTTATGCTATGTTTTGTTATACTATGCTATGTTTTGCTATGCTATGCTTTGTGATTCTATGCTATGTTTTGTAATGATATGCTATGTTTTGCTATCCTATACTTTGATTTGGTATGTGTGTTTTGTTATGCTATGTTTTGTTATACTATGCTATGTTTTGCTATGCTATGCTTTGTGATTCTACGCTATGTTTTGTAATGATATGCTATGTTTTGTTATGCTATGCTATGCTTTGTTTTGTTATGTTATGCTATGTTTTGTTATGCTATGCTGGTGAGGGTGTGTGAGTGAGGGTGTGTGAGTGAGGGAGGGTGAGTGACGGTGAGTGACGGTGAGTGAGGGTGAGTGAGGGCGAGTGAGGGCGAGTGAGGGCGAGTGAGGTTGTGTGAGGTTGTGTGAGGGTGAGGGTGTGCGAGAGTGAGGGTGAGTGAGGGTGAGGGTGTGTGAGGGTGAGGGGGTGTGAGGGGGTGTGAGGGTGAGTGAGGGTGTGTGAGGGAGAAAGGGTTGTGAGGATGAGGGGTTGTGAGGGGGAGTGAGGGGGTGTGAGGGTGAGGGGGTGTGAGGGTGAGGGGGTGTGAAGGTGAGGGGGTGTGAGGGTGAGGGGGTGTGAGGGTGGGGTTGTGAGGAGGTGTGAGGGTGAGGGTGTGAGGGAGTGTGAGGGTGACGTGGTGATGGTGAGGGTGTGTGAGAGTGAGGGGGTGTGAGGGTGATGGTGTGAGGGTGTGTGTGAGGATGAGGGGGTGTGAGGGTGTAGGAGTGTGGAGGTGTGAGGGTGAGGGAGGTGAGGGTATGAGGGTGAGGGGGTGTGAGGGTGAGGGAGTGTGAGGGTGACGGGGTGAGGGTGACGGTGGTGAGGGTGAGGGTGTGAGGGGTGTGTGAGGGTGAGGGGGTGTGAGGGTGGGTGAGGGTGGGTGAGAGGGTGTATGAAGGGGAGAGGGTGTGTGAGGGTGAGGGGGTGTATGAGGGTGAGGGGGTGTGAGGGTGAGGGGGTGTGAGGGTGGGTGAGAGGGTGGGTGAGAGGGTGTGTGAGGGTGAGGGGTGTGTGAGGGTGAGGGTGTGTGAGGGTGAGGGGGTGTGAGGGTGGGTGAGAGGGTGTGTGAGGGTGAGAGGGTGTGTGAGGGTGAGGGGGTGTGTGAGGGTGAGGAGGTGTGTGAGGGTGAGGGTGTGAGGGAGGGTGAGGGAGAGGCATTGGACATTGAGTGACACAAGCACGGAGCACTGAGAGGAGAAGGCACCGGGCAGTGAAGGACATTGGTTTGGGGCGGTGTGGGTAAAACATGAAAAAAGCATTTTTGCTAGAACGGTGCAGCCCACCCAAAAACTGCTGGGTCCCAAAAAAGTTTTCAAAAAATGAGACAGCAAAAGATGAGCAACAGTGGAATGGATGTAATGAACAACGGGATCAGTTGGAGGCAGTAACAGAGGAGCTTCGATGGTGAAATGAAAAATATTTAAAAGAAAGTGAAACACGTCCCCACAAACATATAAGTGCTTACCTGTATGTGTTTTGAGCTTCAGTGTGTAGCGATCGTTCCTGTGGGTTTGTAAATAGGGCGCGCAGGTGGGGGGTGGGAGGGGCAAAGAAATCGGGCTTGCAGGGGGGAAGGAATGAGCCACTCAACAGACATGAACAATTCACTCACTATGTAGTGGATATTGGCAGAGACATGTGAAGTCGTGCAGAAATATGTTTTGGTCAGCACAATCCAGATATAAAATGCATCTTATCAAGCAGTTGTTAGTCTAGAACTATGAGATTGCTGCGAGGCCATACTAATGGCAATACAGCGTTATGCAAATCTTGTAACAACATATACTGTTAAAGGAAACTGCGCGTTGGCATAGATCTATACACAGATATGTTGGAAAAAAAACACGAAACAATGCGGTGTCTAGGTAACTGGTACGCTTTCAAAAATAATAAAAGGAAAGACTTCTTCTGATGAAACCTAAGGCAGTAACGTAACTGCCTCTCTGGTTTCATTAGCTGGAAGAAAAACATAAGTTGATAGAACTGTAGTGAACTCGTTGGAGAATTTGGTGTCACTCTAGTAGGTTAGTGTACGCAGTTAGGAGTTTTGTAGACTTCGGTAGTGGGGGCGGGGGAGAAGCTGTGATCTCACTAAAAGAAACACCGACTACCGGTAACTGACACCGGGGCAAATTAGGCAGTGGTAAAATTAAAGAGAAGTTTCTGGCACCAGACTGCAAGGCACACTTGCATTTGAAGAATTCATTACAAAGTGGATGCGAGGAAGGTGGACTGTGATATAAATGTAAAGCTTCTATGTGGTTTTGCATAGCATCCCTTTAGAACGACGCAGACCTGTGTGTATACTGGAACACAGGTACATTTTTTGGCTTGACACGTTTAATCCCAGTGACAGCGGACCTCAACTGCAACTGGTCTGGAAACCGCATCGTCTTCTGCGGCAAGTGCAGCTTATGTAATTGACGGATAAATCTTTCAAACTGATGCGGGCTACAGAAGGGCTAACTTGTGACTATTGGTGCGCATGCAATAACATTGAATGCAAGTGCAGGTCACATATATAAAGAATTGCACCAGCCGGCATATGCATGGAGAATAAAATCCGGAAATGAACAAGTGACACTCGTCCATACAAATGTCGGTGCATACTTAAATATGTGTAGCGGAAACGTTCAAGTTAGATCACTATTTTTTAAAAAGGGGGGGGGAGGGAGAGTAGAGCCCTCACGGTCAGTGCGTCTTCGAAAATAGCGTGCGGGCTTTAAAGACATGCAATCAGGCACACGGACGTCTTACCTCGAGGATCCTGCTACCGCGGTCAATTTAAAATGAGTGAACCGCATCTATACAAACGCCGATATTTTAAAGGACGTTGTGTTAACATAACTAACGGACTACGAAGTGCCCGGATGAGTAGTCGCCATTTTGAGAAGTTAGAAAGTTCTGATTTCGACCGTCAAAAAGAGGCTACTATAACTTTATTAGTCTCAATAAGTCACAGACACAAAAAATTAGACCCAATTCACTATCTGACTGCTTTCCCGCGCACCGATATAAAAAAAACGGAAGTCAGGCACTTTTGCCTGAGACGGGGGCGGGGCCTGCAATCCGGCAGGAAGTCCCGCCCGCCGCCACAGCCGCCGCCGCCGAGGAAGAAGTGGAGCCGGCCGACTGATGGCCTCTCCGCAGCCCGGGGCTCCCAGGTGCTGGAGGGAGCCCCGGAAGTGAAGTCCTGCCCCCTGGTACCAGCGCTGCCGTAGATGACACACTGAACACGCCGAAAGAGCCCGGTAAGTGGTGGGGGTGGGGGTGGGGGTCGCGCGTGTGTTCGAATGTGTCTGTGCGTGTGTCTGTGTGTGTGCGCGTGGGCTTGCGTGTGTGTATGCAGTGTGTGTGTGCCTGTGTATGCCTGTGTATGTGCGCATGCGTGAGTGTAGTGTGTTTGCGCAAGGGAATGTGGACAGGAGAGGGGCACGGCGCCGTGCGCGCTCACAAGGTGAAAACTGAGCTACTCTGCGCTCGTGCACCCTTTCCTGTCCACATTCCCAATAACGGATCACAATAGTTGTCGAAGCAGACTCTGCTATCAATGCTTCGCATTGAAGCAGAGGTCGTGCTTCGACCTAAAAACGGGCTGCATTAAAAAAAATTGCTTTACAGGCATGTTGGTTTGCTGACACCAGCAGGCCTGCATGCCTGTGATTGTACCCAATCATAGTCGGTAGCAATTTGTCACCTACCTTATTAATATCTATGGTGAAGGTCAAATTGCATCCCACTATGAATTTGGTATTTTGTTAACAGACCTATAAATATGCATAGGTTGGTTCACAAAATACTAATGCTTTCAGTAAAAGTAGGTGCGACCACTTTTGCCGAATTCATTCTTAGTACATGAGGCCCTTAGTTCACCACTCACTTTAGGTTTGAAAGTTTACATTCTCAATGCATAATCTGCTCTATCCTCTAGAAGAATGTGTTGCTTTCTTGATATGTTCCATGTTAAGTCATTTCCATTAAGGTAATGTCTCTGCTACTTTCTTCAAACAAATCACTCCCACTACTTTTTATATTTCTTTTGAAACTCAACTGTTTGTGCAAAATGCATAAAGATCCATTTGTATGCAAAAGGAAGGCTTCAGAAGAAACTTTGTAATCGAATCAGGTTTCCCTTTTTGCAAATTCATCAATTCTTATTAAAAAGGGTAGGTGTGAGAACCTTTTACGTTTGTCTTGATCCTGACATTTCCATTTCAATTACTCTTACAAGTCCAAAACAGAACTCTCCCTGGGTGTATAATGGAGTTATATTGATTTATATTCTGTTTTCATCTAAGCCATTTAAGGCACAGTGGGATACATTTACAAAAATTACGTATTAGATAAAACGTCACATTATTTGAATGATTTCCAATTGATTGCCATACCAGCTGGAAATAGGGCAATGTCATCTCAATGCAGGCACAAAATTCGTAGCTCTACCAAATCTCTATATTAGCACTATCTATTCCATATACATTTCCAGTGTAGGCCTTTAAATTTGTTATCGACCTTGGGCCGCTGCGTTTGTGCAGATACAGAATGGGAGGCGAAGTTAATACTTATCACTTAGTAATTTCATAAAATAAAAGTACATGTGACAAATAAAACTGTTTTTAACATTTTAACAAAGTAAATCTGCAAATTACGAATCTTCTGTAAATTAGTAGCATTATATGCTCGCCATGAATTACGCACTACAGGTTATCATAAAATAATGCACTCAAAATGATATACTGTAACATGATATATTATAATATTGACGATTCTAGATTTTGTAGATTACTTCTTTGAAGCAATTATTGCGCTCTATATTTGCATAGAAGCTGCTGCCAAAGGTATACTCACATTTACACATTTTATCCTGACCACCAAAACTGTACTATCACTGCAAAGCTTTTCCTACACAAGCATGGTGTTTAATTGTCACAAATTACCTTTTGAAATAGAATGACCCTTACATCTGGTGGTAGCTCACCATCATTGTTTTCCGACTATTTATGTAAGACCAATAATGAGACCTGAAAATTTCGTAATACAAGTTTCATCCAAATGACTAAGTGCAAAGTTAATAATATCAGATTGTAGACTTTACGGGGAAGCATTTGTGTCACCCCCCTAAAGAAACTTCCCCTTCACAAATTAAGTCATCTTTGATCATAGAAAAAAATTTACAAAACATTGGATAGAGGCAGCAGCGTAACTTATAGTGGTCGGGACCCCTGTAGAATGTGAAGAGGGGCCCCTGAGTTACCCAAATCTCACAAAGTAATAATTGTTCTTGGGCTGAATAGGGTTCCTCTGAAGTGTTTTTGGTGCCCCCATCACCACATGAGCTGCAGGGCCTTGTGTTACGCCACTGGATAAATAACCATCTCTAGAACTACTTAAGACAAACTTCTTAATTTCTAGTAGGGTTTTGTCTTTGTTTATGATGCTAACTAATCAATCTCACTGATGAGTTCCCTGACCAAATTTACCCATCAGAACTGAAGCAGCCCCACAATCTTTGTCACTCAAGGATGAAGTGTTCTTTTAATAGGGAATAGAAAGTCTAGACAAATAATTTTCCCTATTGTTATACTTGCCAGCAATGTGTTCCACACTAAAATTGAACTCAAACAGTTTGGATAAATTCCTCATTAGTCTAGAATTTGCCCTACCTCTAGTATCTGGTGGTAATAGTAAAATCTGAAATATATAATCTGTCTAAATTATGAAATGTCTGCTTTTCAAGTGCTCTACTACCCATATGTACCAAAAGGCCTCTGTGTCAAACTACACAATGATTGCAAATCAGATCCAACAGGTGTGATGTGTGCGTCTACACTTTGCTGAACCCATTACCAACCATACACTGAAGGACAGAATTGAAGAAGCTATCAGCTGTGTGGAAATGCATTGCAAGACTATGCATCGCTTCACGCTGGATTTGATGGAACATTCAGTTAGGAAAGGCGGAGTCCTCTCTAATGCCAACCAAGGGTCCAGGGCCCTTGGAGGCAACATCTTGAGGATAAGGGACTCACTCCAGCAGAGGCCAGCTGGGCAGCTGCAGGTAGGCCTCTAGTGACCACTGACCCTTAGAGTCACTCAGGTTGGCCTGGGATGAAGGGAGCAGGTCTAGGCTTCCTTTTGAAAGGACAGAGCTGGTCTCAAGCAGCAGGGCAGTCCTCATAAGAGCAAGGCAGACTTCAAGTAGCAGGGCAGTCCTCTGGTAGTAGCAGGCGAGTTCCTCTGCAGAATAAGGGAGGCCTCAACCAGCAAGGCAGCCCTCTGAAGAACAAGGCAGTCCATCTTCTGTAACCTACAAGTCTAGGAGTGCACTGAAGAGATCCAATTGTTATACCTAGTACCTTTGAAGTGAGGGTGACATCCTGGCTTTCCCCACTTCTGGTGTTGGAAAGTTCTTTCCTTCGCCTTCCAAGGCTCCAGGTAGTCTAGGGTGACGAAAGACTGGTGTCAGGTCCATGTGTGTGTGGGCTGGAGTCAGCCATTTCCAATGTAAATAGGCAGGTTACCATGCCACACTACCCATTCCTGACAGGATTGCCCATCCTGGCAAAACCTTGTCCCACTTTGTCTCACTGTCTTTGAGAAATGCACAAAGTCCAACAACTGAGGTATTAGAAGTCATGTGGCCCAGAAATTTGACAGCAGGTACCACATATATAGGGCAGGAAAATGCCAGCTTTCTGACGGTGGTATTTTCAAAACTGTGATTTAAAAACAATTAATTTGAGCCCAAACATGACATTCCTTCCTGCTCCCAATTAAATGCCAGAAACCGGTCCCCGGAAGCTTGTTTCCTTCCCAGTATAAGAATTGGCTTGGTAGTTTGGTTTGCCCTGTTCCCATCATGCACTGGGACAGGAACAGACTAATTTGCATATAGCCAGGTTCTGAGCTGGGATGGTGCAGTGAGCTAAAAAACGGTGATGGATCAAGCCCTGATCTTTGGACTGGGTAAGAGTGGTCTGCTTAATTCAGACACTCTCTTCATCACCACCCCCTTTTCTGAATCATTTTGTCCACCATAAGCGTGGAAGGGTATACTCAGATGTGAGTCCCTTGCTCATTGCACCATCAGGATTCAAGCAAGCCGGGCCGACGACGGCTGAAATGCCAGAAACCGGTCCCCGGAAGCTTGTTTCCTTCCCAGTATAAGAATTGGCTTGGTAGTTTGGTTTGCCCTGTTCCATCATGCACTGGGACAGGAACAGACTAATTTGCATATAGCCAGGTTCTGAGCTGGGATGGTGCAGTGAGCTAAAAAACGGTGATGGATCAAGCCCTGATCTTTGGACTGGGTAAGAGTGGTCTGCTTAATTCAGACACTCTGTTCATCACCACCCCCTTTTCTGAATCATTTTGTCCACCATAAGCGTGGAAGGGTATACTCAGATGTGAGTCCCTTGCTCATTGCACCATCAGGATTCAAGCAAGCCGGGCCGACGACGACTGAAATGCCAGAAACCGGTCCCCGGAAGCTTGTTTCCTTCCCAGTATAAGAATTGGCTTGGTAGTTTGGTTTGCCCTGTTCCCATCATGCACTGGGACAGGAACAGACTAATTTGCATATAGCCAGGTTCTGAGCTGGGATGGTGCAGTGAGCTAAAAAACGGTGATGGATCAAGCCCTGATCTTTGGACTGGGTAAGAGTGGTCTGCTTAATTCAGACACTCTGTTCATCACCACCCTCTTTTCTGAATCATTTTGTCCACCATAAGCGTGGAAGGGTATACTCAGATGTGAGTCCCTTGCTCATTGCACCATCAGGATTCAAGCAAGCCGGGCCGACGACGGCTGAAATGCCAGAAACCGGTCCCCGGAAGCTTGTTTCCTTCCCAGTATAAGAATTGGCTTGGTAGTTTGGTTTGCCCTGTTCCCATCATGCACTGGGACAGGAACAGACTAATTTGCATATAGCCAGGTTCTGAGCTGGGATGGTGCAGTGAGCTAAAAAACGGTGATGGATCAAGCCCTGATCTTTGGACTGGGTAAGAGTGGTCTGCTTAATTCAGACACTCTCTTCATCACCACCCCCTTTTCTGAATCATTTTGTCCACCATAAGCGTGGAAGGGTATACTCAGATGTGAGTCCCTTGCTCATTGCACCATCAGGATTCAAGCAAGCCGGGCCGACGACGGCTGAAATGCCAGAAACCGGTCCCCGGAAGCTTGTTTCCTTCCCAGTATAAGAATTGGCTTGGTAGTTTGGTTTGCCCTGTTCCCATCATGCACTGGGACAGGAACAGACTAATTTGCATATAGCCAGGTTCTGAGCTGGGATGGTGCAGTGAGCTAAAAAACGGTGATGGATCAAGCCCTGATCTTTGGACTGGGTATGAGTGGTCTGCTTAATTCAGACACTCTGTTCATCACCACCCCCTTTTCTGAATCATTTTGTCCACCATAAGCGTGGAAGGGTATACTCAGATGTGAGTCCCTTGCTCATTGCACCATCAGGATTCAAGCAAACCGGGCCGACGACGGCTGAAATGCCAGAAACCGGTCCCCGGAAGCTTGTTTCCTTCCCAGTATAAGAATTGGCTTGGTAGTTTGGTTTGCCCTGTTCCCATCATGCACTGGGACAGGAACAGACTAATTTGCATATAGCCAGGTTCTGAGCTGGGATGGTGCAGTGAGCTAAAAAACGGTGATGGATCAAGCCCTGATCTTTGGACTGGGTAAGAGTGGTCTGCTTAATTCAGACACTCTGTTAATCACCACCCCCTTTTCTGACCCAATTAAATGCTAGCACTTATTAAATGTAATAAGGTAGTCCAATGTTATCCAATAGGAAAGATAGGCATTACAAATTGAACAGTGTTTCCTCACCAATACATGTAAAACTTAAAAACACATGCCCTACTTTTCAAATACAATGCACTCTGCCCTATCGCTTGTTTAAAGCCTACCTCAAGGATGATTAAAGTTTTAATATGCCCGGTCTAATTCATAGTTTTAAAACCGCACTACAGGCTATAAAGCAGGGCTATACTGGGAACCCAAAGCAGCACTGACAATTTTGTCAGACTAGCCTCCGTATGGACCACTACAATGAGTATGGTGGGTTCTCCCCCTAAGAAAGTTTGGGAACAAGTGACAAAAATGTTTTCTACAACACTTTTTACATTATACATTCAATTGTATTGATTTTTAAAGCATAGTAGATGAAGACCTTACCAGTGCACCAGGATATGACAATCTTTGTTGGGGCCCTTCAATAATTCTCTCACTATTACCCTCAAATATGCCCCTCATCTCTCCGTAGCCCCTTTCTCCCATGTATTTAATTTGTTTTAAAGCATCTCTGTAGGTTGTCGGAGCAGTTTACATCACACACACACACAGAGAGACAATAAATCATACAGGTGTAAATCAGTCTATAGAAAAACATACATAAGACAAATGGCAATGCAAAGTGTAGGGTTAACATGTCCATTTTGTACTCTGGATAATCACAAACTCAGGATTTCAAAACTAATACAATGATTGGGGTTAGCTTTACAAATAAGAATGTATTTCAACCAAAACCCTTTTTAGCAACATTTCGGTAATAAAAGACTGGGGAAAAACAAAAGTTTACAGACCTGCATCTCTTTGATGGCAGTTAATTTCTCTACTTGCCAGATTATGATTGTAAGCTATGAATTGCAAGTAACAAAAGGATCACTGTGACAAAAGCAGTAGCCGACTGAGTTATGCACATAAAATACAGTTCTGTGATCTGTATGGTATATGGTCTGTGCAGGAGGCATATTAACCCTCTCTGCTAATTTGGATGAATCAGCACTGCCAAAAGACAAAACTCCAATATCTCTCCAATCTCTCTCCAGCAGGAATATTCATCTCCATATATTGGGACAGAAAAGTCCTCGGCATGGTAAGAGACATGTACCCTTGCCTTGAGTGCCCAACTGCCCAACTGTACTGGTGTCTGGATCCCTAATTCAGATTTTTTGTCATAGGCGAACATGGATCATGTGTGTGCACCATGATGTAGGACTGTATCACAGATTGCAATCTTATCTGACTGTGAGGGGTGTCCAAAGACTATGCCACTGTAGTAAAGCATATAGGCTCACTCACCTTTTTAAAACCTTAGCTGCTGTGTTTTAAATTCACCCTTGTTCTACATCAGGTAGATGTGGAGTACTGTGCTGCGTAAAAGTAGTAACTCTGCATTGGTTGTAAGTGTGCCTGGGAAGGGTACAGAACAGGGCTAGAGCCGGACTTAGTAGTACATGTGGGGTTAGTGCATGGTTTGGGTGTATTTACGCCTATGAGGAATACATTGCATGAGTGATATAGTGCTGTGCAGTGCTTGCACATTGAAAACATGTACTGTGCGCTTGTGTGCTTGCATGAAGTACAACACATGGAGGGTGCAGTGTTGTGGGGCGAGCACAGGTGAGTGTGTGTGATGGAAATGTGTGTGTCTGTAAATAGCACATTTTAGTTAAATAAAGAAAAGCTTCATTGCTGAACAGTGTGCACAGATTGAGTGCATATCACTGTGGCTGACTTTCAGGTGTAAACTCTGGCTATTTTCATGTGTGGTGTTGTGGGACGATCAGCTTTTGAGTCATGCTTGCTATGAATGATATCTTTCATGAGGAAATAAGAAAGAGAGAAGTTTTCACTTTAAAAGAAGCAGTACCCCAAAATAAATCTTTATAGACTATTAGAAAGGGACGTTTAAGTCCCCAAGAATTTGCCATCAGTCAAGGACCAAGATGGGTGTGAGTGAAAAGAATGCTCTCCAAGCCTTCTCCCTCTTGGAACCGAGGCATGCGAGTCTCACTGCTGGATGAGGGAGCAACACTCAGGACACCAAGATCACCTGCCCTGGAGCACTGTTGCCTGCCTGTTCGAACAATATGCCCTATGAAGGAGAGAAGAAAATTGGAGGGAGTGAGCTCCAGTGGGGAGCCCAGCATGAAAATTTCCCGAGCAAGGTTTGAGGCTGTGAACTGAAGGGGCCATTGCCCATGAAGCTTTGCAAAGTTCATATGCTAGGAGAGGGCCACCTTGTTCGGAGCCATAATGGAAGTACTGTGCAGGAAGCATCACGCTGCATCGCCATGCCACGGTGACCCAGTATGCCGGAGGGGGGGGGTCACAGATGATATGATTTCGAGCTAGGAGCACTGGACTTGTGACTGCCGAAATCGGTGACCCGGTATGCAGTTGTAGTGAGGGCGATCGCATAAGGACGAGTAGCATGGTATCCTCATATGCTACTAGGGACTGCTCGTACCACTTTGGTAAAGATTCCGGGTCGTCACCCATATTGAAGGACTACTGCAGTGACCTGTGGGTTGAGCCTGCACACTGTGACTTGCACCTGAAATACTCCCAGAGGATCACCAAGACACTGCAGAGGACATAGTATTATTGCGTGAGCTCCGGTCAGGAGATGAATGATCACACTAGCACCCCACTCCTCTACTAGGATGGAGAGCAACTTACCTTTGTGTCTGCAGACCGGAAGCAGCTCCAATCAATAGAATGAACCAGCAGCGCTGCAAGAGAGATTGCACGGCAGGGTGCTGCTGTGTACACCCGGAGCGACCTGACTTTCCTCTACAGGATCTGGACTTGTGAGCGCCTGAGGACAGGGCACTTGCTGCGCTGCTGAACACTGCCATACTGCTTGCATGGTTAAGACTGGAACTGGCCTTTGGGACCCTAGAGTCTTGCTGCTAATGGTGCTTCAGCACCATAGACACTTTTGACTAATTTCTAAAAAAGTTTAAGGGAGAGCTCTTGAGTATGGCTTAATAGTTTGCATTCCTTGGATGTGGGCAGGAGTGAATTGGGAATAACCCCAAACACATTACACGAAGAAGGGTGGGACAGGGATTTTCCTGACAACTGCTGGAGCCCTGAACTCAATTAGGATTGTGTTAGTGCTTCTGAATGTTGTATACTTTGCATGTTTAGAGTTAGACATAGAATACGTTTATTTGTAGAAAAGAGAGTATTGTACCGGATATTGATTTATTGCTGGTACTGTTTGCACTTTGAATTATGAGTCATGCTTACTGACTTGTATCTACATCCCCCCACAATGGAGCCTTGACTGCTCGACCACAGCTACCACTGGAAGTCAAGTGCAGATGGCGTACTTCTCTCAGTTACTCAGGACCCATAATAGGCCAGGCCTTGGGACATCAGGGGTAAAAGGTCTCAACCACCACAGTTGGGCCAAGTAGCCCCTGCATGCCCCCTGGCCCTGTGAAAGCAGAGCTGGCACCAGAGATATCCATCTTAACAATTTTATTGTTGCCTTAAAACTGCTGGACATACAAGGAACCCTGCAGCGAGAAAGAGAAGTGAGTGATTAAGCTGGCCAGGCCTACTGAGTTTGTTACTGAGGACCGATATTGCAGCACTGCTGCCAAACAACTCCCCAGTAACAAAACCAGCACACAACCCTTCTGGCCTCCCGGGGAAAGGCCAGATATCAAGTATGGCCAGTCCAGCTGAGGTTCCGTGATTTCGAACCAGACTCCATTTTGTTTGAGTTGTTCAAAATGCCATTTTTGTGTTGCCCTCACGTAGGCCGTGGAGGTAACCGAACGAACAAAGTTTCATGGGCCTCATTGTTCATGTATGCATTAACAGGCCCTTTTCTGACTTGTGAATGAATTGCAAAGACGCTGACCCCGTCACCTGAAACTGACCCTTTCACAAAGCCAATTTCTCTGGCTGATCGTTGTCTAAAATTGCCAATCAATGTTTAGGAGATCATTAACTTTTTGTTTCCTTGCACATATCTTATCCTAATCAGCATCTGAATTGTTTCTTTCCTTACGACTTTTCATTACATGGGTAGTGCTTTCAGTTATGGGTTTGTCCGGCTTGTGGAAATTGAATTTGGGACAGTCCTAATAATTAACTTTTGGGTTGGGTTACTGTAAATTGGGTTTTTGTTAATGTGATACTCAGTTAGAAAATGTGTCCTATTGGTCAGAATTTTGCGCAGTGGGTGTACATTTATAATGAGAATATGGTGTATAAAAAGCGATGTCTTGCTCTATGAAAATTGAGCAGTTTCCTGAGTTGTACACCGTGTTGTATTGCTTGGCTTACTGTTACTAGCTGCAGCTAATAAATTTGATCTCTGACGCCATCCAGAAGTATTCCGTGTCTCTGTATTCCAAGACAGGAGAATCCGAAGACTTCGGGTGTGTCCCTGGCACCGCTGGGTTCTACGAAAACCCGGTTCTTCAGTTGGTGCCAAACGTGGGGCGACTTCAGCGGTACCGGTCCAAGCCTGAGGATCATGAGGAGCCACGTGAGGAAATTCTGGAGGAAGGCCGCCACTTCATTGACCCCTGCATGTAGACGTGGACCGAAGGTCTTTTTTGCGAGGCTTCCCGCTTTCCAACGGCTACGAAGGACTTCTGCCCTGACTGTCGCCCTGTCTTGGACCCTTGATTGATCCTTTGTAAAGCGAGACGATAGACGGTCTTCTGGTGGCGTGACAGATATTTTGGTTAAGTATAAGTGGGTCGCTCCCACGACTTTGTTTTGGTTCTTGGTTTTGATTTGGTTGTTGCAATAGCCGAAGCCAAGGGGCTCGTATATTTACGATTGTATTGATAGTTGGTAACCCCTTGAAGTTTGAAGCTAGATTAGTGAGCTACAAGATGCCTAGTCTTAGCAAAATTAGGAAATGGTTTAGCTGTGGTTGCAACAGGGATTCCCGAATGGAGGATTCGTGTCCGATACCTCCGGTTGGAACTCCGACTTATGAGCTCTATTCAAAACACGGAGTGGGTCCTATCACTTATAATGAAGTGTGGGTCCGCTATACAAGGAAAGATGGTGTTTTACAATGGCCCCAACATGGTAGTTTCGAATTAAATATTTTAGATAATTTGGAGGTTGCGCTATTTAAGAAGAAAGCCCGGCCGGCAATGTTTGACTCTTTCCGCCTCTGGTTACAGTATTGCCGACAAGAAGTAACCTACTTAGGTCATCTCTTGTCGAAGGAGGGAAGAAGGTTGACCCCAGAACGAATTCAAGCGATTGCGCAAATGAGTGTGCCATTCACACAGAGAGAAGTGCGTGCCTTCTTAGGTATCACCTTGTATTGTAGGCAATGGATCCCCAACTTTTCCTTGCTAGCGAAACCTCTGTTGAAATTGACTCTTAAAGATACTTCGTATCCTCTCCCTTGGTCTGATGATTGTCAGAAAAGTTTTTCTGAATTACGTGATGCATTGTGTTCTGCTCCGGTGTTGGGTACTCCTGACTACAGTAAACCTTTCACGTTGTATGTTCACGAGAGAGAAGGTTGTGCATTGTCAGTGTTGGCTCAACAGTTTGGAGACAAGCAACGCCCATGTGCGTATTTTTCAGCTACGTTAGATCCGGTAGCTAAAGCGTTGCGGAGCTGTTTGAGAGCTACAGCGGCAGCAGCTGTTTCTATCCGACAGTCTGCTGGTTTGGTATTGGATAATACGTTGATTGTGATGGTCCCACATGCAGCGGATACCTTATTGAATAGGACTAAGACTCAGCACCTTACTAGTGCACGTCTGTCAGGTTATGAGCTGACACTTTTGGCTAGCCATGTTCACATCAAAAGATGTAATGTGTTGAATCCAGCTACATTGTTGCCGATTTCTGTAGAGACAGATGCTCAGGAACAGCATGATTGTGTTCTCCGGACAGAGGAGGAAACGAAGGCTAGAGTTGATTTAAAAGATACTCCTCTCACGAATGTTGATGGTACCTTATGGGTAGATGGTTCGTGTTTCAAGTTTCTGAATGGTGAGACGACTGCGGCATATGCTGTCACAACTTTACATACAGTTGTTGAAACAGCTCGCATAGCACAGAATTCTGCGCAAGCAGCAGAGTTGATTGCATTGACTAGAGCGTGTGTATTGTCAGAGGGAAAGCGAGTGAATGTCTATACTGATAGCCAGTATGCGTTTGGTGTTCCTCATAGTTTTGGACGTTTGTGGAGAGAAAGAGGATTCCTTACTTCTCATGGTGTGAAAATTCAGCATGGTCAGTTAGTGAATGAACTTCTGGAATCACTTACTTTCCCAAAGCAGATTGCAATTGTGAAGTGTAGTGCGCATAAGAAAGTTGTGGATGATGTAGGTCGAGGGAATGCGTTTGCGGATGAAGTTGCGAAGGAAACGGCGAAAGACATGATGAGCCGTATGTATGTTGCAGGCCCTGCTAATTGGGTCATGGCTGGTGGAATGTGTGAAGACACAATAGAAAGTGTGAAGTCAATTCAGGCTGAAGCTACGGAAAAGGAAGTGAGTACGTGGAGAGAAAGTACGGGTATGTTGGATTCGACGGGTTGTTGGGTTGAGTTGTCAGAACACCAGCGATGGTTGTTGCCTGATGCGTATGTGCTCCCAGTGGTTACTATGGCTCATGGAATGGCTCACATTAGTTCGAAGGGAATATGCAAGTTGTTGGCTCCAGTATGGCAGAATGCTGGAATTCCGAAATGTGCTGAGAATGTGGTGAAACATTGTATGATTTGTTTGAAGTACAATCCTGGAAAGGGAACTCCAACTCTAGCTGGTCATTTTGCCCCTCCAACGTATCCGTTTGAAGTGATACAGCTAGATAACATACACATGGAGACATGCAATAATTTGAAGTATGTCCTTGTGGTTGTTTGTGCCTTTTCCAGATGGATAGAGGCCTACCCCCTAAAGGATAATACTGCCTTGTCTACAGCCAAGGTTTTGCTCAAAGAGTATTTCACTAGGTATGGATTGCCGAGAATTGTATGGAGCCACAATGGGAGTGAATTTGTGGGTCAAATCATGAAGAAAGTATGTGCTGGTTTGGGAATAAAACAGAAATTCCATGCTACGAATCACCCCCAGTCTGCTGGACTTGTCGAGTGCTACAATGGCACGTTGAAGCTGAAGCTACCTAAGAAACAAGTGAGCACAGGTCTTACATGGCCGGATGCCTTGCCGTTGGCTCTTTTGTCAACAAGGATTACAGTGCATTCTCGTGTGGGACTTAGCCCATACGAAATAGTTTTTGGTCGTCCAGCGAATGTTTGGGGTGTGCCTCATCCTAAGAAATACAGCGAGATTGAGTACCCTATGTTGGTGGATTACTTACATGACTTGACTGCTAAATTACGTGTTCTCCACCAACAGGTCTATGACAGTTTCCCGACAGCTACTGCAGATCCAGGCCATACGATTCAACCTGGTGATTTTGTCTTGACGAAGAATTTTCAACAAACCAAAAACTTGGAGCCGAGATGGACTGGACCACATTTGGTCCTCTTGGCCACTAGAACTGCTGTTAGAGTAGCTGGTAAAAAACATAATTGGGTGCATGCCACCCATACTAAAAAAGTTCCTTTGCCTTTAACGTATGATAAGTGGGTGAAGGATGGAATAGCTGATTCCGAATGTGAAAGGATTCCTAGATTTGTACCTTTTAGTGATGCACATTTGACATGGACTCTGTCAGAACACGAGGATGATCACATTCTGCAAGCTGCTGTGCCTTCCCATTTGAGAATCAACACAACGGATCCAGAGGTCCTTTTCGAGGAACAAACTGTGCCTGGCAAAGAATGTTACAATCTGAGATCGAAAAAGACATTTGAAATGGACAAATAAAATTGAATTTTTTTTTAGTAGTGAAATACATCTTGTCAGATCAAGAGATTTTTTTCCTTTTTCCTTTTTCGAGTCACCATCCAGACTCAGCTGCAGGGTTGGGGTACAGCCTTAAGGGGTGAGCCGCGTATTGACATAAGGTCTGTGGTTCAGGGTCGTTAGTGCGATCTTGGCGCACACTTAAGTGAAGAAGGTAATAGCCGTGAGCAGCACGTTAGAGGATGGAGTCTTTTGAGTGCGACAAGGGTGTTAAGAGAGTTAATTTTAGAGCGAAAATGTGCACATTGATCCGTAACAAATGTTTTTTAATACTGTGTTTTCTAATGCTTTTGAATGTTACGTTAGCGTGTGTGGGTTGGATTTTCTATGTCACACAACAGACGCTTGCATCTACCTCCCAACCTACTCTTTCTTTTTCTACTGTTTCTCCACACGAGTTTCATACATTACCTGAACATGAACAGACACGAAGATCAGAATTTGGGAACAATTCGTTTATACAGATGTTGCGCCAGCTTCAGCTAGTCGTAAATACCACAAATTGTTGGGTTTTTGGTCTTATGCCACATACGACAGATAAGGGAATGCCATATTTGGTTTTGCCTTTTTCGCCTAATGGGTCAGTATGGGCACTCCAAGCAATGTTTATCTATGCGAATGAAGCATCTCCTGTACGTTCCGTTAAAGATAATGCGAGCAATAATGCCTTGAGCGTGTGTATTGTCAGAGGGAAAGCGAGTGAATGTCTATACTGATAGCCAGTATGCGTTTGGTGTTGCCCATAGTCTTGGACGTTTGTGGAGAGAAAGAGGATTCCTTACTTCTCATGGTGTGAAAATTCAGCATAGGCAGTTAGTGAATAAACTTCTGGAATCACTTACTCTCCCAAAGCAGATTGCAATTGTGAAGTGTAGTGCGCATAAGAAAGTTGTGGATGATGTAGGTCGAGGGAATGCGTTTGCGGATGAAGTTGCAAAGGGAACGGCGAAAGACATGATGAGCCGTATGTATGTTGCAGGCCCTGCTAATTGGGTCATGGCTGGTGGAATGTGTGAAGACACAATAGAAAGTGTGAAGTCAATTCAGGCTGAAGCTACGGAAAAGGAAGTGAGTACGTGGAGAGAAAGTACGGGTATGTTGGATTCGACGGGTTGTTGGGTTGAGTGGTCAGAACACCAGCGATGGTTGTTGCCTGATGCGTATATGCTCCCAGTGGTTACTATGGCTCATGGAATGGCTCACATTAGTTCGAAGGGACTATGCAAGTTGTTGGCTCCAGTATGGCAGAATGCTAGAATTCCGAAATGTGCTGAGAATGTGGTGAAACATTGAATGATTTGTTTGAAGTACAATCCTGGAAAGGGAACTCCAACTCCAGCTGGTCATTTTGCCCCTCCAACGTATCCGTTTGAAGTGATACAGCTAGATTACATACACATGGAGAGATGCAATCATTTGAAGTATGTCCTTGTGGTTGTTTGTGCCTTTTCCAGATGGATAGAGGCCTACCCCCTAAAGGATAATACTGCCTTGTCTACAGCCAAGGTTTTGCACAAAGAGTATTTCACTAGGTATGGATTGCCGAGAATTGTATGGAGCGACAATGGGAGTGAATTTGTGGGTCAAATCATGAAGAAAGTATGTGCTGGTTTGGGAATAAAGCAGAAATTCCATGCTGCGAATCACCCCCAGTCTGCTGGACATGTTGAGTGCTATAATGGCACGTTGAAACTGAAGCTAGCTAAGATACAAGCGAGCACAGGTCTTACATGGCCGGAATAGTAGATATGATCAGAGATATTGATGCGTATAATGCTATCCCTAAAGATGAGGTACGAGCATATGTTGGTTGGAACAAGACGAGATATAGTATTAGTCTGACAGAAAAGGAGAGACAGAAAAGGTCTCCTCCTATTTGGATTGTACCCCACAGAGGTCATTTTTGTCTGCAAGGTAATGGTCAGAATCCGAGAGCTCAGCTTGGTAAGAGTGTGTGCGTTCACACCTCTGTCTATACATCCCAGAAATCTCTACCATTCGTGCCAGCTAAAGGCACGTATTTTGTTTGTCATGACAGAGCATATACATGGTTGCCTCCTGATTTCTCAGGCACATGTTATGTGGCTTTTTTGCTTCCCCCTACAAACACAGCTGCTTTCAATTACCATAAGACAAGATATGGTAGAGTTGCTATCGATGCGAAAGATACTGTCGCACAAGAAGTTGGGGACTTCTTTAAGGGTTTTCTGCCCTTTTGGGGTCCTATGGCTAATGGTAGAAATATTCGCCAGCTTACGAGAGTGGTCGAGGCCACTATAAATGAGACTGCAGTTGCCTTTAGCAATATTACAGCTGAGCTTCAAGCGGATCGCCTTATGACATTACAGAACCGCTTTGTTTTAGATATTATACTTGCAGATAGAGGTAGGGTATGTAAATTGATCGGGTCTAGTTGCTATGTTTTCATAACAGATAACGCCCCGACAGTGTACGTAGCCATCTTGAGGTTACATAAGTCCGCTGAGTCTATACATGCAGACAAAGGGAACTGGTCATTGATAGAATGGTTTTGGGAACTGCTGTCCAAATGGGGATGGAAGATTCTGATGTTTCTTGGTATGGCTTTAGCAATCCTTTTCTCGTGTTGCTTATGCATCCAGTGTGGTCCCGCCATTTGTAGTCTTTGTGCTACGATCTGTGTGAGAAGACCAGTCCCGAGAGAAGTGTAGGATAATAAGATGATGTTACAGCAACACCTTGATGACCTGATGAGAATAGATATAGACCTGGATTCAGATTGACGTGAGTTTAGGTTATTGCCTACGTAATGGCAAAAGGAGGGACTGAGGTACGTGATTTCATACCAGACTCCATTTTGTTTGAGTTGTTCAAAACAACATTTTTGTGTTGCCCTCACGTAGGCCGTGGAGGTAACCGAACGAACAAAGTTGCATGGGCCTCATTGTTCATGTATGCATTAACAGGCCCGTTTCTGACTTGTGAGTGAAATGCAAAGACGCTGACCCCGTCACCTGACACTGACCCTTTCACGAAGCCAATTTCTCTGGCTGATCGTTGTCTAAAATTGTCAATCAATGTTCAGGATATCGTTAACTTTTAGTTTCCTTGCACATATCTTATTCTAATCAGCATCTGAATTGTTTCTTTCCTTACGACTTTTCATTACATGGGTAGTGCTTTCAATTATGGGTTTGTCCAGCTTGTGGGAATTGAATTTGGGACAGTCCTAATAATTACCTTTTGGGTTGGGTTACTGTAAATTGGGTTTTTGTTAATGTGATACTCAGTTGGAAAATGTGTCCTATTGGTCAGAACTTTGCGCAGTGGGTGTACATTTATAATGAGAATATGGTATATAAAAAGCGATGTCTTGCTCTATGAAAATTGAGCAGTTTCCTGAGTTGTACACCGTGTTGTATTGCTTAGTTTACTGTTACTAGCTGCAGCTAATAAATTTGATCTCTGACGCCATTCAGAAGTATTTTGTGTCTCTGTATTCCAAGACAGGAGAATCACCGCTGGGTTCTAAGAAAACCCGGTTCTTCACAGCCTTGCTGCAGAAACAGGCCTGAGACATAGTATAAAGGGCTACTTAAGTGGCTAGCACAATGAATGCCACAGGCCCACTAGTAGCATTTGATTTACATGCCCAGGGTATATATAATGCCATATACTAGGGACTCATAGTTAAATTATATATGATATTCACGTGTAAGACAATTGTACCATGTTTTAGTGCTAGAGTACAAGCACTTTAGCACTGATTAGCACTGGCAAAATGCACAGAGTTCTATTGCCATCCTAATGCCAACCAACACAAACAAAAATCAGAAAACTGGGAAGCTGAAGGCAAGAAGTTTGGGAGTGACCTGGCAAAGAAGTCCAAGTCCAACAAGTCTGTTCAAAATGATGCTCTAGAACTCCTATTGTAAAAACAAACTAATACAATGTAGAGTTCACCATCTTTATTATGATTCTCCACGAAAACAGACAAGTGCAAAGTAAGAGTTTGTATTCCTCAATGAACAACTTCTGAAATAATGTAAATTTAAACATGAGAGGTGTGTTAAAATATTTCTCTAACTCCAGATTAGTATATTTTTAATTTAAAAGACTAACAGATTGGAAGGTTTCCAGACTTCAGACATCAGCCCCTGCTGTAGCAACTATGTATGCCAATTGCCTAGCCAGGACACTGTGTGTTGGAAAGTGGGTTATTGGTAGGGGAAAATGTAGGTCTAGCACTGGCAATAAGGCCACTAACACATGGTAGGACTCAGCATAGGTCTTAGAAAATTATTCCTATGCTCAACCCTTAGTAGCTTGGCTGCGAGCAGGCAGGCTTAACTTCAAAGACAGGTATGTAAAGCATTTAAAAACACCAATTCAGTAGATAATGAAGACACAACATAATACAAATCCAATATCAATTTATGAAAATAGGAAATATTTGTATATTTAAATTTACATCAAAATGATAATAATCCAATGTAGGGAACCGGAATATGAATTTTCAAAGATTTAATAAAATAGAAACATATTGCACCAAATTGTGATACCTGCTCGCAATAGGCTGGGCCCAAATCAAAGTTTCAGGCCAGGCGCGATGGAGCCCTGGGCAGCTACAGCTTGCGGCAGGTCCTGGTCTCAGTTTCTACCTTCACACTTAGAAACGTTTCTGGAGCTTTTCTTCCCGAGGGCCCTCAATGCTCCCAGCCAGTCCGGATCTGGTGAGGGTTCGCCGGCTTGCCTTTCCGCGAGCTCCCAGTCATCTTCCCTGGAGCAGACTTAGAAAATGTTCCTTTAATGCTTCAGTGGGGCAACCCATGAATCCAGGCCGGCACGCAATGGAAGGCAGGCGGCTTTGCTCTTGCGGTTGCTCCCGGTCACTTTTTCTACGAGCGCACTCAGAAACTTTTCTGGAGCTTTTTCTCTCTGGGTCTTTTGATGCTCCTCATGTAGCCAGATCTGGTGAGGGTTTGCCAGCTTCAGTTTTCTTCTAGTCCCGGTCAAACTCTGGAAAGTGGATCGATGGAGCTTTTAGCAGGAGGAACCTGGTTGGATTGCCCGGCTCGTGGTTGAAAGCAGGAGGCCTGGCTGGCCAGATTGAGCCGGTCCCTCTATGGAGCTTTTTTCCAAAGTTGCTCCAAAGTTCTCCAAACATCTTGAACTTCTTCCTGAAGTTCCTCAAGGGGTCCCAAAGGGTCTCAAACTCACTCCAAGGGTCTGGAAGCTCCAAGATGGTCCTTGAAAGTTGAGGACTTCAGTTCCCACAATCCACTGGTAGAAAACCCTTACAAATCCACTAGTGTAGATTTAGTTGGTAATGTTCCAGGTGAGCTCTTTTAACCTGTAGCTTTCAGGAAGCCACTCTTTAGTTCTTTTTGAGCAAGATAATCCACAAGGCAGTAGTTTCAGATGGTGCAGTCTTCAGAGGTCAGGCCTTAGAAATCTTTGCACAGCAAAACTTTTCAACGGGGCTTTTCTTGCTTCAGTAAGTTTCAAGCAGCAGATCTGGAGGGCCCTGTCCCTCTCAGATACTTATTCCAAGTTCTCTGGGTCAAGCAGGAGGTCACTTTTGACCAATGGGAGCAGGGTAACTCCTCCAATATATGACCACATCCTGTAGAGTGTGGCATTATTTTGTCCCAGAGTGCATCCAATCTTCCAAATCCATAACGGCTGATTTTCCAGCAAGGAGGTAAGAGCTGGCTAAACACCCCCATAGGATGGCTAATTTAATTAGACTATCACCCCTGCATCTGCTCATACCTTCCTTATTCCTACCATTTGCCTAAGGTGGAAAGTTCAGAGTTGTAAATGACACTGTTCTTGGCTCTCCTGTTTGAAGAACATAGTGTACAACTCCTCCCCCTGGCCTGGCATTACTAGGGAACAGCACACTGCCCCGCCAGCAGAGCTGGTTAACCAATATGATATTGTTGTATTTATTAATACCACTCTGGGAAGTCTTTGAATGGCATTTCTAGCCCTCTCCTATCAAGAGTTATTAATTAATAACCTCCTACCATGTTAACCTGTGTAACAGGGGATTTGCAATGGGCAACATGACTTGGGTAATTTTTCTAGGACCAGGACTTAAAAAAACATATTTTATTAGTACTTGTCTTATATCTACCATAACCCCACCCCATGTGCAACTAGGGCAGATGTTAGAGGTCTGAATCTGTAGAAATATTGCAAATTCTGCAGTGCTCCTAGCATCAAATTCGAATTTGAGCAGCACTTTACCACAATGTGGGAAGTGAAATGTGAAATTTCACTTAGCCCAGGGCATATAAAACTAATTTTATAAGAGTGCACCTTATACATATCTGAACCCCACCCCTGGGACACCTAGGGGAGACCCTGGGGGCTCCTAATATGCCAAAACATTGTAGGTTATTCATTTGTAAGTGCCCCAAACCCCAAAGTCGGGTTTGGGCACAATTTACTTTTTAAAAGCAGTCCTGGCACCCAGGGCTGTTTTTAAACTGACCTCAGGCTTCATCAGTGCACACATGTAAGTTCTAAAAGAGCTGCTGTCCTCTAAACTGCAATGCCCTAGGGTACTAGAGACTTCTTGGTAGTTTCAACCCCCCTGCCCTATTATATACAAGAGGCCTATAGGGCAGGTCATGCCTATCATAAGGGTATTCCACCACACCATTGTATACCCTGGTATACATAGGTATTTTAACTGTATTCTAATGTGTCTCTTTCAGCATAGCACTGGCCCTGGGCCTGGTCAGACAAAGCCCAGGGTCAGTCAGAGTCAGTTACAACCAGTATCAGTCAGCAAAAAGTTGAGGGGTGCCCATGGCACAGGATGACTTTGCAACACAGCCCCCCCCCCAAACAAAAGGTGATGGGTTACTAACCTACACCCTGGTAGTCCTCATCAGCTAAGTGGAAAAACCTGTAAAATCCATCTCAATTTGTATGGGAAAACCCAGGTCTGTGTTTCACTGTAAAGTCCATTCCCTGTAGGGAAATGGACCACCTTAACAGCTTGGGATTCTCCCCTCTCATCTGCAGGAGCCATCTGAGAGGTCTGTTGTCAGTTTATGGTCTCAACTTTTTCAGGGACCACACCACAGCAAAAGCCTCTCTCTAAATGGCACTCCACCTCTGCTCTCTGGGAAGGAGCCTCCTACTAATAAAGGCAACTGGCTGATCAAGGCCCTCTTCATTTAGCTGTGACAATACTGCCCCTATCTCTTTCTCTGAAGCATCTGTCTGAATCACAAATTCCTTTGTGTAGTCAGGGACTAGTAGCACTGGTGCTGAACACATGGCAGATTTCAGCGTGCCAAAAGCCTTCTGACACTCTGGGGTCTATATCACCTTCTTTGGCCTCTTTTTAGAAGTGAATTCTGTTAGGGGCCTCACAATGGTCCCATAATTTTGAACAAACCTTCTATAGCACCCTGTCAGTCCAAGGAACGCCCTGACCTGAGTCTGGGTAACAAGAGCTGTCCAATCAAAAATAGTTTGGATTTTTGCTTGGAGGGGCTGTACATGGCCCCCACCTACCAGATGGCCCAGGTACACCACAGAACTATGCCCTATTTGGCATTTGCTTGCCTTAATAGTCAGGTCTGCCTACTGCATGGCCTGAAGCACTTCCCTTAGGTGGTTTAAGTGATGCCCCCAGGTAGAACTGTATACAGTTATATCATCCAGGTAAGCTGCGCTGAACTGTTCCATCCCAGACAGTCCCCTGTTCCCCAACCTTTGGAAGGTCTCAGGTGCATTCTTTAAGCCAAAGGGCATTACTTTGAACTGATAATATCCCTCTGGTGTGGAGAATGCTGACCTCTCCTTTGCTCCATCAGTGAGGGCAATCTGCCAGTAACCTGAAGTCAAATCAAATGTACTCAGGTACTTCGCAGCCCCTAACCTATAAATGAGCTTATCAGCTCTAGGTATAGGGTGAGCATCAGTCTTGGTGACTACATTTAATCCTCTGTAGTCCACACAGAACCTTAACTCCATGGGTCCCCCTGAGGATTAGGATCAGGTACCAACACCACTGGACTGGCCCATGGACTATCAGACGGTTCAATTACCTCCAGTTCCAGCATCTTAGCAACCTCAGCTTTAATGCTGGCTCTGACATGGTCAGACAAACTGTACAGTTTATTTTTGACAGGTAGGCTGTCACCAGTGTCAATATAGTGCACACACCACTCAGCAGTGATGCCCGGGGTCAAAGAGAACAGGCCAGCAAACTGCTCCAGCACTTGCTTACAGTCTCGGTGCTGCTGGTCTGCCAATTTGGGAGAGAGCACAACTCCCTCCACTGACCCATTTTGCACATTAGTGTAAAGGAGGTTGGGCACAGGCTCAGTTTCCTCCTCCACACCTTCATCAGTGACCAGTAACATGATCATATCTGCCCTGTCATGGTGGGGTTTCAATCTATTTACATGCAGAATCCGGTGAGGGTTCCTGGGGGTGCAAGGTCAACCAAATAGGTAACCTCACCCTTCTTTTCTAAGTATGGATAGGGGCCACTCCACTTGCCATGGAGGGCCCTGGGAGCTACAGGCTCCAACACCCACACCAATTATCCTGGAGTATACTCAGGCATAGTAGCCTTTTGATCATACCAGTGCTTCACGAGCTCCTGGCTGGCCTTCAGTTTCCTGTTTGCCTTGCACATGAACTCTGCTATTTTAGATCTCAATCCTACCACATAGTCAAGTACATTGTCCTTAGCTTCTTTAAGAGGCTTCTCTAAAGACTCTCTCAGCAGGCTCAATGGCTCCCTCACAGGGTGTCCAAACACCAGCTCAAAGGTACTGAAACCAACCCCTTTCTGTGGCACCTCCCTATAGGCAATCAGTAAGCATGGGAGGAGAACATCCCACCTCCTTCTGAGTTTCTCTGACAACCCATTTATCATGCCCTTCGGGGTTTTGTTGAATCTCTCAACAAGACCATTTGCTTGTGGGTGATAGGGGGTGGTTAACTTGTAGTTACCACCACACTCATCCCACATAGCAGTCAGATAACTGGACAGGAAGTTTGTGCCACTATATGACACCACTCTTTTGGAAAACCTACTCTGGTGAACACACCAAGCAGTGCTCTAGCCACTGCAGGAGCATCAATGGTTCTAAGAGATATGGCCTCAGGGCACCTAGTGGCATGGTCAACTTCCACTAAGATATACCTATTCCCTGATGCAGTAGGAGGGTCCAGGGGACCAACAATGTCCATCCTCACCCTTTCAAAAGGAACCCCAACCACTGGCAGTGGTATTAGGGGAGCCTTTGTCTTGCCCCCTGCCTTGCCACTGGCCTGACAGGTGACACAGGAGATACAAAACTCCTTTACCTTTTCAGGCATATGGGGCCAGTAGCAATGCTTCACAAACTGGTTCCATGTATTTGTCTGTCCCAAATATCCTGCCAAGGGGATATCATGACCCAAAGTCAGGATGAACTCTCTGTACTTCTGGGGCACCACCAACCTCCTGGTTGCTTCCTCCTTGAGGTTCTTGAGGTTTCTGGCCTTAGATTAAAACAGTCCATCTTCCCAGTACAGTTTGTGAAACCCACTGTCATCCGTCTCCTCTTGCTTAGAAGCAATCCTCCTCAAACCCTCAAGGGTGGGACAGTCATGCTGTCCCTTACTGAACTCCTTTCTGGAGGGTCCACCTGCTCCTGTCACTTCTGCCAAATCTGACAGCTCTGATTTGATTTTGATTTTCGATATTTATATAGCGCAGCAGTCACCCGAAGGCATCAAGGTGCTAGAGAGAGGCCGTACATACCACAGAGTCTAGAAAAAAAGTAAAAGAACTTCAGCTCACCGTATAGCTGTGAACAGCCAGGTTTTAAGGGCTTTTCTGAATGGGAGCAGAAGAGGGATAGATCTAAGCGACAGGGGTAGGGAATTCCAGAGCTTACTCGATGCCACTGACAATGCCTTATGCTATTGTAATTTGTGATGCATGTCTTTTATGATGTAATAATCGAATAAAGACTTCTTTGAATTGAATTGCCTTATGCCCCCATTTCCTCTTCTTGGTTCATGGTACCAGTAGTTGCATTTGAAGTGAAGAGTGAAGTAATCAGCTAGGGGAAAGCCATTTGAACATGGTCTTCAGCCTTAAGGGATAGGAAGCGTACAGTGACTTAAACTGATTTAATACTGATGTGTTGTTCAATGGGGAGCCAATGTAGATGTTCTAGTCCCTTCTTGGCGGATTGTTTTTCTGGAATGTCCAAAATGAGTCTTGCCAATGCATTCTGCAGTACCTGGAGTTTATGTTGTACGATCTTATTAGCAGCCAGGTACAGGGCATTGCAATTATCAAATCTGGACATGGGATGGAGTCCCTCCCTCAGAGGCCCGATCCTCCCCATCAGGGTTAGATTCTTCCTGCACCTCTGGAGTTCCCTGGGCTGGCTCACCAGGCCAAGGCCCAGTACCCTTGTTCTTGGATGCTTGGCCCTTTTTTCCAGGGTCCAAGTGTCCAGTCCCTCCCTTCTGGCTAGTCTGTCACAGCACATACCCACTCAGGGTGCTTCAATATTTTCATATGGGGTCCTCTCATTGCCCAGTAAACACTGGACTGGGAGCACCTTTGACACAGCTACCTTCATAGGGCCTGTCACACCTCCCCATTCCAAATCCACCACAGCCATAGGATGGAGTTTGGTAGTGCTGTCTGCATAAGTCACCTGGTGAAACTCACCAGGAAACAACCTCTCTGGAGGCACCATTTCATCCAGGCCCATAGTTACACTAGCCTCAGTGTCTCTGATAGCCTCAACCTCAGTCCCATTCACTTTAGGTCTCTGCCTGTACTTGCCATGTTTGGAGGTAAGGCAGCAAGGGTGGCAATATTCACCCCACCCAGAGACACTAAGGTTGCTTCCACCACCTGACTACCCCTCTCTGGGTCACCACTCTCCGCCCCTATACTGGCACTGGTAGTCCCTGTGGATGGGCCCTTAGGGGGGAGCTTCTTCGCACAGACAACATCGCCCTGCTTATGCCCTGGCTGGTTACAGTCAAAGCACTTACCCACCTTTGAGGGGTCAAAAACCTACCAGGCTATCCCTGATTACCCCTTCCTTTGAATTTGGGTTGACTCATCCCACCCTCCTTGTGCAGGTTTTTGTGGGACTTTGGGGGACTCCTTCTGGTTTTGACCTTCCTTTGACTGGGCTTTCCCCTGGAGAGGGACCTGTCCTCCTTTCTTCTGGTCACCCCTCTGGTGCTGAATGGAAACCCGGGTTCTGACCCACTCATCAGCTGCTTCCCACAGCTCTCTGGGGTCTGTCAGCTTAGAGTCCACTAGATACTGACGTAACTTCTCTTCTGCACAATGAGTCAAAATATGTCCTTTCAAAAACAAACATATGTGTCAACTTTGTTACCAACAATCCAGCCTTCCAGTGCCTTTACTGAAATGTCCACAAAGTCTAGCCAAGACTTTTAATTCAATTTCTAGGTGCCTCTAAACTTTACCCTGTTCTACTCTGGAGTCAGACCAAATCTCTTGACTAAGCATACCTTCATCTGCTGGTATGATTCTACATCCTTTCCCTTCAGGGTCAGGAGCCTATCCCTCCCAGCTACTGGAATCAACTCCCACAGGAGTGCACCCCAATACCTAGAGGGGACCCTACTCATTTTAAGGGCCCTCCCAAAAGCTGCTAGACACCTGTCAATGGCATCCCTCTCTGTGTACTTGGGCACTATACCTTTGGGAAGTTTAGGATCAAATGCACCACCCCTGGACATTTCAAAATATTCATCATTTTCACTGCCACCATTTCTTCTCAACTCCTACCTCTCCCATCTCCTTTTAGCCAATTCCAATTTCTCCTGCTCTAAAGCTATCAAAGCTAATTGAGCCTGAAGCTGTCTCTCTGTAAGGGACAGTAGAGGTGCCTGAGTAAGGGACCCTTCCCCACTCCCACCATCTGGAATCACCTGGCTAACACTAGTAATGATGGAAGAGGCCCCCTCCCCCCCCCGGGTTCTCCTCAGCTTCCCAGGCATGTAGGGACTGAAGAAACCCTGCCATCCTCATCTTCTTGGCAGCAGGCAGCCCCATAAGCCTACACTGTTCCCTAGGCTCAGCAAGATTGAACTGGGACAGTTTAGCCAGGTCCATCTCCATGGTTCCCTAGCTTTGGATCACACAAAACTAGGCACAACAGACAATTTGGAAAAATCAAAACAATGGATTAAAAACAGTTTAGTCCAAATTCCAAAAATGAAACTCAAAAGTTTTGTTCTACGGCAATTTAGAGGATCTTTATAATCTTAATTCACTTGACTGAAATGGGTACTTTTTAAACACAAGTCCTCATCCACACTGCTGAGCACCAAATGATGAAAAGTGGGTTATTGTTAGGGGCAAATGTAGGTCTGACACCTGCAAGAAGGCCACTAACACATGGTAGGACTCAGCATAGGTCTTAGAAAATTATTCCTATGCTCAACCCTTGGTAGCTTGACTGTGAGCAGGCAGGCTTAAATTCAAAGACAGGTATGTAAAGCATTTAAAAACACTAATTCAGTGAATAATTAAGACACCACACATAATAAAAATCCAATACCAATTTATAAATATAGGAAATATTTTTATCTTTAGTATTAAATATTTTTATTGACAAAGAAAAGGAGAGCAAAAGAAATGACCACCGTCCAATACGCCTGCAACCCAACAGGCCGGCATCGAAGGGGTAGCGCACATGCAAATCGCAAATCAAGAGGGGGGGCCATTATTAAACACAGCAAGCCGCCTACAACCCAATTCGGGCCGGTTGCGTCATGAGCAAAGGGGAAGCGATAGGAGGCCCTGCTGTATTATCACTTCCCTGGCTTCACTGGAAGAGACATAGGCCAATCGCCCCATCCGGACCCATAGAGGCAGCCCCTCACCGCCCCCTGAAACAGAACTTCTGCTACATAACCCCCCCAGCCAACCTGGCCTAGGTGCGCAACCTTGTCAGTCAGAAAAAACTAGAAAAAAGAACCCCTGAACAAACCCTCCTGACCCAACAAACCCCACCCACAAAAAAATAAAAAAAAGTGTAGGGTCTGAGAAAAGGGCAGAATCATTTTAGGAAATACTCTCACCTGATGCCCCACAGTACTAGCCTTTGACTAATTTAGAAAAGTACCAGAAATCTCACATTCCGGGACTAGGGCCAGCGATAGTAACCAGTAGTGTCTGACCGATAAGGAGGAAACCGAAAACATAGCTTGGGGTAACACTATTAGATCCATACCCTGGAAGATTGCTAGCAAACAGTATACCAAAGCAGTAGAAATCCGCTATAATGACCTCATCTTGACTGTGTGCTGCGGAGCCTGGTAGGTAGAGAATGTGCAAAGGAGGGAAGCACAAGTGAGTACCAGAGATGACTTCGATATTGTTTAAGATGGAGTTTTATACAGAACTGTGGCCTAACTAAAACACAATAATAAACACACTTCTATATATCCTAGTAAACATATTTCGACTGCAATTGTATTAATTTAGTCCATATATGTAAAATCATTTGAACAAAGCATAGTATACATCATTAATTATGGTAAAAAATGCAAAACCACATAATATACTACAAGAATAACAGCTGATTCCACTCTGAGCTTTTTGCTGCCACTCTGAGCGTTTTGCTCAATGGACCCTTGTGACTAAAGTAACTGGGTCCAGTGTAACCTACCATGCAAAAGCTTCTAGTATTGTCCCACTTGAGTTTTTTGAGCTCCAAAAAAGACCAAGGCCCTCATTAAGAGTTTGGCAGCGAAGAATTACCTCATGATTCCACTCCACCTGATTCTTACTGGATCCGTTTTTTCACACTCCATTTTTCCTGACTTGGGAGAACTAGATCCAGTCTTACCTGACAGCAATTCTACATTAAACGCCATAGAATTGTGAATCCAGTGTTGTTTTACTACTGCAAAATCAGTCCCATTGCCTCAGAATTTGACTTTTCGAGCTCGAGCTTTCACCGACAAAACCAATGGTTTCAGTGGGACCTTTGTCAATATGTATTGTACTTCAACATTACTTCGTCAGATACAGCCTTCAACCTTGCCCTACTGCAAGATTTCAGCTTCGAGAAAAAAAGACTAAGGGGGTGATTTATATGCCAATAGTATTTATACTCTGTCGCAACGGCGTACATTGTTTAACAAACCCATGCAGTCTGACGTGGACCAATTTGCAATACCAATAAAACCTTTTGACTCTACCAAGAAAGTTCGATCAATTCAAGAATAATCTTTTGCATGTTCAGCCAGTTTTTTTTTTTTTATTGGACCCATCAAATCTAGATTGTTTGCCTCTGCTGGCTTTCAGCAGGGTGCAATGCTCCTCCGTCATAAGGAAAGAACTGCCCCTGTCTGCAATACCCTTTATTGGATTTTGTATGATCAAAATCTACTTAGCTGTTTACTGCACTGGGTTGTCCAACCGGATATTTCTCTAAAATATTTTGGTACTTAGCAGGCATGGTTGGAGAGAGAAGTGATGGGACCATCTGCTGGTTGGGCTTTATTATTATCATCCCATATATGAATGTCATTGTGAGATGTAAAAAAGTGTTCATACAATGTAGCTAGTTGGAACTTGCAGTGGTGGAATAAATCAGAGTTCTCCGATTGGCCAGCAGTTAGTGACATAAGTCTTCAGTAATTCCTTTTGAGTTGGTGTATGACTAGTTTGTTGGCTGGTGACATAATGGTTGAAGGACAAGACCTGTAGCATATATGTCTTATGTGAGTGTAAGAGGGTTTAGCTACAGCTGACTGCCGACCTCAGAGTAATATGTTATTAGTATTAGTCCGGACCAAAAGGGTTAAATATTAATTAACATAACTATATAATATGCAGGCTAACCATAGGTCAGCCCTTCTTAGCTTACTTGGATATAGAAAGTAGTGTGCTGGTTGGATTGTTCCAAATCTGTGGGCTGTAAACTGTAGATTGTACTTGAAGGTGTGATTAACTTTCTGGGTTCTTTCCCAGGGTTGTTAGATGATGTAGCTATTTTGGAATTGGTCATGTTTCCAACTCTTCTGAAGCATACATGCTACTGAATCCTTTGAAACTTAGTTTGTGGTGAGTTCCAGAGCATGGTGGCTTGTACTGAGAAGGCAGTGCCCCTCATTGATCCTTTTTATGGTAAGGTAGTATGTGATCTGTAGTAGAAGCCTGGAATGTTGTGTCCTGTTTTGTGTGTATTGCTTGAATTTAACATGCAGGTATAATGGTAATTTTCCTTCTGAGGCTTTGTGGGCAATGCAGAGTGCCTTCAACATTCCTTTTCTAGCTACAGGTAGCTACACGTAGCCAGTGGAGTGACTGTTGGACTAGAGTCATGTGTTCCCCAGCGATGAAGGTGGGGAAGGAGTCCTACAGAAGTATTTGTGATCAGTTGTTTTTTATGTATACATTTCTTTATTGATTTCAAACATGAAAAACTTTCTGGGTTCTTTCCCAGGGTTGTTAGATGATGTAGCTATTTTGGAATTGGTCATGTTTTCAACTCTTCTGAAGCATACATGCTACTGAATCCTTTGAAACTTAGTTTGTGGTGAGTTCCAGAGCATGGTGGCTTGTACTGAGAAGGCAGTGCCCCTCATTGATCCTTTTTATGGTAAGGTAGTATGTGATCTGTAGTAGAAGCCTGGAATGTTGTGTCCTGTTTTGTGTGTATTGCTTGAATTTAACATGCAGGTATAATGGTAATTTTCCTTCTGAGGCTTTGTGGGCAATGCAGAGTGCCTTCAACATTCCTTTTCTAGCTACAGGTAGCTACACGTAGCCAGTGGAGTGACTGTCGGACTGGAGTCATGTGTTCCCCAGCGATGAAGGTGGGGAAGGAGTCCTACAGAAGTATTTGTGATCAGTTGTTTTTTATGTATACATTTCTTTATTGATTTCAAACATGAAAAGTAATTAGCAATAGTCATCGCAATTATATTTAACATCTGCTGACCCTGTACACAGGGCGGCTTAATGACAATACTGCAAACCCCCCCAACTCCCTCCTCCCCCGTAAAGAAAAGAAACAAATAAAGGAAGGGAAAGCAAGAAAAGGGAAAAAAGGGGTCCTCTCTCTATTTACTTATGATGTTGGGTCTTTGTATGCACCTCGGTCAGTTGTGACGGATTGGTTGTTGTGCCTATTAAGGACTGTGTGGGTTTTGTGAGTCGTAGTAAGTGTAGATATTAGAGACAGGTTAGTTCCCTAAACTTTGAGGTTAAGATGGCCAGAAATGTTTCCCAAGGTCTTGAAATGAGGTTGCCTGGTTGACAAGAGTAAAGGATATTCTTTCCTCACCCAAGATCCTCCACATGCGGTGTAACCATTCCACATGTGTAAGGAGTTTTGTTGTCCCCCAGCATGTCAGAATGTTCTGGTGGGCTGCTCCGAGGGCCAAAGCTATTTGCCTGCCTTTGCGCACCTTAAGCAGAAAGGTAATAGCATTTGGCAGGCCCAACAAGACATAGACTGGGAAACAGGGGATTTGAGTATCAAAGTGGTGTTGCAGGTATTCTGTGTAGGCACAGAACTGTGCACAGGAAACCAGGACCTCAGTGACTTGTGGTGTACCAGAAACTCACATCAGTGCCCAGAACCCCTCTCCGACTAGCATCAGTGTCTCATTCGCTCTCCGTCCTACCGCGAAGCTACCAATGATTAGGCAACCCAGAACAAGCGACTTAGAATACTCTCAGGAATGGTGGGAATCAAGAACACTCTTTCATTTATATTCTCATACAAGTCCACAACATGAGTAATTAGAGACACAGTAAAGTTTAAAATGTTTATTTTAACTACGTGCTCTAAGATGCAGTATTTTGGCTAACATAAGCAGGCATATGATTAGAAATAAAACATTCAGCATTGTTACAATTCCATGAAACACAAAGGGAGAAATCATATTTAAAATGATAGTGGAAACTGGTCATAAAGCACCTTGTGAACCACTCTACCCTTGCTTGAAGCTATGTTTTATAATAAAAAAAAAGTCTCTAGGTTTCACCGGGAACCCCATACCTCAAAGATCAGCTTAGGTGAATCACATCAAAGGATCAGCAAACTCTCTTGTAGATGGAAGGGTTTTCTCTAAGTGCCTGCAAACATGCATGCAGTGTAATATTAAAGGCACTCGAATTTCCGCTTCTTGCAGCTGGGTGCATGTTATGCCTAGAGAGTGGGCCGATCACCCTGAATCAACAGCATACATTGTTATTTGACCTTGACGCTGGGAGCACAAACTGTACAGACTGTGGCTCCCTTGTAAGTCTAGGGATGTGGAAAGCAGACCGTTCTCATTTGAAGACACTCAGGCAGGTTAAAGTACAACAACAGATACATATAGTGTTGTGTGCCAAAGAGGCAAAGTTGCAAAATGGCGTTTAAACTTCTAATGCGCTTATGCTAACATAGCAATGTGTGCAGGCAGATCTCGGAGGTTCCAATATTACCAATACCAATATTGTCTAGCCGTTTTTGCAAATTAATACTGTTTTCTGATGTCAGAGTCTGCTGCAGGCGCCATGAGACTTCCTGGAAGTGATTTGTGCGCCATATAAATATTCATGACTTGACTTGACTAGTATTCAGTACTTGTTTATGGAATGTCCATGATTCAGAATCTCACTGCATGAGAGTTCTTCACGACAGAGTGAGATGTGTCTGTGCCTTGCCCCGCACCACTGGTTGCATTACCCAATGTCTAATCTGGTGGTATCGGAAACATTCAGTCTCTGGGATACTCTGCTGTGAGCAGAAATCCTCAAAGGTAAGCAGGCCGTCCGCATCACAAAAATGGCCGACAGATGTCCGACCCTCCTTGGACCATTGACTATAGGACTTTGCCGCTTGTCCCGATGTAAAAGCAGTGTTTTCCACGATGGGGGTCAATGTTGAGGGAAAGTTTGTTAACTACCGAATCGTAGCCACTCTGTCCCATGCTCTCATTGGAGCCTGTGTAACCTCCGAAAGGTAGATAATACGAGTGCGGAATTCTTTGTTAAGGAAGGGAATCCCCCATAGTGGTTGACCCGCTACAGCCCTATCCATGAAAAGCCAGTGCTTTTATGATTACGAATACGACCATTCCACAAACGTTCTTAGTTGAACAGCCCAGTAATACTCCTGCAGGTTTGGGATGGCCAAGCCCCCCTCCCTCGGGGATCAGTAACATAATTCTCTACATAACCTTGGTCTCTTGTTGTGCCAAATAAAATGTTCTAGGTCTCTGCAATGAGCGTATGGTTCCATGTGGGGATTCTAGTGGGAGAACCTAGAAAAGGAATAGGATCTTCAGTAAGATTGTCATCTTAACCACTGTGATGTGGCCTAGCCATGACAGGGAGTATGGCCTCCATCAACGCAAGTGTTCCCTAGTATGTGGAAGTAGTGTTGTGTAGTTGAGCGAGGTAGTGTTGCGTATTCATTGCAAGTTGTGTGCTGTGGTATGGTATTGCCTCCTTGGCCCATTATAAATGACATTTGTGCTTCAGGTCGGCAAGTGTGGCTGCGTTCAGTGACAGGCTGAGTGCCTGAGATTTGTGGACGTTAACCTTGAAATATGCTGACTGTGAAAAAGACTCTAGTTCTGCCAAAAAGGCAGGCAGGGACATTTGGGGATTCTCCAGGGTGGTTACTACATCGACCGCGTACAAACTGATCTTATGTTATTCCCCTCTAAACTTCACCCGGGACCTCTTATTCCTTGGTTGGGCCATTGACTCCATATAGAAAGTGAAGTGGAGCGATGAGAGCGGACAACCATGCCTGTTGCCCTGCCGAATAGGGAAGGGGCATGACGAACATCCGTTCACCCGAACCGTTGCAGTCAAATTGGAATAACTGCTTAAGATCTAACTCAGAAACCTCTCTGGAATACCAAAGAGTCTCAGGGTCTTCTCTAGATACGGCCAGTGCACTTTATCGAAAGCCTTTTCATCGATAGACAGGATCATGCGCTCGCCTTCAAAACGTTGGGCCTTGTCTATATTAACCAGGAGGCGTTTTTTGTTATCTGGGTACTGGCGACTAGGCACAAAACCCGCCTGGTCTGGGTGTATCAGTCCTGGTAGGAGGGGTTGGGATGCTTAGCAAGGATTCCCGTGAGGAGTTTCAAATCTACGTTGAGAAGGGAGATTGGTCTACAGGACTCGCAGTGCTTTTTATTCTTGCCCGCCTTAGGTATTACCACTACTGATGCCTCGAGCAGCAGGGCAGCTACGGTAAGGTTCCTATGGAGTTGAACACTCTCACCAGCACAGAGGCCAGCAAGTTACAAAAAGTTTTGTAAAATAAAGAGCGAAAGTATTGAGTCGAAGTGTCCCAAGAGAGTTGCTGAGCTCCATAAAGCTTTGTGTAGTATCGGGGAAATGTTTTGCGATGTTCTGGTCAGAGGTCTGTTCCTGCCCACTTGAGTCAACCACAGATGGGACCCCTGAAGCCTGCATCTGAACTCTGAGCTTGTTGGCTAGCAGTCTCCCATTCCTGTCTCCTCCGGTGTATAAATTGTGCCTCAATCTCAGTGCTGCATATTCGGCCCTGTCTAAGTCTAGCCTCGCTAGATGGGTACGTGCGGCCTCTAATTGTCCTAGGGGCACCTGTACTCTGATGTATGCACTCTAGCTCGTGGACATTTTGTGTAAGTAAGTCTCTCTTCTCCCTACGGATCTCGTTATCTGATGGGGCAATGTCGAAGAATTCCCCCCTTCCGGGCATCCTATAGGATTACAATCTAGGTTTTGGGATTATCATTTGTCATATTGTTTTCGTGATTTGCTTTACAACTTCTGGACGATGGAGCATAGTGTCTATGAGCCGCCAAGTCTGTGGTGGGGGGGTGAGTGTCTGGGAGGGCTAATGTCAGGCTCACTGCCGAGTGGTCAGACCACGTGCGAGGTAGGATATTTTTCTGCTGTACTTGGGGCAGCACGGGTGCAGTGGCAAGAAAATAATCTATCCTGGTGTAGGTCTTATGGGAGTGAGAGTAGAAAGTATATTATCTTTCGGTGGGGTGTGGGTTAAGCCAAACATATGTCAGTCCTGTGTCTACTAGTATGTGCTTGCTGTCCCCCATGAGGGCTCCTGACTGTCCCTGTCTCTGAGTTGATCTGTTCACCACATTGTCAAAAGCTAGATTAAGGTCGCTCCCGATTATTATGATCCTGACAGGGGATCTAGAAACCTCTGATGTTGCCTTGCGTAAGAAACCCTCCTGTCCCTCATTTGGCACGTATACAGAGCCTATTGTGAAAATATGGGGGCCCATCAGGATTGTATAGGCCAATAGTCTGCCCTTAAGCTCCCCCTGTTTGGGACCCACCCGCCCAGTAAACTTGGAGGAAATCAGAACTGACACTCCTGCCGTTTTTGTTGTGTGGTATGAAAAAAGTTGATGTGGGAATGCCTTGGAACGAAGTCTAGGTGTGTCCCAGGGAGTAGATGTGTCTCCTGAAGGAGACAGATGTGCGCCCCTGAGTTTTCAAGATTTGACAGGATAGCTCTCGTTTTAGTTGGATTATTGAGGATTTTCACGTTCAGTGAAATTATTCTAAGTGAAGAGATCATCTACTGGCTCTGTGAAGATAGCTAGCTATGTGAACGCGGTCTGCCGCTTAGGGTAGCGGATGGTTGTTCGGGAATGATCTCTAAAAAGGACTTGGGCTAACAATGGTGTCTTGTGGAATCTTCTACGGTGCAGTTTGTGCGCGTCTGGGCAGAGAGAAGCACTTAACCCCTTTAGAACAATACAATTAACAAGAAACAATAACTGTTGAACATGTAGAATGTCCTGGGTGATTAGACCCATGGGTGTGGGCGCGAGATGTCAACAGGGTCCCCTCCATCGCCCGTCCCGCCGGGGCCTCTCCCACCATTAATGGTGGGGATGCAACAAGAGGGTCGCGGGGGTACCGGATCAGCCCCTCGTCAGCTAATTCTGGTGTTGCGCCTTGCTGCTCATTCAGGCCGACCTGAGTCCTCCATTAGAGGGGCCAGCACCACCTTCCTCTCCCTTGTAATCATTTCAAGGTCTGGGGCTAGGCGTGTTGGTGAGTGATTCAGTGGCCTCCATTTACGGTCTCTTGGGGGCCAGCCCCTTTGCTTGACTGCGAGTCCTCGCCTTGTGTTTCTTCCTCCGTGCTCAGTAGCTGCCAGGCTTACTGTAGTGAGCAGATCTGGTATGTCTTCCCCTTCCATCGGAATATCAATGGAAATGGGTGGCCCCAGGGCTACGGCACTTCTTTGGCTCGCAGGTGAAGTGTAAACAGGCGGAACCCTCTTCGTTTTATGCATCGTTGATGCAGTGAGATCTTGATATAGTAGGGGTTTGTATCCTCTGAACTCAACCGGGTGGGTGTCTTTAGCTTTACGCAGTATTTGTTCTTTGAGCTGGAATCTTTGGACACACGTGAGTATGTCCGCGGGAGAGGCCGGGGTGGTCTTCTCGGGCCTGCTCGGTGCATTCGGTCAAGTTTGAATCTTTAGTCTGGTCAAGCTCCTAGGATAGAGTGGAATAGTTCTTCCATGAAAAGAGCGACATCGTGGCCCTCGGCTGTGCGGGATGCCCCAGATGTGTATGTGATTTGAGTAGGTGATCCGTCACTGAGCGCTCTTTTTTTGTTTTCCCCGTCGCCATCTTGGGGTCTTGAGGTGTCTCCTTTTTGGGATAGGCGTTGCAGTGTAGCTGAGGGTGCTGATTTAGAGTTTTGGAGTGGTTGTGGTGGGCACTATAAGGGTTGTTGCTGCCTCCAGTTTGGTAAGGTGTCAGAAGCGAAGGCCTGCGAGCAGCGTGGAGCCTGGGTACACCGCCACTCAGGGCCGCCTTCTTTCTTTCTCTTGGGTCCTCGAGCAGGGTACCTGCTGGTGGGCTGTGGGCCTTTCTTTGGGGGTGAGGGGGTATCCAAGCCTCTGCCAAAGGATAGCGTCTGTCCCTTTAGTGTGGCCCTACAAGCCAATTCCCTCTGGTCAGAGGCTTCCATGGGCCCACTTTCGCGCTCTCTTTGTTGCCTGATTGGGCCCGGCTCCTCCGCCTCCTGTTCAAATCAACCCACAAAAGGGTCTGCTTGTCGTTTGGGTCTTATGCCTCACTGCGGTTGAATTTCTTCTGATCCCCCCGTCCCACAGAGATCGCAACTAACCTCCTCTGTAGTTCCTCAGGGTGTTTCTCTGTTAGGCACTCATCTGTCTTGGAAGTCTGGGCCGCTGCTCCGAGTGGAGAAGGAGCTATTTATTGACACTGCTGTCCCCGCCGGGCCTCTCGCAGCCCTGCAGTGCTGGCCCTGCCTTTTCACAGGCTGCTCATCTTGGGTCATGCGTGAACCGCACAGCCGCCGCACTCCGCCTGGAAGCTGGAAGGAGATCGTAGCTGGAAGCAGCTGCAGTTGTGGTTGCTATCTCACCCCGCAGCTCAGCTTGATTATTGGCTCTGGTGCTTCGGAGTGAACAGGAGGTCCGGGGTCGCCAGTCTTAGCCAGTCAGCATATAAGGCTTTTGGGCCCTGCGGCGGGATAGAGCGACAAGCAGGCACGTCCTAATTGGTTGCCATCTTGGCCACACCCCCAATTAGTTGTATCTGTTGTATATATTGTATATGTTGAATCTGGTATGCCAAGGAATAGGCTGCTGGCATAGTTAAAATTTAGGATTATCAGTTTGAGGATAGCTTGCAGGTTTTTTTTGTCTCCAAAGTATGAAAAGAGTTTATGCAGTGTCTTCATTGTGTAGAAGGAACTTTTTGTGACTTTGTTGACATGTGGTATTAAGTATAGTTTTTAATCCTTTGATTTATGACTTCTTTTGATTTTGTTAATTTGGCCTCCAGTTATTTATGTGATATGTAAGTAGGATGTTACTTTTGCCATTGTCTGCAGGTCATTATCTCTGTCTTTGCGGTGGTACACTTTAGGGGGTCACTCATCATCCATGTGTTTATTTATAGCACAAAGGCAGTCGCCATGTTTTGAGTTGTAGAGTTCTTCTGGGCCATCCATTTTTTGAATGATTTTCATGTCATCTACATGGTTGTAACACATGAGGTTGAATGAATTTAGCCGGTTTGGTAGTGGGATAGGGAGATGTTGATTAATAGAAGGGATATAATGGATCCCTGAGGGAAGCTACAGTTTTGGGTGTGAGGACCTAATGTGAAAGGTGGGAGGTAATCCGCACTTTGTCTCTGAGGTAAACAGCAATACATTTTAGAGCATTTTCACATATTCCAAGATGATGGAGTCTCTGTAGCAGTGTTTGGTAGTGCACAGTGAGAAATGCAACTGTTTAGTCCAGGAGCAGGATGGAGGCCACTCTGTTCTTGTCCACTGTGAGTTTTAGGTCACAACAAATAGAAATAATGGCTGCCACTGTGGCTCTGCCTGGTCTGAAGCCAGACTGTTGGTGTGATATCATGTCATTTTCTACTGTAAATTTTAAAAGTTGAGTAAACATTTCTCTTTCAAATATTCCTCCTAAGAATAGGCCATTTGGTTAGGGCCTGTAGATTGCTGAGTCTGATGAACCAAGGTTTTTTTTTTGGAGGCATGGTCTTACCTCAGAGGTTTTCAGTTTGGGTGGGAATAAACCTAGTTCCAGGACTTGTTGAGTAAGGGTCTTGCTACCTCCACTGCACAGATTATATGAAGCATACCTTTAAAGATTTTTGGAGCTGCTGGGTCTGAAGGTGATCTTAATGGTCTGCTTGCGATGTAAATGTTGAAGAAATCCTTTCTGAGATGGTATTGAAAGAATGTAGAGGTGGAAGATGACTTTCTTTTTTTTTAATGATGGTTGGGTCATGTGCTGGGGTGGGGTTGTTTGTGTTCTCCTTAAAGTAATTTGCAATCTTTTTTTAGATCAATGCCCTGGAGATTTTGTCACAGAAACCTTGCAATTATGGCTTTTCTACTTTGGTACTATGGATTGTCAAATTCTGTTAAAATCCTATGGAGTACTTTAGACAGTCGGCTTCAGTTAGATAGATGTCTGAAATAGTGTTTTCTATGAATTCCCTTTATGAGCCTAATAATCTAATGCAGATACTTTTTCGACCACCAGAGACAACAATATTATGAGCCAGGAGCATAGAAAATCTGACAATTTACTCTATTGTATTACCCTTACATTGTGTGACACTGCTTGTACCTTGGCTTATTGTAAACAATATTGCATTGTACTTTATAACTCTTGTTCACCAGTTGGTTACTCCTCAGCTTGGTTCATGCTGTACAAATTGCAGTACAGACATGCATAAACATTGGTGATTAAACATAAGGATAAGATTCATTTAGGCTGTGACACAGAAGTTTCAGGGATATGATGTAGCTGTTGGAGGAAGACTTGCCTATCTGCTGGAGGAAGACTTGCCTATCTGCAACATAGTATCATGTATCTCTTCACTTTCTAAGTTTCAATCTTTTGGTACCTTGTCATGACTTCACAATTAGTCTACCTCCAGATGCCCAATTCTCCTCTTTCCTCTTATCTCACTAATTTAGGTAGTAACCCCTACTTGCCTTTGCTATTCCTAAGCCTAACTGATTATCTCAGCCTTTCGCCACACCACATGTATAGTTTAGGAACTGATATATTTTTATTTAGCACATTAAACATTTCATTAGAGCATATTTGTTGCAATCACATTTTTTTGTAAAACTTATATATTTAAATGGTTTTCTTTTTATATTTTTATTTGTATTTAAATTAATTTTTGCAATTAAAAAAATCAAAAATACCATTGCATCAAAAAAGTGTTTTTAGTTTAAGTGAGCTCATGTTGCACTTAAGCAAGGCTTTATTGAAGCGCATATCACAGTTTGCACATTGAAAAAAGCATTGCCAAAGCCAAAAGGTCTGGTTGATAACTAACTTTGTGAGGCCTGGTGCAGCCTCGGACCTGGACACATGAGGCCTATGTTAATGACCAGTATCAGGGGGTGACCTAGAGAGATCTTCCACCAGCTCCTCAAGGCCGGGGAACCATATCTTCTCCCACTTCCTCGCCTTTATTTTCGTGGCAGTCTGGGATGGTACTGAACTCATCTCGTAACCTCCACATCTTCGCCAGGTGTCCTCTGTGTCTTCTCCTGGTCACTAAGGAAATCTTTCCAGGTGCCACTTATGACTGCTGCCTGTACTTGCATGATGGCAGGATCTGATTCCTCTTTGATGTCTTCTAAGCATAGGGCTTGGGGGCAGGTGGCTGTCGAGACCATTCTGACCTACTCTTCCACATCTTCAGTGCTGTCTTGGCTTTCTGGGATTTTGAGGTGGCGAGACAGGAAGTCGGCAGGGTTTGAACCGGTTCAGTAGACCACTTCCATCCGGTAATGTTGTAGTTGAATAGCCAAGTAATAGTCCCACTAGCACACTCAGTTTGCACTTAATTATTCAGTTTGGCGTGCTCTAGGGTGCACCCTCCGTGCTGGAGTGCATCAAAATCAAAGTACAGCAGTGTGTCCCATTTGGGAGACGTCCCCTAGTCACAGCTCATATGACCCCGGTAGGGTGTTCTCAATTGTTGATGAATTTCAATTAATCACAATAGTTGTATAGTTCGTATTCATTTATTTATCTTATTTTCAAGAATTTCTTCATTCTCTTAGATTCATTTTCAATTTCAAACGAATTCAATTGATTAACATCCTTATAACATAGCCATAATCCAATGCATTTCGGCTGCTATTGAGCCTTCATCAGGGATATATGTCTATAATCAAAAAGATATAATGCATGAGGTGACAGAAACCATAAATTCCACACATAATAAATTTCCAGTTTGCAAACTGTCTGTTAAATACAGAAAAATATAGAAAGGCCAACGCCCCCAGTGATGAACATCAAAATAGTCTAAGCCTAATGAGCCAGAGTTAATTCACCAGTAACATGATAAAGGAACAATGCATACTTATCCCTAGGATGATATTAAAATGTCTAATGATATAACCACAACATATTGGTTATCAGGTTCAAGTATAATGATTACGCGCTCATCTCATGATCAAGCGTTTCAAAGGTTTGTTACGCGCCATGGTCATTATCATACACGATATATAAATGGACATCAAAATAAATTCATCCATGACTGAATAAAGGAACAGTGCATATAGGTTGAAAATAAACGCTATCCTATAAATGTTGTTTAGAATGTCAAAAGGTATAAAAACAAACAGTGTTATCGAGTTCTAATATAGTAGTTACGGGCTCATCTCCTGTTCCAGCGTTTCAAAAGTTCATTGCGCGCCATGGCAATGAGCACTCGCGGTGTGTAAAATTATTTAAACCAGGCAAATACGGTAGAAAAGAGAAACAAACTATTTCTACGATCCTAATACACAATTCTTAATAATTAACTTACATAAGTAAGTAGCAGTAGCGTATTGAGTATCCGTGGCTCGAATGTAAAGTCAATCGGCGTTTGAACTCGCGGTCAAAAGTAAAATTCTGTGACATAAAGGAAGGACTAACATGATCGCTATATGGGCGCCATATTGAAATGATGTAAACAGTTAAAGAAAACATGGGTGCCATATTGAAACGATGTTATCAGTCTAAACAATCATTAATAGTTTTCGAATAAGAAGCATACATTCATGATATTACCATATTACATAGTAAAAATAAAAGATATCTAAAAAAATGTAAAAAATGAATTGGGAAAATTGAAAAAAACTGAAAGAAACTGCCAATTGGCGGTCAATCATAGGCATATCTAGCAAGTACATAGTCAATGAAGATCGTAGAAAGAACTACAGGTAGCAACTAAATTCAACCCTGTCATTCACCCCATTTGGCTTCAAAGTGTCTAATTTGTAAATCCAAAAGTTTTCACGTTTCAGAAGCAATTTGTTATTATCAACTCCTTCATGCTTAGAAACAATCTCCAAGATCAAAAATCTCAATTGGCTGATATTATGTGCAGCTTCCTGAAAATGGACAGCAACTGTGGATTTTGTGGATTTGTTGCGAATATTGGATTTGTGCTCATTCAAGCGAACCTTAATTTTTCGCTCAGTTTTGCCCACATATCCTTGTCCACAAGGACATTTCAGTAGATAAATGATGTTAGTGCTGTCACAGGTGGCATTAACTTTCAGTTTGATCTTATAACCTTTACTTGGATGTTTCATGACGTTTCCTTTCATTATACAGTTGCAATGACTGCAATTATAAAAAGGCAATGTTCCTTTGAAAGTCTGATTTTCACTCAAGTTCTTCGTTTTAGTTAAACTTCCTAAATTTGGAGATTGTTGATAAGCAATCCGGTTCTTGAGATAACAATATCCAATGTTTCTTGACAATCTTTTTGAAAATATTGCTTTTGGTGGTGTATTTCGACATTGGATTATGGATATGTTATAAGGATGTTAATCAATTGAATTCGTTTGAAATTGAAAATGAATCTAAGAGAATGAAGAAATTCTTGAAAATAAGATAAATAAATGAATACGAACTATACAACTATTGTTATTAAGTGAAATTCATCAACAATTGAGAACACCCTATAGGGGTCATATGAGCTGTGACTAGGGGACGTCTCCCAAATGGGACACGCTGCTGTACTTTGTAGTTGAATAGCCCACCTCTCAATCCGTGGAGGTGGGTGAGGGGCCGACCCTTGGTAGAGTGGGACCAGCGGCTGATGGTCTATGAGAACTTTGAAGGGTTGGCCGCTCAGATATAGGTGGAAATGCCCACAGGCCCACTTAATTGTAAGGGCCTTCTGCTCGATTTGAGCATATCTGTCTCTGTTGGCTTCAATGCTTTTCTGGCAAATGCCAGTGCGGCCCAGTGACCTGCTTCTTGTTCTTGGGCGAGGATGGCTCCTAGGCAGACGGGCTGGTATCGACCCACAATTCTGTATCTTTTCGTGGGTCGAAGAAGACAAGTGTGGTGTTGTCGAGGAGGGCCTCGTTGATCTTCTTGAATGCGGCCTCCCCTGGGTCACCCCATACCCATTTCACATCCGTCTTCATGAGGGATCTCAGGGGTTCAACGATAGTGGGCAGGTCTGGTATAAATCTCGTGCAGTGGGTAGCCATCCCAAGGGAAGCTCCTTACTTCCTGGACGGTAGTGGGTGCAAGGTACACGCTTGATGGCTATGACACTTCAGGGATCGACTTGTATCCCCTCTTGATTGAAAACGTACTCAAAGAGCTCAATGGACATCTGAAAGAAAGAGCATTTGTCCTTGTGCAGTGTCACTTTATGTTCCTGAAGGTGTTTCAGGGTAGCTTTTAGGTGCTTGTGGTGTTCGGCAGCTGTGCCGAACACGAATAAGATGTTGTTAAGATGTTGTCGCTGACATTCACGACGCCTGGCGGTCCGGACAGTGTCTTGCGTATCGCATTTTGAAATACTTCAGCGACTGATAAAATGACAAAGATTAGGCACTTGTACCTGCGTAGGCCCAGATGTGTGCTGAAGGTGGTGATGTATTGGCTTTCCTCTGCGAGTAGTAGCTGGTGATACCCGGAGTTGAGGTCCAGCTTTGAGAACCAGTGAGAGCCGTTTACATCCACTATGATTTCTTCCATGGTGGGAGTGATGTGCCTCTCCCGCTTGATATGGTAGGGTAAAAATACCTTCAAGGGGTTTTGTTATTGTACAATTCACATAGACTTTCCAACAATGTTTGAGGTCCTTATATGTATAAGACCAATAGTGAAAAGCAACAATCTCAAATATTCATGCAATTTATATCGGTCACTGCAAGTGATCCAAAATAGAAGAGAGGGAGAAGGTGTGTATGAAAAAAGTTCGTATTTAATACTCCAGAAATAAATTAAAAAGGGTACAGAAATATAACAATGTTATAGGAGAAAATGATTCAAGGATAACAATCAAACAAAAATTCTCTATAACAATTGTAAGCGCTTGTCCGCTTCTTCACAGTTGAACAATTAATTAAACAGACAAAGCGTATATGTCGACGTTTCGGTCTCTAGTCTTGAGTTGAAGAGACCATCCTCAGGACATATAAATCATATCTGGAAAAACCCTGAAAAGACAGAGTTGTAATTAAAAAACAATCTCAATCGCCTATATTGGGATGAAAATAGTTTTGACTACTCTTCTATACATATCACACCATACCTCTCTATATTTAAAGATTCAACGTCTAACTGAATTCAAATAAACATTGAGCCAGCAATTTGTACATCCATTTGAGCGTTGTTACAGAACTTTGTTAAACAATGCATCTAAATTTCAAACAATTATACATTTGTATCAACTTTACATCACAAGCTGGGTGTGTTTATCATAACACTACTGTTTGTGTTAACCCTTTTTAAATATTTATAAACATTGTGTTTGCAGGATGTATTTGTCTTACTGAAGCACTCACATACTTGGAGTTCTAATCGAAAAGACTTTTGATTTAATCACACAGATTTTTAGATGGAAATTCCTACAACATGTAAGGGTATGGTCTTGATCACATACTCGAAATATTTATTTGCAAAACATTCTAACAGCCCTAAAGGCGGAGAAAAAGTTGGTATTATGCAATGGGAGAATTTGCATGTCCTTACACTCCATTTACTACAAAGTTTATAATCCAGTTACTAAATGCAAAGGTTTACAAATCACGAAATCTACCTAGGATCTATATATACCTGATAAAATGGGATCTTGTAACCTCCAAATACACTTTATTGATGATTAAAAAAGGCGATCGATAATGCCCTGTGTAGAAATTAGAATAACTCGATTAGCACTGTTAGACTTTCAATGGGGCTGGGGTTAAAGGTTAACTTAAATGAGATCATACCTCCTGTATAGTAAGTGGCATATATAATCTTCCACTTGGATGTATTTCGGTTGCTTCAGCTCAAAATTACTCTCGCAGTTTAATGCTGACGGTTAAGAATTGTCGATCTGTTTGAGAAAATGCTTAAATCAATGCTACATTTAATCTATGGACAGCCAGTTTTTTTTTTTTTTTAAATGCTTGATGTGTCATTACCTACTGCGCAAATTGATGTCGCCCAGAGTCTTCCCCTTTACTTGAATTCTTTATGGAAGACAAGAGATCTGTAAATCAAAAGCAACAAAAATCTATGAAATATTTTGTTGCAGCATACCTATTCCTTAGTGTAATCAGGACTAATTTCAAGTTCTCACCTGCATGAATAGCTCAATGAATCGTCAGCGTGGCCGCATGCACCCAAAATGAAGCAAGGATTAAGGGCAGCCAAGTACAGTGTTTATAAAGCCTGTCGTTTGGTTTGGAGATCGAAACAGGACTGACAATTTTTTTTTTTAGGCATATGTCGCTCACATAGATAGGACAAATTCCACCGCCATCTTTGAGTTGGCAAATTATTGTGGCTTACTTGGGAATTTCAATTTTAATCAGCAGTATAGCAAGGAGAACTGCTTTTTTACTGTAACATTTCCTTTATGTTACCTTAAATAAAATATCCTATCGTTTTTCGGTGAAAAAAAAGAAAATAGGGAAATTGCTGCTTGGAGATCGAATCAGGACTAACATTAGTTTAGGCATATGTCACTCACATGGATAGAACTGATTCCGCCGCCATCTTTGAGTTGGCCAATTATTGTGGCTTACTTGGGAATTTTAATTTTAATCAGCAGTATAGTAAAATAAACTGCTTTTTTACTGTAACATTTCCTTTATGTTGCCTTAAATAAAATATCCTATCCTTTTTCGGTGTTTAAGGAAAATGGGAGATTACCTGATAAATTATACAAATTCTCAGTTTATATCTTTGTTTTTGTTTGTATTCACTTCTCATTAATGAGCAAACACAAAGGGGCCAATAGCGTACTCTCGTCTAGTCTCTCTGTCAGGGCATAATCATCGTTAAGATTTCACAATGTGTCTAAGCTATTTCAAATCATAACTTTATTAATCTTATACTACTAACATTTATCACCGATGTGTATTGTATCATTGATGTACTGAGCATATTGTATAATATTTACATCAGTTTAAACAGACACAAGGGTGGCATTATATCGGTTGTTGATGGTTGAAATGCGGTATATTGCCACATTTATACAGTTACTAGAACATACATTGAAGTACAAATTCAAAACAAATTTGACAAATTAAAGGCTAAGTTTACGTTAAACCCATAAGTCGCAATTTTATAAATCATCTAAGGTTTCATATTCAAAATTTCGAAAGTGAACATTATCCATAGCTTATTGATGTTCTCATAGTATAGAAATGTGCATGATCACAAAAGTCATATATAAAAAACTGCCTTCATGATTCAGAACGGACATTATACATTATTACATTATTGTATTCCTGAGAGGTGTGGCGCCGCGGCCAGGGCGACTGACGCTGGAATCTGGGGATCACGGTTCGATCCCCGGCTCCGGCGGCAGGTTAGCCCAGCACCATGTGACTCTGGGCAATAGCTCGCTTAATCTTCCCGACGGCCCCCAGCGCCTAGAGACCCTTACGGGTGATTGTGCGCTTTACAAATGTGGACTTTTACTTTATACAGTGTCCATTGACTACATTAACAGTTTAGGCAAGTATGGATATCTAAGTGGGTAGCTTAAATAACAACATCAGTTGTTTATTATAGACAGGCTAATGTGTGCAATTCAGATGCACTATTAAGACCCTTTTCAATCGTGTTAGCATTATAGATGTATTTACCTTCCCTTAAGGTAAGGATCCGATCCACATTTTGTTGACGTTTAGTTGGTTTAATTACATCGATGACCCACCAAGTCATTTGGTTGAAAGTATGTCCTAATCTGATGAAGTGTTCTACAAGAGGTGCATTTTCAGTTTTGCATCTAATGTGAGACTGATGTTGTAATATCCTCTTTTTTATAGGCTGAATGGTTTTGCCGATATAGTGCAAATCACACGGGCATTTTATACAATAAATGACATTGGTGGTGTTACAGTTTGAGAAGGAACTGAGTGTTATGTTGACATCATTAATGGTGCACGTTTTAACTGTCTCGGTGGTTTGGCATGCTTGACAGTTACTGCACTTGAAATGTCCTATAATGGGGATAAGTTGTCTCATATTATCCACCACATTATGATCTTTCTTGTTATCATATGCATGGACTAATCGGTCCTGCAAATTTGTACCTCTTTTAAATGCAAAAAGAGGTTTTTGATCAAATTCTGGGATCGATGACAACAGATTCCATTGTTTTAATATAATCCGTTTAACAGCATTAGAGTGCGTTCCAAATGTTGTCACACAGACTAAATTGTCTTTTTTGGAGCGTTCTTTAACTGTCAGTAAATGTTCTCTCTGATTGTACCAAGCTCTTTTCATTGATCTTTTCAAGAGCTTAGATGGGTAACCTCTGGCTTTAAGTTTTTCTTTGAGTTTTTTAGCTTCAAAGAAATAGTCAGTTTTCAAAGTACAATTTCTGCGAAGACGCAGAAATTGGCCAAAAGGTAACCCATCCTTTAGGGCCTGGGGATGGTGACTTTGATATTTCAAGAGGGTGTTACGAGAAGTTGGCTTGGTATAAAGACTTGTGTATAAATGATTTGAAATATCATTCTTAATGGAGATGTCTAAGAAATTGATTTCATGATTACTATACTCCAGAGTAAATTTCAAATGTTGGCTTCTAGTATTCAGCCAAACATGGAAATCTTGTAAATCAGATTCAGTGCCATGCCAAATCATTAATACATCATCGATGTATCTCAACCACCTTCGGATGTTATTATTGAAGGGGTTGGATACATCGTGGATATGTTGGGTCTCAAAATGGGAGGCATAAATGTTGGCTATATCCGGAGCATAGACTGCTCCCATGGCCACTCCGTTTAATTGTTGGAAAAATGTGTTCTCATATAGAATTTTTTTTTCACATAATGAAATGCGAACACATTCAACTATAAATTCTGTGGGAACCGCATGTGGTCTAGGGTGATCATCTAAAAGGATTTTTAGAATAGTCAATACTTCTTGTTGAGGTATAGAGGTATAGAGACTTTCTATATCCATGGTGACAAGTATATCATTCATGGGGTCAAACTCAAAATTTTCCACTGCATTTATGACTGCCATTGTGTCACGGATATATGATGGTTGTTCAGTGGCAAATGGTCTAATAAAGTAATCAGCATACTGGGCCAGAGGCTTTAGGATAGAATGGCACCCCGAAACAATCGGTCTACCAGGGGGATTTAAAAGGTCCTTATGCACCTTGGGCAATAGATAGATGGCTGGCACTGTAGGTGTTTTATTAATTAGGAAGGATGCCTCTTTTTCATTTAACCATCCTCCATCCAAACCTTGTTTGCTCAGTGTGCTTATTTCTTTTGATAGTCGTGGAGTGGGGTTAGTTGGTAGCTCCCTATAGTTCGTCTTGTTAGATAGCTGTTTCATCATTTCAGTATTATATTTGTCACATCCCCATAGGACAATGCCGCCCCCTTTGTCAGCGGGTTTTATTACGGTACCTTCCATAGATTGAAGGTCACGTAGAGCCTTTTGATGTTCTTGGGGAAAATTGGATTTGTACTGTATCCTTTTCTTAAAAAGATTGTCAACCTCTATGAGGATAGCATTTTCAAATGCAATCACTTCCTTTTTAGGTTTCGCCCTGGGTGTTGCAACTGCGTAGCAGTTGCTCCGCCCACGGCGAAATCTCATGATCCTACATATGGGCTTTGGTTCCGCCTCTGTCTCCCATTGGCTAGCTCCATAAATGGAGGCTAGCCATTGGGAGACAGAGGCTGTCAATCACGCTTTCTCGTGAAAACGCGATTCGGGGGCGTTTCTCGGTCTGTTGTCCTGGGCCGCGCTGTCATTGGCTGCCGGCCCGGGACACCCCGTGACGTCATTCCCCGGGCCGCGCTGTGATTGGCTGGCCGGCCCGGGACCTGACTTGTTTTTCTTTTCTGCGAGTAGGTCCGTTTTTGTTCCTTTTATAGGTCCCCCCCGGCCCGTGGCCGTTCCGTGCAGCGTCGTGCAAGGAGTGTTTTGCCCGGTATGTATGCAGCTGTTTGCGGGTCTCAGGTAAGCCATCTTGTCTCTGTTTGTTGTCTAATGCTTGTTTTTGTTCCTTTTATAGGTCCCCCCTGGCCCGTGGCCGTTCCGTGCAGCGTCGTGCAAGGAGTGTTTTGCCCGGTATGTATGCAGCTGTTTGCGGGTCTCAGGTAAGCCATCTTGTCTCTGTTTGTTGTCTAATGCTTGTTTTTGTTCCTTTTATAGGTCCCCCCCGGCCCGTGGCCATTCCGTGCAGCGTCGTGCAAGGAGTGTTTTGCCCGGTATGTATGCAGCTGTTTGCGGGTCTCAGGTAAGCCATCTTATCTCCGTTTGTTGTCTAATGCTTGTTTTTGTTCCTTTTATAGGTCCCCCCCGGCCCGTGGCCGTTCCGTGCAGCGTCGTGCAAGGAGTGTTTTGCCGGGTTGTATGTAGCTGTTTGCGGGTCTCAGGTAAGCCATCTTTTCTCTGTTTGTTGTCTAATGCTTGTTTTTGTTCCTTTTATAGGTCCCCCCCGGCCCGTGGACGTTCCGTGCAGCATCGTGCAAGGAGTGTTTTGCCCGGTATGTATGCAGCTGTTTGCGGGTCTCAGGTAAGCCATCTTGTTTCTGTTTGTTGTCTAATGCTTGTTTTTGTTCCTTTTATAGGTCCCCCCCGGCCCGTGGCTGTTCCGTGCAGCGTCGTGCAAGGAGTGTTTTGCCCGGTATGTATGCAGCTGTTTGCGGGTCTCAGGTAAGCCATCTTGTCTCTGTTTGTTGTCTAATGCTTGTTTTTGTTCCTTTTATAGGTCCCCTCCGGCCCGTGGCCGTTCCGTGCAGCGTCGTGCAAGGAGTGTTTTGCCCGGTATGTATGCAGCTGTTTGCGGGTCTCAGGTAAGCCATCTTGTCTCTGTTTGTTGTCTAATGCTTGTTTTTGTTCCTTTTATAGGTCCCCCCCGGCCCGTGGCCGTTCCGTGCAGCGTAGTGCAAGGAGTGTTTTGCCCGGTATGTATGCAGCTGTTTGCGGGTCTCAGGTAAGCCCTCTTTATTTTCTTTCTTATGTAATGCTTTTTTTTTATTATAACTTGACTCCATTTCGTCTCTGCCGCTGTGTGTGTGTGTGTGTGTGGGTGCAAATGCAATAGGTGTCGCATTTGCGAGAGATTAGGCTATTGGCTTTGTAAATGACAATGCCATTTATTTATGTTGTCAAAGCCAACACATAAATAAAAATGTTGTCATTTACAATACCAATAGCTCTAACTTCTCCAAAGGCGAAACCGTTACATTGTAAATGCTTGTTGATCATAGAGTTCAATGGATAAAAAGTCGATGGATTACGAAGCCCTGTGGTGCCCAAGTATTTATTGCCAATGTTATTTGCAAAAAAGTTTTTAAGTCGAACTGATCTGAAAAATCTATATATTTCCAATCTAGTTTGGAAATGCTCATTTTTGAAAGTTGGTACAAAACTAAGGCCAGCCGATAAAACCTCAATTTCCTGTTGGGACAAAACATGATTAGAGAGGTTAAAAATAGGGATGGATTGATCTGGTGTTACCACTCGTAATACTGGTTCCGAGTCTTGCGGAACCCTGGGGTGTAATGATTCCTGTTCCATCCTCGCCTTTGAGGCTGTGATCTGTGTTCTTGAGGGTTGCCTCTGCGGTCCTGGCCTAAAAAAGGGGTTTGCCGAGAGGTGGACGGCTGTTGATCTTGTTGATGATAATTAGTATCACCTGATTTATCACTGCCTGATTCTGAAATAGTGTCAGAGAAGTTGATTCTTTTTCTTCCTCTTTGTTGTTGATTTGTGTTTTGTGGGGCATAAAAATCTTTGGTGAGGTATGGGTAAGTACGTTCCTTATTGTATCTCCTGATGTCGTTTTGGAGCTTTTCAGTTTTTTTATGTGCGTTAAACTCTTCAAAATCCTTTATTGTCTGTTGGACTTTGTCTAAGAGGAATTTGCTGTTGGTAATCGTGGAGTCTCCCCCTATTTTTTTCTCCAGGGCCTCTATTTCTGTAGTCAGGAGTTTGATTTGTCTGAACGTGGTTTCAATGCTTAACACCATCCAGGTGCGTGAACACCTGTTGGCAGAAAAGCTAAAACCTATCTTGAATTCCTCATCGTCAGTAAAAATTATTGGGATATTTCGTATTTGTAACCCCGTAGGGATTATATTGGCGTTTAAGCAGTCTGTGAGAAACTTGGCATGGAGTTCTGTTCTCGCAAGTTTCTTTTTTAGCCTCTCTAGTTGATTCAGATCTGTTTCATGTGCTGGTTGTATGGATGGATTTCTGTTACCTAATAACGAAGGACCACCAGCTATTTTTAGAATATATTCTTCTGAGTAGGCCAAAGTCTCTAACTCAGACATATAGTTAAATTATATAGTTGAGACAAACCACTAGTTATAGTGGCCCACACCAGACCAGTGTCTGTGCTTGATATAGTAACGGCAAATGAGCAACCCAATATACCCTTGAGGGTTTGGGCAAAGGATATGGTAGGGTAAAAATACCTTCAAGGGGTTTTGTTATCGAACAATTCACATAGACTTTCCAACAATGTTTGAGGTCCTTATATGTATAAGACCAATAGTGCAAAGCAACAATCTCAAATATTCATGCAATTTATATCGGTCACTGCAAGTGATCCAAAATAGAAGAGAGGGAGAAGGTGTGTATGAAAAAAGTTCGTATTTAATACTCCAGAAATAAATTAAAAAGGGTACAGAAATATAACAATGTTATAGGAGAAAATGATTTAAGAATAACAGTCAAACAAAAATTCTCTATAACAATTGTAAGCGCTTGTCCGCTTCTTCACAGTTGAACAATTAATTAAAAAGAAAAAGCGTATATGTCGACGTTTCGGTCTCTAGTCTTGAGTTGAAGAGACCATCCTCAGGACATATAAATCATATCTGGAAAAACCCTGAAAAGACAGAGTTGTAATTAAAAAACAATCTCAATCGCCTTGATTGAAAACGTACTCAAAGAGCTCAATGGACATCTGAAAGAAAGAGCATTTGTCCTTGTGCAGTGTCACTTTATGTTCCTGAAGGTGTTTCAGGGTAGCTTTTAGGTGCTTGTGGTGTTCGGCAGCTGTACCGAACACGAATAAGATGTTGTTAAGATGTTGTCGCTGACATTCACGACGCCTGGCGGTCCGGACAGTGTCTTGCGTATCGCATTTTGAAATACTTCAGCGACTGATAAAATGCCAAAGATTAGGCACTTGTACCTGTGTAGGCCCAGATGTGTGCTGAAGGTGGTGATGTATTGGCTTTCCTCTGCGAGTAGTAGCTGGTGATACCCGGAGTTGAGGTCCAGCTTTGAGAACCAGTGAGAGCCGTTTACATCCACTATGATTTCTTCCATGGTGGGAGTGATGTGCCTCTCCCGCTTGATATGGTAGGGTAAAAATACCTTCAAGGGGTTTTGTTATTGTACAATTCACATAGACTTTCCAACAATGTTTGAGGTCCTTATATGTATAAGACCAATAGTGAAAAGCAACAATCTCAAATATTCATGCAATTTATATCGGTCACTGCAAGTGATCCAAAATAGAAGAGAGGGAGAAGGTGTGTATGAAAAAAGTTCGTATTTAATACTCCAGAAATAAATTAAAAAGGGTACAGAAATATAACAATGTTATAGGAGAAAATGATTCAAGAATAACAATCAAACAAAAATTCTCTATAACAATTGTAAGCGCTTGTCCGCTTCTTCACAGTTGAACAATTAATTAAACAGACAAAGCGTATATGTCGACGTTTCGGTCTCTAGTCTTGAGTTGAAGAGACCATCCTCAGGACATATAAATCATATCTGGAAAAACCCTGAAAAGACAGAGTTGTAATTAAAAAACAATCTCAATCGCCTATATTGGGATGAAAATAATTTTGACTACTCTTCTATACATATCACACCATACCTCTCTATATTTAAAGATTCAACGTCTAACTGAATTCAAATAAACATTGAGCCAGCAATTTGTACATCCATTTGAGCGTTGTTACAGAACTTTGTTAAACAATGCATCTAAATTTCAAACAATTATACATTTGTATCAACTTTACATCACAAGCTGGGTGTGTTTATCATAACACTACTGTTTGTGTTAACCCTTTTTAAATATTTATAAACATTGTGTTTGCAGGATGTATTTGTCTTACTGAAGCACTCACATACTTGGAGTTCTAATCAAAAAGACTTTTGATTTAATCACACAGATTTTTAGATGGAAATTCCTACAACATGTAAGGGTATGGTCTTGATCACATACTCGAAATATTTATTTGCAAAACATTCTAACAGCCCTAAAGGCAGAGAAAAAGTTGGTATTATGCAATGGGAGAATTTGCATGTCCTTACACTCCATTTACTACAAAGTTTATAATCCAGTTACTAAATGCAAAGGTTTACAAATCACGAAATCTACCTAGGATCTATATATACCTGATAAAATGGGGTCTTGTAGCCTCCAAATACACTTTATTGATGATTAAAAAAGGCGATCGATAATGCCCTGTGTAGAAATTAGAATAACTCGATTAGCACTGTTAGACTTTCAATGGGGCTGGGGTTAAAAATACGAACTTTTTTCATACACACCTTCTCCCTCTCTTCTATTTTGGATCACTTGCAGTGACCGATATAAATTGCATGAATATTTGAGATTGTTGCTTTGCACTATTGGTCTTATACATATAAGGACCTCAAACATTGTTGGAAAGTCTATGTGAATTGTACAATAACAAAACCCCTTGAAGGTATTTTTAACCTACCATATCCTTTGCCCAAACCCTCAAGGGTATATTGGGTTGCTCATTTGCCGTTACTATCTCCCGCTTGATGGCATTGTTCGGAATCCTCATGCCAATAGACAGGCAGATTGTTCCCGGTTGCTTGGGTTTCTCAGCAATGACCATTGGTGAGACCCAGGGGGAGGGTCCTGAGACCTTCTCGATCACGCCTTGCTCCTCTAATCTTGCAAGCTCCTTTTCTATTAGGGGGAGTAGGTGGAATGGGACGCGGCGTGTCAGAGCCACACCGGTGTGGCTAATGAGTCGATGTGCAGCTTCACTGGTGGGCGTTTGAGGCATTCCAGTCTGCGGAACAATTCTGGAACCTGGTCAAACAGTTCGTTGATTTGGTGTGACTTCACTCTCTTTGCAAAGGACAAGCCATATGAATGTTTGGGTGATCCAGATATTAGTTCAAATTGGAGGTGTGTGGTTCTTTGAAATTCTAAATAGGTTGAGAGAAGGTCAAATAACAGCAAAGGCCTTCTGTTGTGTGGCTGCTGATGAGTGTGTCTGCTTCCTGGTCAATAATCATGGAAGGTTGTGGTTACCTCCTGATCTTTGGATTGCACCAGCACTGACATCCACCCGCGGAAAGGTAGTGACATCTGATTCCAGTACGTGAATATTTTGGTGAGGGATGGGTTTGGGTCTCAGGCGGTTGTTGTGTTGTATTTCCATCATGTTGACAGAGGCCCCCGTATCAATTACTGCTTTAACTTTGGACCCTGCTATTTGGATGACACATGTGGGCTGTGGCACTTCAGTTCACTGCTAAATGAGAAAAGAAAGTTTTCCTCTTTATCCTCTTCTTCTGGAGAGGAGTCTTCCAGGCGGTGGCTTTGTTTGGCTGGCGGCTTGGCATCGCCTGGGCATGCCAGGTGCATGAGAGATAGTTGGCATACTAGCCTGGTCGGAGATCATTTGTCTCTGGGGCCTTTATTCCTAAGCTTCTTCCTGCACACTGTCGTGAAGTGGTTCCATATTCCACAGTTTGAGCAAATACGGCCTTGCGCCAGACATTCATTGACTGTGTGTTCTTCACGGCCGCAGTACCTACACCTCGCCTTAGAGGTCTGGGTCCAAACTCATTTGGTTCTGTCTCTTCGATTCTTGGTCCTGACTGCGTCAACCCATTCCATTTTGATGCATGCAGGCTTTTCTGGATGTTGTGTGATGGCCAGGTTCATTTCATGGGCCTATGCAGTGGACAGATCATGTTATCATGCTAGTATAAGGATGTTGTCGATGCTGATGTTCAGTTGGCGTAGGATTAGGCCTCGCAAGGTTTTGCTCCGGTAACCTTGTATGAGTTGAACGTGGATTTCCTTCAGCTCATCGTCTTCTCTGAATGTGCTCGCAAGCTTGTGCAGCCTGGAATAGAAGGTGTCCATACATTACCCCTCTCATTGGTGAGCCTGACGCAGTTTAAATCTTTTAAAGTCAGGGTTTAGCTGGGGATCAAAATTGGCGTTGAGTGCTCCTAACGCTGTTTCGTAGTCTGTGTTTGGTCCTGTGTTGGGTAGGTGTTTGAACTGTTTGTAGATTTCTTCCCCCACATGGTGGAGGAGTAGTGATCTTTTGACAGCGCCATCAGTCTCCCTTGAGGCAATAAAGTAATTTCTCTAGTCACCCCAGCCATATTTTCCATCTTGGGGATGCTGTTGCAGGTCAGCCAGTTCGCTAAATGGTGGTAACATTTGTCTGTGACAACTTATGGGGCAGGCATGTGGGGTCATCATAAAAGCCGACAACTACAAGTTTTGGATTTTTTTTTTATAAAAAGGTAATTGATGACCCCGAATAGCGCTCCCACACTCTTCTGTCATCAAGAACTGAGGTTGGAGTTCATAGAGGACCGCATTGCCCTTCTGCTCCTATGGGCAAAAATGTGGCTGCCTGATGAATTAATGTTCTCAAGGGATGCAATTTAAGATTGTATTAATGTGGATAGGGTCCTATCGATCCCATGGCTCCGATTCATGAGAGATACATTTCATGAGATAGGCTTGGGGCATTTCTATGACCATCCCGAAAGTATTCTCACAAACGCGAAAGTTATCATCAAAGAGGCACATCACTCCAGGGCCAATAGGTGCTACCCACAACATGAGGAGATGGGCCTCTCACGTTCGAGCCCCATCTAGCCGCAATTTTATCTAAACTTTACCACCAATGTACAGACTAGATTTATTTTAACTGGATTTTGCTTATGCACTCTGCACTTTTTAGTGGCATTCCCATGTCAATTAGGGTGGGCTCATGCCCTGCCCGTGTGATAACTTGGCAGCTCAGAGCACCATGCACTTTATCCTATTCTGCCCCCTATATAAAGGGGCAAGGGGAAAATGTTAAGCTCCACTTTTAAGGGGAATCCGTCCTTGTACATATATTGATGGTTTTAACTTTCTGCACAGTTTGGCCACTTCTTTAACTATATTAAAGTTGCGATAGCTATTAGAAAGAGTTATGAGCTATAGGAGCTGAATAAGAACGTTGTAATCTTTTATTGTTCAAATTTATACTGCTGGAATTGTATGATCTGTAAAATATTTTGGCACCCTAAACCGCTTCTTTTTTGTATTGCATTTTTAACTGTCGGAATCTTATGAATTTTTCTCTTTCCTAATTTTTTTTTATTTCAAAGGTTTTTATTGAGAAAATTTTTCAGTACAGTAGTGCTGTGTTGTCCTACAAATGTGTTATACATTTTTTAACTGTAACGTTTATTTGTCAAACTTTTATGGTTCTTGGAACCGAATACATTTATTTTGAAATTGAACTAGTGAATGTGTGAATGAATTGACACATGAGTGAAAGGATGATGATATTCAATGCATTATGAGTTACTGAATGTACAAACACACTAATTAATGAACAGGCCGCTTTCAATTATAAACAGTCCTATTGGCTCTATCAGTGCTTGTTAATTTTTGGAGACGGAGAACAAAAATGCATTGCATTTTCTGGTTGGCTTAATTGTAACATGCTTTTAGAGGACCTCTTTACATACACACAGGAATATCTTGTAGTCCGTGGCTTGCTAATTTCGTTCTTTGCTGGCTTCACAGCTTGTTGCAAAGCAGACAATATTCACAATATACTCAATTTCCTGTTTATGCCTGTGTGCGCTTCTTTTCCCATGGAAACCATGACAAGCCCATTAGCATAATTCTGCACAAGTGAAGTGTTTACTGAGGTTTTTTCTCTTTCATCAAGTGCTTTGTCTCTGTCTGCTTTTTTACATCCTCTGTGATCTCAAGAGTCTGTCACATCTCGTGCCTATTTCAGTATCATTTAAGTCCTCTCTGGGATGCAGTGTATTGTACCCGCGCATGCGTCGTCAGAGACCCTCGACCAATTCAAGGGGCCTCCTTGAACATTTCCAAATGCAAGAGTCTTTTATTATATACTTTAATCATCGGCATTTGTTTACATCACTTACCTAGATATCTCTGTACACAGTTACTATGTTTAAAGTAGGTGTTTCTTTCTTATCTCACAGCCCTACGCATCTACTTCAGGAGTGAATTTCTTAGAATTCTGCACGGCATGACGCCTCAGCAACGCCTTCTTAACTGTCAAGTGCCATTTCTCAGTAATTTATTCTCTATCACGTACGGTATGAGTCTTAGCTTTCATACCTTATGCTGCCTCTTCAAGCACCAAATGTTACCTGTTTGAACAATATGTATTTTATTTGCTTCTTTAAAAAACACCGTCGAAGCTTGAGTGCTGCTCGATTGCAATTACACCCTGTAACCCTTAATGTCTTTCCAAGAATCCTGTCTATTTACCCCCGGGCCTACTCTCACGAGGCGCCATCCTTTCACTCACATGTCAGACAGCAGAGTCTGAAAAAGACACTTGTTTCCCGCAAGCTTTTATTCTTTTGCAGAAAAAAACCCTTTCCTTCGATGTTGGAGGTTTCTTTGTCAGCCCCTCCATTTTCCTGTGCGGCACGAAATCAATAATTTAGATTAGGCAGGTTACAGAGACGTCATCACGTGAGAGTAATATTGCACTTGCAATTTTGGATTCATACATTACAATGTTGCTTCATCAATTTTGCATCGACATTACTTTTGCATTTCAAATCATAATTGCACTGGCATCATCGCGATCCGTGTAATCGAGAAATATTAGTTAAAATGGGACTGGTGTAATCAATGCAATCTGGAAAATAAATAATTGTGCACCTTCGAGAAAATTTTAAAAATACAACATTTGATTGGCCTTAACAAAGGCGACTAAGAAATACTCGAAGTCAATGGATGCACAGTTAAGCCAGAATTGTTCATTTTATTGCTGCACATTCATCACCTGCTCGGTGAGGAAATGAAACATTTTCGGAGAGGGGAGGAATATCCAGCGCTGAGAAAGATGGTGGCAGGTCCCCTTATCTCTCTGTAGCTTCCTTGTTGTCCTTCCCTTCCCTGCAAACATCATCTTTATCATGCATTGATCCAGAGACGTGTAAAGGCATGGGCAAAGTGGTCAATTGCCTCGGCCCCCATTTTCGAATGAAACCCCGGGAAATTAAACTAACGTTCAGACTCCAATCTGTCTATTTCTCCATCGAAACCCATAGATATTTTTAATTTTTTGTCGGCATCATGGCGTTTGAATTATCAGAAAATGACCAATAAAATAAAAAAATGTTGCGTGCAGGGGCCCCTAAAGTATGTCTTGGCCAAGGCCCCTAAATCCTGAAAACAACACTGCATTGATGGTTCCGGCTGTGCTTGCCGCTGTTGGAGACAGAATCACAGTGCAAGGCGCATGATTTATCTCCATCGGCGCGGTGGATGCAGCTGCTAGTTCTCCGGTGAGAGCATGCAGAGGATGAAAGTGCTCCACCATGACCCACAGTTCTGTCTTGCTGGAGTTTGGCAGCCAATGCGAAGATGTTATTGGTAGACACCAGGCAAGGCAGCTCCGGTGTTGACACTTGGATCCTTGAAGCCTTGCCATTTATGTGGAGAAATTGATCTTTTTCATTTGCTGGATAAAGCTGGCCTTATTACTTTGAATGTTTATGTGTTATCTTGAGGTCAACTGCTGTGGTCTAAAGGCCTGTCAGGATGGATGATGCACGTCTCACACACACACACACACACTCTTTCTCTCTTTAAATGAATATTGAGCAGTGTCTGCTACAACAGGACTTTTTGCTGTGCCTGGACTTATGCTGAAAGACCCTGACATGGCTGTGGTTACTATGCTAAAAGCCTCATTTGAAACTACTGTGTAGAGGATTGCTTTGCATGCCTTCTAAACTCCTAGAACAACTTTGCTTACCTTCTGCTAAAATGCAATTTTTGCACAATTCTTTCATATCTCTGTTGCAGACTCCTTTCATGGTATGTATAGCTAATCTATTGCCATCAATATTGGTATGTTTGTGAGAATCTGTGGTCAGCCCTTTATGGTATTCATACAAGTGGTCAAATTCATATTGCTCACGGTGGCCTCCACAACAATAAGAATGGCCGGGCAGCAGGTAATAGTCATTTTTATTGTACATTAAATTAATAATCAACTTTTGTTGTAGTCATCGCCAAATTAGCCAGATAGCGCCACCTTGTGGCAGACTGTCACAAGGGCCGGAGTAGACAATTAAGTGCAATTGCAAAGCACCAAAAACCACTGGCTAAATTAAGCACTGTGTCACTGTAACACATAGCACCACAACACCATAATCTAAATACCTTATGATTCCACCTATAATGTGTCATCATGCAAACTCTGTCTTCAGTATTACACAATTTTGGAGCTGATTACGACGTTGGTCGGAGGTTCCTCCTCCCTACACTAACTTGGAATCGGGACTGATCGACTGTACACCGTTCGGAAGGACTCCCATTGACTTCAATGGGAGCCTGTATTCCAACCGACAACTCAGGCACCTATGGGGAAAATGGGTGCCTGCAGAAAACCTTGCACCCTGTCGCGGGCACCCAATGGTTCCTGCCATACAGTGCATGGTTTTAGAGGGAGGTCCCTTAGGTACCCCCATAGCCCCAAAACGGAGGCCTCAGGATGAGGGGGGCCTGCTAGTCAGGTTTTTCGCGTCGGACAGACTGAGTCGGAAAGGCTGTCAGAATCCGACATCATAATCGATCAGTCAGAAACGCTATCCGTAGAGCTGTGCGAAACAGCTCTGACCAACTCAGATCCTCTAAGTGCCGATCTGAACCAATTCGAAATGACAGAACGGTTCCCCTTCTGGCCATGAGCATCGTAATCGGTTGTTTCTGACTGAGTCGGGCAGATGGGTTCCGACACGGTCTAGGAGAATCCAACTGTCGGAATGAGGCTTTCCGACCGACATCGTAATCAGCCCCTTTATTGGTATGCAAATTCAGACAATAGTTCTAAAATGAACATAAACCTAAAATTATATACACACTTGCCTCTAGTAGTCATATCAATTTCAAGACTATTTCAAATTTCATAATATTTTAAGCGCTTGTGTCCAAACAGATACTTTCAATTTTAGGAAGTGAGCATCCCAAATGATTGAAGGTGGGGCAATGTGAGGAAATGTGAGACACTGTGTTTATGTTCTCAGAGAATGAACTGTTTATAAGTTCCTTCCCTTCTAGATTTGTGATTGAGTCTATGTTGGGCAGTTCATGTTTGAGACCTCTGGTGACTATGAACCTAATTATGACTGCAGATGGACTGCCGTAACCATGGTGGCAGTGCAGGCACCGCTGCACTGGTGGTCTGACCGCCCAATTATAAGTTGGGCAATCAGACCGCTGGTCTCTAGGCCGCAATTTACTGCTAAGCATATTACAAGTTTCTTCTCCCCCACGGTTTTCATGGTGGAGAGCCTGCCATGAAAACTTGATGTGGAAAGGAAACAAAGGGGAGGGCCTACAGGGCCCCCTGTCGCCTCAGGGCCATGGGGTGTCTGCAGAGGGGGCACATGTTGTTCACCCCTTTGTGCATGCACCCCAGTTTCTGCACAGCATTGACTGGTTCTGTCCATGCCATGCAGGAACTGCCTTTGACGCTGCCATTGCGGTGCTTTTTTCATAGGCACCGATGTGGGACTGCCAAAGAACCTCCTGCTATAGACTACAAATGTTGTAATCAGTTAGGCAGTGTCAGTACGGCTTGAGATGTCTTGGAAAGGGGCGGCAGTGTGGTGGCCCCACTCCAAGACTACAAAAGATGTAATTAGGTCCTATGTATTTGTTAAATGTTTTCTTATGTTTTGCTAGTGTGACCAAAGCGAGTAAGATACAAAATGTTACTTTAGTACCCCCTAAGTGTGTTTACCAGTGTGTTGCATAATGCACATTTAGATAATAGCCAGGGACTTACATAAAGGCATGACTATTTTACAGTAACAAATGTGCATGATTTCTGGTTTAGATCTGACCCCATGTGCCCTTTGATAATAACAGAGAGCTACTGCTGTGTTTCATCATTTGTTTTATTGGTGGTTTGAAGTCTGCCAGTGGTTTGCTAATGGTTCTTTGATGGCTTAGAATGCAGATATATCTTTTAATTGATTTTTTTATTGTTTTGTATTGCGCTGAACCTATGGGCCATTAAGAACGAATGATAAATAGTTTGTTGTTTTTATCATTTGAAATCATTGTGTAGTCTTTGCTGCTACGCACACCACCAGGGCGTGAGGGCAGAGTTTTCAGAGTTATTGTACAAGAATAGTATATTGCTGTGCTAGAAGTATCAGATACATTGTACACAAAATATATTAGATTTCCAAACCATTCATAATAACACCCAGGAAAACCCCAAGAAAGGTTGTTAAGTCAGTAACATAATGGTTGAAAAAACTTGGAATAACATTCCACTCTTGTCTGGTTCCCTCTCTGTTTAAAGGCCACAGTTTGCATTGTGTGTATTGACATCTGTAGTTAATTGAAGCATGCATAGATTTTATCATTTCAGAGCTCCCACACCATTCTACTCTGCATTTATGTCGTATTTACCTCTTTGTGTGCTACTGAATACAATTTCTTTGGTAGTCATTAAAATAAGGACATGTTTTACCTATGTTTTAATGTAGCATATATTTGTTGATCAGTGTGTACATGGTAAAGATGTGGGGTCCGAATACTACTACGGTGGTCCATAGGACTCCGGTAGTCGACGTGCGCGTCCGCGCACCACCGCACTTGCTGTATTACATGTGGGGCGGTGGGACTGCCACAGGACTGCTGAAACCGCCTGGGATCTGTGATTTCACCTTGGTGGCACAGCGGTCACAGGCCGCAATGCTGGCGGGTCCGCTGCGACACTGCTAAGCATATTATGAGTTTCCTCAACGATACCCTTTTTTGTGGCGGGCTTAGGGTGGTGGTGAGGAAACAAAGGGGCCCAACAGGGCCTCCTGTTGCCACTGGGCCTAGGGTGCATGCAGGGGACACATGGTTTGCTCCCTGTCTGTATGCACTCCCTGTTCCTGCACGGCATAGACTTCACAGTCCATGCAATGCAGTAACATGCTTTGGCACTCCCATTGCACTGCCTTTCTAAGGCGCATATATGACCCTTAGAAAGGATCCGTCGTGGGACCACCAAAGCAGGACCACCTGACCTGAATTTCAGTCGGAATCCGCAGGTGGTCTGACTACGGGTGTGGCGGTGTTGCGGCGGGGCACTGCACCACAGTCAAACTCGTAATCAAGCCTTTGGTCTGTGTTTCGGTGTTTGGCCATGATATCAAACTATCTAATATATAAAATCGTTCTGACAGTAAAACAAATTCAGTGTTGTTTGGTTAAAAAACAATAGAAAACATTTTCTTTTATTCCTGCTTAATTGCTCTCGAAAAATTAGTTTGACATGCATTCACATCAGTTTCACTATGAGTGAATCAAATTTGCCCAAGCCATCTGAATGTTTAGGTGATTCAGATATTAGTTCAAATTGGAGGTGTGTGGTTCTTTGAAATTCTAAATAGGTTGAGAGGTCAAATAACAACAAAACAGTGCATTTGTTTCTACATTATCTGCATGAGAGCAGTAAGTGCATTGTAGTATATATAGTATATTCTGTGTTTAAACCTTATGGGTACAACAAACATAGTAGGAAGACTTTTAGTTCTTGTATTGTTTATAGTTTAGGTAGGAGGTCAAATGCATGTCTGGGAGAGTGCTTCTACATTTCTGATATACATACCTGATGAAGATGAACTGAGCTTTTACAACAAACTGTTACCCTGGCAGAGTGTTTGGTGCTGGAACGCTAGATGGAGCCAGCCATAAGCTTAGGAACTAGAGGAGATATCTTTAAGACCATTCTGAAATGACAGTGGAATTTGGGTTAGACAAAGTAGCACAGAAACGTGCCCAGCTCCTTGTTGCCAGATGAGAGAAAGAGTGACCTTCAATGTGAACTTGCTTGAAGTAAGTAATGCTCAAGAGCACTCAAGAGGATAAACATAGCAGCTGAACAAAAGAGTAGGAAATGAATCTCTTGCGGTAGTATTACTGATGCACTCTACAGACAGACACCGGCCATGAGTGTGTTATGTTTTCTGATCATTGCGTAACACCTGTTTGCTCAGGTGTCGGAAATATGAGTTGGGTAGTATTTACACATCAGGTAAATAGGTGGTGCTTTTGGCAGGTCAAACATGCCTGAATTTAACAGTGCAAAAGTGTATGGTAGCAACTGTACCCAGCAAGCACCAACATCTGCATGTTTTTCCCCAGTATTTAGTGAAGTGAACTGTGTGGGAGAGTCTGTTCCTTCACATCCAAAGCACAATAAGAGACCCAGGAAACTCTTCAACCTCATGCCATGTGAGGAGAAGGTGTTGTTCATACTCCACACAGAAGGCATGGTGGGAATTGTAGGCAGAGTGGAGACTGGTAAGTATACCACCATCTCTCATCCAATAAGTAATTTACCCTCTCTGCACCATCACTTCTCTAATCCCTAACACAAATTACTACACTAATGGCAACCTGTTCATAGAAGTATGCTACCTGATGTTGAATGTAACCCACTACATTCTCTATGTATTCATAACCTACCATTTACTCCCATTGGTATAATATTCTCCTTAACTCAACCCATGCAGAAAACACAATCAAACAGGTGTGATCTTACATTTGGGCAACAATTAACACCCCCCCCCCCCCCATGTGTCAACAACATTTATCAATGTACGGTCCACTCACTCTTGTCAAATTCACAGAACACATACTATCTCCCTTGAACTAAAACAATATAACATTAATTTATTACAGTAGAAGTTGAAACAGATGAATCCATGTCACCAGGACAAACGTGTACCAGGTCTGAATTCGGAATTAAGATCTAGCTGCGTTCTGTGTAATTATTTATATTAGTTTATTTAGATTTTTGAACAAATGCACGATTCAAAGATACGTAAAAGCTAAGGAATTGACTAGTTGGGTCATAGTGAAGTTGACCCATTTGTCTACTAAGTAACATTGTACTTTGACACACATTAGCATCACACATAACGTTGAGTATGTCAGTCCTTGAAAAGTGCAAGCAGCACTAACACACATCCATGGGCTAATCTACATTCTAGAGGAAGTAGAGTAGTGATATGTATATAAATCAGTCAAATTGGCCCGTGTCTACTGGCAAGAGTGTTTTGGCTTTCTCACTCAACTGTGGCACAACATACCTTTGCTAGCAACATATTGTCAATGGATGGGACTCCACCGTCACCTAATGACCAAAAATTATCAGTCTCTAGTAAAATTAATGTCATAGTATGTAAGCAATAAGGGGTAGTGCTGGACCTCCACTGTGTATCTAAATGACACATGTCATTATAACAAAGGGGTTTGGTGGAGTTTCAGGGATTCAGCTAACCAAATTGCATTTGAATTAGATTTATCTGCATATTGCCAAGCAAAAATGTATAGATCTGTTTTGTGATATTATAGTTTACAATATAGCATTGTTATTTATCATAAAAATCAAAAGGTGTCAATGTGAATCCATATTTTGTAAATGGACTATAGCGTCAATGTTGCAACCAGAGTTTTTTGTACGTTCTCAATAACCTCCAATAGAAAGCGAGGATAGTAACACATTACTAAAATGGACACCCAAATGTTTTAGGGGCTCGTCTTCGCAAAGTGTTCCTAAGACATAGAACGATGGAGCCTGGGACAAGGAAGCCAAACTACCTTCAATTTGACAGCTCACACACAGACCCTAGGCCAGCCTTGGACTGTGAAACCCCAAAGTACTTCACTTCACTCTGTATCAGTCTTTCTCACAATTTATTTAAATATGAAATACAAAAATTTTCCTGGATCGTCAATTCGATTACTAGAGTGTAAAAAAAACACTGACAACCAGTTTGGCATGATAAACATGAATAAAGAGCAATTGTCCTATAGTTAATCATTTTTGAAAGGTTGATGTCAACTATCATTGTAGGATGACCGTTGGCCGGGCCATGATGGATCATCAGTGTGTTCCCATGGCCTAGCCACCATCGGGCTAGTTCCGACAGCAATCCAGATCACTGAGGCCCATGAACAGTGCAAGGGACCCCGGAGCGCACACCTCAGACATTTTTAAGGCCTTAGGAGAGAATTCCCTTCGCCATTAGAACAATCTCAGATCTTCAGTTCAGGAAAAAGCTCAAAACGTGGCTGTTACTTTCACTTCTCTTCTCTCGTTCTCTCTCCTGGACTAAAGCATTGGACTTGGACGTCAACTTTAATTCCCCGACCTCCGATGCCAAGATGCCAAGGATCACACCTTGTGCGATTGACGACCTGGGTTGCCGGAGCCCTATGGACTGTGGACATTGAACGTTTGTGTCACAGTCGCACTGAAGCTGCACCGGTTGTTACGCTAGCTGCACGATTACCTTGGAGGAAAAGACGCCCTGGAGCACACGCGAGATGCTTGAGTTACGGCACCAAAAGAAACCGGCAAAGACTACTACTCCCATGATGCTTAGCGAAAGTCGCGCTAGAGCATCAGGTGGTAATAAGGCGAGGCGTCGCTCCGACACACCCAGTAGGCTACAAAACGGCAAGAACGCCAAGGAGCGCTGCCGATAATTGTTCCTACGTTTCCTATGGTCCACCAAGGCAAGCTTGTTCACAGCGGAATTCCAGACAGAGACGAGTCTACATTCCTTCGGTGTCGGGAGTCGACCTTTTGCAGCCTCCGGCTTTCCTTGACCTCGACTCAGGTATCGTGGGGTGACTTGGTATTCTCCTCTGTTGGCTGAGACGCTTTACACGCGTTCTCGTGCAGAGGAGGAGTGCGCACCTAGAGGCGCTTGGGCAGTTGTTCTCGCTGTTGGCAGGAACTGGCTGGTCTCTTGCAGAGAGGTTGAAACACCTGCAATCTCCTCTGTTGGCTGAGTCGCAATTTCCAGCGTACTCGTGCAGAGGAGGAGTGTGCACCTAGAGGTGCTTGGGAGGTTGTTCTCTCTGTTGGCGGAGACAGGCTTGTCTCATGCACAGAGGTTAAAACACCCTATACCTTGCCCTTCTGCCTATATAATATTTTGTGTTTTGATATTCCTACGTGTTTATCTAAGGAGTATTAGTGGCACGTTGTTATTCTTTTTACACCTGCAACTAGAAAGGGGAAGAACTAGCTGAGGAGTCCTGCTGTTAAAAGGGTTCCTGATCTATACTTTATGTACTACCTTGGTTATGTACTGCATTGGATTACCTGAAGCGTAATAACCACTATCTATCTACGGGTACTTTGTTACAGTTTCTAAATTCTACAGAAGCTAGAGATATTGAACTCAATACGGTGAATCTATCTCTCAGAAGCACCCAGGATTTAGGAGGTTTCTTTATGTTCATATAGGTAGGAAAACATAACCTATAATAAGTGAGTGAGATCGATAGAATAGGGAAGGTTAGGTATTGACCTGTTGTTGTCGGCTTTTGTCTCCCTTGCAGGTCTACATCCCCGCAGTCCCCTTCCCTGTTTCTTTTTCCCCCCGCTCAATCACTCCCAAAAGTCTGTGCGTTCTGCAAACCGGACTTGGGTCGATTCAGAGGTGGGCCCCCATAGAGCATCACACAACCCTGAGGAACTGGATTCAGACGGCCTTGACAGAATTATCGGCCCAAGTATCAATCCCTCCTGGTTGTGGGAGGAATGGCTACTTTAGAAGACGTGGTCGAAGCTCTGGCCTTGATGCAGGCGGAATTGACCGCCTCACGCCAGGAAGCCGCGACATTACACACTAGAGTAGATCATTTGCAGGGAAATCCCTTTGATCTTGGGGGAACAGCTCGCCCTCCTTCCGTAGTGGTAGAGATGCCAACACAGGTCCCGCTAGCCCCTCCGGAAAGGTTCCATGGGGACATAAAAAAGGTCCAAGTCTTTATGACTCAAATACTTCTGCATTTCACCTGCAAACCCAAACTATTTATCACAAATCAAGCAAGAGTCGCATTTCTCATTTCTTATCTGGGTGGGGAAGCGGCGCAGTGGGCTATCGCTATAGTACGAAATGATGACCCGTTATTGCATGATTGGGAGGAGTTCAGAAATACATTCGAACGTACCTTTGATCGTAGAGCAGATACGTTCTCCGCAGATAGAGACCTCTTGGAGCTACACCAGGGTAACTCGGATTTAGTGACATACCTGAACAGCTTTCGTCGGTTGGTTGCCGAGACAGATTGGCCAGAGGCGAAAAGGTCTGCAGTGTTCTATCGTGGGTTAACTGAAGAGATGAAAGACGTCCTAGCCCAGATAGATCCTCAACCAACAACGAGTACAGGTCTCATAGACCTAACCCTAAGACTGGATCATCGCCTTCGTGAACGGCGAGGAGAAAATTAAATGGAAGGAGAAACTCATGCCATACGGTGATAAACCTGTGAGCTCAGAAAGGAGTAGCGGACCTACAGAGACCATGGACATCGGAACGGTAAGAGCCTCTCTGACCCTCAGCGAAAGAGATCACCGTAGGAAGCAGGGACTATGTCTATACTGCGGAAAAAAGGGTCATTTCCTGAGGGAGTGTCCGGTCTAACCCAAGTATGGCAAACCTCGAGTGGGACAAGCAGTGGTACTGACGGCTGTGAAGGAGGAGGGAAAAAACCAAAGGTTGAAGGACCCAGAGGGGAGTTCTCCAGGCAGTCGGGTCCTCCCTTCATTGAACTCGCGGGTGTCCAGAGAAAAGGAACATTTCATCATACCAATGAGACTCATGGTGGGGAACGAGGATAGAGAAGTAAAAGCCATGGTAGACTCCGGAGCCACAGGGTATTTCATGGACCAGGGAGTCGCCTCGTGTCTGGGGGTTAATCTGGAACGGAAGGAAGTGCCTGAACTGGTATTTACGGTAGACGGAAAGGAATTGATTTCCGGACCTATCCAATATCACACCGAAGAGTGCGAAATGATATACGGGGAATACCATAGGGAGAAGATCTCGTTTAACATCATACAGGCCCCTATGTATGGAGCCATATTGGGCCTTCCATGGCTGAGGAAACACAAACCAGCCGTGAACTGGGGGGAGAAGACAATCCAGTTTGATTCGCAGTATTGTCGAAGTCATTGTATTAGTGACCCAAAGCCGAGTTCCAGATATGCCAATCCGATCCATCACGTGGCCACAGCCGCAGAAAAAGAAGTGATCCTACCCTCATGTTATCAGAGCTTTGCTGATGTGTTTAACGATACCCAGGCAGAAGTGTTACCTCCACATAGAGACCACGATTGCCGGATTGATTTGATTCCGGGGTCAGAGATACCGTGTGGCAGGGTTTATTCCCTCGCAATACCAGAAAACACTTACTTAAGGGAATATCTAGACAAGTTTCTACGCCTAGGTTACATACGTCCCTCTCGATCACCAGCTGCATCGCCTCTTTTTTTTATTCCGAAGACCAATGGGGAGTTGAGATGTTGTATTGACTTTAGGAGGCTTAACGACATCACGATTAAAAATCGATATCCCCTTCCTCTGATTCCTGTGCTTCTGGAGCAGGTGAGAGCGGTATCCATTACACCAAGCTTGATTTGCGGGTGGCATACCACCTGGTCCGCGTTAAGAAAGGAGACGAATGGAAAACGGCCTTCAAAATGCGGTATGGACTCTACGAATACCTAGTGATGCCCTTTGGCCTCTGTAATGCTCCTGCAGCATTTCAGTTCTTTTTGAATGAAGTCTTGAGGGAGTATCTGGACGTATTTACAGTAGTGTATATTGACGATATACTGGTGTATTCAAACACAGTACAAGAACACGTGAAGCACGTTGGCTTAGTCCTACAGGCCCTAAGGAAACATCACCTGTTCTGCAAAATATCCAAATGTGATTTCCATGTGGAGAGGAAGGTAAAAGCCATAGAAGACTGGCCCTGTACACAGAATGTCAAGGAGGTTCAAAGTCTGTTGGGCTTTGCAAATTTCTATCGCCGTTTTATAAAGGATTTTTCTGACATGGTGGTACCATTGACCAGACTCACCCGGAAAAGGACAAGGTTCCTATGGAATGAAGAAGCTCAAGCGGCTTTTGCGAGGTTAAAGAAAGCGTTCACCACGGCCCAAGTACTCACGCATGCTAATCCCTCCTTACCCTACATTGTGGAGGCGGATGCGTCGGATGTAGCTATTGGAGCAGTGCTTTCCCAGAGACAGAATACCACGGGTTATTTACACCCTATCGCATTCATGTCCCGGAAGTTAAACGAGGCAGAAGCAAACTACACCATAGCCGAAAAGGAGCTTCTGACCATCCTATACGCTTTCTTGGAATGGAGACACCTGCTTCTGGGAGCGGCTCATCAGGTCACGGTATACACCGACCACCGGAACCTCCAATTTATGTGTGCAGCTCGGCATCTCACACCCAGACAATTGCGATGGATGCAATTTTTCGCCGAATATCATTTCCTGGTGACGTTTCGTCCAGGTCGGGAAAACAAGAAAGCAGACGCTTTAACCCGACAAGACACTGCTCCTATGAAAGACCAACCACAGGAGGAATCGATCATCGAACCGTGCAGGGTTATTTGTTCTGCGCACACTGAAACATTCCTTCAAAGAGTTCGTCAAGACATGAGGTCTATGGTATGGAGATGTTGGCTTCGTTCTCATCCAGAATGGCGACTAAGGGATGGGTTGGCCCTGAAAGGGCGGCTACTTCTAGTTCCATCCATTTCTTTGAGGCGTATCGTGTTTTCCTGGTGTCATACCATACCCAGTGCAGGACATCAAGGCGGCGAGAAAACGTTAGACTGTGTATTGCGTCAATTCTGGTGGCCATCGGTGCGGAGAGATGTGGTGACATGGTTACAGGAATGTAATGTAGGTGCGCAAACAAAGACTGACCATCGACGCAAAGCAGGCCTATTACAGATTATGCCTACCCCATTGGAGCCGTGGGAGAGAATATCCATTGATTTCATCGTGGGGTTGCCGGAGAGCCAAGGAAACACAGCCATAATCGTAGTGGTGGACTACCTTACAAAAATGGGCCACTTTCTGCCGTGCAAACAAGTACCTACCGCCAGTGAATTAGCCAGGTTGCTGTTGTTACACGTAGTGAGGATTCACGGAATTCCAAAAACTATTGTTTCAGACCGAGGGGCCCAGTTCACAGCAAGATTCTGGAAAACCTGGTGTGCTGCTCTACAGATAGAATCTTCGAAAGACTTAACCAGACTCTAAAACAGTATCTGAGATGTTATGTCAACAACAACCCAGACGCCTGGGTGGAGTGGCTGTGGGTGGCAGAAATATCGTACAACAGTGCCAAACATGCATCCACATCATGCTCTCCTTTCTATTGTACATACGGGTTTCACCCACGTTTTAACCCTATTGCCCTTCCTGGTCATACCGAAAAAATACCCGATCTCAGACAAAGGCTACAGAGCATACGCAAGGTCCTCTTGAACACCAGAGCCAATTTGCAAAAAGCTAAGACCAGGTACAAGGCTCAGGCAGATAAACACCGTAGATCAGGTCCAGTAAATAAGGTGGGGGATTGGGTCTGGTTATCAGCAAGAAACATACGTTTCAAACGTTATAGTGTTTTTGGGCCTAAGTACATTGGACTGTATCAAGTGTCCAAAATTGTGAACCCTGTGGCGGTCAAGCTCAAACTACCGGGACACATGAGAATACATCCTGTTTTTCATGTATCCTTGTTGAAACCCTTACAGGGTTCGTGCCCAAACAGACCTGCTCCTGTTGCGATCCAGGGTGAGGACGAATATGAAGTCAAGGGTATCCGAGATGCCAAACTAGTGAGAGGCAAGGGATGGTACTTGGTGTCCTGGAAAGTTTACGGTCCCGAAGAAGACTCCTGGGAGCCTTGGGATGCAGTGCATGCCCCTAGACTAGTTGCTAGGTTTCACCGGGTACATCAGGGAAAGCCCACAGTCAGCTAGCGTCAAGGGAAGAGGGAGGTGTACTGTCACAGTCGCGCTGAAGCTGCACCGGTTGTTACGCTAGCTGCGTGATTACCTTGGAGGAAAAGACGCTCCGGAGCACACGCGAGATGCGTGAGTTACAGCACCAAAAGAAACCGACAAAGACTACTACTCCCATGATGCTTAGCGAAAGTCGCGCTAGAGCATCAGGTGGTAATCAGGCGAGGCGTCACTCTGACACCCTGTAGGCTACAAAACGGCAAGAACGCCAAGGAGCGCTGCCGATAATTGTTCCTACGTTTCCTATGGTCCACCACGGCAAGCTTGTTCACAGCGGAATTCCAGGCAGAGACGAGTCTTCATTCTTTCGGTGTCGAAAGTCGACCTTTTGCAGCCTACGGCTTTCCTTGACCTCGACTCAGGTATCGTGGGGTGACTTGGTATTCTCCTCTGTTGGCTGACATGCTTTACACGCGTTCTCGTGCAGAGGAGGAGTGCGCACCTAGAGGCGCTTGGGCAGTTGTTCTCTTTTTTGGCGGGGAACGGCTGGTCTCTTGCATAGAGGTTGAAACGCCCGCAGTCTCCTGTGTTTGCTGAGTCGCAATTTCCAACGTACTCATGCAGAGGAGGAGTGTGCACCTAGAGGCGCTTGGGAGTTTGTTCTCTCTGTTGGAGGAGACAGGCTTGTCTCATGCAGAGAGGTTAAAACACACTATACCTTGCCCTTATGCCTATATACTATTTTGTGTTTTGATATTCCTACGTGTTTATCTAAGGAGTTAGTGGCACGTTGTTATTCTTTTTACACCTGCAACTAGAAAGGGGAAGACCTAGCTGAGGAGTCCTGCTGTTACAAGGGTTCCTGATCTATACTTTATGTACTACCTTGGTTATGTACTGCATTGGATTACCTGAAGCGTTATAACCACTATCTATCTACGGGTACTTTGTTACAGTTTCTAAATTCTACAGAAGCTAGCGATATTGAACTCCATACGGTGAATCTATCTCTCAGAAGCACCCAGGATTTAGGAGGTTTCTTTATATTCATATAGGTAGGAAAACCTAACCTATAATAAGTGAGTGAGATCGATAGAATAGGGAAGGTAAGGTATTGACCTGTTGTTGTCTGCTTTTGTCTCCCTTGCAGGTCTACATCCCCGCAGTCCCCTTCCCTGTTTCTTTTTTCCCCCGCTCAATCGCTCCCAAAAGTCTGTGCGTTCTGCAAACCGGACTTGGGTCGATTCAGAGGTGGGCCCCCATAGAGCATCACACAACCCTGAGGAACTGGATTCAGACGGCCTTGACAGAATTATCGGCCCAAGTATCAATCCCTCCTGGTTGTGTGAGGCATGGCTACTTTAGAAGACGTGGTCGAAGCTCTGGCCTTGATGCAGGCGGAATTGACCGCCTCACGCCCGGAAGCCGCGACATTACATGCTAGAGTAGATCATTTGCAGAGAAATCCCTTTGATCTTGGGGGGACAGCTCGCCCTCCTTCCGTAGTGGTAGAGATGCCAACACAGGTCCCGCTAGCCCCTTCGGAAAGGTTCCATGGGGACATAAAAAAGGTCCAAGTCTTTATGACTCAAATACTTCTGCATTTCACCTGCAAACCCAAACTAATTATCACAAATCAAGCAAGAGTCGCATTTCTCATTTCTTTTCTGGGTGGGGAAGCGGCACAGTGGGCTGTCCCTATAGTACGAAATGATGACCCGTTATTGCATGATTGGGAGGAGTTCAGAAATACATTCAAACGTACCTTTGATCGTAGAGCAGATATGTTCTCCGCAGATAGAGACCTCTTGGAGCTACACCAGGGTAACTCGGATTTAGTGACATACCTGAACAGCTTTCGTCGGTTGGTTGCCGAGACAGATTGGCCAAAAGGTCTGCAGTGTTCTATCGTGGGTTAACTGAAGAGATGAAAGACATCCTAGCCCAGATAGATCCTCAACCAACAACGAGTACAGCTCTCATAGACCAAACCCTAAGTCTGGATCATCGCCTTCGTGAACGGCGAGGAGAGAATATTAGACCTTAATGAGGAAATAGTTAGTTATAACTCCGCTCTTTCTGCTGCACTTGATGTCATTTCCCCATTAAACCCTGTCTCTTCCGCTAGATCTCGGCCCTCTGCTCCGTGGTTCTCTCCCACTCTGCGAGAGGAAAAGAGTCTCTGTAAACAGCTGGAACGTAAATGGCGGCAGACTTATGATCCTGAGTCTAAAACAATATACAAATCTGCCCTGAACAAATTTCAAAAATGAAAACGCTCCACGATGAGAGGTTATTTCTCTCAGTTAATTAAGAAGGCCGAGAACTCTACTAAAACCCTCTTCAAGATAGTGAAGGATTTTGTTAATCCACCCGCTATGAAGGCCCAGAGCTCTCCTAGTCAGGCCTTCTGCAACGGGCTCTCTGATTTTTTTCAGGACAAAATCATTAAATTATCTTCCTCATTTGAACCAGTTTTGTCCCCTCCTCTGACTACTGTATTTGACTCCCAGCGATGTTCATTTAATTCTTTTGAGGAGCTTACTTTCGAGACGGCCTCTAAACTACTTGTTCAAGTTAGTTCAGGGTCACCATTGGATTCAGTCCCAGCTAAGGTAATGAGTAACCTAGCTCCGGTTCTAATTGACCCTCTTCTTTCCATTTGGAACTCTTCGCTTGGTCTGGGTCAATTTCCCTCAGCTTGGGATCAGGCTATGCTGGTCCCCATTTTGAAAAAATCAGATGCGGATCCCTCACAATTCTGTAACTACCGCCCGATTTCCCTTCTTCCCAAACCAGCTAAGATTCTGGAGGAGGTTGTCCAGAGGCAACTGACCAACTACCTAGAAACTAACCAGCTGCTGCATGATTCCAAGTCGGGATTTAGAACCGGCTACAGTACGGAGACCGCCCTACTGGAGGTTTCTGAGACGATTCGTGGGTGTGTGGACAGGGGAGAGGAGGCCATGTTGGTCCTTCTCGACCTGTCCGCCGCCTTCGATACGGTGTCCCACGCTATCCTGTTGGATCGGCTGCAACAGTTGGGAATTGGAGGCACTGTACTGGCCTGGATTAGATCATTCCTTACAGGGCGGACTCAGAGGGTAGTTCTTCGGCCCTTCGAGTCTGAGACTCTTGTGTGGAGTGCCTCAGGGCTCGGTTTGAGCCCTCTTTTGTTCAATATCTATCTAGGACCGCTTGCCAAGGTGGTTGAGTCGTGGGGTGGCAGGGTGATCTCTTACGCTGATGATACACAGCTTATGTTTTCCTTTAGTGATCACTCTGACACCCACTTTTCCAACTTTCGCAACTGCCTTGCCAATATCTACTCTTGGATGGCCACTAACCATCTGGTCCTGAACACTGATAAAACTGAGGTTTTATTTTTTAATCATAAAACCGTTCCGCCCGCTACTCTGTGGTGGCCTACTGTTCTGAATCCCCCCCCGATCCCAGTCCAATCGGCTCGCAATCTTGGCTTCCAATTTGATAATACCATGTCTTGTTTTTTTTTTTTTATTTCCTTTTTTATTAACAGCAAGAGAGGTGAAAAAAATTAAAAAAAATAAAAAGGAGAAAAAAAAGAATACATAAACAAAGACAGAGCAAATCATTTCAAAACTTAAAAGGAAGAGTATTCTTGCACAAAATACATATAATGCATATAATAAACAGAAAAATGTATATTACAGAGGACGCCGTAATGATATATTACATTGTAAATCAGAAAAAGTTTGATATTCTAATATTCTAAATAAAATTACCCCAGATTTTGTTAAATTTACATAAAGATCGGACCCCACGAAGCTTAGCCAAAGCCGCCTCCATATTATAAATTTCGTTGACCAGGGCCCACCATTCCATTATATGTGGGGGCTGAGTAGAAATCCAAGCACGAGCGATAGTCAGTTTTGCACACGATAACAGAATGGTTATTAGGGACTGTTGGGGAAGAGAAACTTCATGTATGTCTAATAATATTAAAGAAGGAGAAAGAGAGGGTGGTCTAGTCAATTTTAGTTTCAGGGCTCGATCAAGGGCAAGCCAAAAATCATTTAAGATGGGACAGGAAAACAACATATGCTCTATGTTAGCACCAACCAACGCACATTTCGGACATTTTGTGCGATCACTTGTTAGAGTATTTGCCGACCATTTAAGAATTATTTCGGGGGTATAGTATAACATACAAGTCGTTTTAAACTGTTGCAATCTTAGACTTGATGACTGCACCAGATTGTTCAGATTAGAGAGAGAGTGGGCAATCTGGTTGGAGTTAATCGAAAGTCTCAGTTTCGAGCTCCATTTCTCCGCCAATTTGGAGCAATCATCAACTCCGTATGAAACAAAGCAACTATACCCTTCACTAATAAGAGATTTTGTTTTGAGTGAGTATAAATAATTCCAAATGTCCGAGTCTAAAACCTCTAATATCTTCATCTTACGAATCAAAAAATCATAGATCTGCATATATTTAAACCTCATCTCCTCGTTCAAATTATATATTTTTTTAAGTGTGACAAAATCTAGAAAACCCTGAGCACCGTAGAGATCCGCTAATGTAGTGATTCCAAAAACAGACCATGATTTTGCTTGAACATCATTGAAAATCCCGGGAAAGCCAGGGTTTCCCCAGAGAGGTAATTTAGGGTGAAAAAAAGAAGTTTTACAAAAAGACAAGATATTAAACCATATTTTCGCAATATCCCTTGCCGTCTTAAATCTAACCCTTTTAAAGTAATTGGGATCATTCAGTTTTAACAGAAACATTTTGGCGTCTGATTTTAGCAAAATAATGTGATAGAAGAGTTGCATTTCTGGAATGAGCAACGAGCGCAGACGACTAATAAAAGTAGCCCAAAAGTATAATTTAAAATCTGGGAAATTGAGGCCTCCTGTATCTAAAGGGCCTTTAAGCAGCTTTAAAGATCTACGTGCTTTCCGATACCCCCATATGAAACTGCTGAATATTCCATCAAGTTTCTTGAAAAAAAGGTTATTTAAAGCAAGTGGTATAGATCGAAAAAAGTAAATAAATTTGGGTAGTATTTTCATTTTTATCAGGTTGATTCTGCTTATAATGTTTAAAGGTAATTTATGCCATTTTTTAAGTAATAAAACTGTGGATTTCACTAGAACATCGTAATTTATTGTGATAATGTCTCTAATTTTAGCCGAGATTTTGACCCCTAGATAATTAGCCGCTTGACAAATTCCGGAAACAGAGGTCGGTAATTTATAGTTGCCCACTATTTGAGTTTTGTTTATATTAAGCTTGTAGCCTGAGACAGTACTGAATCCGTCCGCTTCTATAGTTACACCTACCAGTGCTTCTACAACATTAGTGGTATATATAGCTATGTCGTCCGCATAGGCTGTAATTTTCAATGTATGTAATCCAGATGTGTATGGGACTATTCGTGCCTGAGATTGAAGAGCGGCTAAAAAGGGTTCCATTGAGAGGGCAAACAATAGGGGGGATAGCGGGCACCCCTGTCTGGTGCCTCGTGAGATAGAAAATATAGGAGAAGACAGGCCAGCATAGTTTATACTGGCACTAGGTCTATCATATAAGGCTTTTATCCACCTAACCAGTTGGCCCTTAAATCCTAAGAAGGACATTACCGACCAAAGATAGTCCCACCCCACTCGGTCAAAAGCCTTTTCAGCATCTAATAAGATCATGCCGAGTGGGGTGGATTCCGTCTCAGCCATGTCAAAGACAGTGATGGCAGTGTTAATATGTATCGTTGTGTCCCTACCCAAAACAAATCCATGCTGTTGTGGATTAACAATCTTTGGGATAATCGGAGCAAGTCTGCTTGCCAGGATCTTAGCGAAGATCTTGGCATCGGAATTAATAAGTGAGATGGGTCTGTAGGACCCACACTCATCTGCCGGTTTATCTTTCTTTAGGAAGAAGACCATTTTCGCTATATTCCATGACTTAGGAGCCTGCCCAGTAACCCCTATGGATTGAGCCACCGACGAAAAGAGGGGGATCAATTCCTCAATGCATACTTTATATAGTTCAATTGGGAGAGTATCTTCCCCTGCGGCTTTACCTGATGGAAGAGATAATATGGCTTGCCTAATCTCAAGCAGAGTAATGTCTCCCAGTAATAGTTCCAATCCTTGGGTATTATATTTCTCCTCAATATTATTATGCAAATAATCTAAGATGTCCGCTGCGCTAGATTGATACTCGGGTGTATATAAAGTCTTGTAATACTCAACAAATTGAATCAGAATCTGAGCCGGTTTATTAAATTTAGTATTGTTAGGACCTTTAATGCTTTTAATTAAAGTCTGAGCTCTGTCATCTGCCACTTTGTAGGCTAATATTTTCCCAATTTCGTCCCCCCCCTTCATATTGAGTAATTTTTAGTTTGTGTAATTTGGCACCGCTTTTTTCATAGAAAATTGTTTTTAAATTTGATCTATGATTTGCGAGTGTCAAACTTAGTTCAACCAGATTAGAAGAGCCAGTTCGTAGAGCATCAGCTAGAAGCAATTCATGAGCTAAAATATTAGATATCAGTTTAGCATTAGTGTTGCGTCGCTCAAAGTTCTGTTTAAAGATATATTGTTGGGTAAACCCCCTGATGCTAGCCTTTAAAGCGTCCCAAACTATTATGTTAGAAGCAGAATGTAAATTGATTTCTATAAATTCCTTAAGATGTAATTTTAGCTGTAGTGTATAATCTGAATCAGAAAATAAATAGCGGGGACAAGAAAAGCTTCTAGGAGCTGTACGAGCTTGGAGATTGGTAAATATCAATAATATTGGGTTATGATCCGAAGAGACCCGTGGGCCAATTTCCATTGTACTAGATTGTATAGTGATATCCGTAGCCCATGCCATATCGATGCGAGAGCAGAGTTTGTGGGGTGCGGAGTAATACGTATAGCCAGGTATGTTTGGATAGATAGTGCGCCATACATCTTTAACGTTATGAATCCGACTAATTTCAAGAATAGCGGCGCGTACTTTATGCATACGCAGAGAGGCACCCTGTCTCGTAGAATCTATTTGGTTGCACATAATACCATTAAAATCCCCCATAATAATAAGTTCCCCTTCCCACCCCAAAAGCTCTACATTAAGTTGGTCAAAAACAAAATCGTCGTCCAGATTAGACCCGTAAATAACACAGAGCACATATTTACTATTCTCAAAGGATATTTGTGCAATGGCCCATCTGCCATTTTTATCGGAAGCAGTTTTAAGTATTTCAATTCTAAATCTTTTATCCTTGAGAATAGCAACTCCTCTGATTAGTGTTTGTTGAGTAGAACAGACTATAGTATCGTACCCCAAATGATTTAATAGCTTCCTATCTTTATAGGCAATATGAGTCTCGGATAAAAAGACAAGTTGAGGGTCGTAGAGTCTGAGTTCTTCAGAAATTAGGTGTCTTTTGTTCTTACTATTGAGGCCCGAAACATTCCAAGCTAGACATTTTATTTTATACATCTGGGGACATAGATTAACCACATTTTACCATTCTGCACAAAAAAAAAAAAGACTCCAACAGAATTCCTTCCCTTCATTTTGATCAAGTAAACAAAAGACCCCACTCGTGCTGTTAATTTTATCTTTTGGATCCCGCCCAAACCCACCCAGATACGGAGAAGCTACCCCCACCCCACACCCCCCTCTCCCTCGCTTCCAAGCGAGGGGGACCCCCCCACGTACTTGCTGCCGCTGGAAAGGCAGCATAGAGAGAAGCAGCCCAAGAACCACCTTACCACCCCCCCTTTTTTTTTTCCCTTTTAGATTTGTGAATAAAGCCCCTAGCCAAACTTAGATAGCACTTTCTCAGCTTCTTTTTCGTCAGACAGAAGATAAGTATGACCGCCTTTAATAATTTTAAGACGGGCTGGTTCTTGTAAGAACACTTGTGCTCCAATGGATTTAAAAGGATCGATACATTTCTTTAACTTCCATCGTCTATCCATGGTAGCTTTGCTCAGATCAGAGCGTACAAATAAAGACAAATTCTCAAAAACGACGGGAGAATTAGGGCGTGCTTTCAAAGAAATAGCCTGTCTTACAAGAAAATTACCAAAAAATAATAAAAAAGGTCTAGGAAATTTGCTCTCCCTGTTTCTCTGGACTAAAGGGAGACGGTGGGCTCTTTGAACCTGGGAATCCAAATCCCAGTCAGCTAAGTCGGGAAAAGCTTTCTGTAATAACTTAACTATAAACACCCAAGCGTCTGATCCCTCTGACCCCTCAGGAATACCGAAGAGTCTTAGATTGGTTCGCCGTTGGCGATTCTCTAGATCTTCAACCTTAAGTTGTAAGGCAATTATCTGTTCATCATGGAGGGACAAAGATGATTCCATTCGTACAGATCCCTCTTCAATACCAACAACCCTTTGTTGAAGAACTTCGATGTCCTGGGAGATCCCTCCTAGTTTGGAGGCCATTTCTGAAAGTGAACTTTGTAGCTTGGTATTATCATCTCGTAGTTGGAGAAAGTGCGCTTGTGCTTCATTTCTGTGATTAGTTAAGGTCTGCAAAATAATATCTACGGAGGAGGAGATAGAGTTTTGTTCTCCGCGGATATCAGGTAGGGGTGGAATAGGACTGGTTATAGTCGCTAGATCCGGGGACCTTGACACCGGTAAGCCGGTAGAATTGCCAGATAAATCCGTTAAATCAGAAGAGGTGACAGAGGTCGAGGTAGTTTTTGAGGTCGGGACAAGAGATGTATTCGGTGGCTTTGGGGAAATCAAGATAGACCCTTCACATGAAGGCGTTAAACTGCCCCGCGAAGTTGTTGAGGTTAGATCAGGATCGGAGTCGTTCTTCTCAGTTTCGGGTATTGGTGGGCTAGTACCAGATAGCCGTAGAGTCATGTTTTTAACTACCCCCTTAGCCTGCATCCACTTCCTCAAGGGGCTTTTATCGGTGAGAAGCGTTTTTTTAGTAGCAGGAACAGAATTGTTGGCTAGTAAACTGTCAGCTAAACCCACTTTCCCCTTCTTGCTCTTCGTCTTCATTTTAATCTTCAGTTTAGCTTTCTCTTTTCGACTAGCTTGAAGTTTCACTACATCCAGAGAAGTACCAGTAGCTGATTTATCCGTAACTCCCTTCTCGACCCCCACCTCATCTGTCTCCTCATATTCCTCATATGACCATTCCCCTTCTTGATCCTCGGACGGCCCGGCCGCCCCACCTAGGGGATTAGATACATTTACACCAGCCCCAATCATCGGGTTCAAGCAACCTGGTTCACATAATAGGGCCTCTGCATCCAGGTCCACTGTATGGCTTTTTTCTGACAGACATTCCAGGGATGTACTTATATGTGTCACAGTCATACTTGTATTAGTTAAAGAGTCTGCATTATTGACCGCATCAATGTTTTTCACAGTAATTACTTCATGCCGCTCTAAGTTAGTCTCAATATCAGCTACACTGCTCTTTTCATTGACAGCGTTCAAATGGATGCATGTGCTAACTGGTGCTAAGTCAGCCAATTCTGGTGTACTGAGTGAAGAAGAGCCAGTCAATTCAGGTATAACAAAGGTGGAGGGTCGAAGAACTTGCCTGTTTGACGCTGAGCCCTCAGCCGATATCCTCGCTGGTGTCCCTGAATTCACCGCTAGAGTTAAAGCAATAGCAGAAGCAGGAGCTACTATTTTGTTGGATGTAGCAAGAATAGCCCCATGTTGGCCCCCCGACAGTGGAGCCGGTGCAGTCGATATACTTAATGCGATTGGGTTTGCCCCTGACTCTGTCGCATTGCTCACTACATTGCTCCCTACAAGCTTCGTTGCTCGAGTGGTTCTTAAGGGGTTCTTAGGAGCCATGTTATCTCGAGTTTCCAGTTTCCAGCTTTCCAGCTGTAAGCGCTCGGCAGCTCGCGAAGGGGAAGAAATCACCCGGGCTCCCAGCCGAGCTCCCAGTCCCAACAAGCTGCGCGCCGAGCCTCGGACCAAACGCGGTATGGCGTCCCGCATTAGCAGCAAGAACCGGAGGGGGCGCTGAAGCAGTGTCAGCCACAGCATTCGTTGCACTGCAATCACCCGCTAATCCTCAGAAACTTTTCCAAGCCGTCAGCCGTCAGGCGTGTAACACGGAGGACAGGAAACAAGCCGACACCATCCAGCTGAGAGAGGCTCCGCATTCACAGACCGCTGAGTGACTATGGCATCAGGGCGCTCGTATTCCTTCTAGCGCCAGAACCATAAGGTGAGGTGGATCGGTGGAGCTTAGGCGGGCTGCTGCTCTTTCGGCGACCTCACTCCGCCATCTTGGACCGCCCGACTCCATGTCTTGTAAGGCCCAGATTAACAAGGTTACATCTGCCTGCTTTGGCAAATTACGTATGATCAGGAAGATTTTTCCTTACCTTCCTTTGGACTCACGTAAGACTATTGTCCATGCCCTGATTACGTCACATCTAGATTATGCTAACAGTCTTTATGCTGGTGCCCCTCTCTATCTCACTGAAAGGCTACAAGTGGTACAAAATGCCGCCGCAAGACTAATTCGAAATATCCCTTTCCGCCACTCGGTAGTAGCGTATCTGAAAGAACTGCATTGGCTTCCCATCTCCCGTCGCATCCAGTTGAAAGTTTTTTTTTTTTTTTTTTTTTTTTGAAAACCTTTATTGTACAAAAAGAGCTCACAAATACGGGCCTACAACCCACCGGGCTGGCCACCACAGAGCCGAATGTCAGGAGCAACGCACAGAGTATCACAGTATACAAAGGCAAAGAAACAGGAGAAATAACAAGCATCTTAGAGCGATCACAGGAGATAAGAATTAGAAAGGCAGTTTTCTTATTTTTAAAGGACGGGTAAGGGAGTACAGGAGTGTGGCGGGCCAAGAGACAATCCAAAGGGGCGGGGCCGCGGCGGGCAGCAATACAATGATCGTAAAAACACAGGAGAAACAAACACGAAATAGGCATACCAATAAGCACCGGTCAAAACAACAGACATGAGGAAAGGCCATCGCACACACCATTCAATGCCCGCCCACCGCAGCTACCACCCGTCCCACCAAACAGCACAGAAAAAGACCCAAATACAAGAACAATACGAAACGGACCCCCAATAAAGAAAGGAACCCCGCATAAGGGGGGGGGGGAGGAAAAGGAAGGGGGAAGAAGGAAAGGAAGGGACTCTTATCCAAACACCCGCCCCCGGGCGACGAAACAGGAAAACCATAACCCGGTACAAAATAGACATTGAAAATGCAGAAAACACACCCAGCAAATCAGAATCATCGTGATACCGGAAAAATACCCCAGAAAGACACCAGGGGGACAGACGACGAGACAGAGCCCCGAAAGAAGGGATACACAAGGGCCATAGAACCAAAAAGGGAGAAGAAAGGAGGAAAAAGATCCCCCAAAAACAGCAAAAGACCCCCCCACCCACCCCTCAAGCCCACCCTACACCCCTGCAGAAGGCTACGGCCAACCCCCCAGCAGCGTGCCTGTCGCCCTAAAATAGAACCCGAAATATAGGAGAAAGAAACAAGGTAGAAACAAAGGCAAAAAGAAGGGCCAGGGAAAGGAAGGAACATTACACACGGGAGAGGGCAAAAAACAGGATAATCTGCAACCATCCCACCACCTGTGAAAAGGGGAGAGGCAGAGCCCACGGGAAGTTAAACGACATCAGGATAAGTTTCAGGAGTCCCACGAAGTTACGCAACATCACAACAGCACATGTCGGTCATAGATCAAAAACAAGACTACCGCATATAATAAGTCATTTCAGCCCTGTCCGCTTTTGTCCAAGGTTGTAATCATCCAAACAAACAAAGTCCAAACGACGAGGGACACAGGGTTCAGGAGGAAGTCCAGCGGCAGTCCTGAGGAGAAACGTGAAAGAAAATACGGAGAATAGAAAATAGTTACGGTACAATCTTCGCACCGCAGGCACAGTTCAATGGACAAGTCCAACGAGGCAAGCCCAGCTGGGTCGGCACAGGCGCCCCGGCCTGGGAGCCGACGCGATGAGAAACAGAAAGGATCATCGAGGCCTGGACAGGATGCAAACGGACCGCAGACCAGCGGCCGAGGCAACAAAGCAGGACGACGAAGGGCGTCGGAGAGTCTCCAATTCAAGGATGCGGTCTCCGCCGGAGGCACAGAGACCAGGAGCACACCAGCCGTACCCTGCAACAAGGAAGCAAAATCCAACGATGGGGGCCCGCCTAAATCAAAAAGTGGGTCCGCCTCCACAGGGGAAACAGGCGCAGCCACGGAAGTCCGCCAGGAGTATAGTGCATCCAGGACAACTTGAAGTGCAGGAAACCCTTCACAAGATCCGACATCCGGGCCGTGTGGCGGGCCCCCAGTGCTCGCCCAGGCCCGGCAGAGACTCTCAGGGTCGGCCGCCATCTTAGGAGCCCAGCAAGCCCTCGGTCGACGGGGGCCCCGGCCGGAGCAACACCAAAGCAAAAGGAGGTCAGCCGAACTGCGGCGGGGCGCCCCAAGGCAGGAAGGAGACCCACCAGAAGAAGGATGTTCGGCGGCCCCCTCGTGCCGCCGGCCCCGTTCTCCGAGCCCGGGCGGAAAATTCAAAATGGCCGGGGGGGACCAAGCCGGATAAATGAGGAGGCTCCCCCGCAGGAGGCAGCGTCCGCACCCCTAGGCCCAGGCCAGTCGGGTCCGCCAACGGGCACAGCCGGCCTATTCGCACATCAGCCTCCGCAACCAGATCCACAGCGCCAGCAAGGGCCGACCATCGCGCTCCGTCACGTCCCGTCGCTGCCAGGAGGTCCAGGCCAGTCCGCCCCGAAGGCTCCGAGCGGGACCACCGCACAGGATCGACAGCACCCAGGATCACCGGAGCAACGGGTAAGTGTCCGCAAAGTGCCCGCGGTACCGAAACACCGCAAGGAGGGCTTCCCGGGGCAGGAGAAATACAGGATAATCGAAGAAAACAGGTGGTTGAACGGAGCCGAGCTAAAACGCGGCCATCTCGGTCGCGAGCTAGGCTCCTCCCCCCCAGTTTAAAGTTTTGATCCTTGCCTTTCGCGCTCTTAACGGATCAGGCCCAGTCTATCTAAGCAAAAGACTCAAATTATCCGTTTCTGTTAGAACGTTGAGATCAAATAGCCTACGTCTCCTGATGGTACCCAGATTTCGCCTAGTCAGGAGCGGAGGCAGAACGTTTGGTGTGGCGGCTGCCAAATTGTGGAATAGCCTCCCACTGAATCTCAGGTTTGTTGAGTCGGAGCTAGTGTTCCGCCACAAACTTAAGACTTGGATGTTCACCTCCTCCTAAAGCAATTTTCCGGTTTTTTCTTCCTTATTTGCTGGTTGTATTCTGTAGCGCCGGGACACCCCCTTTGGGGGTAGCTGCGCGCTTTATAAACTTATTAAATAAATAAATAAATAAAGTCATGCCATACGGTGATAAACCTGTGAGCTCAGAAAGGAGTAGCGAAGCTACAGAGACCATGGACATCAGAACGGTAAGAGCCTCTCTGACCCTCAGCGAAAGAGATCACCATAGGAAGCAGGGACTATGTCTATACTGCGGAAAAAAGGGTCATTTCCTGAGGGAGTGTCCAGTCAAACCCAAGTATGGCAAACCTCGAGTGGGACAAGCAGTGGTACTGACGGCTGGGATGGAGGAGGGAAACGTCAAAGCTTGAAGGACCCAGAAGGGAGTTCTCCAGGCAGTCGGGTCATCCCTTCATTGAACTCCCGGGTGTCCAGAGAAAAGGAACATTTCATCATACCAATGAGACTCATGGTGGGGAACGAGGCTCGAAAAGTAAAAGCCATGCTAGACTCCGGAGCCACAGGGTGTTTCATGGACCAGGGAGTCGCCTCGTGTCTGGGGGTTAATCTGGAACGAAAGGAAATGCCTGAACTGGTATTTGCGGTAGACGGAAAGGAATTGATTTCCGGACCTATCCAATATCACACCGAAGAGTGCGAAATGATATACGGGGAATACCATAGGGAGAAGATCTCGTTTAACATCATACAGGCCCCTATGTATGGAACCATATTGGGCCTTCCATTGCTGAGGAAAACACGAACCAGCCGTGAACTGGGGGGAGAAGAAAATCCAGTTTGATTCGCAGTATTGTCGAGCTCATTGTATTAGTGACCCAAACCCGAGTTCCGGATATGCCAATCCCATCCATCACGTGGCCACAGCCGCAGAAAAAGAAGTGATCCTACCCTCATGTTATCAGAGCTTTGCTGATGTGTTTAACGATACCCAGGCAGAAGTGTTACCGCCACATAGAGACTACGATTGCCGGATTGATTTGATTCCGGGGTCAGAGATACCGTGTGGCAAGGTTTCTTCCCTCACAATACCAGAAAACACTTACTTAAGGGAATATCTAGACAAGTTTCTACGCCTAGGTTACATACGTCCCTCTCGATCACCAGCCGCATCGCCTCTTTTTTTTATTCAAGAGCGGTATCCATTTACACCAAGCTTGATTTGCGGGTGGCATACCACCTGGTCCGCGTTAAGAAACGAGACGAATGGAAAACGGCCTTCAAAACGCGGTATGGACTCTATGAATACCTAGTGATGCCCTTTGGCCTCTGTAATGCTCCTGCAGCATTTCAGTTCTTTTTTAATGAAGTCTTGAGGGAGTATCTGGACGTCTTTACCGTAGTGTATATTGACGATATACTGGTGTATTCAAACACAGAACAAGAACACGTGAAACACGTTGGCTTAGTCCTACAGGCCCTAAGGAAACATCACCTGTTCTGCAAAATATCCAAATGTGATTTCCATGTGGATACCGTGGAATTTCTGGGGGTGATGCTTACTCCCTCGGGACAAGTCATGGCGGAGAGGAAGGTAAAAGCCATAGAAGACTGGCCCTGTCCACAGAATGTCAAGGAGGTTCAAAGTCTGTTGGGCTTTGCAAATTTCTATCGCCATTTTATAAAGGATTTTTCTGACATGGTGGTACCATTGACCAGACTCACCAGGAAAAGGACAAGGTTCCTATGGAACGAAGAAGCTCAAGCGGCTTTTGCAAGTTTAAAGAAAGCGTTCACCACGGCCCCAGTAATCACGCATGCTAATCCCTCCTTACCCTACATTGTGGAGGCGGATGCGTCGGATGTAGCTATCGGAGCAGTGCTTTCCCAGAGAAAGGATACTACGGGTTATTTACACCCTATCGCATTCATGTCCCGGAAGTTAAACGAGGCAGAAGCCAACTACACCATAGCCGAAAAGGAGCTTCTGGCCATCCGATACGCTTTCTTGGAATGGAGACATCTGCTTCTGGGAGCGGCTCATCAGGTCACGGTATACACCGACCACCGGAACCTCCAATTTAAGCGTGTACCCAGACAATTGCGATGGATGCAACTTTTCGCCGAATATCATTTCCTGGTGACGTTTCGTCCAGGTCGGGAAAACAAGAAAGCAGACGCTTTAACCCAACAAGACACCGCTCCTATGAAAGACCAACCACAGGAGGAATGGATCATCGAACCGTGCAGGGTTATTTGTTCTGCGCACACTGAAACATTCCTTCAAAGAGTTCGTCAAGACATGAGGTCTATGGTATGGAGATGTTGGCTTCGTTCTCATCCAGAATGGCGACTAAGGGATGGGTTGGCCCTGAAAGGGCGGCTACTTCTAGTTCCATCCATTTATTTGAGGCGTATCGTGTTTTCCTGGTGTCAGACCATACCCAGTGCAGGACATCAAACGGCGAGAAAACGTTAGACCGTGTATTGCGTCAATTCTGGTGGCCATCGGTGCGGAGAGATGAGGTGACATGGGTACAGGAATGTAATGTATGTGCGCAAATAAAGACTGACCATCGACGCAAAGCAGGCCTCTTACAGATCATGCCTACCCCATTGGAGCTGTGGGAGAGAATATCCATTGATTTCATCGTGGGGTTGCAGGAGAGCCAAGGAAACGCAGCCATAATTGTAGTGGTGGACTACCTTACAAAAATGGGCCACTTTCTGCCGTGCAAACAAGTACCAACCGCCAGTCAATTAGCCAGGTTGCTGTTGTTACACGTAGTGCGGATCCACGGAATTCCAAAAACTATTGTTTCAGACTGAGGGGCCCAGTTCACAGCAAGATTCTGGAAAACATGGTGTGCTGCTCTACAGATAGAATCTTCGCTTTCGACGAGCTTTCACCCCCAGACTGACGGGCAGACCGAAAGACTTAACCAGACTCTAAAACAGTATCTGAGATGTTATGTCAACAACAACACAGACGCCTGGGTGGAGTGGCTGTGGGTGGCAGAAATATCGTACAACAGTGTCAAACATGCATCCACATCATAATCTCCTTTCTATTGTACATACGGGTTTCACCCATGTTTTAACCCTGTTGCCCTTCCTGGTCGTACCGAAAAAATACCCGATCTCAGACAAAGGCTACAGAGCATACGCAAGGTTCTCTTGAACACCAGAGCCAATTTGCAAAAAGCTAAGACCAGGTACAAGGCTCAGGCAGATAAACACCGTAGATCGGGTCCCGTATATAAGGTGGGGGACTGGGTCTGGTTATCAGCAAGAAACATACGTTTCAAACGTTATAGTGTTTTTGGGCCTAAGTACATTGGACCATATCAAGTGTCCAAAATTGTGAACCCTGTGGCGGTCAAGCTCAAACTACCGGGACACATGAGAATACTTCCTGTATTTCATGTATCCTTGTTGAAACCCTTACAGAGTTCATGCCCAAACAGACCTGCTCCTGTTGCGATCCAGGGTGAGGACGAATATGAAGTCAAGGGTATCCGAGATGCCAAACTAGTGAGAGGCAAGGTATGGTACTTGGTGTCCTGGAAAGGTTACAGTCCCGAAGAAGACTCCTGGGCGCCTTGGGATGCAGTGAATGCCCCTAGACTAGTTGCTAGGTTTCACCGGGTACATCCGGGAAAGCCCACAGTCAGCTAGCGTCAAGGGAAGAGGAAGGTGTACTGTCACAGTCGCGCTGAAGCTGCACCGGTTGTTACGCTAGTTGCGTGATTACCTTGGAGGAAAAGACGCTCCGGAGCACACGCGAGATGCGTGAGTTACGGCACCAAAAGAAACCGGCAAAGACTACTACTCCCATGACGCTTAGCGAAAGTCGCGCTAGAGCATCAGGTGGTAATCAGGCGAGGCGTCGCTCCGACACACCCAGTAGGCTACAAAACGGCAAGAACGCCAAGGAGCGCTGCCGATAATTGTTCCTACGTTTCCTATGGTCCACCACGGCAAGCTTGTTCACAGCGGAATTCCAGGCAGAGACGAGTCTACATTCCTTCGGTGTCGGGAGTCGACCTTTTGCAGCATCTGGCTTTCCTTGACCACGACTCAGGTATCGTGGGGTGACTTGGTATTCTCCTCTGTTGGCTGAGATGCTTTACACGCATTCTCAAGCAGAGGAGGAGTGCGCACCTAGAGGCGCTTGGGCAGTTGTTCTCTCTGTTGGCGGGGACCGGCTGGTCTCTTGCAGAGAGGTTGAAACGCCCGCAATCTCCTCTGTTGGCTGAGTCGCAATTTCCAGCGTACTCGTGCAGAGGAGGAGTGCGCACCTAGAGGCGCTTGGGAGGTTGTTCTCTCTGTTGGAGGAGACAGGCTTGTCTCATGCAGAGAGGTTAAAACACCCTATACCTTGCCCTTCTGCCTATATACTATTTTGTGTTTTGATATTCCTACGTGTTTATCTAAGGAGTATTAGTGGCACGTTGTTATTCTTTTTACACCTGAAACTAGAAAGGGGAAGACCTAGCTGAGGAGTCCTGCTGTTACAAGGGTTCCTGATCTATACTTTATGTACTACCTTGGTTATATACTGCATTGAATTACCTGAAGCATTATAACCACTATCTATCTACGGGTACTTTGTTACAGTTTCTAAATTCTACAGAATCTGGAGATATTGAACTCAATACGGTGAATCTATCTCTCAGAAGCACCCAGGATTTAGGAGGTTTCTTTATGTTCATATAGGTAGGAAAACATAACCTATAATAAGTGAATGAGATCGATAGAATAGGGAAGGTTCGGTATTGACCTGTTGTCGTCTGCTTTTGTCTCCCTTGCAGGTCTACATCCCCGCAGTCCCCTTCCCTGTTTCTTTCCCCCCCCGCTCAATCGCTCCCAAAAGTCTGTCCGTTCTGCCAACCGGTCTTGGGTCGATTCAGAGGTGGGCCCCCATAGAGCATCACACAACCCTGAGGAACTGGATTCAGACGGCCTTGACAGTTTGGTAAAAGTATTGTGGCAGGGTTGATTGGGAAGCCTGATTGTTTGCTTGTGTTTGCTGTTTGGGCAGTGTGCTCCATGGCCTTTGTAGTGTGCTGAGGCCCAGGGGCTCCCCTTTTATCGGGGTCCACCTCGACCCCCACAACTGTTCACTTTTTGACCCACACATGGTCTCTTTGTATTTCTTTGGTTTGGTTTATAGTTTTTGAATGGCGAGACTGTTCCCTGTCTGTCCTGGGTGGTGGGTGTTGCTGCTTGTGTCTTAATGGTCATCTGAATGCAAGTGGGATTTACTGGGAGGTGGTCTTGGGAAATCCCAATTTCAGGGTGTGTCACTATGCTTACAGGTCGCTATGGCCGTACGTTGACTGAGTGTAAAGTGATATCCTGGATTGTCCGGGGGCTTAATAGCATGACCAAGTGAAGAACTGGTAAATTTCGTTCTCAGGGAATACTTACTAATATGACAAAGAACTTGGCACAGAAGCTGTAATATGAAAAGACATCTTTATTAAATTTAACATAGTGAGGCCACGTCACCCAGAAGCCGTAGCAAGTGAATGAGGTAGTCTGGGGAACACAGAGGACAGAGGCCTTTTATATGTTTTTAGCGTTACTTGACTCAGTACAAAAGAAAGGGGCAGTCCTAGCTTTTGCAAGCATGCAAAACCCAACATTCCTTCTTACACAAGCTGCACAAACCCATAATAAAAACCCAGCACATCCCCATCGTAAACAGGCCATAAAGAAAGGAGCAGAGACAGGTGTGAGTAAGATAAGACATAGTTGTATGCAATAAAGGTTTATGATCTCCTGTGCCTTGATGCTTAATCTTGATCAGCTACTGGGAAAGGAACTGGTCGAACAGGTTTGGCTTCGTTCGGGCAGTGGAGTCAGCTTGCCCAGGTCACAGAGAAGTCAGCTGAAGGTGTACGTGTCCTTAAGACTCGCTTGGCCTTAGTCATCAGCCTATGTGAGGGCAACCACAAAATGGCTGCTGTGCACAAAATAGAACCCGAGGTTTCAGGACGGAATCTCTGATTTCAGGGTGATTTCGTCACTCGAATATGACGAAAATGCTTGTATATATTACACTAGTCATTCTCGGTCTGATGTTACCAAAATCGTCTTATATAACATTGGTGCAGAATTTTCAGTACCACACAAGTGGTAGAAGGTTCAAGCATATCTCAAGAGACGAGGGGCCATTATTTCTCTCCTGCACGAGACACACTTCATAGCCTCTGAGGGTATAGCGCTGAAGAGGTGTAGGTAGAGGCACATGTCTTATAACACATACTCAGCTTTTGAACAGGGGTCCTGGGGGAACTAACCAAGTTAGGTAGTATGCAAGTGACGTCTTGGAGCATGACATTGCACGTGGCATCACAGGAAGAGGCATCACAACCAATGGCCGTACATTGATTTACACACATATGATTTATTGTCAATGTATAATGTGTATGTGTGAGGTAAAGTACTCTGATACCCTGCATTGGGATGAGTAGTGCTAAATCTGTATAAAATAAATAAAACAAAAAAGTGGTATTTAAGTTGCTATCTGTGTAAATATTGGAACAGACTAACACATCTGATATTCTTACAGTGCATGCGTATCTCTTATACACAGGGACTGAACAAAGTCAAAAGCATGCCTCTCTTAAGTACCTCTCTTAAGAAGTGAGCCTTTGTTTTCCCTTATTTGCATCTAGGTGTGATGCTTCGATAGCTACCAGCTAGGATCCTGCAGCAAAAGAAGGTTTGATGGACCCTTAATTTACGCCTTAGTTATGGGCCCAGCTGGAATCTGATCAGCCTCTTCCTTGACTGCACTTTGCTGCTCGGAACATAAGAAGACAAAGTGCAGGCCTTGCTGAAAGTTTACCGGGACACGTTCTGCATATTTCTGTGAAGACCAACCTCTTACCAGGGTAGATGGCGCTCACCCTGTGAAAATAGTGGGTAGACGCCATCTACCTGTGTGTACCCATGACTTGTGCCATGGCCCTGGGATAAACTTTCAGAGGAGAAGGTGGATAAAGCGGGGTGCTTAGTGATGATCTGCAGGAGCTTGGGGAGGAAGCACTTGACATTAGTCAATATTTATACCCCTAACACTGACCAAGTCAAATTCCTAGATGGGTTGTCCCTAGCTCTGACCCCCTTTTTGACCCCTCCCATCCCTATTGGCGGAGATTTTAAATTACATGGCTGATCCCACCTTGGCAAGATCCTACCTGCCTATGCAAGACTCCCTTGTCCCATGGACCGCGAGGAAATTTACTGAATGGACCCATTGGTGGGTATTAGTGGACTCCGAGTGCTTACGGCCTCCTGTTTAGAGGAATTACTCTTTTCATTTGCATTTGCATGATTTACGTGTGCTTCAAGATGTCTTACTTTGTTCCCCAGACTTACATACACAGATAGGACACTTGGAATATTTGGCCAGAACACTGTCTGAACATAACCCACTCCTTGTACTCCTGAAGTGGGCACCTGCTCTCACCTGTAACCCTAGTTGGCGCCTTCACTGTGGAAACCCGGAGGGCCAGATAATCCACAATGCTCTGGGTGAGGAAACCTGACAATTTTTTTATGAAAATGCAGAGTCCAAGACATCGGTCTTTGTCAAGTGGTAGGCTTTTAAGTTGGTTGTTCAGGGACGCTGCATTGCCTGGATGGGGGGGGGGGTGCTGGGGACATTGTGAGAGGAGAGGCAGGCTCATGTGGTTGTGCTGCATACCATGGAATGCCACTGACACACTGACTCCTCAGTGCATGTCACCTTAGTGCTCGAGAAAGCTAAACTAGCAGCTCTGGTGGAGAAGCCACCGAGAATACTTGGTTAGGACGCATAGGGGGCAGAAGAAGCCCAAAGCATTGCGTGTTTGGCTGGTGAATCCCACTAAATGGGGATCCCAGATATTGGAGTTGGTGGCTGGAGATGGCACCTGGGCCTATGATTCTGTTAGCATTTATGAGTTATTCCACTCTTACTAAATGGCTTTGTATGCTGGCTGCCCCAGCCAGCCCTGCTTTCTTTGAACCTTCGCCTGGACCCGTTGCCCTTACCGACCTTGACACCTGAGGCCATGGATGGTTTGGGAAGCGTGGCTCAGTGGTTAGAGGCGGCAGACCCGGAAGCTGAGATCGGCCGTGGACCAGGGTTCTATTCCCCGCCTCGGCGGGTCTCGGGCTCAAAAATTCCACGGACTCGACAATTCTCGCTCCGGTGCCTACTCAACTCACGGGGTCACACTCTGCGACTCTGGGCAATAGCTTGCTTAATCTCCACTACGGCCCCTCGCGGCGGGATGCCTGGCTTTCACCTTGTGGATACCCTGCCGGGGTATCTCACAGGGGAATACCAGGACGGGTTCCCTAAGCAATCGCTTAGATACCGGGTCGGTGATTTGCACTATATAAATACATGTACATTTACATTTCAGCTCAGGAAATTTCGGCTGCAATTATGGCCATGGCAAGGGGTGGACGGCAGTGGAATTTTATGCCATTTACGTCACTCAGATAGCCTTTCGCTTGGTGGAGGTCTACAGAATGCCTCATGTAGCCCGGATGTTGCTCTCCTCTATGAAAGAGACCTTGATGGGACCCCTGCTTAAGCCGGATTGCCCCCCTCAGGAAACAGAGTTGCATTGTTTCCTATCAATTCCTAAAGTAGAATATAAAGTTCTGAGCCGAATGATGGCTGAGACTCTTACTCCAAATGCTACGGCTCACACATGATGATCAAATAGGCGTTATTCCAGAGAGAAGCATTGCGTTGATTCCGTTGAATATCGGTAGATTATCTGTGCCATTGCTTGTTGCCTCCTTTATTGATGCACTGGCAGCTTTTATGTTAGTAGACATTGAGAAGGCATTGGAAAGTCTGAACTAGGAATATCTCTGTAGACTGTGTTGCACCACATTGGCCTGGGCAGGGTTCCTTACATGGGTCCGATTGTTGTACGCGGTCCTTACTGGGAGATTTGGAACAGGGTGGTTGGTGTCGGAATCCTATGCAGTGGGGCAGGTCACGAGGCAGGGCTGTTCCTTATGCCCACTGCTCTTCGCCTATCAGTGAAGCAACTGGTGGGCAGAGCCCAGGAGGGCACCTATTTCAGCAGCATCATGTACCGGGGTGTTTTGCATCATATTGCACTGCATGCTGACAACATGTTTTTTCTCCAAGATCACAGGATGGACGTCCCCAGGGCCAATCAACTGTTAGAGGAGTTGGGCTTTCTGTCGGGTCTGAGTGTGAACTGGTGAAAGACTAGTGTGTACCCTCTGGGGGAGACACCCGAGACCCAATCTCAGCATGTGGGGCTGTAGTGGCAGGACACCATTTGTAGTTATTTAGGTGTCCAGTTATATCAGAATGAGGCCGCTTTACTAGATGGTAATCTCAGCAGCAGTGCCCAGCAGGTTGATACGCTTCTGGAAGTCTCTCCCCATTTTGTTACTGGGACGTGTAGCGATTGCCAAAATGGTCAATATGCCCAGGCTATTATATTATTTCATCACTCTCCCCATTATAATCCCCCACAGCAAGTTTCAGGAAATGCACTCTATGCTCATCTGGAGGAGGGTTGCACTAGAGATTCCCTTGTGAAACTTAGGCAACTGGTTCCGGATGGTGGTTTGGCAGCTCCTGACCCCTAGGCATGTTATCTGGAGTCTCAACTGCAGTGGCTAAACAGGTGGAAAGCTTTGGGGTGGTGTGCTCCTTGAGGGAGGTACGGTACATTAGTTCTTCCCTGGTTGATGCGGCTCCTACTGGAGCCTAAGCAGGTCTGGGTTGAGCCGAGCACCCTGCAATAGGCGGGCAGGCATTGTTGAGTGTGACATTTGCAAAATGTGGCGTGAATGCTCCTTATTCCTCTGCCATACACCTGTGATACCTGGCTCACTTTCTTTAAGGGGATGCCGTTCGATGGTTGGAGGAATGGTCTGCTCTAGGTCTGGGGACAACTGGTGATCTGTATGACACTAGGATCCTGCTGTGAGAATTTGCTAAGAGTAGCCAAAAGGGGACAATGTTTGCTGGAGATGGCCCAAGCATGGGATACACTACGTGAGGAGCTGCAATCTGGTGGGGGTGGACTTGGTGGATGCTTACCCCCCTGCCAGCCCAGGTCATTGATGGGACGGGGCAGTTTCCCTGTGCCTTCCCACTTTTCATTTTCTTCATTTGATCTCACTGTTCCCTTGGCCTGAATGCCAAGGTAGTTGTTATCCACAGTGTGAAGGCAGTGGGTGTATTCTTCAGACCAAGCTATACGGCTTGGTTGTGGTGTTTGATTTGTTATACTACGTGACTGATGCAAGCACTGTTTTACCTACTCAGTTTGATACTGTTCCCTACTCCTCTGGGAGGAGCGGTGTATTATCTCCGCATGTGTATTGCTAAACTGTGGCCATCAAGACAACTGTCATTCAAAGGCTTTGAAAAAAGAAAATGAGGACTGTTGTACATTTTTTTTGCTATTTTTATATTATTAAGGTGAAGCAGCAAGAGTTCAGTTACCAGCCAGAACTGCTTTGACCACTCTGCCTGAGGAAAGAAGATTACAAGCTTTCAAACGGAATAGCACTTCTGTCGATGAGGACGATCTTTAAAACCTGCTGGCCCATCAGGTTTGTTTGACCAGCAGCCAAGGCCTCTCCCTCTCCCTGAGATCTCAATATCAAGAGCATCTAGTAGAATCCTGTCCCCATTACATATATCAGTGTCCCGGTTAAACCCCTGTGATCCACACCTCCGACAACTGTGGCCACCTTTGTCCTGGCTTCTGTGACACCCACCACCATAATATCTGCTGTGAAGTCAGGACACTGTACTCCTGTGGCCACACACTGAAGACCACAGGGCATTTTGAAAAGGGCTTGTGCAGGACCTGGTGTAGCGAAGGAGGCTCAAGGTGCAATCTCCAATGTAACCACCTAGAGTAGTTTACTGGTTGGTGCAGCTACATGGCAGAAGCATCAGCTGCACCTGATTATTGTAATTGTAGGGGGGTAGAACAATCTCATGTGGGCCCAGAACTAAATCCAGAATGCCCAAAATGATCTCTTGTAGCTTCACCTGAGTGCCTACAATTTTCATTCTGGGGTGGCACAGGATGTCTTTAGAAAATTGTCTACAGCAGTGTCTCATTTAACAGCTGCTTTCCATGCCAAGCGCCATCTGGTGCCAGCTCAGTCCCATAACCATTTACAGCTTCCAGCTTCATCAAAAAGTGGGACACTGTTGCACATGTAGCCACCTGTCCACCACTGTTGATACTCGGGCCTCTTCAGTGGCCCTCAGGAGGGGTTGTTCATCTGGCCCAGTTGAGGACAACACTCAAGAACCTATGATCTAAAGACACAATGAAGTCCTAATGTAAGCATCTGGACTATTCAACGTATCCACCTTATTACCATATGTTTCCAAGCCTCTTATGCACTGTTGTCTGGATAAGGACTCCAAGCATATTTATCTCATCATCAATTCCTCACCCAACATAAAAGTTAAACTATTTTCCAAAATTCTGAAGTGTATTATTTTTTATATTATAAATCAATATAATAATGAATTCTAACAAGTGTAATAAATGTTCACTCATGAAATGATTTATAAGTAACGTTGCTGTGTAATCAGAACATGCATGCTCCACTTTTAAGTTAACACATTTGCTAATCATTTATCATGCACACACAGTACACATTTCATCAAAGCAAAACATTTAAATTAATGTTATCTCAGTATGTACAAGTAAATCTGTACTGTTATGTTATGTTCTGTTTATTGAATTTGGAATGTGTGCAAATCGACCCAGGAGGGGTATCTCGGCACCCAACATTTCAGATGCAAGCAAGAATAGTAGAATTAAAACAGTGTAGTCTTAAGTGCTTTCCTAAAATTGAAGATGATCCGAGCATGTACGAATGTGGTGAGGTAAGGTGTACCAATATAGAGAGGCGAGGTACGAGAACGACCTGCCCCCTGGTTAGGACTTTTTGACCTGTGAAACCATTAAAAGAGCCTTATCACTAGATCTAAGGAGTTTGAATGATGAAAGTAAGTTAGCTTGAGGGCTAAGTATCCGGTACCCTTTCCTGTTAGGGCTTTGTGGGTACGTACCACATTTTAAAAATAGTTCTCTTCCGGACTGGTAATCAATGAAGTGAACACATGAGGGGGGCAGAGGCAGCTCTGGGTAAACAATTACAGATGAGCTGAGCTGCAGTATTCTGCACAACTTGTAGTCTTGAAGGCAACGACTCATTAGCCAAGGCCAATAGGGCATTGCCATAGTCCAATCAAATAACAACAGGGGCCTGAACCACCGTTTTCCTTGCTATAAGTGGAAGAAGTGGGAAGGCTCTTCTCAACAAGTGCATAGTTTGAAATTAGGAGCCTATGATGGATAAAGGCTGATATTTCATAGAAAGGGGTTGGTAAGGCGGGAATCCTAGATCCTTGACCACATGTTTGGGCGTAGGCACTGTTCCGAGTTTGGTAGGATATCAATCTGAAATCCACGACTGTTAAGTAATGCCAAACAGCACAATCTCGGTTTTACAGTGTTCAGCTGGAGACAATTCGCCGTCATCCAGAAAGCAACAGAATAGTTTTGTTTTGCTTTGGTCAGATGTTTATCAAAGGAAATTAGAAGCTGTGTATCATCCGTGTACACTTTTATTTCGAAGCTAAATGCCTTTGCTGTCTTGGCTAGAGGTGCATCATATATGTTAAACTAAATTCTGTTTGGAATTAGGTAGAAAATGTATTTAATCACTCATTTTAATGGCACGCTAAAACCAAACTTGGTGGTAAAGTCAGACAACATCACACTGGAGTTCCCACTGGTAAACATCCACAGGGATGAAAGGAATGTTTCTCCGCAAGGAAATATTGTGAAGTATACAACATAACAAAACAATCTTGCAGGCTTTGCCAGAAGAGTAGAAGAAGGCCTCTCTGGTCTTGTCCAAGCATCAGAACCTGCATTGAAGAGCCAAAAGCCCACTCCACAAGATCCCTTGTTCCCTTGTTCCAGTCCAGGGAGGAGAGTCTGGTTTGGGGGCATCACCCCTCATCAGCCAAGCTAGCTTGAATCCTGTGACACAGTGAGTCTGGGACCCACGTCTGGGCATACCCTGCGCATTTAGTCCAAGAAAGCAAAAGACACACAGATGATGGACGGAATGTAGAGCAAATTAAACATTCACCCCCAGTCAATAGATCTGGGTTAAATCCATTGTTGTTTTGCTCACCATGCCACCCCAGTTTAAACCCAGTCATATGCAAATCAGTCTTGACCCTGTGCCTCGTGGGAACTGTCCAGCCCGAACTGCCAAGCCAGGTCTTCCCTGGACTGGAAACAAGCATCCTGGGACTGGTTTCGAGGCATCATCCTTCAGCAGTCAGGCTAGCTGGATCCTCTACTGCAGTGTGGGTTCCATCTATGGCATTAACAACATATAGTATGCTTTCTAATCCACAGAACTCTGCCTTGAGTAGCATTAAATGCTGGCAATTGGTAGTAGTCATTCATATGTCTGAGTCTAACATCCAGGACCTGGTTGAGGACAATAGAAAATGTTGGCTGTGACATCCTATTGGAGTCTCTGAGTACTGGAAGGAACCAATAGCACAGAAATGTAACATTGCCATAATCTTCACAATAGCTGGAATGGCAGTCTAAATTTGGATACCCAGCAAACGATCTGATTGAAATTGTTGTGCCAAAGCTTCAATGGTGGTACCATTCAGCCTTTACTTCTAAATAATGACTACATTTACTGCATGGTTTCTACACTCGTTCATTATGTTGACATGTAATTCTCCGCCTTGTCTGGTTTGGTTGACAGAAATATCTACAACATATGAGTGTAATATGTCAATGCTATATGATCACACATGTTTTAGGACATATGAAAAAATGTAATTCAGCACAAATCAAAATACAAGCATGCCATATTTTAAGAATGTAACTACATTTTATACATTTGGTTTTGTAAACTAAATATTTTATTTAAAAATATCTAAACATGTATTGCTAATAATATTATTTTTTACCTCAGTTAAAAGCTAAACAATGTATCTTACATCTTACATTTTTGTTTATTACTTTAACATATTTTTAAACTATTATCTACCCTAGACATTTTTTATGAATGTTAAACATAAAGTATGCTCATGATGATTTATTTTTTCTTTTTCATTTTCTACAATGGTTAGAAAAATCAATCAAAGTTGACATAGCTTCCACGGCACATGGTCCATATCTATTGTGCGTAATTGTGACATTCCAAGGGGCAGATTTACAAGCCCTGTGCGCAACTTTTGCGCCGCCGTTGTGTCACTTCTTAAAGCTAGCGCCATGCTGTGGGGGATTTACAACGTGACGCATCTAGGAAGATGCGTCACGTTGTGAAGCCCTGCGCCACATGAAACCTGCTTTAGGTTTCATGTGGGGGTTCCGGCGCAGGGTGGGCGTTCCGACGAAGGAACACCTCAGAAAAGTGCCTGAGTAAAATCTACAAGATTTCACTCAGTCACTTTTCCGACCCCGCTAAGTCAAAACCTTACGCCTGCTTAAAGCAGGCGTAAGGTGTGACGCACCATGTGGAAGATAGGCCAGGTTGGAAGAGTGCTGGAGTTGTGTCGCGCCCCCGACACAACTCCAGCTATACGCCATCCTTACGCCGGCATATGTGACACGCATCTGCCTATCCTTGTGCCATGGTGCGCCACATTGTAAATGTGGTGCATCCGTGGTGGCGCAATGATGGCATTGCGTGTTGCACGTTTCTTGGCGCATCCCTGCTGATTTGCAGGGATGCGCCAGGACACGTAAATCTGCCCCTAATTGTTTTTGATGGAAGTAATGTAACGGACAATGGATTCTTCTGTCAATAACATATTTTGCCATTGCGCCATATTGTAAAGCATACACCATGCCGACAACATTGGTTCTTGATGGCAGGCCAAGCAGGGTGGATGCCTGGAGTGTCCATCGTGGATGACAGACTCCTAAGTACAGTCCGTACCTACCTTTTCTGATGTCAGTGGTTCCACATTGGATATAATGGTCCATCTTGTAATCTTCCATTGACAAAAATCCTGATACATTCGAATACACATTTATTAAGCCTGCTAGGTTACTTTACTCCTAACCATCAGCTGTAGCAGACCTCCTCTATCTTTGCTCAGTTACCTCTGCTGGGATCCACAATGGCTGAAGAAGCAGGTGACAGGGTCGTGAACTTTACTCCTGAGGGGTTGGATATTCTTGAGGCAGGTGCCCTGACTAACTGCAGCCAGCTCTATAAGCCTGCAGAGAGTAATGGCGAGTTCTGACATTTATATTCAGTTAATTAATAGGAATATTGTGAGTGACTTGAAACTCAAACCCTTATGTATTAAATGTAACATCCAACATATAAAAACTGGTCATAACCCTATAATAATACAATTTGTGTTTTACACACAAACTACTACTAAGCCACATTTTATATATGTCTCAAATTTGAGTGAGTACTATATTAACATACGTTTTAATTAGGAATATTAACAACACAGTGCCCAGCTTCACTAGTAAAAGCCAATGCCTTACCAAAAACGCACATATATATTTTGAATTCATAAACATCTGCCGAAAACATTATTCTGGGCCAGGTTAATATTTTTTTTAACTATAGTAGAACAGAATTTTCTATATAGTGTACTCCACAAACATTAATGACTAAAAAACAAACATACATTTTAAATAGTGGGCCACAGTAATTTACCAGTCAGGTATATCAGGTAAAAGTCAGGTAAAATATGACAGCCTCTGGGCTGTATACTGTATAGTATAGTTCTCTTAGCGCCAGGATGCCCGTAGGGTTACAGTGCGCTCTACAAATGTTTATAATAATAATAATAATATTATTGTGCCCATAAGCAAATCAGTAGGTCATGCATGTCTTTCATTGGGCATGCAGAAGCTGTGTGGTTGAGCAGGGCAACAGCAATCAGAGTGACAAAATGCTTAACATCCATGGTTTCACAAAGTATTTTTGAATGCTGTTTTTAATGTTGTTTTAATGTCACAAATGATTTAGGACATGCCACTATCAGAGCCAAGGGAGACCTTGGCTGTGGAACTTATCTTTCCAACTGCCAAGGATGGAAGGACATGCAGTGGTGAATCCTTCTTATCACTTTATCAAAACTTGGAAGGTCCTCCTAGTAGAAAAAGGGGGGGGGGCATTTGTTGCTGACGCCCATAAAGCAGCACATTCTGGCAGTGGCCTACATTGACAAAGATGGGGAGCTGAAGGCCACCGAGCAGCAACAAGAGAATAGGTTTAACCACATGAACAAATATGTATTTTGTTCTTAGCCCTTCTCCAATCATTTCAGGTTGCAATATAACATCAAAAGTTAAAAAATATAATGAACTTCCTCTTACAAGTGCCACTGGATATAATAGACTTTGGGCTTGATTTAGATTTTGGCGGATAGCTACTGTGTCCCAAATCAGATAGATGTCATGTCCATCCGTTTTTTCCATTGCCATTCAATATATTGGAATTGTAATGAGGCAGACATGATTTCTATTACATTTGTGATACAATAACACAACCGTAAATCTATAGTTGAGACCCATTGTCAATTAGGTATTTTTAACTCTGCACATGTGATATGTGTGACATTTCTAATGGAGTATGATTTCAAAACAATTTTCAACTTGCCCTTTCATCAAGTGTTTCATGAGAATCACACTCCTCTGGTTCATGTAAAAAGCTTAGGACATGCTTATATCTACTTTCAACATGATGTGTCTCCACGATTGTCATATGGATAGTACCAATGGCTATTATTAATTAGAGCCTAGGTCCATATATTCATGCTAGCAGAATAGCAAATAAGTACAAATGTAAATGTTGGGCATGAGCTACAAGTACAAATCATGCATGGGATATTGCTCTGAACTATATTTCCAACTTAAAAGATACAGATATGTGGCTATATTTGGCGATATTTGGCATATGTGATAGTCCTTCAAAACCATGACAGAACACATATATGTCATTTTTCTACTGCAATAAAGCATATCTAACGTGCAAATGTATGTTACATTTGTGACAGTGCCCCCTACATCAAACTTGCAGAAACGAAGACACAACGTCTCTCTGTAAATGTCAGTTTAATCGATTTATTAAGCAAGTATTAACATCCCAACCAACACAACACATCTGGCCTTTCCTCTGGTCAGCTTCAACTGCCAGATGCCACTCCCCATTACCAGAACCTTGGGAGTGCCTAGCAACAAGCTTTGCACCCTCATACCTAAACAAAGTCAGCATTCCATAACCACGATGTAAACACTAGATGTAAACCTTCCCATCATACAAAACAATAAACCAGCATTAGATCATATTTACACCACTTTACAAAGTCCTTCAAATACGATGGTTTGACGACAGATCTCAAACTTCTTCCTAGACTCCTGAGACTTTCCACAGGGTTATCCACAGGATTATCCAAAGGCTTCGGGCTTTCCAAACACGATTGACTGATCCTCTCCAAATTTGTCATGTTGATTTTCGCCACTCTGTTCAAGTTCAGTATTTTGTGATCCTCAGTTTTTACAGCATTGCTAAACAACTTAATAACCTTTAAAGATTTGCTAAACTTAGAGATACTAGAGGCAGAACCTCCCAGCGTTATTCTTACCCCATCACCAACCACAACTCATGTTACTTCCACTCTCTTGCGGCTGTCAAATTCTTCCTTCATCTTGTCCCTTTTCACTTCTCCCTTACTCCTGCACATGTCTTTGTCAACCCCACCATCCAAACTACTCTCTCTTCTCCTGTTCACCCAACTAGGACAAATCACACTATTTGGTTTCCTACCCCTGAAAGTATAAAAGGAGACAAATCAGTGGTAGAATGAGGCGTTAATCTATAAATCCTCACTTTATCCTGTAACTCCTTCAATCACAGCTTACCAATCATCTTTGAACCTTGTATGGTCTCTTTCAGCACTTTGTTGAATCGCTCAATGATACCATTATATCTGGAATGATAAATGGCTGACTTCTTATGAACCACACACCTGCATCTTAAAAACTGTTCCATCTCTCTCAAAGTAAAGTGCACTCCGTTGTCTGTCAAGAGTACAGAAGGACACCCCTACCGGTCAAAAAGCTTCTCCAATAATTTTATAACAGTCTTCGTTTCAAAAGAATTCACCACTGCCACGACTGGCCAATGTGAATACCAGCCAATGCAACTAAAAATGTACTGATCCACACACCCTATTCTTATGGGACCTACAATACCCAGTGACGTTTCTTCCTAAGGAGCAGAGGGCAACTTTCTCACTCTCCAACGGTTGCGTCCAGCACTTCACAATCTTGTCATTGGCCAGACACTCAACACAGTCCCTTACCTTCCTTTCTACCATCACAATCATTCCAGCCCCCACCCCAATAATCAGTTTGTATCCCCATCTTATTCTTTTACACTCCCCAGTGACTTTCAAGACCTAAGAAAATTATCCTATCTCTCAATGCTGAAGGAGGAACTAATTAGCTACCTCTTAGAAGCAAATCACCACTTATTGCTAGCTCCTCGCTTACTACTCAAAATACTTTCACCTCACCAACACAATACTCCTTCTGGTCTTTTTCCAACTCATCGATCCATTCTTCTTCACAAATCGAACCCTCAGTAACCTCACAAACCTTAACATCATCCTCCCACCAAACACTTTCTGCAATTCCATCATCTATTTCACTTTTATCAACTTCACTACACAAATGTGATGCACAGTCTGCCGAAATGTTCCTTGCACCTGCCACCTGCCACATATTCAACTCCACACTCAAATTCTTGCAACGCTATAACCCACTTACTAATCCTGGAAGACAGAACATCAATATATTTGGGCATAAATATTTCCCTCAAAGGTTTGTAATCTGTTTTCCCCAAGAACCTACCGCCCCATAAAAATCTGTTCAATTTCCTGACAGCCCAAAATACTCCCAATGCTTCCTTCTAAGTAACCGAATAGTTCTTCTCCACTCCTCTTTAACTTAGAGATTAAAACATAATAGTTCTCTCTTAACCATCCACTACTTGCAACAGAACTGCACTTCATCTGTCATCAACACTATTTTCTTATCTGGTTCAAAAGTAGATAAACTGGGAACATTTTTCAACTTGGCGTTCTTGAGTAGTTCCCTCATATTGACACACTTTTCAGCAAAACGATCCACAAAGTAAACGTAAAACTCGACCATTCCAAGGAATTTCATCAATTCCTCTTGGTTTTCTTGAGGGGGCAAGTCACTAATAGAACACACGAGTTCCTGCCTTGTACTGATCTCTCTGGATGATATTCAATGGATTAAATACTCAATGATCTCCACATCAAACTGGTACAAAAGGGGCACAGGGTCAGACTGATTTTCATATGGCCATGTCTGAACTGGGGTGGCAGAGTGGGCAAAAGAATGGTGATGGATTAAACCCAGATCTGTTGACTGGGTGTGAGTGTTTGATTGGTTCAGATGCTCCATCCATCACCACCCCCTTTTGCATTTCTTCAATGTAAGTGTAAGACCACAAGCGTCCATTTTGTCAAGAATATCATGTAATCTCCTATCATGCTCCGCAGCTGAATCACCAACGATTAGCAAATCATCTTGATATATTTTGACACCCAACAATGCTCTCAAGATGTCCTCCATCACTCTCTGAAATACGCTATCCTCACAAATTTAAATGTCCCAAATGGGGTAACAGAAGATGTCAAGTCTTGAGACAAAGGATGCAAGCAAATCAGGTAATATACAGATGTTAAATCCAATGTAGAAAAATGTTTGGCATTCCCTAGGGAGCACAACATCTCCATTATATTTAGTAAAACACATCTGTTAACAACAAAACACATCTATTAAGTTCACACAGTTCCACACACAATCTCACCTCCCCGTTGGCCTTCCTTGCCAAGACGACCGAAGGCAACGACTCAGACCCTTACATCTTTTCAATAATACCCTCCCCTTCTAATCTTTAAAGCTCCAGTCTCATATCCTCCCTCACTTTCAATGGCACATTCCAGACTTTACATGCTTTGAGAATCGAACCAGGTCTGAACTTTATAAAATGCTGGTACTTTTTCAAACAACCAAAGTCCTTTAAAAAAACATCTGGATACAGTAGTTCATATTCCTAATTTATCTGTACTACATACCCTCTCTTTTAGCCTCACAGCTGGTTTCTCACTTGGATCCAAATATACACTCAATTCCTTTTCATGAATCAAACTGTTCAAAGAATCCCCTCTCATGGATATATAAATCTTCTTAACCGTTATTCTGTCCACATATACAATGTCATCCATTAAAATAACCCAGCAGTTTTATGGGTCCTCCAACATAAAGTTTGGGTCCTATATCAGGTTAGAATACATTCACTTTACCAGCCAACTCCTTTTCATCAAAATGTTTTGGTATTAATGTGATCTTTGCACCTGAATCAAATAAGATAGTCATGTTGGCAACATTTACACAAACCACATCAAATGGCCCTTCCTTTTTTTTGTCATTGACATGAAGAACAATTAATTTGTAACCATGATCAGAGTCACTCTTTACTTCGTTACTCTCCTTACTTTATCTTTTACACCTCCTGACCTGCAATTAGAAGAAAAATGACCTTTACACCCACATTTCTTGGATATAACCGTCCAACCCGGATAATCCTTACTGTTAGCCAAATGGGATAAACTATTGCAATGAAAACAAGGTAAGTGATTTTTCTTCTCATCTTTAAGTTCCTTGGGCTTCTCTTTAGCATCTTCCTTGATACAAACACTCCAAACTTTATCACCATTCCCACGTTCACCCCCTTTAGAATGCTTCTTGATAGTATCCACACATGCCATAGAGTGCTCCAGAGTTTTTGCTTCAAGCAACACCTCATTTAAAGTGGTGTCATTTTTTTTGCCATAAAGCTTCTCTTGCCTTTTCAATTGCACAACCCAACATAAACTGGTCACGCAACCTCTCCTCACATGATGCACCAAAATTGCATGAAGAAGCTAACTTACAGAGCACTGTGATGTATTCCTCTACCGATTCATCAGATCTTTGCATACGTCTTCCAAAGTGATAGCAATGCTAACCATCGGTAGATAATGCAAATCCAACTTCCTGATGCTAATCTCAAATTAGAAAAAGTGATTTATTGTAGCTCCCCTACCAAAGACGTGGCAATGGATAGGTCGAGACTCATACGCCAAGACCCCAATTGAAACACCCTGGCTGTCATTCCTTTGTATATTGTGCCCTTCTATGTCATTGAATTCTATGTAGTGCTGATTGTGCTTTGATTTTCAGGTGAGACCTTAACACCGAGTCCTCACTGGATATGATTAGTATGCTTCTTTGACTGTCTTATTGACACATTTTATGTTCTTGTGCTAATGTATCGCTGACTGTGCTCTGATTGTTTTTAATTTTTCTTTCAATAAAATGTTATTTAAAAAAAAAAAAGTGATTTATTTCTAGATCACTTAAACCTGAAAGATGTTCATAAACCTCCTGGCCCTCAGATCCTACACAATGCATTAGCAAGCCATTTTTACGCTCAGCACTAAAACTTGTTCCACAAACTTTGCTACACTGATGAAAATCTTTCTTCCATTTAGACCACTTGAGAACGAGTTCCCCAAGCAAACATTAAAAAAATGAAGGTGGACTTACATTTTTCATATTTGTGATACTTAAGTAACAACTTATAACTGTGCAAAATGCAAAAATCCAATAAATATAAAATAAAAAAACCTTTCCGGAAAGAAGAAGGTTAGCATACCTTTGCGTGCCAAATAAACTTCAATGTACAAAGAAGTGCATAAAAATATCACTCCAAGAAAGACTTTCACACAAGTGAGGATCCCCTGCAACATCAAAGTTGACACGCTGCAACTATGAATAGAGTAGGTTCTCAAACTTAGGTCAAGAAATAGATTCCCAAAACAGAGAAGAAGCAGTACCTGATGAGGTGTGCGATTTACCGGTTGTTCCTTAAATCATCCGATTCGCTATAGCAGTAATCACACACATATAAATTGGATCGGAAGACGGTGTGCAAATCCCCGGAAAACACAATTCTCTATAGAAATAATCCCATATACATGAAGTGAATCAGTAGAACAAAATTGTGGGAACTGCTGGCACAAGAATCACTGTGTTCACCCCTAAGATGACTGTGTACTGGAAGCACAGCAGTCCTTCTTCTTGGCAAGTTGGTTTTAGGTCCAGAAGTGTATTAAATTGGTAGGCCAGAGGTCCAGTACTTATAACCCAGTTGTGCCTTTGTACTGGGGGTAACTTCAAAGAAGGGTCTTTGAAGTGCACTGAGGTCCTTTCTTCCTGCCCGCGCTCCAGACTCAATACAGAGTAGTATGCAGCCCTTTGAGTGTGGGCAGGACTCAGCCTATTCAAGTGTAAGTGTGAGGCTGTGCCCAGCTTCTCCGTCCCTTCCTTCCAGGAAGATGCATGAAGTCACACCTAGCCTTCCATTATGCTGGACTGTTTAGAAGAAATACACAAAGTGAACTGTCTCCCAGCCCAGCCAGTGATCAGCGACAGGCAGAAGACACCAATAGCTGAGAGCAGTAAAATGTTCAGGGGCTAAAAGTGCCAATTTCAGAGTGGTAACTTCAATTCCAACTTTGCCATTAAACAGGATTTGTCATTACCATTCCAGAGGTGCTAAGCATGACGACTCCACCTTCTCTCAATTAGGAACTATGTTTTATTAAATATAAGAAGGAATCCCCGATGTTAACCTATGAGAGGGTTAGGCCTCTCAGTAGTGAAACATGAGCTTGGGAGTTTTTTACTACCAGAACATGCAAAACATAAAAGAACATGTCCTACCTTTTGATTACACATTACCCTGCCCTTCCTAGGGCCTATCTTAGGGGTAACTTATGTGTAACAGAAGGGCAGTTTAGGGCTTGGGTTCATTCCTGTCAAAAAAAAGTTATTTTGGCAGCTTTGTATTCAGGTTTAAAAGCTGTAGTGGTCAGACTACACATGTAGGCCAGATGTCATATTTATCCTTGTCAGCATAGTGGATGGGACAATATGTGGTCTAGTTTACAGGCCACATTAAAGGTTCTCACAAGCTCTGCTAACAGACCTCAATTTTTCTTTCAGAAAGATCAGGTTACCCACCTTCCTCTATTTCTTTTCAGATTGCGCCCTGAGATGTTTTACATCTGCTTAACCACATTCTATTTGTCATCAGTCTCCAGAAGAATGTAACTATTTGCTATTTTGTTAGCTATTTAATACTCAATGCTGTATATATGGCCGTCACCCATATACTAGAATGAGGTATAAGTGAGATATGTTGCTATATATTTTGCTAGAAAGCTATAGCATGTTCTCATTGATATAAAACAAATTTACTGATCTGGCCTAAATTTGGAACTTTAAGCCAAAACCACTGGCTTTCTTGATGCCTCTTAGAAGTGGCTCAGCAACAGGATGAGCAGTCACCCAACGTGTTGAACAGCAGCAGCACTCCAGAGTCAGAATGAAAAGGAACCGCCAGGGATGCTGGAGGGCAGTGGCAGCCATGCTGGAGCTGATTGCCTAACTCCACAATGAACATCTGATGTCTCGCAAGATTGCAACTTTTGTTTAAGAGCTCACAAGATTATTGTCATATTAAGGGCAGGTAGTTCCAATTTACAAGGGTGATATCATCAGGGTAGCCTTCATAAAGTCTGGTACACGCACTGACAAAGCCATCTGAAAAATATATGTGTGGGATAAATGTTTTAATGTGACAAAAAGTGTAGTGATTGGGTTTAGGGGTGGTGTGTATGTGGAGAACTTGGTTAGCCACCCCCTTTTAGAGACCCCCCACCGCTCCACTTTTTAGATGTCACTTAAAGCTATCACCCTGTAGGTTTGAGGGCATGTTGAAGCGGTGGCGCATCTGTCCCCCCTCCTCTTGCACCTCGCTAAAGCCACCCTCGGAGTGCATCATGAGCTCATCGGTGCTTTTTTGGGGGGGATTTAAAAAAAACTTTATTTCTGAGAATATGCACAGTACAATTACATAATCACCACAAATGCAAAGAAAAAATAAAACAATGCGCATCAATACATTGCAGTACAGCGAATAAAAATGCATGTTCATGTGACAATAGAGGCGATTCCCTGAAGAGTTGCCAGAAGCTCAATGGAAGAGGGCAAAATCAGACACCCAGAGGGAAACACCATATATAGATAAGTTGGAAAATGGGGGCGGGAGGTCGTGGACCAGAGGAGACTAGCTTTTAGACCAGCACCGGCAGCTGCTGCGGGCGGGGTGCCGGCAGGGAGCGCGGAAGAGGTGCGGCTTGCGAAATAGGTGACTAGTGGGCCCCATATATCTAGAGGAAGGGTTTTGGCTGGCAGGAAATACAAGAACTCAGATAGGAGGGTGTGGCAGCGAGAAGCGTCTTCTAGCCAGAGCGGCACCTGGGCGTGGGCCTGCAGCCCCAGCACATGGAGACCATGCGCTTAGCCAGAACAAGCAGCATGGTCGTCAAGCGGTGTATGGCGTCAGGGCAGAATTTACCAAAGCCCAAGAGGCAGATCATGGGGTCAAGCTGCAATGGTGAGGAGGTGATTTTGGAGATGATTGCACAGACTTCCTGCCAATATGCCGAGACTCAGGGGCATAACCAGTCAAGATGTGCAAAATCGGCTGTGGGCGGAGGCATCTGTCACTGGTCACAAGGCCTAATCTGTGAAGTTGGGCGGGAGTGCGATATAATCTGTGTATATATTTGAAATGTATTAGATGTGAGCGGTAGCTGGGGAAAAGACGCTTGATCTGAGTGCAGCAATAAAGCCAATCCGCTTGGGAGATCTCGATTTCCAGGTCCTCGCCCCACACAATACGTGCCTGATCAGTGGAAATGGAGGACACCGCCAGTGTGTAAGCATAGATCTTGGTGACCAGTTTCTTTGGAGAGGAGGAGGCATAGAGCATGTCAAGGGGGGCCAATGATGGGGGGGTTAAGGAAAGGTAGGGTGTAACTTTCTGCAGGTCGCCAGGAGCTGGTAGAATAGAGTGTCCCAGCATTGGGAACGAGCGAGAAGAAGGTCTCCCCAGGGTACAGATCCAAAATTGTGAGTAGGCCGTGACGAGCAGTGTGTTTAACCATCCCCAACGACTGAAGCGAAGGGAAAGCGGGGTGGTGGGCAATGGACATGGTGTTTACCGAGAGCAGATCCGAGCTCGAGAACTTACGGATGCCATCCCAGGCCCAACACAAGGTCTCGACCGCGTCGACTTCAGTGCGCAGGAGGCAGGGGCGAAGAGTGCGGTTGAGAACGGCCATGGGGTTGCCAGGTCCGCTTCCACCGCTACGTGAGGCTGGAACAGGGTAGGGTGGAGCCAGGAATGGAGAGAACTGGCCTGAGTGCTGTTAGATCTGGGGGTCTCTAGTTGGCAATGGTATTCATCTTTGTCCAAATAGGGACCCTTACTTCTAGTCAGGATAAGGGGATTACACTCCTTAATAACCCCTGCTCACCCCCTTGGTTGCTTGGCCCGAGCAGACAGGCTTATCTCAGAGGCAGTGTGTTAAGCATTTGTGAATTTACACAGTAATACAGTGTAAACACTACAGATGGACACAACACAGGTTTTAAAAAAGTAAGTATTCTTTATATAGACTTAAACACAAGACCACAAACGACAAAAATCCACAATACTATACTAAAAGTTCACTTATAGGTGATTAAAGTTGCTTAGTTCAAGTTGATGGTAAATGCGACAAAGTTCTCAGCAAAGTACCTGGATGCATAACGCAAAGTAAACAAAAGGCTCGCAAAAGGGGTGATGCGTCGGTTCCGTAATCCAGGGGAATGGTTGCGTCCTGCCTCAATGCTTGCGCAGAGTAGGGGACTAGTCGTGAGCCTTACCGGTGCGGAGGTGATGCGTATATTCTCAGCCTGCGGGCCCGTTGCGGTGCGCAAGATGGCGCCTTGATGCGATGCGATGATCCGGTTGCGATGCGAGAAGATAACGCCCTTGGTGCGGCGATGCAATGACAATGCGATGATGCCCTGGCAGCCTTGCAACGACTCTGTACTTTGGAGCAGCGACAGGCCCTGCGACACGCTTCTCCGGTGATGCTATGGCGACTCTCACGATGGTGTCACGCTTCTCTGGTGTTGCGACAGCAGGCAGCTTCGATGAACACATGCTTCCAGGGAGATGCGGCGAAGGCTCGCTTCTCCAGCGATGCGATGATCTCTGCTACAGCAGCGACACGCTTCCTCTTGATGCGTCGCTCTTCCAGCTCCCAGTGACACGCAAATGTCTGTAGTCAGATTTCACAGCAAGGAAATTCAGGGGGGAGCTGGAGGAGAAGTTTTTTGTCCCTGAGACTTCAGCAGGAGGCAAGCACAGTTCAAGCCCTTGGAGAATATTCTGTAGATGATGAAAGTCCTTAAAAAGTTCCTTCTTCTTTCCCTTGGCAATGAAGCAACCACTGCAGGTCAACCCAGCAAACAGCACACTGGCAGAGGGGCAGTCCAAACTCCTGCAGCTTCCTTGGTTCTTCTCCTTGGCAGAAAGGTTTCTTGTTCCAGAAGTGATCTAATTTCTTGGGATCAGGGTCCCAATAATTATACCCCAAAATCCTTTGTTCTCTGAAGGCAGAGAGGCCTCTGCCTAGTCCAAACCAGTTCCTGAGCACTTTGCTTACATGACTCTATTCTTCCTTTCACTGTGCAGGGCAGAGACATCAGCTGCCCCACAGGAGGTGGAGCCAGCACAGGGGAAGGTAGATACAGTTCTGGAGCACTCTGTTGACATAATTCCTCTTCTCCTTTCACAGTGCAGGGCAGAGACATCAGACAAGCCACAGGGGGTGGAGCCAGCATTGTAGAGGGAAGGCCCACCTTATTCAGGTCCCAGGTACAACTTCTCCCTCCCATCTAGATGCAGATCTTGTTGTATTTCTATCTAGGACCCTAATTCGATAATCCCGATTTATGCCCGTATGTGGTTATAACAAACAATATCCTTATAAAGGCATAAGAATCATATCCATATTTAGTAATAGCCCATGCAGTCCAAATACGGCAAGGCTACTCCCCTCGACTCCTAGAAAGTACAATGCGTTCTTTAAACAAACCAAGCCTCCAGCAGCCCAGGAAATCCCTCTGCTTTTGTTTTGATTTGAACAAGAACTCCTGGAGTCCAGAAAGAACTGTTAGTTCTTAGTGATGTCTTATGTCCAACCTTACATCAAACCCGGCACCTTTCAGGTATAAATATACCAACACTGCCTTAAGCAAACACACGGTGGTTTGGAGCAGAGCGGCTATCTACTTGCCCGAGAGCCCAGCTGATGCGAGAGCCCACAGACGCCGCCCCTCCCTTTTGACGCACTGAGAAAGACGCTGTCTTTTTCTCCAGCCGAGACAATCCAGCTCTGGTGTTTCCAGCCACCCTTGCCTGTTGCTGGGAGATAGAGTCCTGAAGAGAGAGATACAAGACCTCCCACATTCTATTACCAAGGTACGGAGCTGACTAATTCTTGATTCAGATTCTTGGCAAAACCAACTTAACTTAAACTGCTACTTACTTACTCCTTCCCACGTATTAGGCTTAGGTCAGGTACACCGGGGTAGGCATATTTAGAAGCACAAGTTGAGTACGTTAGTCAATGTTTTTATGTCTGTATATATTTTATCTATTTTAAAGTATCATATGGCTAAGAAACCATTTCAATACTTTTACAGTATTATTTCATAATTCTCCTTTTACTGTATGCACTTTACTTTACTATAAGTATTGCAATTGTGGCACTTCATTTCTCTTGCATGAGAAAGAAGACTGCTCAATAAATAACACCTTTTATTGAAAACGTCCGTCTCTCTATTTCTCTGCACTCTGGTGAAACTAAGTATGCACGATTGACTGAGTGAAATAGCTGTCTATTGTTTTCACACGACTCTAGAGATACACTCTTATTCTGAGGGAGCAAAGTTGTCATGTTTATGCGGTTGTCAGAAGCTAATCCCTTCTTGTCTAAATCCGGAGAGTTAACTCTTTCCTGAACATTCGAGAAAGTTTCTAGTGACCTCTGAGCTAGCTGGTGAGACTAATTAAGTCTAATATAGTCAGTAGAGACCTAGTCGACCTCAGTCCTATGTCTACACTACTGTTTATATTATTCCAATGCGCAGAGCCTATTGGGAATATAGGAACTACACTACATTGCGCCATTTGGTAAGGCGATAATCTAACGCAAGACACTAGAGTAACTCAGTCGTGCTTTTTCACACAGAACCCTTTTCCCGTAAAAACTCCAAAAGACGTCTGGAGTGGGTAAAAGGTTAAAATCCGCCGGAACTTAGTAGGAAGAGATTGCTATGTATTAGTTTTTGGTTTAGTCAACGTTGAAGGATACAGTGTTCCAAAATATTGTGCACCTAATCTTTGTTACCTTTCTGTCAGGTGGACAGTGGTGGAAAGTGACGATGAAACGGAGAGAGCTAGAATAGCAGCTCAACTGGTGGCAGATGACACAACACTCCAACAGAATGACCCGGATGCTATTATCATCCCGGAAAATATAAGAAGAACTATAACTATTAAATTTATAGAAAATGGACTGACATCACGAGGTGGTACATTCATATTCGTGGTAGAGGCCCATGAATATCGGCAGACAGAGGTATTCTATTCATGGATAAACTTTCCAGCAGCAAACGCTGTAACACACGAATTCCACTATTACAAAAAAGAGGAACCTCCGGATGAATACACTCCTTTCGAGGATGTTGAAATCCCACTAAATTACCAAGAGCACCTGCTCTGGTTTAAAGGCGCCCTAAAACATCATAATAACATCACCAGGCTAGGTCCACTAGGTAGTCACAAGATTATTGGGACCCTCTCTATAGTTAATTCAATTGACCGGGGATGAGAGAGGAAAATACACAAATAGTACTAAAGAGGTTCCCCCATGGTCAAATTATAATTTCTTATGTGGCAAAAAACTCAGAACATTAGGTAAAAGACCCTTCAAATAGATACAGGTACGACAAGGAATCCCTTATTTCATTTATTCATTTTATTTCTTTTTCCGTTATTTTATCAAAAATATTTTTTCATTTTCTTAAATCTTTACTTGTTTATATATCATTTAAAAAACATTGATAGTAATCCAATTCATATTTAAAAATTTTCACAATGTAAATACAGTGTGTTGAGAACATACAGTACGTTACAATGAAACCTAATACCCAGTTACTTACACACCAACCAACATACACACTTACTCATACATACCACCTCACACAATTATATAAACTCAACAAAAACTAAAAAGGACTCATAAAAACACAAGAAAACCCCTTTCTTTACGGCTGAGGTAACACAGATATTATTTGTGCAGCATCAGCGCCAGGTCTACGCGCGTTTCGGCGGTTTCCACCACCTTCCTCAGGACCAGACCAGATAGAGTTTAACTCTTCTCTCTTTATGTGTGTACTGGGTACCTTTAATTCATAGACACCTAGCTGTGTCCAGTTACTTTTGCATGTGTCTGATTACTATTCATTAGTGACAGATCTAAGAACATTACCCCAACAATTATATAACCGGTGTAATAGTGGGGACTATTCTCGCTGTAAATATGTGGGCCAGTTCATGGAGACGTTTTGTACAGGCTTCTCCTGTTTGATTCTCCCAGTATTGTCTCAAGTCTGTCTCCCATAGGGGGTTCTATGTTTGCACGTGCGAGGGCAGGCGAGGCACCTATTCTTTTTTTCTTATTTTCCTTTTTCTCTTATCTCTTCCCCTCTTTGTATAGTTCGTATTGCTTGTCACCTTTCTTAGTTCAGAGGGAGACGTAGTCTTTGTCAGCCATTATTTCTGAGCCTTGGTTGAGTCTTCTTGCGTCTTCCCCGTCGGCCTACGTGTTCCTACTGCCTCGTCTGGCTCGCTCAGTCCCGCTTGTCGTACCTGTATCTATTTGAAGGGTCTTTTACCTAATGTTCTGAGTTTTTTGCCACATAAGAAATTATAATTTGACCATGGGGAACCTCTTTAGTACTATTTGTGTAGGTCCACTAGGTAGACCAGGAGCCACGTGGCCGGTTCTAGCCAGCTACACACCACATCCAGACATTGATAAAATGTCAGACTGGGAACTTTTAGCTCAGCTAAAACTATTAATTAAAATACATAGACATTTGGTCCAATATGTAATGCGGACTTCAACAGTCCAACCAGCGATTAACATTCCACAGCTGACCCCTCATCAGGGGAACACAAACAAAATTACACCACAGAACATACAATCATGTCTTGGTAAAATACCCTCAAAATGGGAACAGATTCCATTCTGGTTAGCACAAAAAATCACTCAAATAGAGGCAGTATTTCCTGATACTACACCTACTGAGAAACACAGAATTCTGACTATCTGTCTTCCAATGGGGATCGCACCACATGTGGAAGACTGTGACACTTGGGGCACAGTCTTTGCTTCAATATACACAAAAACACATGGTGTTCCGTCTATGGCGATAATACCAGATGTGCTAAGACAGATTCAAAATTAATACGGTCCAGAACCTGCTTTAACTCTGGGTATGAAATTATTGAAAGACTTCAAGTAGGTCTCAGCTATATTATTAGCCAACATAAAAGGAGAAGCAGCATCTGTGGCGATCTGCCAGAAATTGAAAGAAACAGATATAGCAGAACAACCATTTGAACTTGCCAGAATCATAGAAAAATCCTATGTAGAACTAGGTAGAGAGAGTTTGGGTGGGAAACCAGTAAAACCCCAACTAAATGAAAAACCTGAAAAAACATTTATTAAAAATAATCTAAATACTCCACAAAAGAGCTGGGATGTTAATAAACAATCCACTCCCATGGAAAAACAATTCCAGTCCAGAGGAAAGTCTCCTCAACGGAGAGAAAGATCTCCGGACCGAGGAAAAGGTCTCCCCAGAGGAAGCCCTCTGAGAAAAGATACAACCTTAGAAATAGGGATAATTTGAAAAAACCTGATAGATATCAAGATATTGATACACGTCCTCTCGATCTTTTCAGACTTCCTCACAGAAATCGGAAAGAAGAGGACGGTCAGAACACAGGGAAGAGCACGTCAAGTCCAAAGACAAGGAACCTGCTCATCAAAGTAAAAAATTACAATTTCCAAGAAAGAAGGTAGCCAGTATTAAAATAATTAAACATGCTGAGGATACTGAGGACACAACTGAAAAATGGAGAGTGGGCCCAGACAATGCTAGACAGCGCAGCAGAAGTGACCATAGCTCGCAAGATCCTGATGAATCTTCTGGAGACAGTGGACACGAATTAATACATTCAGGTGGAAACTGCAAATACCAGAGTGAGCAAACCTCATAAAATATACCAAATAACATTGCGTATAGAGCAGAGGTCTTCAATCTGTGGGGCGCGACCCCCTGGGGGGTCGTGGAGTCCTTGAAAGGGGGTCGCAGATTCTGCAGAGTGCAGTTCCTGGCGTTGGGCTGATCGAGGGTGCTCAAGGTGGAGGCCTAATTCACACCGAGGTGTGAAAAACATCCGAGCCTCATTAACAAGTAAAAGGTCTTTTAAAGACCTGTCAAGTACTCGGGTGTGGCTGTGTGTGTCCCTGAAGCTGTTTCAGCCGGGCTCACATACACGAGCTGGGCAGGAGGGGGCGAGGGGGTGTGGCTGGGGGAGCAGCCTGTAGTGTGCATCGTGCAAAGCATTAATCTGATATTTAAGGTAAGCTTTAACAGTTTGGGATAATCTTTATTCTTCTGTGCTGAATTGCTGAATTGTTCAATTAGTCACTCTTCCTCCACATAACCAGGGTTGGTGCCTCAATATAGCGGGGTAAAGCAGCAGACTACAGGCGCTATCTAGTGGTGGTGCCAAATAAGAGCAAAAGGTCCCAAAAAAATACAAACACATTTTCTGTGTATTAAAAGGTTTTCAGTGGCAAACAGAATTTTTCCTCGATTGCTGAAAATTCTTGTATTGTAGCATATTTAAAGTTATAGTAATGTCAAACGGTAACTAAAAAAAATCAATGAATGTTGGATCTGAAAAGGAACACAGATATTCTAAGTAAGTCTATTTTGCAGCACGTCTGGTAGATAATAACAATAGTACGTAATGTCATAGAAAAAATGAATGAACTACAAATTGAGAGGGGAGGAGCTGGTGGAGCAGGCTGTAGTGTAGCCCTTTGAGTTCAATGGATGTTGCGCGCCTGGAGCTGTGGGTCCCGTGACACGTGACACCCGCCCAGCAGGGAGGCACAGAGATGAATGTGTAAAAAGATGGGTGGATGAATGATGGGTGAATGGATGGATGAAAGGGTGGATGGATGGATGATGGATGTATGGATGGAATGCTGAAAGGGTGGATGGATGAAGGAAAGATGGACGAAGGATAGATGTATGGATGGAAGGATGAAAGGGTGGACGGGTGAAGGATGGATGGACGGATGGATGAAAGGGTGGATGGATGGATGGATGGATGGATATAAGGTTGCATGGATGAATGATGCATGGATGGATGTGTGAAAAGGTGGGGATGAATGATGGGTGGATGGATAGATGAAAGGGTGGGTGGATGGTTGTATGGATGAAAGGGTGGATGGATGAAGGATGGATGTATGGATGGGAGGATGAAAGGGTGGATGGATGTATAGATGGATAAAAGGTTGCATGGATGAATGATGGATGGATGTGTGAAAAGGTGGCTGGATGAATGTGGGTGGATGGATGGAAGGGTGGATGGGTAAAGGATGGATGTATGGATGAAAGATGAAAGGGTGGATGGATGAAGGATGGATGTATGGATGGAAGGATGAAAGGGTGGATGGATGGATGTGTGAAAGTGTGGGTGGATGAATGATGGACGGATGTGATGAGGTCTAACAGGCGCATTTATGGTTGTCAAAAGTTGATGATGAGGAGTACCAGTTTCTAGAAACTTTTGTTGAAAGGGTGTCCTTACGCCTAAAACGGTTTTACAAGAGGGTCTCGGCATCACAAAGTTTGAAGACCTCTGGTATAGAGGGAGATAAGACTAGGAAAGTAAGGGGTCTCTTTTGGGATAACCTTTCGAAAGGCTAAGACATCCTGTTAGCTGAGAAAGACTGGCCACCAGAGTTTGTCAGGGAGTGCCCTCGTGGCGAAGAAATGATTATGCCTGCCTTCTCAAATCATATTCCAATTCATAAAAAATATACACTTGCAAGAAAATGGGCGTGGCCCAGGCTACAGCATTATATAAAAATCATGTAGGACGGGATGAGGACTCTCCTCACCACAAAATCCAGTTAAAAAATCAACCTACTTCTCAGAGGCAGTATCCAGTTAAGCAAGAAGCTAAAAAGCAAGTCAGGGAGATCTTAGATCAACTTGAATACCAAGGGGTGATTGAAACATGCACCTCACAAATGAACAATCCTTTGTTTCCTGTCTCCAAACCAGACTAGTCATATCGTCTTGTTTTGGACTACAGACACCTAAACTTCTGTTGCAAAACATTTGCAGTACAAAACTCACACAGTGCAGCACTAATGAATAACATCGTGCGCAAAAAATATAAAACGACATTAGACATCTCTAATGGATTCTTTTGTCAAAACATTGCACCTGAAAGCAGGTATTTGACTGCATTCTCAATAATGGGGTCACAAAAAAACTTCTGTCGACTCCCCAGGGTTTCAAGAATAGCCCAGGATTATTCTCAGCAAGGGTAACAGAGTTACTACACATATATGATGATGAGGCATTTTCTTATGTCGATGACATCTATCTCACAGATGATGACCTGGAGACTTGAAAAGAGTGAACACCATAATACTTGGGTTTGCAGCTGAGTGTTACAAATTCAACTTTAAAAAGTCACCAATTGCCCATCTAACTGTCCTATTTTTAGGATATGAATTATCAAGTGAAGGCAAGAGCCTAGCAGATAACTTCTCAGAGAAGTGCGCTGTACTCCAAGCACCAAAAACGCTGAAGAACTTACAATCAATACTAGGTTTCCTGAATTTCTGAAGAACATACATTCTAAATTATGCAGAGAGGGTTAAACCTCTCTATGAATTAATAAAACCTGATTTTAAACCAATTAATTGGACTCAGAAACACACAGAAATTTTTAAATCATTGCAAACAGAGATGTTAACTAAAACAAGATTGCAAACTCGCGAAAACGTAGGCAACCTTGTAATCCGAGTCATCCCAGGAAGATGCGGATTCACGTTCCTGACCTCTAATGAGGGAGAAACGGTACCAATAGCTTACAAATCACACAAAAGCTGAAATAAAAATCAGTTCTACTGAAAAAATTCTAATAGCCGTTCAAACTGCTGTAGCAAAAGAAAGAGCCCAAGCACAAGGCAGAAAGATAATTGTTTTAACAGCAGAATCAGCCCTTGAGGCATTAACAAGCCCACGCAATTCGAATGCAGTGGCATTAGATGCAAAATGGATACAATGGGAAAATTCTCTTGCTGCAGAAGACGTGAAATACTATTTTGACCCGAAAATGAAAAAACTAGAAGATCTCGAATATGAAGAAGAATATCCTCTGCCAATCGAAATTCTGCCTCTCGAACAGTACACATGTGTAATCTACATGGACAGATTTGCACAACATTACGATGTAGAGAAAAAATCCTACAACGCTGCGTGCGCGATTGTTAAAGGTCGCTGGCGCTTTGGTAAATTCAGACCAATAGTCACCAAAACTGAATCACTCAGAAGCTGTTCAGCTCAGCGAGCTGAAATCAGGTCTTTAAAGATGGCGCTTGAAAATGCCGATCATGAATTCCCGACACTAATAGTGTGTGATTCGCATTTCTGCGTCAGGTCTTACAATAACGACTTGCAGAACTGGGTTCAAAACGATTACAAAGATGACACAGGTGTCACAATAAAGCATAAAAAGCTTTGGGGACAAGTAGTTCTTTTACAAAAAGAACTACGAAAGACTCATGTGATACATACACTGAGTCATCAACGTGATGGCGTGCACGTTGCAGGGAATTCATTGGCTGACACAGCCAGAGCGGAAGCGGTTCAACCGGCTTCCGTAGCCACAAAAAAGCTTTGTAAAAAATACGTAGACGGAGAAACCATGCTGGCGGTAAAAGCGTCCTTAAAAGGCGACTCTGCAGCATTGCCTCTGAATTATCCACTCAGTAATACATACATAATTGATGCAAACTCCGTTCCTTTTGCTCAAATCCCTGGAGTGGAGGATAGAGTAATTCCAAACAGGAGAATCTTATTGATAGCAGACGCAAACATGGGTGAGGGTTTAAGGCACCAGGAGATCTTGAAATCTCTTAAAGAATTACAATCAGAATACTGGTGCCCGGGAATGAGCCAGCAACATTACAAATTTGCAAAGGCTTGTCCAGACTGCAACCGAGATCCCAGTCGTGAACCGGACCAGACTAGTGCCAGGATACCTCTTTTAGAAAGCATAGGGCTATCTATACGCAAAAATCCAGCAGGAGAAATACGTCCCCATAATATTTAAGACTAGATTCACTTAAAATGTAGCCCCCGCACTCGGCTGATGCCAGAACCGTTATAAAAGATTTGCGAGTCTTTATCGGCACATACGCAATTGGCATGCTACATTCTGACCGGGGTCCTGCGTTTAGCTCTCGGGCTTACAAGGAGGCCATGGCCAGCATGGGCATTGCATTGCGGTACTCTTCTCCATTCCATTCTGAGGGAAATGCGGTAGTGGAAAGAAAAAACCGGGACATAAAGCAATCTATAACGGCGAGGGTATTAGGTTCGGGTGATGGGTGGGTCCAACATTTAACAAGTGTCCAACGTAGTCTTAATAATCTGCCAAGAAATTCACTAAAAGGTCTCACTCCATACGAACTATTGTTCGGTACTAGAATGCACATTCAGGATCTTGATTGTCACACTTCAGTGGTAGAAGAAAAATCCTTTGATATCAAAGACCATTTGGCTGTTTTACAGGACTTAAATGAAACAAGAAAAAGCCTGAGTAACATAAAGTGAAAGCAACAGCCGACAGCCACTGAAGAAAAACCACCTGTCCCAGCAAGACCTGTCTGGATTCCAAAGATTGGGAATCTGGTCAGAGAGAAGATCGCGGTAAAGAAGGAATTTGGGCCTTCTTACAGAAAAGCAGCACCTGTCTTAGCTGTCAGCGGAACAAGATCAGTTGTACTACCGCCCCTTGCTGGTAAAAAGGAGAACCGAGTTGTATCCATCGACCTGGTAAAACCACAATCATGTGGCCAATAATAAGTAGTAGGCCCAGTGGACTCCCAAGAAATAGCAGAATACCAATATTTGCTACAATACAAGCGGTTCAAACTGAAAGACTAATCACATTTGATAAACCTGCAGTAAATAAAAAAGGACTATGCAACAAAGCCATGGAACTTGTGCCTCTTGAAACCCAAATTGCAACAGTTCGTCAAGAAACACCTGTCTCCAACGATGTAGCCTCAGACTATGCTAATGAAACAAAGACAGATCCAAAGACTAAAGAAAATCCGGAAGCAATTCCAACAATTGACAGAACTGCATCTGGCTACTTCATCAATTTCGACAACTTTTCTGAAGATCCAAGCGAGCATGAAGAAACGCCAGCAACAAAAACTTTCAAAGAAGAAATCACTGAACTTATTCACCAACTAAAAGAAACATATCTGATTTCACCATGGATTGAATTTTGGAATGTGCTAGGTGTACTTTTCCTCCTGCTTTGGCTCATCATGGTTCTTTGTTTGGGAAAATTCATTGAAGGAAAATACAGTACAATGGACACAGCAAGTCAGAACATCAACTTGGTCCTAAAGTCTCACAAGTCATCTTACATCGAGAAAAGCGAACTGTCATCAGTGAACATCACAGCCAATCAAATACCCGGTGGGGTAGCATGGGACAAAACAGATTATGAAATTCATGGCCCAATTGAGCTCTTGAAATATCCACACCAATTCAAGGTTTCATTAAGTCACTTTGTAAAACCAAGTACTTTCTCTGATGATTGGGACTTTGAAAACATTACTAATATGATGTCAGATTTAGTATTGTCAGCAAAATTTACAGAACATGATTATTTACAGGGTTCATCAAATTATGAAGAAATGTATTGCTATAATCATTTTGGTCATCACTGCTCAACCTAGAAATGTTTTTAATTATAACCAATGGGAACATTGTGCAACACCGCCTAAAAGCAGCTCGAAAACATTCTATGAGAAATTCCCATACTTCTCAGGGTTTAACACAAGTGATGCAGAAACGTTTTATTTTAAAATGTTAAATAAGACAGGAATGAAAACAATGTTGACAAATACTAAATTAATTTATTCTGAAACATTTTATGAAAAAAATGACCACATTTGGTTTTGAATTCTGGAACAACAACATTGAAACAAAAACCATCTGGGGTACCAAAGATTGGCAGGTACAAGGCCTAGAAGCATTATTTAGGGTCTGCATGATCCCAGAACAAATGACACAATTCATCAAACTACTTGTCTTGGCCTAGCTAAGATAAAAGACTTAAATAAACCGTCTATTCCGAAGCCCATACCTGATAGTAATAGCACTACAGATGTGGAGATAGACGTATCCCATATTTTACACAAAACAGAACACATCCTGATTGAAAAAAATGGTTGATCTGGCCCACAGACACAAATAACTGTCAAGATAGATTCTTGAACAAAACACAGGGGTTCAAAATGACCAGGCCAGACCCTAGATACTCCCAGAGACAACATCCAGGGATAGTTACAACATACAGTGTAGGGAAACTATGCCTTGAGTGGCTACAGAAATCCACACTGGCTGAAATTAAGCAAGACTTGACTTTACTTAAAGACGGTGCTGACTTGCGTGATTTCATACTGGGACCACGCAAACAGCGTCAAAAACGTTTCATAGCGGCCGGTATATACGCTGCATACAACGAGGCTTGGAAAGTAACACAAATTGAAACAGCAGAAAAAATACGAGAAATTGATCGTATTAATTTGGAAAAATCACTTTCTGTAGTGGACAATGGGTTAATGACTCTGTTCTCCAGAATATATTCACTGGACAGCATTGTATCATCTGCTATTGATATAATAGAGCAGGACTTGCTAATGTTACAACATGGTCAGTCCCAATTGCGTTCTATTGTCTGGACGTTGCAAAATCTGCGTTCAGGCTACGTGCCATGGCGTTTAATCAACACCACTTCATTATTCTCTATCTTTAACCTTACTTATAAACAAATGAGTTTGGCACAAAAAGGAGCAGACTATACGATTCTGAGCATTGAAAAACTTGAGAGATTACCACTGACAATGTCAGAAAGACCTGTCATTAAATGGATAATATACGGAATAATTACAATTCCGATAACAACTTTCCAGTTTAAATATTGCCAAGAGTATATACCAGGGGGCCAATATGAAAGGTTGGGTAAAGGATACATCAAGTCAACATGGAAATTACCTTATACACACAAATGTTATAGTGAAAAGAATAAGGAGGTATTTCTTAGTGGTAACAATTGTAAAAAATCACTAAGCGGTACACTTCTGTGTCAAGGTATTAACTTGCATGGGGCCTGCGAAGGGTCTTCGAATAACGTTTCATGTCGCCTGCACGGCACTCCTGCAACACAGATAGAGCCATTTGTTAGACAGCTTTCCAACGGCAGCTATGTTCTAATAATTGACCACAGCTGTTGTGGCATGGTGCCAGGAAAAGCCTATCTCGTGAGCATTAGTTCCATGGTCACTTGCTGTATGCAAGTATTGTATTCAAACAGCAATCCAGACATGGAGGCGGCAATATGGCCTTATTTGAATATCTCTTCTATTCCAATTGATACTTTAAGCAGAATGAAGTCTATTCTTTTACAGACAACTGTGCCTTTGACCTCGTCTAAAGAAACGTATGATCTGCAAGTTGCAAGGACAACGGCAGAGATACATTTCTTATTATCAACAAATTGCCCCGTGCATTTCGTAGAAATGTTAAGTCAAATCTTAAACATGTCAGATACCAGTGGCTAGCACATGTATTTACGACAGTTTTTTCGGGACTGTTAACACCCTTTGAAACAGTTCTGGGCATCTTTCCGAATTTTGTCCATTCGGTCTTTGGTGGCCTACCTCTACTTTTGGGACTCGTGGCAAGAATTTTATTTCTGATCCTTCTGCTTCGATATGGCAAGCCAAACCGCAGACAAGACTCCAGCAACGATGGAAGAAACGATCCTAGCTATACGGGTGTGCAGTCATAATATCGAGTTGTTTTTTTCGACTGGACAGAATATCGAGTAAAAAATATAGAATGGACATAATATCGACTAGACATAATATAGACAACAAAAATATCGACTAAAATGGACATAATATCGAATCAAAAATATAGAATGGACATAATATCGACTAGACATAATATAGACAACAAAAATATCGAATTTAAGGTAAGTTAATAATATTTTTAATTTTTTGTGTAATATTATTCTGTAGCGGGTTGTGGGTTTATAGGGGAATAGGGTGGGAAGTAATTTAAATATAATTAATTAAATCTGTAATATAATAGTAATTGTTAATTAATTATTAATTGTTAATTAATTAAAATATAATTGGTAATTAATAATAACTGATTAATTGATCAATAATTATATTTTAGTAAAATATTTTCGGTAGCGGGTTGTGGGTTTATAGGGGAATAGGGTGGGAAGTAATTTAAATATAATTAATTAAATCTGTAATATAATAGTAATTGTTAATTAATTATTCATTGTTAATTAATTAAAATATAATTGGTAATTAATAATAATTGATTAATTGATCAATAATTATATTTTTGTAAAATATTTTCTGTAGCGGGTTGTGGGTTTATAGGGGAATAGGGTGGGAAGTAATTTAAATTTAATTAATTAAATATGTAAATTAATAATAATTGTTAATTAATTATTATTTTGTAAATAATTAAAATATAATTGGTAATTATAAATATTTAAAGAATAAATAAATAATAATTAGTAAATTAATTTCTGTAGTGGGTTGTGAGTTTATAGGGGGATAGGGTGGGGAGTAATTTAATAATAACTAATTAAATATGTAAATTAATTACATTTGTTAATTAATTAATAATTGACCATTAAATAAAATTAACTTCGTAAATAAAAGTAATTGGTTTTGGAAATTAAATTTAAGTTTTGGGTTTTTGGGTAGAGGGGTATTTTTAGGGTTCAGGGTCAGTTTTGGGTTTTTGGGTAAAGGGGTATTTTTAGGGTTCAGGGTCAGTTTTGGGTTTTTGGGTAAAGGGGTATTTTTAGGGTTCAGCGTCAGTTTTTAGTTTTTGGGTAAAGGGGTATTTTTTATGTTCAGGGTCAGTTTTTAGTTTTTGGGTAAAGGGGTATTTTTAGGGTTCAGGGTCAGTTTTTAGTTTTTGGGTAAAGGGGTATTTTTAGCGTTCAGGGTCAGTTTTTAGTTTTTGGGTAAAGGGGTATTTTTAGGGTTCAGGGTCAGTTTTCAGTTTTTTGGTAAAGGGGTATTTTTAGGGTTCAGGGTCAGTTTTTAGTTTTTGGGTAAAGGAGTATTTTTAGGGTTCAGGGTCAGTTTTTAGTTTTTGGGTAAAGGGGTATTTTTAGGGTTCAGGGTCAGTTTTTAGTTTTTGGGTAAAGGGGTATTTTTAGGGTTCAGGGTCAGTTTTCAGTTTTTGGGTAAAGGGGTATTTTTAGAGTTCAGGGTCAGTTTTTAGTTTTTGGGTAAAGGGGTATTTTAAGGGTTCAGGGTCAGTTTTTAGTTTTTGGATAAAGGGGTTTTTTAGGGTTCAGGGTCAGTTTTTAGTTTTTGGGTAAAGGGGCATTTTTAGGGTTCAGGGTCAGTTTTGGGTTTTTGGGGTACAGGGGTACAGTGTAAAAATAAAGTAAAATTAAATTTAAATTAAATTAATTTAATGAAATTAAATTAAAATAAATTATATTATATTAATATGTTTATTTAATAATATGTTAATATATATATATATATATATATATATATATATATATATATATATATATATATATATATATATATATGTATTATTTTTGGTGATATAATTTTTTAATTTATATTAATTATTTATTAATATTACATTTATTTAATAATTATTTCTAAGTTTATATTAAATATATTTATATATATTATTATTAACTTAATTTTAAGACATTTAAAAAAATCGATATTTTGACAGTCTATATTTTTGTAAGTCGATATTTTGGAGTCGATATTTTAGTACTTACCTGTTTGAAGATAGGCAGTCGATATTTTGTCCCTCGATATTTTATCCTCGATATTTTGTTATCTCGATATTTTTGACATCGATATTATGTCAGTGATCCGCTATACGCTACCGGGACCGCATCACTAAAGTCCTCGGATTAGCCCGGCTAAGAGATCTGAATATGACCTGGTTTCTTTCATTCAGACCAATCTGGCAAAATTGCATCTTACCTGTGCTTCGATGTATGCAATGCGTGGAAGAATGCGTGTTGGACGTCTGTCTTACACTACCATCAGCAGTACCAATGGATACAGATACCTTGCTAGGTCCTGTAACGGCTCATGCATCGTGTTGTCCCCAGCGGCTACCTATTCTGATGACTGCATTCGTTGAGACTTCACCACTACAAGTATGTGACACTGGAGTACGAGATGAGAGCAACATCACACAAGTACAACCTTCTGTGAGCATTGCTGATCCTGACATCGATGATAGCAATCATTCTCACATATGCACTGTTTCGGCATTTTCGAACTTGGTCGAACTTTCACCTGATGTTGTAGACCAATTTTTTGAGAGTCTGTCTGATATGACGAGAATAACTTTTGAAAACAATGAGCACACAGCGTTCCCTGAACTCTGAATTCGGCCTTCAGCTTTGATAAACAAAAGCTACTAAAAACATTTGGAACTATTTTTCCCATGAAAACGAAATGAATTTTTTTCACTTCCCAAATATTTACCTTTTTCCGGCACATGTACTCTGCTTAAAGTAGAACTATTCTTAGAGAACAGACCTTCTATTTTAGGAACTCTAGAGACACTATTTTACCTCAGCCTCTAGCACATGCACAGTATTTGTATAAATATGTGATGAAATGGTCTCGACCTTCTTTTCTGTATTCAGAGCCATTTCATGTGTAATTTTCGCAATTCATTCAGCTGATATATATATGCACTTTAACTGAATGATACCACTGCTTGAAAAGCGTACAGTACCAATACTCATTTTCGTGTTTTTACCATACACCAGTTCAAATGCGATTTATGTATTTTGGGGTGGGTTGGAAAACACACATGCATCGTTATATGTTTTCTATTGCTTAGTTTTAGTAATGATGGACATTAAATCGTGGAGTGGGTGTTGTATTTCTATCTAGGACCCTAATTCGATATTCCCGATTTATGCCCTTATGTGGTTATAACAAACAATATCCTTATAAAGGCATAAGAATCATATCCATATTTAGTAATAGCCCATGCAGTCCAAATACGGCAAGGCTACTCCCCTTGACTCCTAAAAAGTACAACGCGTTCTTTAAACAAACCAAGCCTCCAGCAGCCCGGGAAATCCCCCTGCTTTTGTTTTGATTTGAACAAGAACTCCTGGAGTCCAGAAAGAACTGTTAGTTCTTAGTGACGTCCTATGTCCAACCTTACGTGAAACCCGGCACCTTTCAGGTATAAATACACCAACACTGCCTTAAGCAAACACACGGTGGTTTGGAGCAGAGCGGCTATCTACTTGCCTGAGAGCCCAGCTGATGCGAGAGCCCACAGACGCCGCCCCTCCCTTTTGACGCACTGAGAAAGACGCTGTCTTTTTCTCCAGCCGAGAAAATCCAGCTCCGTTGTTTCCAGCCACCCTTGCGGGTTGCTGGGAGATCGAGTCCTGAAGAGAGAGATACAAGACCTCCCAAATTCTATTACCAAGTTACGGAGCTGACTAAACCCTTAAGAAAATTCTTGATTCAGATTCTTGGCAAAACCAACTTAACTTAAACTGCTACTTACTTACTCCTTCCCACTTATTAGGCTTAGGTCAGGTACACCGGGGTAGGGGTATTTAGAAGCACCAGTTGAGTACGTTAGTCAATGTTTTTATGTATGTATATATTTTATCTATTTTAAAGTATCATATGGCTAAGAAACCATATCAATGCTTTTACAGTATTATTTCATAATTCTCCTTTTACTGTACGCACTTTACTTTACTATAAGTATTGCAATTGTGGCAATTCATTTCTCTTGCATGAGAAAAAAGACTGCTCAATAAATAACACCTTTTATTGAAAACGCCCGTCTCTCTATTTCTCTGCACTCTGGTGAAACTAAGTATGCACGATTGACTGAGTGAAATAGCTGTCTATTGTTTTCACACGACTCTAGAGATACACTCTTATTCTGAGGGAGCAAAGTTGTCATGTTTATGCGGTTGTCAGAAGCTAATCCCTTCTTGTCTAAATCCGGAGAGTTAACTCTTTCCTGAGCATTCGAGAAAGTTTCTAGTGACCTCTGAGCTAGCTGGCGAAACTAATTAAGTCTAATATAGTAAGTAGAGACCTAGTCGACCTCAGTCCTACGTCTACACTACTGTTTATATTATTCCAATGTGCAGAGCCTATTGGAAATATAGGAACTACACTACAATCTCTCTATTCACCTCTGGGCTGCCCCAGCCTGTCTCCTGGAATTCCCCAGCCCTGTCACTCACAAACCCAGAAAAGGAATACACAACCCAGCAGAGGCAGGCCTGGATAGTTAGGCAAGAAAATACCTACTTTCTAAAAGTGGTATTTTCAAACACAGAATATTAAAACCAACTTTACTAAAATATGTATTTTATTATTCTGAGTTCAGGCAAACTAAATTCAAATTTCTACCACGTTCCCTGAGTCAGTTAGGATTATAAGAATGTAATAATCTAGCTACTCATTCTGGCCTATGGAGAACAGGTAGCCTTCAATGGTAAAAAACGAAAATGGCTGTAATTCACTATTAGAACATGCTACACACATCAGAGCATGTCCTACCTTATACTTACAATGCACCCTGCCATTGGGCCTACCATAGGGGTGTCTAATATGAAGCAAAGGGAAGGTTTAGGGACTGGCAAGTGGGTGCACTTGGCCAAGTCGACATGGCAGTGCTAGACTGCACACAGGCCTCGCAATGGCGGGCCTGAGACACATTTTAAAAGCTGCTTCTGTATGTTGCACAACTAGTGCTGCAAGCCCACCAGCAGCATTTGATTTACAAGCCCTAGGCACACATGGGGCACTGTACTAGGGGATTACAGATAAATCAAATAACCTGATCATGGAATCCAATTAGTATATTAATTTAACATAGGGAGCACTTGCACTGTGGCACTGATTAGCAGTGGCACAGGGCCCAAAACATATAACCCGCAAAAACATATCAAAACAGAGGAGGCAATCCGTAAAAAATGGAAGGGGTACTCACGCCAATAATGTCAGGTATAACAAGCGCTAAGAACATAAAGCTTAAAATCTGGGGATCCCAACCCACCACACGACATTGGAAGGGTCAGCATATTGTAGGCAACCCTAGATTGTCGTCCAGCCCATACCAGAGTGATGAGCAGCGAGCGGACCCTGAGAAAGAAGTGAGCCGTGAGAGGGATGGGGATGTTTATGAAAAGATATACAAATTTTGGGAGCACCACCATCTTTGCGATTGCTATGCACCCAGCCAAGGACAGTGGCAGTCGGTTCCAAAGGGGGATCTTGGACTCAACCCAGTCAACTGCACGACCAAAGTTAACCCTCCGAAGCTCATCGACATCCCTACTCAACCAAATACCCAGGTATCTAGTTGGCTCTGAGGCCCACACAAAGAGGTAATCAGAATCAAAGGGGGCTGTGGCGTCTGTAAGAGGGAATAACACAGACTTGTTCCAGTTAACCTGGAAACCGGAATAGCCACCAAAGCGTATCACCTCTCGGACCAAAGGACTGAGGTTCTCCTGTGGGTGACGAACGTAAAGTGTGATATCGTCTGCATACATGGAGACTAGTAAAGCTTGCGCGCGAAGCCAATACCCCTATGAGTGTGATGCTGCCGGAGGCGAGCGCAAGGGGCTCTATAGTGACAGCAAATAGCATGGGTTAGAGCGGGCAACGCTGTCGGGTACCACGCCTGACGGAAATGGACTCAGAGATCTGACCGTTGATACGGAGGCGGGCGGTGGGAAGTGTGTATAATAGGAGCACATTTCAAATAATCGATTTGACTGAACGGGGGAGAAGATAGAACAGGAAAGGCCACTCCAAGGTGTCAAAAGCCTTGGTGGCATCGAGCAGGGCCGCCACTGCCGGGAGAGCCGAGTTGATTTGATGCAGAACCGAGAAGATGGTCCGAAGGTTGGGAGAGGTGGCACGGCCGGGAATGAAGCCGAATTGGTCCAGGCGGGTGATAAGTGGCATGAGTGGGACGAGGCGGGAGGCAAGCAGCTTGGCAAATATTTTATTATCCATGTTAATGAGTGAAAGGGGGTGATATGAATCCCTCATCTCAGGTAGCTTGTCCGGTTTAAGAAGCAGTGTTAGAATTGCCTCAGGCAGTGATTGGGGGAATTGACCCGACTCGAATAAATCAAGCCGCAAGATGTGGGATCAGCAGAGGAGCGAATGCCTTGTAGAAGGATGCCGGTAAGCTGTCGGAGCCAGGTGCCTTGTCGCCTGGCATACTGTTTATGGTGGCTAGAATCTCCTGCTTAGAAAATTATTCCCGATGCACATTTCAAAGCCAGTGAAGCTCAAGAGTGTCGAAGTATTGGTCGAGAACATCGCGGGACGGGACCAAACCGGCTGTATAGAGTTGGGTATAAAAGACGCTAAAAGTGCGCCTTGATGTCTTCCGGAGAGGTGGTGCAAGAGGGCCCACCATCCTGTAAGGCGGTGATGTACGATGCCACGGAGGCCGACTAAGTAGGTTCGCCAGACTTTTACCGGGGTGATAACCCTCACCAAAATAACGCTCCCTCGCCTCTCTCCTGAGAGAAGACAGTTCCCAGTCTGCCTCATCTGAGAATTCTGTGAGTTTCACCTGTATTTGAGCAAGTGTGTCAGCACTAGGGTTATAGGCATAAGAGGCTTCTAACTACTGTGTCTCCTTTTTGATCTTATCCAGAGTGCCACGGATGGAGCGCAGGACGCCAGCTTGCTTGAAAATGCATTCTCCATGAATGACTACTTTGAAGTCTTCCCAGTGCGTGGATGGGGAGTCTACCAACCCCTCATTAAGCTCAACATAGTTTTATATTGGGGTCTGTATCTCAGCACAAAATAATGTATCACAAAGTGCATTGGAGGGAAGCCGCCATTGGAAGGCACGACAGGGGGACTGAGGGAGCCAGATTGATAAACAGACGGGAGCATGGTTATGGAGCGTGCGAACCATATGGACCACCAAATACATCCAGACCAGTGCATCAGGGGACGTGATCCATAAGTCCAGCCGAGACTAACAGCCTCGGGAGCCTGTGACACATGTGTCCTCGCGATTTGCAGGGTGAACGTGGCACCACTCGTCATATAGGGAGTTGTCCTGTATAATAAAATTAAGGAGTGAGGCCGCGCGTGGGTGGAAGAAGTGAGAACCAGAACGGTCTAAGGTGGCGGACAGAGTTACATTAAAATCGCCCCCCTAAGGAAGTACAGCAGGGCCAAGAGCTGATATGCGATGCCAAACGTTAGCAAAGAAATCCGGGGCGTCAAAGTTGGGACCATTCATTGCCGCAAGTATCAGGGGCAGAGCATGCAGGGTGACGCAGAGTATTACAAATTGCCCGTCACGGTCAGTGAAAACCTGGGAGGTCTGCTATGGAAGCCCCCTACGCAGTAAAATGGACACCCCCCGGGATTAATTGGAATAGAAGGAGGAGTGTATTTCACCCCAGTGTCGGGAGTGGAGTCTTGTTGCGGTAGACTGCATGAGATGGGTCTCTTGTAAAAAGCATATATCCACCTTATGTCGTGTAAGATAGGCGTATACCAAGCGCGCCTTGCGGAAATCATTCAGTCCACGGACATTCCAAGTTCAAAGTGTAGTGTCCGTCATGGTGCTGCCAGCAGGGGAATAGTGTATGGGGAAAGAGGCATGGTGGGCAAGAGTTGCATGGATGGACAATGAACAAGATAATGAGATGTGTATGAAAGGAGCATGGCGACAATCATGGAGACAATACGGCACAATTTGAACATACATATCGCGCAATTTCTTGATTGAGCCAATAACACAAACTATACTGGCCTCTTAGCAAGAAGATGCTAAACCTGAAAAAGAGACCTGAGTGAAGACAGCATAAGCAATTGACTGTGCAGAAACAAATATCAAGGCTGAGGGAAGGAGCCAGGAACCCCAGGACCCAGAAGCCCAGCTCCGGAAGCCTGCCCGAAAAACAAAAAACCCCAGAAACACCACCAACCTCGCACCCACACCAACCCCCCAATCAGGCTGCGGTACCACCATAACCCACCCTAGGGCCCCACAACTTGGAGAGGGAAAAGTAGTGTCCATAGTGGAAATCATCCTGTGGGGGCATGACGGAGCCCGGCAAACAACCCTGCCAGAAAGACAAGGTGGCCAAGCTGCAGGAGTATGCAGACATTAGGAATAACCTTTAAGGGAGAACAGAACGATGCATGTAAGATAGACACACATATATAAGTGCCTCAGAAGGCCGCATGAACCAGAGGACTGAATTGGTTGTAGAGACCATGAAAACATGTAAAACCTGTTGAGACCATCATATAGTGCAAAGTCAGTCATTGTCACTGAGGTTCTCAGCAGCGGCAGCCTGGCAATTCGCGGATGAAGAGCGATGGGATTTGTCAAGTTTTTTGGTGAATGCTTGTGCCTCTCTGGGATCCGGGAAGGTAAGAGTTTTGTGCCCTGTTTGACATGCAGTTTGGTTGGGTACGCTGGTGAGCAGGGCATCTCGTGTTTCTGCAGGATCCGTTTGGCCGCTAAGAACTCACGGCGAGCTGCCTGAACTGTGATGGTGTTGTCCGGGTGGAATGAGAGGTTGTTTCCCTGGTGGTGAATGTCCTCTTTTTCTCTGGCAGCCCGCAGGATGGCATTGCGGTCCCTGAAGTTCACAGTTTAGGCAATGATGGGATGTGCCGGCAACCCAGGGGCCAGCCGAGGGCCATGGGAACGATAGGCACGCTCTATAATGAAGACCGGTGAGAGCACGTCGGCAAATAGCTCCCGGAGTAGCTGTTCCACCAAGTCCTCCATGCGAGAGATGTTGGTGGATTCGGGTACCCCTGTGATGCAAAGGTTACTGCGATGGGAATGCACCTCCAGGTCCTCATTCTTATCGCATATGATGGCGAGTAACTTGTCCATCTGCAGGAGTTTTTGGTGGTCCTGGACGGCGGCATCTCCACCTCAGATACCCCGGTCTCGACATTTAGGAGTCGTGCGTCGTCGTAGTCAACCCGGGTCTCACCGTGTCCAGGCGAGACGACAACTGGTCCAGTTGTGTCGCTATGGTGGTAACCGTGCACTTGACCTCCAGCATGATGACTTTTAGATCATCCTCACGAGATTGCACCATTTCTTTTGTAGCCAGGGGGGAAACGTAGTCCGTCCTGGCATCCTCCTGGTGCGCCTGGCGGCGTTGGTCAAACGCAATCTTTGGCTGCTTGGGGTCAGTTCTGCCCATGGCCAGTGATATGGGGGACTGGGGCAGCCAACGGTAGGAGCAAGGGTCGCAGGGAGAGGGGCTGCTCAGTATGGATAGTAGCAAAAACAGTACAGAGATCTGGGCCTAAATCCATCGGTTTTTTGCTCACCATGCCATTCCAGTTTGAACCCAGCCATATGCAAATCAATCTTGACCCTGTGCCCCAGGGGAACAGTCCAGCCCGAACTGCCAAGCCAGGTCCTCCCTGGACTGGAAACAAGCATCCCCCACTCGGGTGACAAATGCAAAAACAACAGTTGATGGACAGAATGCAGAACAATCTCATACATTCACCCCAGTACAGAGATCTGGGCCTAAATGCATTGTTTTTATGCTCACCATGCCATTCTAGTTTGAACCCAGCCATATGCAAATCGGTCTTGACCCTGTGCCCCATGGGAACAGCCCAGCCCGAACTGCCAAGCCAGGTCCTCCCTGGACTGGAAACAAGCATCCTAGGACCGGTTTCGGATTTTAGCCCTCATCAGCTAGAATAGCCTGATTCTAGTGGCATGGAGAGCAAGGGACTCACGTCTGAGCATACCCGTCCCACTCGGGGTGACAAATGCAAAAACACCAGTTGATGGACATAATGCAGAACAATGTCATACATTCATCCCAGTACAGAGATCTGGGCCTAAATTCATCGTTTTTTTGCTCACCATGCCATTCCAGTTTGAACCCAGCCATATGCACATCAGTCTTGACCCTGTGCCCATGGGAACAGTCCAGCCCAAACTGCAAAGCCAGGTCCTCCTTGGACAGGAAACAAGCATCCTAGGACCGGTTTTGGTACCAGGATACTTGTTTCTGGTCCAGGGAAGACATGGCTTGGCAGTTCGGGCTGGACTGTTCCCATGAGGCACAGGGTCAGACTGATTTGCATATGGCCATGTCTGAACTGGGGTGGTTGAGTGAGCTAAAGAATGATGATGGATTAAACCCAGATTAGTTGACTGGGGTGAGTGTTTGATTTGCTCCAGCTCTCCGTCCATCATCCTCTTTGGTATCAGTATGGATAATATGCAGCCAGCCAGTGGAGGTCCTGATGGCCCACTCGCGAAGAGAAAGGAAATCTGATGGCCTGATGATCCGGAATTGGGCGAGCGTCACAGGCGGGCATCCACCACTCCAACGTGGGGCACAGCAGACGTGTCGGGCCCCGGGTGTGCAGGCCGGTCACAACAATGAGCCCCAGAAAGCAGGAGCAGCGGCAAGGGGTAGAGCGGAACAAGCGTGGAAATACGTAGGCGGCTGGGTCAGCAGGAGACAGGGCAGTCCGGTCAGGCACCAGACTGGTGACGAGCTGGGAATCTTTACCGGTACAGACTGCAGAGGCGAATCAAAGGCCCAGAGCAGGGAACAAACAGTGTAGCACGGAAAGGCCGCCCCTCAGTCAGGTACTGAAGGGTGCACTTGTCGGCACCTGAGGGGTAAGGCTGCGGGCTGCACGAGCCAGCAAGAGGGCAAGGCAGGAGGCAGGAAGCGCCGCAGGACCTCCGCAATGAGGATACCAGCGACCCCAGGGTCGAGTCAGGAGCTGTCTGCCACTGTCAGGCCCAGGGTGTGTGGCTGGTCGCAGCAGTCAGCCCCAGAAAACAAGTACAGCGGCGAGGGGTAGCGCCGGAACAAGCGTGGAAATACAGGCAGCTGGGCTAGGAGGAGGCGAGGCAGCCCAGTCAGGCCCCAGACCGGAGGCAAGCTGGGGATCTTCACCGGTACAGATTGCAGAGACGAATCTCAGGCCCAGAGCAGGGAACAACCAGCGTAGCAAGGCAAGGCCACGCCTCAGTCAGGCACTGGAGGATGCCCTTGTCGGCCCTTGCGGGGTGAGGCGGCGAGCTGCGCGAGCCAGCAGGGGAGCAAGGCAGAAGGCGGGAAGCGCCGCAGGGTCTCCGCAATGAGGACGTCAGTGACCCACAGGGTCGAGTCAGGGGCAGTCTGTCGCTAGGGAGCCCGGAGGATGCAGCGGGCAGGGGGTTGTGCGTGGCTGGAAAATAAAGGGAGGCGCGCCGCCTGCTTCGCCAGGCCTGATGGCAGAGGCCCAGTCGCAAGAAGCAATCGCACCCGGGAGACCGTGGGTCAGAACAGGCGGTACGTCGTACACACTTCCAGCCCCGCCGCAAGACACCTCCGCAGCAGTCAGCCTACCAGTTCAGACATCCGCAGGGTGCAGGCGCCATCTCAGGAGTTCTCCAGTCCTGGTCCGGATCTTGCGACCGGCTCCGGGAAGCCAAGATGTCCGCATGCGCCACAGAGCCCAGGCCCGGGCCTCGCACAAAAGCAGATCTCAGACCAGCAGCGGCCCCTGGAGGCAGTGAAGATCTCAAAATGCGCCGACGGAGCAGGTGAGTGGCAGCCATGCAAATTCTGGAGGCGATCGGTCAAATGTCTGCAGGATAGTGTAGGATGATGAGCTTGGCCGGCGACCATCTTGCAGCCGGCCAAGCCACGCCCCCAGCTCAGCGGTGCTGTCTGGTGTTATATTAGTCTCATCTTACGAGGAGCGCACATGGGGGCTCTCTCCCCCACCAAGGGGCGGATATTGGTTCCCTGACACCTACCCAGGGGTTTCCATGACTTTGCCCACAGTGCAGAGAAGCAAAAGAGCAGTGGAAGGCAGTGGAGATAAGTCATGGCGGCCGGGCTGGGGCAGTGTCACTCTGCTCCTCACTTCCAGTTTTATGCGTGGGTTCTGCCCTGGCTTTCATCCTGTTCTTGAACTCCGCACTCTGTGATAAAGTTGTCATTGGATGAGCTTTGGAAAATTTGGAAAAGATTTGCATTTTCAGCCACTTCTTGTTTGTTGGAGATTAGCTACCATGTGTGCTGCAGGATGCCCATTGGTTACTGTTGGGCAAATAACAGTCAGCAAGTGCAAACACACTTTATGACAGGACAGCCATCAGCTTTCACAGTAATGAATTTTCTTTGATCTCCTCACCAATTTTCACACCGGAATCGGGTGAATTTGTATAAGACTGACCTACAACATTTTAACAAAGCAGATGCCTTTACTAAATATGCCTTTGCAAGGACATTTTTGTGGTAAAGGCATGCATGATAAAGGCATATGCGTTATGAAATTATTCTTCGTAAATAACACGTGGCGAAGCATAGATTGCATGGTAAAGGTATGCATGGAAATTGCATACGTGGTTAAGTCACACAACCTTAGTTCTCTATTTCATCCTGTATAGAAAGATTCCATTCACCTTTGAATGCTGCCCTGGTGTGCATTGATGTTAGTCATCAAAGTCGCTATGCCCAACATTTCAGATTAAAATGTTAGTAATTTTCCTAATATTAATACTAAATAATAAGTATTCCCTGATCTCCTTCAGGACCCAGACCCAGCAATCTCTTTCATCTACAAGTGTATCTTTATGTCTAATAACTAGTTAATAATAATTGTACATCTGACAGTAAACATGGAGTTCTGGGGGTGGATCTTGTCCCGGAGTGGCTTGGTGGCTGTCTAAGGTAGCTCCGCAAACCCTTTCTCAATTGACACAGATCTAGGGCACCAACATATTGGGCCAGATGTAGGTAAAACGTATTTACCGATTCTTAATTACCGAGTTTTACCGATTCGGTAATTAAGAATCGGTAAATAAGAAGGGGGGGTATGTAGGAACATCCAGATGTTCCATTTACCGAATCGGTAAGAATCGGTATTTACCGATTCGGTAAATACCGACCGGTAATGCTCCATTCATTCCTATGGGCTTTGAAGCCCATAGGAATGAATGGGGCATTACCGGTCGGTATTTACCGATTCGGTAAATACCGATTTTGACAAGGGTGCAGGGGGTGTCACTTTGACACCCTCTAGCATCCCCAAAAAAGGTTTGGGGCCATATGGCAGGCATACCTGCCCTAAGGGCAGGTCTGCCTGTCATATGGCACAGGTGTGCATGCACACATATGCATGCACACCTGAATCGGTATTTTAACATCAAATACAATTTGATGTTAAAATACCGATTTTGTAGGCCTTGTGGGACTCAGAAGAGTCCCACCTACATATCAATTTTACCGATTCGGTAAATATACCGGTCGGTAAATTTACCGACCGGTATATTTACCGAATCGGTAAAATTACCGATTTGCCCCGTTACAGTCCCCCTACATCTCGGTAGCCAAATACCGGTCGGTAACGGCCGAATTCGGCCGTTACCGACTGGTATTTGGCTACCTACATCTGGCCCATTGTTCTTTGGCATCATAGATTGCACAGTGGCTAAAGTAAGTATCTCAAGTCTCCTGAAGCAAGGCCCAAGAGAGTTTTTAGCTGTTCCAGGTGAGACAAGTACAAGCAGTCACAGTTTTCAATTATCCAGAGGCTACTGGAAGGTTCGTGTTAACAACAACAAGGGACCCCAAATCAGTCAGCAGGGAACTCGGGGAACATACTTTGTTTATGCAACAGTGGTCCCATGCATTCAAGGAATACAAACGAAAAAATGAATATAGACAGAGTCAATCTATATTATGAGCGACATGTCCAGCTGGACAGCGGTCTTCCAAGTTTACTCAATAAACATTTAGTTAAAACACAAAAAATACCTTCCACAGTTCAACCAGTGTGGTACACAAGCCTGTGCCCGACACTAACAGATAAGGTACAGAAGGTAGGTATAGAAAGCAAAGAAGGGCTTTTTAAGGCAAAGGACGTTTTCTGTTTTCAATTCAGATGTACAGAATTTGTAAAAGAAGCACCATTACATTACATAGTAATCACGTTTTGTTTTAGGTGCTAAATAGGTCGACGGCGTTTCGGACCCCCTATTAAATCACGGGGACCATCATCAGGACATTTCAATGAAAGCCTTAACAAAAATTAGCCTCTAGTTGCCTAGGAAAGGAAGAAAGGAAATATATACATTTAGGTACATAAACTACAAAAAAGTATATACAAGTGACTTATTGTGACAAGTGCAGCACTCGTCTCCAAGGCGGGTGGAATTCGTACTATGTGCATTTATCATAGTGGCGCTAACGGTCATGCTGAGGTAAACTAGCCGGTGTTAAAGTTTGCAAAAATTGCATGCAACTTCAGTCATCTGTGAAGGTATCCGATGGACGGGATCAGATCATGCTGGCGCGGTGTATTTGACATAATCAGGTGATGGCCGTGACGCATGCACGGTCGTTGGCTTCGGAGCAGCCGGTGTAGGAAGCGACCAACCAGATAGGTAATACCGTGACTAAGAGCAAATGGGCAATTATAGGATTAATGTGACTATCAATTTACGAGCCTCCAGACTACTGGGAGCAAACCCAGTGGCGCTAACAGGAATTGGACAGGCTTACCAGTAACTCCCACTGGAGAGTTGCGGGTGGAAGGTAAAAAGTGACCGCCCTAAAAAGAGGAGAAAATGGTAAATAGGGTGTGCGGGCGAAGTAACCGGAACTATTGGGCGGGTGGGCTCATGATCTTACCAGAATCGAGCGCATAAGTCCGCGGTACAATGCCGTATCCGTCGGAGCCTAGGGAAACCTATGGGGAAACCCGAGGCATTAGGGTAATGTACCAGTAAATCGTTATGGAGGCCATAAAGGTAACATTAAAATTGGGGAATCTTACCGGATGAGTCGGCGTGAAGGTGTGCTCCCTGGTGTGCTCATGGAGGAAAGTGAATGCAGACTATATTAGCGAGGGGGCTGATTGGGTGAGGAACATGTGATGTTCCTGGGCATGAGAATGGAAGACGGCTAGTTTACCTCAGCATGACCGTTCGCGCCACTATGATAAATGCACATAGTACAAATTCCACCCGCCTTGGAGACGAGTGCTGCACTTGTCACTATAAGTCACTTGTATATATTTTTTTGTAGTTTATGTACCTAAATGTATATATTTCCTTTCTTCCTTTTCTAGGCAACTAGAGGCTAATTTTTGTTAAGGCTTTCATTGAAATGTCCTGATGATGGTCCCCGTGATTTAATAGGGGGTCCGAAACGCCGTCGACCTATTTAGCACCTAAAACAAAACGTGATTACTATGTAATGTAATGGTGCTTCTTTTACAAATTCTGTACATCTGAATTGAAAACAGAAAACGTCCTTTGCCTTAATTTCCTACCCAGTCCTGAGGCGAAAAGCCGGGAGCTGGTGGTACGAGGACTTTGTTCACTTGATTTAAAAAAAAACTGCTTTTAATCATTCGTGTGGTGTCACTTACTTTGTGCTCTGTATCTAAAGCGCCACTGCTAAAACTCCTCTTCAGCGCACAGCCGATCTCAACGCTGTTTGCGCTTTGCATTTCTTGAGCGGCCGCCATCAGCCCAGGCATGCACGCTGACCACGCCCCCTCCAGGCCACGCCCCCTAAACCTTCCTACATAAGCGCTGAATCACTAGCGCTTGTCAGATTTCCTTCCCAGTCCTGAGGCGAAAAGCCGGGAGCTGGTGGTACGAGGACTTTGTTCACTTGATTTAAAAAAAAAAATGCTTTTAATCATTCGTGTGGTGTCACTTACTTTGTGCTCTGTATCTAAAGCGCCACTGCTAAAACTCCTCTTCAGCGCACAGCCGATCTCAACGCTGTTCGCGCTTTGCATTTCTTGAGCGGCCGCCATCAGCCCAGGCGTGCGCGCTGACCACGCCCCCTCCAGGCCACGCCCCCTTCTCCCATAAAAATGTGCATGCATAGGAAGCGCAGCGGACGAGCGCAGCGGGAGCGCCGTTTGCGCGCCGAAGGCGCGCCTAAGGCAAGCCCGTCTGCGCCCGTCCGCGCCAAGACCGCGACAGGCGCAGGAAACTCTGCCCAATCCACCACGCACATCAGGTACCCTCCCAGCGCCCTCCACCTACTGCGGGGTAAGAAAAGTAAATTTTGCCATGTTCTGTGTCACCACGCCTCATCCATCATATGTTATGTGTGCATGACCAATATGCATATGTTATTCCTCATGTCTGATTAATGACGCAATTACAGTTGTGTCCACCTCTAGTATGCCAGTTTCCAGTCCTCGTGAATACTACGAATATCAGGCCTATGTAAAGCTACGTTGCCACGTTTCTCAGTGTGCACGTTATTCCATTATAAAGTCCCCGTTTCCAGGCCTCAACAGGGCCCGGACACTAGATTCAGCTCCTGTCTCCTGAAGCCTCGTTGAGGAGCGATACAGCCCCCACCTGTATCCTCGACCTTTCACTTGCTTCCTGCCTCGCAGTGCCCGGTGCAGCCTGGCTCTGCCTCTGAGTCTGCCAAAAGTATGTTATAGTTCCAGTTATCAGTTTAGTCCTCCTTCTCTGCATTCCTAAGCTACTGAACTGCATCAATAGTTTCCGTCATTGTCTAGCCTTCACGTCTCCATGTTAGAGAAATACTGTATTTACTGGTCATTTAATATTCTTCATCACGCACTACATGTAGAATAATGCATGGTCCAGTCTTAGAGTCAAGTTAGCTTTTCCCCTCATGACTTCTAGTTTATATCAACATGTTCCCTAAACATCAGATACTAGATAGGGTTTAGGTACATGTCGCTCCGACTCTCCAGACTTTAGTCTCTGCTCCTAGCACAGAGTTCATAGCCCCCAGCTTCTCCTAGTAACACGTCATTGCCAGTTTGCGCGCACCACCAGATTAGAGGTCCCGGCTCTTTATGTAGCCCCCTCCAATGTTTCCGCCCCATTCATGACATATTCTGTTACGTCTGCACCACATGTCTATGTATACGCCCAGTTACACCTACTTTTACTCTTATCTTTCGCGACTGCTACGCGTCACGCCTTCTGCTCCACCCACTGCTACGCCTACTGCAATGTAATGCTATGTGTTTGCGTTATGTATATATGCTCTTGTATTGTTATTAGAAGTTAGCGCGCTCATCCCAGATCTAGCCCCGGCAGCTGCCGGGCCCCTGTCTATGCAGGTTGTCCTGATCCTGTCCTTATGCTGTAATAAACCTGCAAAACTCCTACTACCTCGAATCTTGACTCTTATTTATTGAGCTATCTGTTATGATATATGCCTAGTCAAAAATAGGGTATTATTTATTTATTTACCACATAATGGCGCCCGAATAGGGACTTGCCCTTTCCCCACGCGTCGGTGAAGCCACGCCGACCCCCTGACCCTCTGCAGTCGTGACGGAACCATACTGGCCAAGTGCAGATATTTCTGCTTCAAGTATCCCTCAGGCCCACGGAGGAGACGGAGGAGGCGGTCCAGCATCCAAACGAGACGGTGGAGGAACGCGGCGAGTCCCGACCAGAGCCCAAGCCGAGAGTCCAAGGTCCGAGGTATCCGGAGGCCCACCCGTAACTGAAGTCCGAAGTCCGAAGTTCGTCGTCATCAGTCCAGTCCAGCCCGAGGCCTTCCGTTCCGTGCTGCCCGGTGAGTACCATTGCTGGGGTAGTATCTAGACAGGACCAATCTAAATTGACTCCTGGTCCGTGGGTTGGTGGTACCCAGACTCACAAACGAAGTGTTCACCTAGGTGGATACGGGTCTTGATGCGTCCCTTTATGGGACCGGTATGTTCCGTACTGTTACAGCAGTGCATCCAGTAACTCTAGTCTGTTCCGTTCTCGAGAAAATTCTTGTATTTCTGTTCTCAGTATTCCAGGTAATATTCTGTTCGAACTGTTATGTTATGATATTGTTTAATGTATTTTCAATGTCGTGGTATGCCTGAATTGTTTTCCCAATTGTTATTGTTCTTTGTGTATTGTATTGTGTTCCGATTCAAGTTTACAATGCCGCTCTTTTCCAAGTTACGTCAGTTAAAAACTAGAAAGGGTTTATTAGAAGAAGCAGTTCCTGTTCCGCCGAGGGACAGTCCAGGTCATTTTATGTATCAGAAACATGGCATAAGCGCCATATTGTATCTAGATTTATGGGTAGATTATACCAAACAGTTAGAAGAAAAGTATAGATGGCCCGTATCGGGTACATGGGATGCCGAATGTATCATGCGAGTAGAAGAAGCATTATGGAAAAAGAAAGCCAGACAGTCACAGAAAGATGCCATCGAGTTATGGCGTAAAGAAGCGCATAGAAGAACCGAAAAGGAAGTCAGAAAGTCAGAGTTAAGTAGAGAATCCCAAGAACGAGCCCAAGAAAGAGAATTAATCGAGATAGGTGAACAAGTCAAAGCCGAACAGTCAGACAGACAGAGGCATGCCCTTATTAAGGGTATGTATCCTCTTCTTGCCGAGGGCTTGCCAAAAGCGACCCCAAAGGCATCCAGTAATTTCCCGCCACCATTAGTTCCGACCAAGCTACGTCACAAACAGACCGCAGCTGATATTTTTATTTCGTCCTATTTGGACGACACAGTCCCAGAATATGCAAATCCTGTTCGCGCTCCGCCAGTCCCTGTAAATCAGGCACTTCCCGCTCTTCCAGACACCGGAGTACCTGCTACGGTACCCCCGGTCCAGCCAGCATTTCAACTTCCCGTTCCGCCACGAAGAATGTCCGTCGATGATTCTAGTTTAGGGGCCGCAGGAGGAGGTCCTCCTCAAACCCCGCCGCCACACAAGCGTTTAACGTTAGCCGAATTACATGCACAAGCGTCACAGCGTACGCCTAGACATCAGACTGTAGCAGAAATAAGAAAATCCCTTGCCGAATGTGTCTATGATCCAGTCCCAGGCGAGGATAATATGGTTTTATATTCGTTCCGCGTAAGAAAGGTGGCCGAGTATCTAGTCACCTTACCGAATATGAAAGAAGATCTAGACAGAATATATCGTTTCATCCGTACAGGGGATGATCCAGAAAGTATTCACGAAGCCATGTCTCAAAGGAAAGCCGAGATCCAGCTCATGATATTAAAGTTTCTGATTAATTGTCTAATAAGAGAACAAGATTACCCGTCTAAAGATTCTGCCAAAATGAGAATCCTGACAAGGTGGAGTGATAATATAGCCGAGGGTAAGCACAAGACCGTCGGTGCCATGGAAAGTATGTACAAGAAAATCCGTAAAGAAATAATAAAGATACACGAACAGCGTAAAGCAGCACAAGTAAGCGAGAAAGAAAGTATCTCCGATCCTGAAGAGGAAGACGACGAGAATACTGCCAGAATAGCGTACGTAGGAAAATCTAGATTTCCAGATCGCCATTTACGTCTAGAACCCAAGTCTATTTTCCATCATTCAGTACCAGAACAAGGTTCTCTAGAACAAGTGTTCCAAGCTACCGATCACATTCTGAAATCACGAATCGGTTACAGTGAATTAAGTACCATGCATGAACAGGAACTAGCCCGATCAGCAGTCCGATGGATTACTGATTCTACCACTTTTCCAGACGAAATAGTGGCACAAATGTTCCTGAAACTGCCCCCAGCCGAACAACGACTGGTGGGTATGTATATGATTCAGCACCTCATTACTCTGTATGAGGGTCAGCACTCTGATCCAGGCCCGTTACATGATGTCCTGAACGAGTTACTCCAGTACAAATGGAGAGGTCTAGGTACCGATTTAATTAGTGTCATTCTAGAACAGCGTCACAAATATAGAACGTTCTTGAACCCGCATTTTGTTCATGTCTCACCCCCAGAAAGAAAATCATTCTACATAGACAGACAGAATCCGTTACGAGAAGTCCACCCAGTCAAAGGAACGGGTGGCGAAATGCAACGAGTGTTTGTATACACTCCGATTACAAAGATGGAACTCCTCGAGATGAAGAAATTAATTCCTTGTCATGACAAAGATCCAGCAGGGTTCCATAGAGAATTAAAAGACATGCTCCGTATGGGAGAATACACTTACCCAGATATCATTAAAATGTTAAAGGTTCTGCTACCCGCAGGGGTGTATGAAAAGCTAAAGGAAAAAGAATGGGAGGTGGGAGAGAAAAAGATCGATTGGACAGTTCTAGAAGCTGAAGACAAGGCACGAGTACCAGGTACCGGTCTTGGAGATAAATGTAAAGAATTACCAGAATTATTGATTCAAGTTTTACCCAGATTATTGACAACCAGAAAGGAAGACTGGGATGCAATCTCAGCCTGTAAACAGAAGCAAGATGAAGATATTAGTGATTTTTATTCTAGATTTGAAAAGTGCTTCAGTATCAACAGTGGTCTCAAGACAAGTAGTGAGTCATACCCTCACCTTTTCGTTACTAAATTAGTCGAGAATTCAAGTCCACAAATTAAAAATCGAGTTTTGAAAGTCGAAAGCACCTGGCAAGCTAATACTCCGTCCCAGATGCTCCAGATGCTTCAGTATCACCAGAATAGAATCAGGGAAGAGCAAGAACACGAGAGAAAACGTATGAAAGACACGAAAATGAAAGTACTAGTTGCACAATCTGTTCCTCAAGACAGTCAGAAGAGGGGTCCGAATCAAGCGAGCCATCCTGCAGCTCCCGTTAAAGGGAACTGCAATTATTGTAAACAGCCAGGTCATTTTATAAATGAGTGTGCAGTTCTGAAACACAACATAGCTACTGGTAAGACTAAAGAAAGACCACGTCCGCCTAGACAAGAACAAGTTTCACAGATTCCTCAGCCACAGAATGCACAACAGACAGTTACAGCACCGCAGCCTATTGCTGCAACACAGCATGTCACATCACAGATGTACCAGTATGCACAGTCTGAGTATCCAGAGTACCAGCCATATTCATGAAACAGCCTAGAGAGGGAGGTAGGCTTGCCTCTCATCGAGATACCTGTAGATCAAGAAGGTCCCTATGTTCACAGTCAAGTATTAGGGAAAGACAGAAAGTTTCTGATTGATACAGGGGCAAGTAGGACCACAATTAGTCATGCCGAAGTTCCAGGGGCTCCGCTCTCAGGCTCAAGAAATGTTTCCCTTGGATTTTCAGGAAAACCCATTGTAAATGAAATATCAAAGCCAGTTACTTTAGAAGTAGGCCCATTGTCCCGTACTACTGATCTGTTACTTACTAGGTCATGTCCAGAAAATCTGTTAGGCATTAAGACACTGAAAGAATTAGGTGCAGTTATATGCTGTTCCCCAGAGGGAATACGTCTGTTCCTACGTGACTTTAAGGGTCACTATGTATTACGAGATTTTGATTCTAGACTGTCTAAGGTTCCGCAGCATTTATGGGCGCAAGGTCCAACTGATGTAGGTTATATGCAAATCACACCCCATCGTGTGACTCTCAAACCAGGTGTAGTGTTACCACGAATCAGGCAGTATAGATTGCCACCCGAGGCTGTAGCAGCCTTATCCAAAATTATTGACGAGCTCATGGCACAAGGAGTAGTTGTAGAAACTGACTCCAATGTATGTAATTCTCCGATCATTCCAGTCATGAAACGTACTGATCCAAATGCACCCCCAGTATATCGATTAGTGATTGATTTACGAGAACTTAACAAATGTATTATTCCGCAGTACCCAGTTGTCCCAGACATCTCTTCCCTATTAACAGCCATTGATTCCGAAGCCACGTTCTTCACTGTCATAGACCTCAAGAATGCATTTTTTAGTGTTCCTATGCATCCAGACAGCCAGTTTCTTTTTGGATTTTGTTTAAATGGAAGGAGCTATATGTTTACACGCGCTCCTCAAGGTTTCACAGAAAGCCCTAGTATTTACAGTCAAGCACTCAAGAGACAACTAGACAATATTCACATGCCAACTGACACTGCCCTGCTCCAGTATGTCGATGATCTACTGATCACAGCCCGTTCTGAACGTGACTGCGAGCGTGCATCACTGACAGTTCTGTATTTCCTAGCCGAGATGGGGCACAAGGTGTCCCCTTCGAAGCTTCAATTCTGTGTCCAGCAAGTGGTCTACTTAGGACACTTACTGTCCAAGAGGGGTAGGCAGTTGACACCCGACCGTATCCAGTTGATAGCGAGTCTTCCCCAGCCCAGAACCCAGAAGGAGGTACGTGCCTTTATCGGCCTTACTTCTTATTGTAGACAATGGATTCCCCAGTATGCATTTTTAGCCAAGCCACTGATACAGTTAACGACACAGGAGGCAGCCGTATCGACTGTCCTCCCTTGGACATCCGAACATACACTTAGTTTCAACGAGTTAAAGAAAGGTTTATGCCAAGCTCCAGTTCTAGCTACACCGAACTACAGTAAGCCTTTTACACTTTTCGTTACTGAACGTGAAGGTACAGCATTATCTGTTCTCACACAAGATCAAGCAGGTCAATACAAGCCCTGTGCTTATTTTTCGAGCACATTAGATCCAGTCGCCCAGGCTTTGCCTGCGTGCCTCAAGTCAGTTGCAGCCACAGCACTAGCTATCAGACAAAGTGATTCCATAGTTTTAGGACACTCCCTGACAGTACAAGTTCCACACTCCGTAGAAGTTCTTTTAAACCGAACACAAACTCAGCACTTGACAATTGCACGTTTAACAGGTTATGAATTGACACTGTTTCAGCCACACATAGAAATTAGACGCTGCAACGTCCTGAATCCTGCTACACTGTTACCATCAGTTAACTCAAATCCTGACCCACATGACTGTGTGGAAGTAGTCAATATTACGACAAAGCCAAGACAAGACCTGACAGACATTCCGTTACCAGACTCCGACCTGACACTTTATGTGGATGGTTCATGTATGAGAACTAGTACAGGAGATTTAGTTGCCGCGTATGCAGTGACTACTGACACTGAAGTTATTGAAACACACCGTATTGATACCCTGTCCGCTCAAGCAGCAGAGCTAGTTGCTCTGACACAAGCCTGTATACACGCCAAGAACCTGAAAGTCAATGTTTACACAGATTCACGTTACGCATTTGGAGTTGTACACGACTTCGGAGTGCTCTGGCAGGAGAGAGGTTTCATGACTTCTCATGGAACCAAGATTCAGCATGGTCTCCTTATTCAAGCTCTGTTAGATGCAATACATTTACCGACATCTATCGCTATTATGAAGTGCAAAGCACATACGAAAGTTACTGACATTATTTCCCAAGGTAATGATCTAGCAGACCGCACAGCCAAGCTTACAGCACAGACTCCAGACATTCCAGTTAACCTGACACATACTCCAGATCCGATTACATGTATGACAGTTAAGGACCCTACACAGGATGTCATAGACATCCAGTTATATGCTACTCCCGATGAAATCAAGAAGTGGTCCGAACAAGGAGGGGTCCAGACAGATCAAGGATGGTTAACAAAGGGTAGAGCCACATGGTTTCTCCCCGACTCTATGGTTCAAGTCATCATTAATACCGCACATAGTCCAGCACATTTAGGAGAAAAAGCTATGTTAGACAGTATCCAGAACATTTGGTTCAACAAGCATTTACGAGCTGCAGCCAAGCAGAAAGTCCGTACCTGTATGATATGTTGTCAGTTTAATCCAGGTAAAAGTGTCCCGGTGGAGCAAGGTGGTTTCCAGCCTCCTGACCACCCTTTTGAAGTCCTCCAGATGGATTATATTCAGATGGAGCGATGTCGAGGTTTCAAGTATGTCCTTGTAGTTGTATGCGCTTTGTCCAGATGGACAGAAGCATATCCAGTCCCAGATTACACAGCCGCGACCACTGCTAAGCAGTTGGTTCGTGAATTCTTCCCTCGATACGGACTCCCTAGAGTCGTATATTCTGATAACGGTCAGCCATTCTCATCTGAACTCATGAAGCACGTTTCCCTGTTGTTAGGGTACCAGTGGAAGTTCCATTGTGTACGCCATCCCGAAGCAGCCGGTCTAGTCGAGAGACATAATCAGACCCTGAAAATCCGTATCGCCAAAGTTTGTAAAGAAAAGGGTGTGGACTGGCTAGTAGCTCTGCCAGTCGCTTTATTTTATATGCGCATGGTCGCACATTCCAGATCAGGTCTGTCCCCGTATGAGGTCATTTTCGGCCGCCCCCCTAACATGTGGGGTACTCCTAGACCCCGAAGTATTACCGATGTTTCATGTAATATGCTGACAGATTACCTAGCTTCCTTGATGTCTGCCCTCAACTCATGTCGTTCACAGGTTGCCGCCGCATTTCCAGACAATACCGAGGTGGCACCGCATGAAATCGTTCCAGGTTCGCTGGTGATGATCCGGAACTTTGACAGATCAAGTCCGCTGGAACCTCGTTGGAAGGAACCCCGTCAGGTCCTCCTCACCACCCGTACAGCCGTGAAGTTGGAAGGCCGGAAAGGATGGATACATCTTTCTCATGTAAAACTTTTCAATGGATTAAAACCCGTTTCTAAAAACATTTCCAAGGATTCCCAGGATTTTAAGGACTGCCGAAATATTGTTCCTAAGGACTGTCCCGCAAAAGACATTGACACAACCCCTCCCTTGGTAGAGAAAACTCCGCAGCAGGAGTATAAGCAAAAGTTAAGGTCTAGTAAAATAAGTCAGTCAGTTTGATTGTATAAGTCCTCCCCTAGGTGAAACGGTTAGACTGTTTCTGACATGTATAAAATAGACCCCCATAGTGAGAGAGTCAGTCAAAGCTCAATTCAATGTATCGTTTTTCTAAGTTTCATATTATTCATCAGCATAATGATTTCTTGCATCAGCTATGCATTTTTCCTGTATTTTTCAGTTCCTCATGTAAATAAGTCTGCTAATGTTACAGTAGAGCACACGTTTAGTGATCTGCCTCCTCACGAATATTCATACCGCCTCGCTATGCGTAACAATTCATTTATCCGCATGTTACATTACTCACACCAGACCAGCAATGCCACTAATTGTTGGGTGTGTGGTCGACTCCCCCCTTTCCAGACCCCGAAGGGAGTTCTGCCACTCTTTCCTTATCCATTCTCACATAATGGTTCATGTGGAGCATGGTCCACGTTAACGTCATCCTCAACAGATATGTCTTTTCTTAACAGTACATGTTTTCCAGACAAGCAAGGTCTCCCTCACAGAACAGGTTTAGATCTAGAAAATGAAGTGTATAATTTAGGTAATTATTCGTCGAATTTTATGGTCCTGAATGTTCAGTCTGATACTACTCCAGACTCACCTGCTATTTCAGTACTACCAGTCAAAGGCGAATTATGTGTTCGTAATTATGGTTCTGTACATGTAGGACACAGTGATTGTACTACTATTATCAAGTATAGTGACAGTGGGAAATCTATTTTTAAAGCTTCACGTCATTCTTATTTTGTTTGTGGTCAAACTGCATATGTTCATCTGCCCCCCGATTGGGAGGGAACCTGTTACATTGCCTTCCTACTGCCACCTGTTTTTCTAGCCCCACCTGACTATCATAGAAACACACATCTAGTACATACTAGACACAAGAGAAACCTCCCGATTGTCGATTATACTGAAACTGCCGCAGAGCAATTCATTGATATAGATAAAGGTGTGTTCCCTTATTTAGGTACAGTTGTAAACAGTAAGCTAATCCGTAGGTTAACAAGAACCCTTGAAGCAGTAGTAGATGAGACTGCCTCCGCTCTAGGTAACTTAACCGAAGAGCAATCCTTTATGAGAATTGTTGTGCTCCAGAATCGTCTCGTCCTTGACGTCATACTGGCCGATAGGGGCGGGGCCTGTAGAGTTCTCGGATCTAGTTGCTGCATTTTCATTCCTAATAACGCGCCGTCTGTTTATTCAGCTATAACCAGACTCCATAAAATTGCCCATCTGTTACACCAAGATCCAGGCACCTGGACATGGTCCGGTTGGTTCTGGAATATAATTTCCGCATGGGGATGGAAAGTCCTGTCCTTTCTAGGTATTGCAGTAGCGATCATATTTAGCTGCTGCCTCTGTATACAATGTGGCCCTGCGATTTGCGGCATTTGTGCTACCTCTTGTATTCCTAGTCCCAAGCCCCGTTCTAAATCCCGTTCCAAGATAATTCGAGACGAGCAAATGGTACTGTATGAAATGATAGATGGTATCATGAATATTGATGTTTCCTGATGGAAACGTAGTGACAAGGAGGGAATGTGGAAAAGTAAATTTTGCCATGTTCTGTGTCACCACGCCTCATCCATCATATGTTATGTGTGCATGACCAATATGCATATGTTATTCCTCATGTCTGATTAATGACGCAATTACAGTTGTGTCCACCTCTAGTATGCCAGTTTCCAGTCCTCGTGAATACTACGAATATCAGGCCTATGTAAAGCTACGTTGCCACGTTTCTCAGTGTGCACGTTATTCCATTATAAAGTCCCCGTTTCCAGGCCTCAACAGGGCCCGGACACTAGATTCAGCTCCTGTCTCCTGAAGCCTCGTTGAGGAGCGATACAGCCCCCACCTGTATCCTCGACCTTTCACTTGCTTCCTGCCTCGCAGTGCCCGGTGCAGCCTGGCTCTGCCTCTGAGTCTGCCAAAAGTATGTTATAGTTCCAGTTATCAGTTTAGTCCTCCTTCTCTGCATTCCTAAGCTACTGAACTGCATCAATAGTTTCCGTCATTGTCTAGCCTTCACGTCTCCATGTTAGAGAAATACTGTATTTACTGGTCATTTAATATTCTTCATCACGCACTACATGTAGAATAATGCATGGTCCAGTCTTAGAGTCAAGTTAGCTTTTCCCCTCATGACTTCTAGTTTATATCAACATGTTCCCTAAACATCAGATACTAGATAGGGTTTAGGTACATGTCGCTCCGACTCTCCAGACTTTAGTCTCTGCTCCTAGCACAGAGTTCATAGCCCCCAGCTTCTCCTAGTAACACGTCATTGCCAGTTTGCGCGCACCACCAGATTAGAGGTCCCGGCTCTTTATGTAGCCCCCTCCAATGTTTCCGCCCCATTCATGACATATTCTGTTACGTCTGCACCACATGTCTATGTATACGCCCAGTTACACCTACTTTTACTCTTATCTTTCGCGACTGCTACGCGTCACGCCTTCTGCTCCACCCACTGCTACGCCTACTGCAATGTAATGCTATGTGTTTGCGTTATGTATATATGCTCTTGTATTGTTATTAGAAGTTAGCGCGCTCATCCCAGATCTAGCCCCGGCAGCTGCCGGGCCCCTGTCTATGCAGGTTGTCCTGATCCTGTCCTTATGCTGTAATAAACCTGCAAAACTCCTACTACCTCGAATCTTGACTCTTATTTATTGAGCTATCTGTTATGATATATGCCTAGTCAAAAATAGGGTATTATTTATTTATTTACCACAGTAAGAACTACTGCTCATGCAAAATTGACTTGTCCATTGTCTCCGGCTCGAGCAGCTGCAAGTACTGCCACTGGTCCTTCACCTATAACCCAGCCCACTCCTCCACCCCCCCACCCCTTCCCAAAGTCTTGCCGCCCTTTACAGGCGGTTTGATAAACGCTCGGTCCATGTGTAAACATAGTCAAGACATTCACGACCTCATCGTAGACTCTGATCTTGACTGCCTTCTGATCACCGAAACCTGGCTAGCGGAGGACTGCAACCCAGACATAGCCTGCACCCTACCCCAGGGATATTCCTTTTTTAGACAAGACAGACCGAAAGGAAGAGGGGGAGGCGTCGCAATCATACTGAAAAATACCTACACCTGTCACACGTTTAACTTAGACCCCTTAACCAACACTGAAGGTTTGGGTTTTTCTATTAAACTCAGTCAATCCTCCTCTTTCTCAGGTGGTTTGATCTACCGTCCTCCCGGAAACGCTTCCAAATTCCTAGACTCCCTGAGCGACTCTCTGGGCCACTTCCTACTCCGTTACCCTCATTTCACTCTTCTTGGGGATTTTAATTTACTCCTTGAGTCCTTATCCGACTCTCAAACTAATAGCTTCCTACAGACCCTTGAAATTTTTAATCTTCAACAAAGTGTCACTTTGCCAACCCATTCACTAGGACACACCCTCGATGGTGTATGCTCTAATTTCCCTTCACTCATCACCTTACCTCCTCTTCCCTTGATATGGACAGACCACAGTTTAATCCCTTTCCATATCACCAAAGTACACCCTCAAACCATCAACAGAATAAAACCACATCGCGTCAATTCCGTCAACTGGAAAACAGTACAAGAAAACCTTACTCTTAACCCCATCCCTCAATCTCAGTCCCCCGTCTTATCTGGTAACATCGAAATAGACGCAAAACTCTTCAACAATTGGATTTCACAAGAAGTCAAAATACGGGACCCCACCAACCGCCCCTGTAGATCCCATAAAATAACCAAAACCAACGCCCCTTGGTTTACCCCTGCTCTAGCTACCGCCCACCTACTCTGCAGGAAAGCCGAGCGTAAATGGCGCAGAACTTACGACAACGACGACCGCCTTTCTTTTATCCAACAAAGGAAAAACTACTTCTCCGATATCAAATCGGCTAAGAAAATCTTCTACGTCAATGCCATTAACAAAGCTAGTCACAAACAAAAAACTTTGTTCTCAATAGTCAAATCATTTACCCAGCCCAAAGCACTTCAACCCGAAATTCCCCCTTCCCAAGATTTTTGCGACAAGATATCAGATTTTTTTGACGAAAAAATCGCCGCCATCCAAAAACACTTCCCCCCTCCTCATACGCCTCCAGGACCTTCTATTTCTGACCAACTAGATTCCTCAGTTGGTGGACTTAAAAACTTCACCCCTGTCACCCTTGCGCAAACCAGAGAAGCTATTCTATCATGTAAGTCCGGTTCCCCCGCCGACCCCTGCCCCCCCAAGATTCTCCACCAACTCATAGATGTGGTGAATCCTACCATTAATGACATAGTCAATTCGTCTCTTAGTACCGGATCTGTCCCTCGCATTTGGAAAATGGGAGTAGTTAAACCTCTCATGAAGAAGGCTAACAAATCCCCGACGGACCTGACCAATCTCCGCCCGATCACTCTTCTACCGGCTTTGGGAAAAATAACAGAACAGTTGGTACATAGAGAACTCAAAACCTATCTGGACGCTTAGAATATACTCCACCCGCAACAATCGGGCTTTCGTCCCAAACACTCGACCGAAACAGCTCTGATTGAATTATCAGATACAATCAAACTGCTGCAAGACCAGAGGAAGAAGGCTATTCTTATTCTTCTCGACCTCACAGCAGCATTCGACACCATATCCCACTCAATCCTGATAAACAGACTGACGGACATAGGGATTTCAGATACTGCCCTAGCATGGATTAAATCATTCCTTACTGATAGGTGCCAAACTGTCGCTCTTGGCCCCTTTCAATCCAAAGAGAAAAAGGTCCCCTCAGGAGTACCCCAAGGCTCCATCCTGAGTCCCCTTCTCTTCAATATCTACCTCATCCCCCTCCTATCCCTGATTGAATCATTCGGCATACCGGTAACCTCGTATGCCGATGATACACAGCTGATTGCACCCCTACAGGACAACTCAACCACAGCTCAATCTTAAAAACTGTTTAACAGCGGTCTTCCACTGGATGGACACTAACCATCTTAGATGCAATTCTAGCAAAACAGAGATCCTCCCCATCGGAAAGAACACCTCCTTCTGCCCAGCCCTCTGGTGGCCGGATAACTCTGTCGCCCCTCCCCAGACCGTAACAACAGCCAGAAACCTTGGCGTACTTTTTGACTCAGATCTCTCATTCGACCAGCACGCCAGGAATGTCACCGACAGATGCTTTGGAATAATAAAATCTCTAAAAAAGTTTTTCGACTTTCTGCCACTGGACGCCAGGAAAACAGTAACAGTAGCCCTCATAATCTCACGCCTGGATTACTGCAACGGCCTCCTGGCAGGGACAAAAAAGTCTACTCTGACCAAACTTCAAAGCGTTCTTCATACGGCCGCCCGACTGGTTTTAAAATTACCCCGTAAATCATCTGCCTCTACAGCCCTTAGATCCCTGCATTGGCTTCCCCTCCATAAAAGAATACTTTTCAAAATTCTTACTATTGCCTTCCGGGCGTTTAACACCACTGGCCCGAAATATCTAATCAGACGTTTCCCCCACTACATTCCGACTCGTCTCCTCCGCTCTGCCCATGACAACCTCATGTCCCCTGCCAGGTACAACTTGAAGATGAAAGGTGGAAAAACGTTAAGCTTCCTGGCCATTAAAGCTTGGAATAACATGCCCAAACACCTGAGACAACAAACCCTTGAGAAACCCTTCAGACATCTCCTAAAGACTTGGATCTTTAACCTCCCCGATGACTGGACTAAAGCCGCCATCTAGCCCCCGTCAACCTCCAACACTGGGCTCCAGGAATCTTAGCGCCATGATGCTCCCTCCGGAGCGAACGTTGCGCTTTAGAAATACCCCATCAAATATCAAATATCAAATATCAAATAAAAAGCCCTTCTTTGCTTTCTATACCTACCTTCTGTACCTGATCTGTTAGTGTCGGGCACAGGCTTGTGTACCACACTGGTTTAACTGTGGAAGGTATTCTTTGTGTTTTAACTAAATGTTTATTGAGTAAACTTGGAAGACCGCTGTCCGGCTGGACATGTCGCTCATAATATAGATTGACTCTGTCTATATTCATTTTTTCGTTCGTATTCCTTGAATGCATGGGACCACTGTTACATAAACAAAACACTGGAAGGTTCGTGGCACGTTGCTGAAGCAGCTGGCACACATTTTCACTTTAGAAAGCCTACCCCCACTCTTGGTATTCTTTTGATTTTTTTTAAACTTTCTTTATTGAAAAAACAAGCATTATACAAGCTGAGAGCACTTAGTAACTAAATGCATAAATACATAAAGCATGACCAGAAGTTAGAAGATCAATAGAATATCACTATAAACCAGGGGGAGGGTCCAGAGGATGGACCTGCACAACCATCAAAGCAGTCCGTCAGGGACCCTTGGACAAAAAGACAAAAAGACGGGGGAAGTGGTCAACAGACCTTGGCAGAGGGTCAGGGAGGAGGGCTCAGTAGAATGGGGAAGTGAGGCGGGATACCAGAATGGTGGCCCGTAAGGGCATCAAGAAGGTATGGGGTCAACATGCAGCAGGGAGAAAGGTCAAGCAGCCTGCAGCAGGATAACCCAGCAGTCAGACTGCACAGCAAGAGGCCTGTATGAACCAGCCATGTTTTGAGATAATGACGCTGTGCGGGCCCTCTCCATGGATATTCCAGGAAGTGGGGCATGGGGAAGCCAAGGAGACGAGTCAGGGTATGGGGTGGGTAGTGGGTCAAGAGGTGACCAGAAGCCTCAAGGGCATGGGGGTGCTACCAGGAGGGGGGGCAGATAGTAGAAAGGGTGTGGATAAGGTGTCTCAGAGAATGCCCCGCCATATGTCCAGGAATATGTCATAGTGGTCAGTGAGCCAATGATCCTCTCAAAAAGCACCCACCTTAAAAATTTGTGCAGCCGGTCCTCAGATATTGGTTAAGAGGGTGAGCTCCAAACTCTAAGGATACAGATCTTGGTGGTGGCCAGGGCCATGAACAACCACCTGGCCTGTTGGTTCGTGATGGCTGGACATTGGACAAAGTCCTGGAGGAGAGCAGTCTGCAGTTGCAATGCCCCAGCGAGAGGCACTGTATGTTTAGTTGTTGTGGAGACAGAGGACCAGCAGGGCATTCCCAGAAAAGGTGAACGAAGTCCCCCTCCATTGAGCTGCACTGCCATCACATTGCAGGCGGGTAAAGGGAAGACCTACTGATCCGGAAAGGCAACCAATAACAACAATGCAGTACCTTGAAATAACTGAATTTGTGATGGACCTCCCTGAGATACTTAGCATGGTCAGTGAGCAGATCTCCCCAGTCTGCCTTTGAGTATGTAACCTTAAATCTGTCCATACACTAATCCCGCAGAGAGCGGGCCAGCGGAATAGAGTATAGGATTTCCACCAAGATCTGGTAGACCATGGATACCATTCCTTTATAACTGTTCCATTTCTGGAGATAGTCCATCAGTGGTGAAGAAGGCAGGTGTAGTGGGGGACAGCCCAAGGTGTGACAGAGACGGCATTGCAAGTGATGGTAGTCCCAAAAGTGGCTTGCGGGGAGGCTGTACTGTTCCTGAGCCTCTGTAAAGGATTTTTAGGCCCTGTCATTGACCTGGCCACAGAGGTGGAAGAGACCCTTGGATTCAAATGTTGGCCAGTTGGGATCCGACCCCTGATCAACAAAGAGGTGTTAAACCACAAAGGGGCCTGTGCATAAATGGTGAGGCGATCCTCAGCAACAGGTGAGCCTTTAGCCAGGCCCGGATCGTGGTGACCAGAATAGGATGGGATTATAAGCAATCTGGGCACGTCTTCAGTTTGCAACATTATAATACCCCTGAGGTGACCCAGGGGCAGCCAACTGGGCTTGCCCAGGGTAGTATGTATAAAATATTTAAGAGGCGCCAACTTAGATGCGGCCCAAGTAGCAACGAACATTTGGTAGTCGCATACTGCCCTGTTCAGTGGCAGCATAGAGCTTCTATAGCCTCAATCTTGGCTACCGGCCCCCACAGAAATATTTTTTACATTTTCTCCAGAGCGTTCAGCAATCGGGCCAGAAAGAGGGAGGTGGAGCATTGTAACGTAGTTTAATTGGGGCATCACATTCATTTTGAGTATTTGCCTGTTCCCCCAGAGGGAGAGGCTAGCCTTGGACCAGCGGGCCATATCAGTCTTTATGCTTGTGTATGGGGTTTGGTTTCTATTCCACCATATTACAGAGACCCGGGGTGACTTCAATTCCATGGTTTCTCATGGAGGAGGACCATTTAAAAGGCAGGCCTGCAAAGACAGTAAAAGATGTCTGGTCCATGAGGGGCAGGTCTTTGCTTTTACCCCAGGTTATCCTATACACTGAGAGAGAAGAGAAATGTGTGATCAAAGTGATAAGGACCTGCAGTGAGGGTTACCAGAATATTATTGGCATACATAGTGGGTTTGCGCTCCCCACTAAAGAGGGGAATGCTGTGAATTTCAGGAGAAGTGCAAATAGTGATTGCCGGGGGTTTCAGAGTCAGAATTAAGAGTGGACCAAGGCCAACCCTGCCTAGTATCCCTGCGGAACTTGAAGAGGGCGGAGGCATGGCTGCTGCAGGTAACTATGGCTATGGGGTGATAGTACAGCCTCTAGATCCGAAACATTGGACTCATCCCACAGTGGTGCAGTACTTGTGAAGGTAATCTCACTCAACCCAGTCGAAAGCTTTCTCAGCATCCAGAGATACCACAAGCTTTTTGTCCTCGTCATGTTCAGCTCTCCAAAGGATGTGGACAGAATACAGAGGTGGGACGCTGGCGTTCGATGGGGGACAAACCCAATGTGGCCCTTGTTTACCAAGGAGAGGATTACTCACTTAAGCGTATTGGCCAACACTTTAGCTATTATTTTTATGTCAACATTTAACAATGAGATCTGGCAGTAGCTGGAACAACTCAAGAGATCTTTGCCTGGTTTTGAGAGAAGGGTAATGGTGGCCCTGTTAGCTTCTGAAAGGGTGATATGCGGCTATGCATCTTCACAATATGCCTTGTGAAGCAAGAGAGCTAAAATGTCTTTGTGTACCTTATTGTATTCAGATGGATAATGACCCAGCCCCGGGATTCTGCCATAGGGTAAAAAATCATTCGCCTCAAGGATATCTTCTGGGGTGATGTTGGCATCTAAAGTCAGTCTCTGGCCTGCCAAGAGGTCCGGTGTCACGTTGGGCGCTAGAAAGGCCGTAATACCTTCGGAAGTGGTGTCAGAGGAGTAAAGGACCTTGTAGGAAGTTCTAAAGCACTCTCAGATGGCCAGCTTGTGGGTGACAAGCTGGCCGCCATCCCGACAGATGGCCAGTATGCCATGCGAGGAGTCCTGCTGCCTCAGCTGCACTGCCAGAAGACGGCCTAGCTCTATTTATGCTTGTAAAGATGCTGCTTAAGACAGAACAGAACAGTTTCACTTTAGAGGTATACAGTGTGTTATGTTTGTTCTTGTCCCCCAGCACTGCCAGCACTGTAGCCTAGGAGTGGGATCATGAATATTGGGCAGTGAGGGAGGCTTGTGCGATGCCACATGCTTCTGTCTGGGAGGTGTATAGGTAGAGTCCCTCAAGCGCCAGGACGCCCCTTCGCTGGGGCAGCTGTGCGCGGTACAAATAATAATAACATAACATAACAAACATAACATAACAGATCAGCAGTTTCCAGGTATCCGTCAAAGAGAAGTCTCAATCCAGCTCATAGAGAAGGCTCATAGAGAAGGCTCCTGTCTGTAGTGGTGTGGTGCAAGGGCTGGTCAGATTTATTAATGAAGAGATCAAGGACCATGTTTCAATCACCCCCCAATAGAAGTTTTGTTTTGAAGTGCTGTTGGATGATCCTTGTGAGAGCAGCATCAGTGGGATTCTTGGAATGGATTGGGTGTATATGGAACTGATAAGAAGGACCCGGTTGTGTATGAAGACCTTAATGAGGATAAAGTGGCTGTGTGGGTCATGCCAAACACAAAGGGTAATGGCCTGGAAATGCTTAGCTAGCAATGTGGTGACACCTCCCTTGTGGTAAAGTTTGTTAGAGGGAGCTTCCTACGCCCCAGGCTGAACTTTTCACCCATGGTATTCTCTTCTCGCCCAAACACATCGGAGCTATTGACTCTCCCCATCTGATATATGAGCTTCCTTCAGGAGAACTATGTTGGGCTTTAGGGAACGAGTATAACTGAAAATCTTATGGCGTTCCGTGTAGTGGGTGAAACCGTTCGCTTTCAATGAGATCACCGTTAGGTGCCAGTGTGAGGCCATACACCTGTACAGGTAGTGTCTGCGAAGGACGCTGGAGGGAAGGAAACCTTGGGCCTGGAGAAAAGAGGAAGCGCCGGCAGGGCCTGTGGTGGGACCCAGGTCCATGTCCACGATCTTGGAGTTCCATCTTTTTTTGTCATTGGTGATCAGCATTATTGCCGGATCCAGGAGGTCATAGCAAATGTCAAGTTGATAAACATTAGGGCCCATCTGGAGAAAGCATTTCTGTTTCCGGGGTAAAATCTTGTGACAGCAACATTCAATGGCCTTCATGTAGAAAGGAACCATTCTTTTTCACTGCTTGGATCACTTGCCTGGTCTGTTAGTGTCTCAGGAAGCATGAGATGATCTGCCTTGGACCCTCATGGAGTGGTGGTCTGTGAACTCCACGGAAAAATTTAAGGACAGGCTGGAAATCGGCCATCAGGAGGCAAGCCAAGAATCCCATGATGTTATCACCTTTCAGCTTTTTCGGCACCCCTGATATCCGTTGTTGTCCCTACAGGACCAATCTGCCAGCCACCCAATTTTCTTCTGGAGGTGATCTTGTTCCCAGTCAATAGAGGCCGCTATTTTTTCGATGATCTGGTCCAGGCGGGATTCAGCCATGGGCAGCCTGGCATTGATGGAGGCAATGTCCTGCTGGATGCTCTGTGTGTCCACCAAGAGTTTGAAGGTGTTCTCCGCCACCTCCAACTGCATGGTCTTGAGAGTTATGAGTTCCCGCAGAATGACAACCAGGGCTGAGTTTAAGAAAGAATCTGCATCTGCATCTTTCTCCCACTTGGGCTGTTTCCCAGTCACTGCTCTGTGAACTGGAGCTGCTTCGTGGATTTCAACACAGAGGAAGGGAGGCCAAGGTGAACAGGGATGATCAAAGCCCAGGACTCTGTGGTGAGGAGGACAATGGGACTCAGCAGTGGCCCAGGTCTAAAGCCACAAATTAGTGCAGGTGTGGTGGAATGCAGCACCTAAGTATACCAAGCAAGGTGGTGCCCCCAGGCAGCATCTCGGGGGAGGGGCGGAATCAGCACCCCAATGGAATCCCCATCCAGGTCCTAGAAGGTGCTGTAGCCTACAGTCTCCTGTGTATCTGTATGCTGGCAGTGCCACCGCATCAGTAGACTCCAGGCAGTGCTGGAGCAAAGAATCTGGCCCCCCGGGAGAGGGAGGACAAGTAGAAAAGTCTATGGAGCAGCGTGCCAGAGTCAGGGGGCCACATGGCCTGGGAGAGGCTCTGTCGTTATGGCAAGGAAGTGAGTGGGCTCACACTTCCTGTTCACAGGTGCACCAGCTCTGGCACAAAACTAGACAAAAGACACATATATATATATATCAGATGGGGAGAGTGTCCCCCCTGTGTCCAGCCCCTCCTCTGGGAGGACCCATAAGTCATCCTAATCTCTTTCTTAGGGTATAAAAGGGCTTACCTATGGGTGGGTCCTAAGATTCAACATGGGACAAGACTTAAGCCTGAAAACACGTCACTCATCGATCGTCTGGACACTTGGACTTCGCTGGACTTTGCCTGGAATGGAAACTGCATCACGGAAGACTCTTCTTCATCGTCCGTGCCTGTGCGTCTTCCAGGATGTTCAATAGACAGACATGTGGACATCAAGAACAACCAAAGTAATCTCCCTTGGGGTGAAGGAGTCACTCCCCTGCATTGGCAGGCACTGCAACAAAGCCGACCGGTCTGCTGCTCCTGAAGTCCCACAGACTTCGAAAGGCTCAGCAACACAGGTGGTGGTTCTACAACTCGCTCGAGGCCTGACCTGTCCTCTCTGCAATGTTGCGGCCAGTATCCCTCAAAGGAACTGCTGGGACAAAACCCCTGTGCACCGTGTTGACTTGCCATTGCCAAGGCTTGTTGGATCTGCACTCCAGAGATCTTCAGGCTATAAGAAGCTGCAGCCTCCAGCATCTCTTCCTGCCAGGATGTCCTCATCGCATCCTCTGCACTGAGGGCCTTCTTCTTTGGTGAGCTGCTCGAGGTCTTCTTGCTACTCCTGTGCCTTCAGCCTATGAGTCCTCTCAAGGGTCTTCTATTGCTTCAATGGGCTCCCCTGTTTTCTGGTCCCAACGTTGCTCCTTCATCATTGTCCATGTATGTTGCTGCTACCAAGGCTTCTTCATGCACCTTTCGGACACCGACCCCATGGTTTTCGACTTCTAATGTGGGACAGCTAGTGAACGGCTCCTGGTCTTCCTCAGCATCACCTGGTCCTCACAGTTGCAGCGACAAGGTCACCATCATCACTCCTGTATCTTCGGTCATTGGTGGTCACTGCTCTTCCATGTCTCCTGGTCAGTTACGAGTGTCATAGACCTGTCTGGATTAGTGCAAGGTGCGTCACTCAAATACTTGTGCACCATATAGTAAGCCAGCCTCATACAGATGGCATACTCGACCTTAGACTAAATACTTAATGAACTGAAGGCAATTAAAAGGTTTCTTGAGTCAGTGGAGCAGGCAATAAGTGACTCCAATAGAGAACTAGGAGGGATTAATGCGGTGGAACAAGCCTTGCTTTCATCTGGAATTAATGACACCTTGAAACCTTTCATTCTTGAATTGATGGTATATACCCTGTACCACAGCTACTTTGAACACGACCAAACCTGGTACTTACAAATGTCCGGAATGGCTATGGGGAATTGTGCGGCTCCCACCTACGCGAACCTACACATGGGCAATTTCGAACATAACTACATATATCAAAACAGAATTTGGACGGACAACCTTAAGCTTTACACACGTTACATCGATGACCTACTTTTTATTTGGAAAGGCTCCCAAGAGAGTTTAGAACTGGCTTTAGCGGATCTCAATACCAAAGATGATCGCATAGACTTCACCTGGAATATCAATCACCAAGAGATTGCTTTTTTGGATGTCCTCATCCAAATAACCCCACAAGGTATACAGACAGACCTGTACAGGAAAACTACAGACCGCAACAATGCGTTATTGTACAGTAGCTTTCACTGTGACTCTCTCAAAAGACATTTGCCCTATAGCCAGATGCTGAGAGTGACCAGGATCATCTCCGATCCCAACACCAGAATGAACCAAATTACAGACATGGCATCCAGATTTCAACGGAGAGGATACCCAGAGACCATCCTTAAAGAAGCCACGGATCGAATATCCAGCACTTCCAGGACAGACGCCCTCATGAGCAAACCTAAAACAGAAAGCCAGAGAATGGTATTAGTTTCAAGGTACTCAACCTCAAGCAACCAGTATAAACAGATCATCATGAAACACTGGCGTATCCTGTCATCGGAACCGGATTTCGGTGACCTCTTTCACGATCCCCCGATCTTTGCCTATACCAGGCCTATGAACTTTAAGGAAATTCTATCCAAGCCCCCTGCTGTAAACACATCTATCGTTCACACTGGCACTCGACCATGTTACCATTGCAGTAACTGTAACAATGTAATCAAAGGCAACATGGTTTGCCACCCAATGAGAGGGTTTAACATCAAACTGAACGTTGATGCTACATGTGACTCGTCTAACTTAATTTACCTCCTGAAGTGCCCATGTGGCAAAACATATGTGGGAAAAACAAGCAGGAAGATAAAGACAAGGTTGAACGAACACAAGTCCAACATTAGGACTAAGAACACTAAATCGAATATTGCCATTCATTTCAATGAAGCAAACCACAATGTATCTCAGCTTAAATATATGGTCCTCGAGATCGTCCAACGAAAAGAAGGCAGAGATAATAATAAGGCGTTACTACAAAGAGAAACAGCCTGGATGTACAGGCTACAATCACAGAAACCTTTTGGTCTTAATGACCGGACTGAGCTAAGTTGCTATCTGTAATGCTGCCCGTGGGCACCTTTTGATGCACTGTGACGCTGTCTTGCTGATTGCTTTTGTCAATGTCATTTTTTCTCATCTTTTTATGTATCCGTGGCAGGGAGTCTTTTTCCCCATTCCCCCCTCCAAGATGGCCACCCCCTATCCCTCTTGATTTGACCCATCCACATTGCACTAAGTCCCTTTTTTGTTTCCCTCACCGTTTCACCCTCCCTCTAAACTCCGCGTTTACCTCGCGGAGTTTCACCTTCACGGATCGCATTTGCCGCTCCCGCTAATGAGACAGACCTGGTAAGTGTATTGGCGCTACCCCTTCCCGCTACTTTCTCTTGAGCGAACCCCCGTTACTAGGTTGAAACCCAGCGACCCGTATGCTAATTGACGGGATCGCTTTTGGTTAATATAGTTACGCATGCCTGCTATCGAAGCTCTCCCGAGCTTCCACGTTCATAATGTCACCCTCCAAGCGATCTCCGCTCACAACCTTCCAGGTTGAAACTCGAGCACATCTCATTTTGATCTCTGACATTTTTGAACCCGCACTCCCACAGCCGGTCATTACTGTAACCATTTTCATCGTTCTTTATTATGCACGCACTTTTGACTTTTCGAGTAACCCTTTATTTAATTTCTACAGTCTTTCTTTTCCCTCGTCACCTCGCCATGTAGAACCAATGTCAAATTATTCTTTCATGCACTGAAATGTATTGTATTTTTTTATTTTTTTATTTTCCATGACATTGATTTGGCAATATATCCTCTTTTGTTTTAGAGCTCCTTGAGAAAGGACACCATTGTCCGAAATGCATCGGAGCTATGTACAGTTTCAGACGATATAAACTGATGGTCTGCCAATTCATATGAATATAATATGAACTACTGCTAATGATTAACCTGGATTAAAAACCTACTTGAAACTTTCAACATTTGGAACTTTATTGGTTTAAACTGCTTGGAAACCACTGTGTTGTCTTACCACACACAGCTCCACATAAGTGTGCCCATCACAGGGATGCGCCTACACCCTTGTAGCGCACTCAACCCTTCAACCATTTAGGACGTACCTTGAACAGTTACGCCACCTGTAGGAGCACCTTCACCTTGATACTTCGTTTACCCTCCTAGAAGCTTCAATATACACGCGGTGCGCCACGCCCATCCCATTTGGTATATTTTCCCTCACTGTTCTCAGGGCAGGCAGCACGCACCTGACAACATGCAGTATGAAGAAATATCTAAATCGACAGAAGCTCGAGCTGAAACTTTAGTTTTTGACACAGATGCAACAGAGAGGATATACGCTTTGATTAGCGATGATTTAACACAAACCGCGACCAGCAGAACAAAGGAACAATGCATCAAGCAACTATTATATTTGTCAAGACGCCGAATCAACCAGAAGCTACACGCCAGTACTCTGATTAAATATCATAAGGTACTCCGCATTCCCCGTGGCCTACGGATTGCATTGAAACCGTCACTCTGTAAGAACTCCAAGACATTCATTGAGAGGTGGAATGCAATTTTAAATAAGTGCAGCCTTGACTTGATCTTGTTAATTGTGGAGGAATTGTCTGGCATTCTAACTGAACTCACCCATGAGATAACAACTCTTGAAAGTGAATTAAAAGAACTGAGTACCCCTGAAGAACTAACTGCGACACTAGAAGAGATCTCAGCTCAACTGGACAGACATACAAAAGAAATAAACGAACGGAAGATACGCAAATTCAGGCGGGACACCCTGGACTATAAGTTAGGGGAGGTATATACGTGGGCTGATGTTTATGCCCAGCGCTGCAGAAATAAACCTTATAACCCAAACACGGACACCTCATCTTCTGGGAGTGACAACACCAACAGACCTCCAAGAAGAACACCCGCAGGACCATCCACGTCTGCCCAAGCATCTAGTGAAGCACCTCCAACTCAGAATATTGATTTAACCACCACTGAGTCTTTTTTAGGGGAAGGTTCAGACAAAACCGCAGACCCCGACGGGGGAAGAGGGCTGGAAAAAGGCAACGGAGAAATCCAACAACCCTCAAAGACCAACAAGAAAACCAGGAAGCACCGCTAGTGATCAACATCTCGAATACCCACTTGACCGATCATGAAACTAGGATTCTTCAAAAAGGCATGACTTTTGTTCCTACCAGTGACACCAACCTCCTTGAACTGGACGTTAGTACGTTCAAACTCACAAGGAAACTTCGTCTCAAACACTTTTTTGAAAAGGTTCTAGATCCCACCACTAATCCTAAACCTGACCAACTTATGGGTTTACGACCCTCCAGTACCTTCATACCACCTGTCAGCCACAAAAGTATTGACACGTTCGAAACTTTAGTCAAACAAGACATCTCTAAGATCAACTTTCGCAAAAAGACTCATAAGAACATCACCATTAAAGATATGGACACTCTTAAAAACATTGCAAAAAACCCTGCTATAAAATGTGTGAAAGCTGATAAAGGAGGCGCCCTCGTCATCCTTAACACTGATCTTTACAGGCAGAGAATAACAGAACATGTCATGGACTGCAATGTTTACTTACCCCTAGAAGGTAACCCCACGAATGAATACAAAATGGAATTATTGTCCATTGTCAACAAAGCTACAACTGATGGAGTCATTGAAGAAAGAACTAAGAGATATCTTGTCACAGAACATCCACGGAGTCCATCGATAACCATGCTCCCTAAGATACACAAAAACTTGTTGGACCCACCATTCCGTCCAATTGTTTCGACTAGAGGATCAATTCATGAACCTACTGGCAAATTCATAGACCGTTATTTGCAACCTATGGTTCAAAATTTACCTAGCTACATCAAAGACACCACACAACTGCTAAACAAACTATTGACCATGGAATTTTGTGAAAACGAGAAACTGATCCTTTGCACGGTCGATGTGAGAAGTTTGTATACCTCCATCCCGCACGAAGGAGGGATTAATGCGGTGGAACAAGCCTTGCTTTCATCTGGAATTAATGACACCTTGAAACCTTTCATTCTTGAATTGATGGTATATACCCTGTACCACAGCTACTTTGAACACGACCAAACCTGGTACTTACAAATGTCCGGAATGGCTATGGGGAATTGTGCGGCTCCCACCTACGCGAACCTATACATGGGCAATTTCGAACATAACTACATATATCAAAACAGAATTTGGACGGACAACCTTAAGCTTTACACACGTTACATCGATGACCTACTTTTTATTTGGAAAGGCTCCCAAGAGAGTTTAGAACTGGCTTTAGCGGATCTCAATACCAAAGATGATCGCATAGACTTCACCTGGAATATCAATCACCAAGAGATTGCTTTTTTGGATGTCCTCATCCAAATAACCCCACAAGGTATACAGACAGACCTGTACAGGAAAACTACAGACCGCAACAATGCGTTATTGTACAGTAGCTTTCACCGTGACTCTCTCAAAAGACATTTGCCCTATAGCCAGATGCTGAGAGTGACCAGGATCGTCTCCGATCCCAACACCAGAATGAACCAAATTACAGACATGGCATCCAGATTTCAACGGAGAGGATACCCAGAGACCATCCTTAAAGAAGCCACGGATCGAATATCCAGCACTTCCAGGACAGACGCCCTCATGAGCAAACCTAAAACAGAAAGCCAGAGAATGGTATTAGTTTCAAGGTACTCAACCTCAAGCAACCAGTATAAACAGATCATCATGAAACACTGGCGTATCCTGTCATCGGAACCGGATTTCGGTGACCTCTTTCACGATCCCCCGATCTTTGCCTATACCAGGCCTATGAACTTTAAGGAAATTCTATCCAAGCCCCCTGCTGTAAACACATCTATCGTTCACACTGGCACTCGACCATGTTACCATTGCAGTAACTGTAACAATGTAATCAAAGGCAACACGGTTTGCCACCCAATGAGAGGGTTTAACATCAAACTGAACGTTGATGCTACATGTGACTCGTCTAACTTAATTTACCTCCCGAAGTGCCCATGTGGCAAAACATATGTGGGAAAAACAAGCAGGAAGATAAAGACAAGGTTGAACGAACACAAGTCCAACATTAGGACTAAGAACACTAAATCGAATATTGCCATTCATTTCAATGAAGCAAACCACAATGTATCTCAGCTTAAATATATGGTCCTCGAGATCGTCCAACGAAAAGAAGGCAGAGATAATAATAAGGCGTTACTACAAAGAGAAACAGCCTGGATGTACAGGCTACAATCACAGAAACCTTTTGGTCTTAATGACCGGACTGAGCTAAGTTGCTATCTGTAATGCCGCCCGTGGGCACCTTTTGATGCACTGTGACGCTGTCTTGCTGATTGCTTTTGTCAATGTCATTTTTTCTCATCTTTTTATGTATCCGTGGCAGGGAGTCTTTTTCCCCATTCCCCCCTCCAAGATGGCCACCCCCTATCCCTCTTGATTTGACCCATCCACATTGCACTAAGTCCCTTTTTTGTTTCCCTCACCGTTTCACCCTCCCTCTAAACTCCGCGATTACCTCGCGGAGTTTCACCTTCACGGATCGCATTTGCCGGTCCCGCTAATGAGACAGACCTGGTAAGTGTATTGGCGCTACCCCTTCCCGCTACTTTCTCTTGAGCGAACCCCCGTTACTAGGTTGAAACCCAGCGACCCGTATGCTAATTGACGGGATCGCTTTTGGTTAATATAGTTACGCATGCCTGCTATCGAAGCTCTCCCGAGCTTCCATGTTCATAATGTCACCCTCCAAGCGATCTCCGCTCACAACCTTCCAGGTTGAAACTCGAGCACATCTCATTTTGATCTCTGACATTTTTGAACCCGCACTCCCACAGCCGGTCATTACTGTAACCATTTTCATCGTTCTTTATTATGCACGCACTTTTGACTTTTCGAGTAACCCTTTATTTAATTTCTACAGTCTTTCTTTTCCCTCGTCACCTCGCCATGTAGAACCAATGTCAAATTATTCTTTCATGCACTGAAATGTATTGTATTTTTTTATTTTTTTATTTTCCATGACATTGATTTGGCAATATATCCTCTTTTGTTTTAGAGCTCCTTGAGAAAGGACACCATTGTCCGAAATGCATCGGAGCTATGTACAGTTTCAGACGATATAAACTGATGGTCTGCCAATTCATATGAATATAATATGAACTACTGCTAATGATTAACCTGGATTAAAAACCTACTTGAAACTTTCAACATTTGGAACTTTATTGGTTTAAACTGCTTGGAAACCACTGTGTTGTCTTACCACACACAGCTCCACATAAGTGTGCCCATCACAGGGATGCGCCTACACCCTTGTAGCGCACTCAACCCTTCAACCATTTATGACGTACCTTGAACAGTTACGCCACCTGTAGGAGCACCTTCACCTTGATACTTCGTTTACCCTCCTAGAAGCTTCAATATACACGCGGTCCGCCACGCCCATCCCATTTGGTCTAATAGAGAACTAAACAGAATATACACAACAAAGAATAGACCAGGCACCAGACTAGGGCGCAGACATTTGGTGGACCAACAAAGCGTGGTGCAGGTGGAGGTATCAAAAGAATTGTGTGTGGGAGAGGCTATATTGGTCTTGCATTCCCTTATAGGCCATCATTGTCCCCCCTTGGTGGATGTCTCACAAGTATGTGACTCTTATCCTGTCCCATCGGGTGAACCCTAAAGGATTTGACACCTGCCTGAGCCAGGTACCCTGACGCAATATTGTCACGTTGATTGCGCCCCATTTTCACTACCTGTTTGGGATTATCCCAACCCGTTTTCCAAAATACCTGCTATCTAATCTAAACAGTATGATCAAAGACTTTCTGGAAGGACAAAATACTGTGTCTTAAAATGAACAAGCTGCAGGTAGATATGACCTTTGATGAGTTGCGCTTGCCTGATATGGCACTTTAGCATTAGATACACCATTTGTCACGTTAGGTATACTACTTTTCCAAGGATTTGAAAAGGTCTGTCTTTGTGATAATTGAACAACATCTTATAGGAAGGATAGCTTATCATATCCTACTGTACAGATGCATAGCAACAGTAGAAAGCAGAGCGAACTCAGTCCTCTTGGAAATGACCCAAACATGGGCCTCCACCCACAAGCAGTTACATGTCATTGCATACTCATATACCAATAGCAAGATTTAGCACAGCAGAGCAATCCAAATCCACAACACACTTGATTGGAAAGAATGATGGGGCAAGGCTATTGCTACAGTAGGACAACTGCTAGAAGGTAAAGATCTGCCATCTTTTGCAGATTGGCAAGACAAATTTCCAAAACGGAATTAGCTTTAGTGGAAGCATTGTTTATAAAAGGTACTCTTACCATTTTCCGACCCTAGTCATAGATGATCAGTGCATGAATATCTACAGAGATGGAGTTCTCAATCAAGGGTTGTTTCTAGGCTGTGCAAAACTCTGTTAGAAGAACTTAATGTCCATCCTCTTTGAACATATCTACGGGTAAAATGACAAAACAAGTTGGGAAAAGAATATTCTGGAACCAAATGGCTTGAACTGTTCGATAACCATGATAAAAGCCACAGGGAGGCGAGACCAACATTTATCTCCTACAGAATATTGCATGATTGGCACTGGACTCCTCAGAAGCTGCACCTGCTCAATCTAAATCATTTGAGGGGATGAACTCACCCCACCCCACTTTATAGTACAACTCGTTCATACTCCAAGATTTAGTTATGGAAGTTGCTAACTGAAGATCCAAACGGAAAGGGACTGGTGTAGAATCTTAAATGCTACCTGGCACAACTGCACAACTTTTGTTTCTTTGAAAGTAGGCGCCCATGTACCAGGAAATAGCCAATGCTTGTCTCCACACCATGGATACATAGTCTCTCCCTCTCTGATGATAAAGTCATCAAGGATCTACTAGTCAGTGATCGGACATCAATTCTTCCAGGACCTCTCTTTAATTAGCATTGAATAAGTCAGGATGATCTAAATGGCTGAGTTAGGGATCAAGTGTGATGGATCAATTGCCATATTCCAGTCTCTTGCTATGGTAGTTTTCGAGGAGGCACATTCAGTGAACACTATATTCAGTTTGGAGAAAAATTTACATTTTTAGTCATTGGGGCATCTAGTCTGCTATCAGCATCTTCACCTGAACTGATAGTCTGGTGATCATGTAACTGGCTTTTCTATCATTCCATATCTTCATTACCGTAACTAGTAAATATTTATGAATCAGTATGGCCTCACTATTTTTTCACGAATAGTGAGCTTTTGCGTTGCCCGTGCCATTTTCAGATCTGGAAGAAAAGATCCCTCTACTCACTCAATCCCATAGTTTTTTTCGATACCACTTTAGAAAGATGAGTTTCCTGGATCAAAGAGTTTTTTAGTTGAGAAATAGGTGAGCACCTTTTCACATTTAATATAACTGTTGAGATCGTTGCCCATTGCTAGTCAAAGTCTAAGCTGAGAGTGTTCTCTTTTGACTTTGAGCATGGTTCATAATTCTCCTTGTGTTGTATGGAAAAGAAGTCCTATTTGAGAGTGAGACTATAGACTTGGGTCAGAAATTTATACTTACTGCGTGTGATGCTGGAACTCTTTGCAGTTTGTTTTGTAAACTTTATACTAGTGTGCATTACAAGTGGCATCCTACGGTTTTTAGGGCCCTGGACAGAATATAATTTGGGGCCCCCTTCTTGGAACAACTCTAAATGGATTATTCATTGTAGGCTCATTCACACCCTCAACAACTATGGACAGACCATTGACAACCCTCTTCCTTGGCCAGCCTACATCTGGGAGAAAACAGTCTCTCCGACCCAGTGAAGCAGAAAGACATGCAACCTCAACAACCCTCCTGGATGTGGTGCAGTGAATTGGCGTTTAACAATTTGGGCCTGATCATATGAAGGTGCTTTTTTTGCATGTTAGTCCCTGCTCCAAGAGGAATAGGGACTCTTAGTCAGGTGGCACTAGACTTCGAATGCTTTAGCCAAGCAGCTTCTTCATGTCAACAGTGCAGTCATGGAGGGAGCAAATAATGCTGCTCTGCACTGCACATTGGCACGTGGCCTACTCACCAGAAAAGCAGTAATATTTTTGATCCGACAAAGTCTTCTACCCACTATGTGAGTTGTAGCTAGTCTGTAATCACTATTTGGGCATAAGGTGCTGATGGGCGCTTTTGTTTACTGCACTGTTTGTGCTGTGCTTTACTGATATTAGGACTCAATAGTAAGCAGTCCATGATTAAAATTGCTGGCAGCAGGTCCACAAGGATGATGCACTCACATAGGGAGCACACAATGCCTATCTTTACTTCACGTAAGTGGCACATGCTGAATAAAGTCCAAAGGCCTATGCTGTTGGAGTGGGCCTATGCACTTAAAACGTTTACAGTGCTTGATGAATAAAACCAGATGAAACAGGCATTTTTCTTTAACCTACTCTTCTCCTAGGTGGGGAGGCTGACTGGACAGCCTGCACTGTCTTAACAAAAAAAAGTAAGTAAACCAATAGGCTAATTTAAAATCTGGAAAGTCTGACACTTTCCCAAAAGCATAAGGGCCAGATGTGGTGTTTGCATTCACAAGTTGTCCTAATTGCAATTGGTGAATGCAAAAGCCCCTTTCAGAATGTGCGAAAGGCAATTCGGCTGGTCCAAAATGTGATTCCTTCTTTTTGGAAATCCCTATTTTTCAATTCCGAATAAAGAATCCCAAATAGGGATTTCCAAATTGTGAATCGCAATTTATATGTATGAAGCATTTCCTAATTATACCTAGTGCAGTTTTAGGAAAGACAGCTATCACCAATTTCAATCAGGTGCTAATCAGGTGCAAACTATAAAAACTGGCCCAAAATGCATCAAACCCTTCACAATTGCAGCATTGTTTGTTCTGGCGAGGAGAATAAGCATTTTGGCTGGTATGCAGAGGAGGAGAAGATTTTTAGGGTTACTCTAACCCTGTTCAATTAAAGTGAAGAGGAGATATTTGAGAAATACAGTCTCAGTAGTCAGGTCATTTTAGAATTGATTTCAGATTTACATCCATGCCTAAGACCCACGCTTGCCCAACAAGCATTTGTGTCATTGTGTGATTCATACACATTAGTTGGCGATTTACATTTTTAATATTTGTGACTTGCAGCTGCTGCATAGAGAGCGTAGAGGCCTCTAAACCCCAAACAACTGAGATGTCTCTGAAGCAATTTCCTCAGCAAGGAGACCAGCATGACGATGCCACTGAAAAAACCTGCAATGCATCTGTATATCTCTCAAAGATGTTGCACTGCTTTCCCTGGCTGGGCTTCTGGTTGTTACTTGCTCTGTGTGTGTGCCAGGTACGTCTGTGAGTGGCTCAATTTCACAAGGATTTTCATCACTGTCATCCTGCTCTGTGTCTTCTGTTGTGATACGTCTAAGAAAAGTATAAAGATGCACCTTAGTATACTGAATATTTTATTGGCTATATTTAATGACAACGTTTTTGAGAGCAAAATATTTTACATATGTTTATCTGCATTTCATAAATCAATAATTATTGTTACTATAACTCCAATAATGCATTTGAAAATTTAAACAACCATTATAATGGGGTGACTTGAATTCTACCTTCCAATGTAGATGATGAATTTCATGTATCTATGTTGGACAACCCAACAACACTCACAGGTTGAGTTGCTGTCATGTGTGTTGGCTGTGTCAGCTGAGATGGACCTCTGCCTGTTCCACGTGCCTCCTCAAAAGACTTGCTACGTTTTCTTCTGTTCATGATATTAATTTGTACCATCTTTTCCTGAATTCTCGGAGGGTACATTGCGTCACTCCAAGGTAATTGATTTTTTCCAAGATGTCATGCCAGATTACATTTTTGGGGGGCTTCTGGCACAGTGAAAGAGCTCTTATTTTTTTATAGATTTATATAGCGCGAACTAGACCTGAGACATCGGGTAGCAGAGCGCTTTACATGAGCACCAATTTCATTACAGATGGATAAATTCATGTTTTTGGTAGTCATAGGGAGATTAGGTGATTTTCCCAGAATCACAGGATGTTGAGTGTTATTCCAGAGACTCGAACCCGGTTCCCTAGCTTCAAGGGCGACTGCTCTAGCCATAAGACTACATCCTCTCCTGTAGTATGTTTATCTAGGGACCTATATCGATACTCCTATTTCTGACCCTTGTCCGGTTAATAAATCACTAATATCCATACAAAGGCACAGAAACCCGTTTTCAGATTAAGTTATAGCACATGCTGTCACATTAAGCAAGCACTATTCCTCCAGCCCCCTAGAAAGCACACCGAGTTCTCAAAACAAATCAAACCACCAGCAGACCTGGGAAATCCCCAGCAGCTATTGTTTTGATTTCGTTCGAGAACTCCTGTAAAGAATGTAAGAACTACCAGTTCTTATGACATCCTTACTGACGTCTTATGTCCATCCTTACGTCAATCTCGGCACCTTTCAGGTATAAATATACCGACGCTGCCCTAAGCAAAGACACGGTGGTGATGAGATTGGAGCAGCGCTACTTGCCGGAGAGCCCAGCTGATGCAGGAAGCCCACGGACGCTGCCCCTCCCTTTTTGACGCGCTGAGAGAGACGCTGTCTTTTCTCCTGCCGAGAAATCCAGCCTCCGGCGTTTCCGGCTTGCCCTCGCGGGTAACTGGGATACCGAGTCCTGAGAGAGAGATACCAGCCCTCCTGCCTTCTAAATCCCAGGTACTGAACTGACTAACCCCTTACAGAGAATTCTTGAGTCAGATTCTTGGCAAAACAAACTTAACAAAACTGCTACTTACTTACTCCCTCCCACGTATTAGGCTTTGGTCAGGTACACCGGGGTAGGCGTAGTTAGAAGCACCAGTTGAGTACGATTATTCAATGTATATATGTATGTATAACGTTTATCCATTTTAAAGTATCATATGGCTAAGAAACCATATCAATGCTTTTACAGTATTATTTTATAATCCTGCTTTTACTGTATGCACTTTACTTAACTATAAGTATTGCAATAATAGCGATTCATTTCTCTTGTATGAGAAAAGAGACTGATCAATAAATAACACCTTTTATTGAACACGCCCGTCTCTTCCTTTTCTCTACAATCTGGTGGAACTAAGTATGCACGTATTGACTGAGTAAAATAGTTGTCTTTTGTTTCCACACGACTCTAGAGATATACTCTTGATTAGGGAGAGCAAAGTTGTCATGTTCTATGGTTGTCAGAAACTAAATCCCTTCTTGTCTATCCAGGGAGGTTAAACTCCTCCTTGCCTATTCGAGAAAGTTTCTAGTGAACTCTGAGCTAGCTGGCACACAAAACTTTAAGTCTAATATCGTCAGTAGAAGACCTAGTTAACCTCTGTCCTACGTCTATACTATTGAAGATATTATTCCAATGCGCAGAGCCTATTGGGATAATAGGAACAACACTACATGGCGCCCAACGGTTTGGTAAGGCGATAAATCTAACGCAAGGCATTAGAGTAACTCAGTTGTGCTTTTTCACACAGACCCTTTCTCCCATAAATACTCCAAAGACGTCTGGAGTGGGTCAAAGGTTAAATCCACCAAACTTAGTAGGAGGAGACTCCTATGTATAGTTTTTGGTTTATTCAACGTTGAAGGATACACTGTTCCAAAATATTGTGCACCTAATCTTTGTTTCCTTGGAAACCTGATCTGCAACAAAAACCCTTCTTTCAGAAAAAATTTCAGAAACTGAAGAAGAGAGGGAGACAGCTAGAATGGCAGCTCGTCTCATAGAGGATGACAATAGTCTCCTGCAGACTGACCCGGACGCAATACTCATCCCGGTCAGCATAAGAAAAACTATAACACTTAAACTTATAGAGAATGGACTAACACCAAGAGGTGGTACATTCATATTCGTAATTGAGGCACATGAATATCGGCAGACAGAGGTATTCTATTCATGGATAAACTTTCCAGCAGCAAACGCTGTAACAAAGGAATTCCACTATTACAAGATAGAGGAACCTCCGGATGAGTACACTCCTTTCGAGGAGGTGGAAATACCACTAAAATACCAAGAGCACCTGCTCTGGTTTAAAGGCGCCCTAAAACATAATGATCACATCACCAGGCTCGGTCCACTAGGTAGACCAGGAGCAACGTGGCCGGTTCTAGCCGGATACACACCACATCCAGACATTGAAAAAATGTCAATACCAGATCTTTTAGCACAGCTAAAACAACTGATTAAAATACACAGACAATTAGTCCAATATGTAATGCGGACTTCAACAGTCCAAACAGCTATTAAAATTCCACAGCTGACCCCTCATCAGGGGAACACAAATAAAATCACACCACAGAACATACAGTCCTGTCTAGGTAAAGTACCCATTAAAAGGGAACAAATTCCATTCTGGTTAGCACAAAAAATCACTCAAATAGAGGCGGTATTTCCGGATACCACCCCTGTTGAGAAACACAGAATTCTGACTATCTGTCTTCCAATGGGGATCGCACCACATGAGGAAGACTGTGACACTTGGGGCACAGTTTTTGCTTCCATTTATACAAAAACACATGGTGTTCCGTCCATAGCGGTAATACCAGAGGTGCTAAAACAGATTCAAAGTGAATACGGTCCAGAACCTGCTTTAACTCTGGGTATGAAATTACTGAAAGACTTCAAGCAGGTCTCGGAAATATTACTAGCCAACATAAAGGGGGAAGCAGCAACTGTGGCGATCCGCCAAAGGTTGAAAGAAACAGATATAGCAGACCAACCATTTGAACTTGCCAGAATCATAGAAAAATCCTATGAAGAACTAGGAAGAGATAGTTTGGGTGGGAAACCAGTGAAACCCCAACTAACTGAAAATCCTGAAAAGGTATTTATTAAAAATAATCTAAACACTCCAAAAAAGAGCTAGGATGGAAATAAACAATCCACTCCCAAAGAAAAAAGATTCCAGTCCAGAGGAAGGTCTCCTCGGCAGAGAGAAAGATCTCCGGACCAAGGACACAAGTCTCCCCAGAGGGAGCCCTCTGAGAAAAAATACAACCTTAGAAATAGGGATAATTTGAAGAAACCTGATAGATATCAAGATATTGATACACGTCCCTCTCGATCTTTTCAGACTTCCTCGCAGAAATTGGAAAGAAGAGGACGGTCAGAACACAGGGAAGAGCACGTCAAGTCCAAAGACAAAGAACCTGCTCATCAAAGTAAAAAGTTACAATTCCCAAAGAAGAAGGTAGCCAGTATTAAAGTAATCAAACATGCCGAGGATACTGAGGACACAACTGAAAAACGGGCTCAGACAATGCTAGACAGCGCAGCAGAAGTGAGCATAGCTCGCAAGATCCTGATGAATCATCTGGAGACAGTGGACACGAATGAATACATTCAAGTGGAAACTGCAGATACCAGAGTTAGCAAACCTCATAAAATATATGAAATAACGTTACGTATAGAGGGAGATAAAACTAGGAAAATAAGGGGTCTATTTTGGGATAATCTCTCCAAAGGTTATGACATCCTTCTAGCTGAAAAAGACTGGCCACCAGAGTTTGTCAGGGAGTGCCCTCATGGCAAAGAAATGATTATGCCTGCCTTCTCAAATCAGCTGGGCTTAGGAGGCCATATTGGGGGGAATTAGGGTTGGCGTTCGAGTTCTTGCTCGCCTCCCGCCCGCCCACATACAAAAGCGGCAGTGTAACGCAAGCGCGCTGATTGCTAGCGCGTGTTCGACCCTTGAGGCTTGAGCCGGGGGCTGATACTCATTTTTAACATTGTGTGCATTTAAAATTGTTTTGCACCCGATTTTGTTATCATTTAATTTTAAAATCTACCAAATACCTGGTTTATTATACTTGTCCCCACTCCCAGCGCAGCCGAGTCAGTGCTGACGCTGTGGGAAGCTGGGCTTAGGAGGCCATATTGGGGGGAATTAGGGTTGGCGTTCGAGTTCTTGCTCGCCTCCCGCCCGCCCACATACAAAAGCGGCAGTGTAACGCAAGCGCGCTGATTGCTAGCGCGTGTTCGACCCTTGAGGCTTGAGCCGGGGGCTGTTACTCATTTTTAACATTGTGTGCATTTAAAATTGTTTTGCTGCCGATTTTGTTATCATTTAATTTTAAAATCTACCAAATACCTGGTTTATTGCACTTGTCCCCACTCCCAGCGCAGCCGAGTCAGTGCTGACGCTGTGGGAAGCTGGGCTTAGGAGGCCATATTGGGGGGAATTAGGGTTGGCGCTCGAGTTCTTGCTCGCCTCCCGCCCGCCCACATACAAAAGCGGCAGTGTAACGCGAGCGCGCTGATTGCTAGCGTTTGTTCGACCCTTGAGGCTTGAGCCGGGGGCTGTTACTCATTTTTAACATTGTGTGCATTTAAAATTGTTTTGCGGCCGATTTTGTTATCATTTAATTTTAAAATCTACCAAATACCTGGTTTATTGCACTTGTCCCCACTCCCAGCGCAGCCGAGTCAGTGCTGACGCTGTGGGAAGCTGGGCTTAGGAGGCCATATTGGGGGGAATTAGGGTTGGCGTTCGAGTTCTTGCTCGCCTCCCGCCCGCCCACATACAAAAGCGGCAGTGTAACGCGAGCGCGCTGATTGCTAGCGCGTGTTCGACCCTTGAGGCTTGAGCCGGGGGCTGTTACTCATTTTTAACATTGTGTGCATTTAAAATTGTGTTGCGCCCGATTTTGTTATCATTTAATTTTAAAATCTACCAAATACCTGGTTTATTGCACTTGTCCCCACTCCCAGCGCAGCCGAGTCAGTGCTGACGCTGTGGGAAGCTGGGCTTAGGAGGCCATATTGGGCGGAATTAGGGTTGGCGTTCGAGTTCTTGCTCGCCTCCCGCCCGCCCACATACAAAAGCGGCAGTGTAACGCGAGCGCGCTGATTGCTAGCGCGTGTTCGACCCTTGAGGCTTGAGCCGAGGGCTGTTACTCATTTTTAACATTGTGTGCATTTAAAATTGTTTTGCGCCCGATTTTGTTATCATTTAATTTTAAAATCTACCAAATACCTGGTTTATTGCACTTGTCCCCACTCCCAGCGCAGTCGAGTCAGTGCTGACGCTGTGGGAAGCTGGGCTTAGGAGGCCATATTGGGGGGAATTAGGGTTGGCGTTCGAGTTCTTGCTCGCCTCCCGCCCGCCCCTAAACTTGCATAAAATGATGTCATCATCCCGTCCGCGCGCCAAAGGCAAGCCCGTCTGCGCCCGTCCGCGACCGGACGGGGCCAGGGGCCATGCCCCCTGTCCCTTCTTCGAGCCCCCACATAAGATACACCTCTAACGATCTATTAAGACTGAGACCACTTGCTAAAAAAGAGTGTGGTCATTCATATCATCCTCTAAACTTGCCCATTCTGTGCTGACATTGTCATCTTCACCCTAAAGGCCTTCTGTTTATGGAACATCAGAACTCCTTTAAAATGCTCCTCCTAAATTGCAGATCAATGCCTAGGCACCAAACCGAAATATCCATATTACTCGAAGAACATAACCCGGATGCGGCTTTCTTTACAGAGACTTGGTTAACCGATTCGTCGGTGCCAGACCTTGTCCAAACATTGCCACACGGCTATCAAATAATCAGAATAGACCGTATCTCAGGAAAAGGAGGAGGACTGGCAATAGTGTTTAAAGATACTTACACCTGTCGATGCAACCCTATCCCTATTCCTGACTGCGAAAGCTTGTTGTTCAATCTAGAATTTTCATCTAATTTGAACTTTTCTGGCGTCCTGGTTTACCGCCCCCCTGGCACGACCAGACAGTTTTTAGATACTGTGCCCTCAATAATCGCAGATCTGGCTACTACATCAGCCAACTTCACGCTGTTAGGAGATCTAAACATGCATTTTGAAGACGCTGCTGATCACGCTGCCCAAGAGCTAATTGCTGATCTATCTGCACTACAACTGGTCCAACTTGTCTCCTCACCTACACATGTGAGAGGACATTTACTAGATCCAATATTTAGTAACTGTTTGGGTCTAGTGACAGAGCCTCCTATTGCTCTTCCTTGGACAGATCATCTACTGACTCAGTTCACTTGGTGCATCCCTAAACCGCCTGTTCTTTTGACTGGTTTACGGGAGGCTCGAAATTGGCCGAAATTGTCAACTGATGAGTAGGCTCGTGAACTTCAGGCCACAATTCCTCTAATTACTACAGATCCAATAAAAGCAAATGATATCTTTAATAGTTGGATCACTCAGTCACTAGATACTATCCTTCCAATAGTAAAATCTCGCACCAAAAGGTCCAGAACATCAGCTCCATGGTACACTACAGAACTCAGGGAGATTAAACGTAAGTGCAAAAGGCTGGAGAGAAAATGGCGTCTGGGATATACAGACCCCGATAAAATAGCATATAGAAACTCCATCAGGAACTATAAGCTAGAGATGAAAAAAGCCCAATCCCAGCATTACACACAAAAGATTAATGATGCTAGGTCCGACTCAAGGGAAATCTATAGAATAGTGAAGAGTCTAACTGCACTTCCCCAGCCTCCGATAAACAGTGAGAACCTACAAGTCCGCTGTAACGAGCTGGCAGATCATTTTCTTAATAAAATAAATTGCATCTACTCTGTCTTTCCTACCACTCATTCACAGACTCAAGTAGCTATTGCCAGCTTTTCAAACTATGGGGAAGCAGATAATAAATCCCCAGTACTGGAGAATTTCCCATTGTTGCAACTGGACCCATTAGCCAGCCTAATGACCCAGGTAAAATCGGGTTCCCCCAGCGACTCGGCCCCTCCTAGATTTTTAAGGACTGTCAGTCAGACCATTCTACCAGTCATGTTAAAGGTACTTAATGCTTCTATTCTCACCAACGTAGTCCCCCCTAAGTGGAAAGAAGCCAGGGTAAAAGCACTTGCTAAGAAGCCTAATATGAGCGTTACCAATTTTGGTAATTATCGTCCTATCTCCTTGCTCCCCTGGGCCAGTAAACTTCTGGAAAAATATATCAATGGCATACTAACCAATTTCCTAGAGGAAAATAATCTCCTTGAACCCTCGCAAACCGGCTTCCGCCCCCAAACATGGGACGGAGTCGGCTCTGTTGGCGGTCCTGGAAGAAACAAGGGGCCTCTTGGATCGGGGAGGATCGGTGGCAGCTATCCTCCTCGATCTCAGTGCCGCCTTCGACACTGTAAATCACACCATCTTGCTGCAGCGCCTATGGGAAATTGGGATTCATGGAGGAGCTCTGCAGTGGATCCGCTCATTTTTATCTAAGAGGCAATTTCAGGTCTTTGAGGGAGTAACCATCTCCACAAGTAAGCCCTTGGACTGTGGAGTTCCGCAGGGCTCCTCAATAAGCCCGACGTTATTTAACGTCTATATTAGACCGCTGACTGGGGTCGTCCGTCCTTATGGTATTAAGATCATTACCTACACGGACGATACCCAGCTGGTGGTCTCCCTTACGCGGGCTGGAGACCCTGCGGGCACAGTGGACCTGGCAGGATGCCTGAGTGAGGTCAGTAGGTGGATGACCCTGTCTTGTCTCAAACTTAATGGGGACAAGACAGAGGTTATGATGCTGGGACATCAAGCACCATCCACGATCAACCAGATCTGGCCAGCATGTCTGGGTACTCCTCCAGTCCCCAGGGAGTCCATCAAGAGCCTGGGAGTCTGGTTGGATAAATCCTTGATGTTTAACCATCAAGCCGTCGTGCTATCTGCCACCTGTTTCGGCCTCATTAGAGTGTTGAAGAAGATTCTCCCATTACTACCGTTTGAGGCCAGACAAACCGTGGTCCAGGGACTGATACTTTCGAGGCTGAATTTTGGGAACTCGCTCTATCTTGGGGCTCCTGAATCCACATTAAAAAAGCTGCAGATAATCCAGAATTGTGCGGCTCGAACTCTGCTCCAGCTTCCCCGCAGGACTTCTGTGAAGGCCGGATTGACAAGATTACACTGGCTCCCGGTGAAAGACAGGATAAGCTTCAAGTCCCTTTGTGTTGCTCATCGATCTTTCTGGGAAACTGGGCCACTGATCAGTCGCCCGTTAATTACCCCTTATCTTCCAACCAGACAACTTCGGTCCACCAATGCCTTATTGGCTGTTGTACCTAGGGTTAAAAGATCTAGATCAGGAGGTCGCTCCTTCACTCTGAACGCGGCCAGACTGTGGAACAGCCTTCCTCTTCAACTTAGGTCCAACCCAGATCTCACCTCTTTTAGGAAAAATTTTAAAACTTTCTTGTTCAACAAATAGTCTTTTCTGCACTCTGCCTATTGGTAAATAAGTGTTTAGCCCTCTCAGCACTGGGACGCCTCCGGGCAGCTAATTTTGCGCTTTATTAAACTCATTTTCATTTAATTTCATTCATTTATATTCCAATTCATAAAAAATATACACTTGCAAGAAAGTGGGCAGTAGCCCAGGCTCCTGCACTATATAAAAATCATGTGGGATGGGATGAGGACTCTCCTCCTCACAAAATCCAGTTAAAATCTCAACCAACTGCACAGAGGCAGTACCCAATTAAGCAAGAAGCTAAAAAACAGGTCAGGGAGATCTTAGATCAACTTGAATACCAAGGGGTGATTGAAACTTGCACCTCACAAATTAACAATCCTTTATTTCCTGTCTCCAAACCAGATGATTCGTATCGTCTAGTTTTGGACTACAGACACCTAAACTCATGTTGCAAGACCTTTGCAGTACAAAACTCACACAGTGCAGCACTAATGAATAGCATATTGCGCAAAAAATACAAAACAACATTAGACATCTCTAATGGATTCTTTTGTCAAAATATAGCACCAGAAAGCAGATATTTGACCGCGTTATCAATAAACGGCTCGTAGAAACATTTCTGTCGTTTGCCACAGGGGTTCAAGAACAGCCCAGGATTATTCTCAACGAGAGTAACAGAGTTACTACAAATATATGATGATGAGGCATTATCTTATGTCGATGACATCTATCTAACAGATGATGACTTGGATACTCACTTGAAAAGAGTGAACACCATAATACTTGGGTTCGCAGCAGAGGGTTACAAATTTAACTTCAAAAAGTCAAGAATTGCCCATCTAACTGTCCTGTTTTTAGGATATGAATTATCAAGTGAAGGCAAAAGCCTGGCTGACAATTTCTTAGAGAAATGTGCTATATTCCAAGCACCAAGAACGCTGAAAAACCTACAATCAATTCTAGGTTTCCTGAATTTCGGAAGAACTTACATTATAAATTACGCAGAGAGGGTTAAACCTCTCTATAACCTAATAAAACCAGATTTTAAAAGAATCAATTGGACTCAAAAACACACAGAAATTTTGAGATCTTTACAAACGGACATGGTAGTTAAAACAAAACTACAAACACGCGATAACACACACAACCTTGTGATTCGAGTCATCCCAGGAAGATGCGGATTCACATACCTAACCTCTAATGAGGGAGAAACGGTACCAATAGCATACAAATCCCATTTGAACACAGAAGCTGAAAAAACATTCAGTATAAAGGAAAACATTGTACATGCGGTCCAAACAGCTATAGCAAAGGAAAGAGCCCAGGCCCAAGGCAGAAGTATTACTGTTATAACAGCAGAATCAGCTTTTGAGGCATTAACAAGTCCATGTAATTTACCTACTATGGCATTAAATCCAAAATGGATACAATGGGAAAATTCCCTTGCTACAGACAAAATAAATTACTACTTTGGCCCGAACATGAAAAAATTAAAAAATCTAGAATATGAAAGAGAGTATCCTCTGCCAATTGACATTCTGCCCATACGACAGTACGCCTGTGTAATATATACAGACGGACATGCTCAACCCTCAGTTTGGGGAAAGCAAGCATACAACACCACATGCGAGATTGTAAAAGACGTGTGGCGCGGAGGTAAATTGAGACCTCTGTTTACGAAAACACACTCAGTGGAAAATAATTCAGAACAACAAACTGAAATAATAGCGTTAAAAATGGCGCTAGATAATGCTGATCGCGAATTCCCGACACTAATAGTGTGCGATTTGTATTAGTGCGTCAAATCATACAATAACGATTTACAGAAATGGATTAAAAACGGTTACAAAGATGACACAGGTGCCACAATCAAGCAAAAATCGCTTTGGGAACAAGTAGTTCTTTTACAGAAAGAACTACCAAAGACTCACGTGATACACTCACTGAGTCATCAGCGTGATGGCGTTCACGTTGCAGGGAATTCATTGGCTGAGACAGCCACAGCGGAAACAACTAAATCGGCTTCCGTAGCTACAAAAAAGCGTTCAGAAAAATACATTGACGGGGAAACAATGCTGGCGGTGAAAACGTCATCAAAAGGCGACTGCTCAGCGCTACCCATCAACTAGCCACTCAATTATACATACATAATCGATGCAAACTCCGTTCCTTTTGCTCAAATCCCTGGAGTGGGGGATAGAGTAATTCCAAACACGAACAGGAGAGTCTTGTTGATATCAGACGCTGGGTGAGGGTCTTAGACACCTTAAGCTTAAGGATTCTCTGGAAGAATTACAATCAATATACTGGTGGCCAGGAATGAGCCTGGAACATCACATATTTGTAAAAAACTGCCCAGACTGCAACAGAGATCGCAGTGGCGACCGAGATGGTATATTACCATGGCGTTTCGCTCCAGATTGGATTAAACAATAAAACCCAGTATGAATAATGCGTCATATTAACATATAGAGACTATTTATCACTTATAATGTAGACCCCAGCTCTCGGCTGACGTCTGAACTGTTATATAAAGATTTGCGAGTCTAAAATGGCATATACGCATGGAGCATGCTACATTCTGACCAATGTCCTGCCTTTAGCTCTCGAGCTAGAGGGGGGGGCATGGCCAGCATGGGCATTGCATTGCGGGACTCTTATCACTTCCTTCCTGAGGGAAACGGGATGGTGTAAAGAAAAAACCAAGGCATAGAGCAATCTATAATGGCAAAGATATTAGGTTCGGGAGCTGGATGGGTCAAACATTTAATAAGTGTCCAACGTAGTCTTAATAATCTGCCAAGAAATTCTCTGAGAGGTCTCAGTCCGTACGAATTATTGTTTGGGACTAGAATGTTAATCCAGGACCTCGATAGTCAAACTTCAGTGGTGAAAGAAAAATGCTTTGATATCAAAGATCGTTTGGCTATTTTACAGGACTTAAATGAAAAAAGAAAAGACCTGAGCAACATAAAATTGAAACAACAGCCAACAACCACTGAAGAGAAACCACCTGTCCCAGCAAGGCCTGTCTGGATTCCAAAAATCGGGGATCTGGTCAGAGAGAAGATCGCGGTAAAGAAGGAATTTGGGCCTTCTTACAGAAAAGCAGTACCTGTCTTGTCTGTCAACGGGACAAGATCAGTAGTATTACCGCCCCTTGCTGGTAAAAAGGAGAACCGAGTTGTATCCATCGACCTGGTTAAACCACAATCATGTGGCCGATAACAAGTAGTAGGCCAAGTGGACTCCCAAGAAGTAGTAGAACACCAAAGTTTGCTACAAATACAGAGGTGCAAACTGAGAGACTAATCACATTTGATAAACCTACAGTGAATCAACAAGGACTATGCAACAAAGCGATGGAACTTAAACCTCTTGAAACCCAAATCAAAATCTTACATCAAGAAACACCAATCTACAATGATGTAAGCACTGACTATGCTAATGAAACAAAGCAAATCAAAAAAGCAAAAATGAATCCAGAAGCAATTGAAACAATAAGAACAGCATCAGGCTACTTCATCAACTTCGATGATTTTTCTGAGGATCCAAGTGAACCTGGGGAACAGCCAACAACAAAAACTTTTAAGGACAAAGCAAAGGAACTCTTTCATCAACTAAAAGAAACCTATCTGATATCTCCATTGATTGAATTTTGGGTGGCACTAGGTGTATTCATCCTCATACTTTGGCTCATCATGGTACTATGCTTGGGACATTTTATTGAGGGAAAATATGTTACAATGGACACAGCAAGTCAGAATATCAACTTGGTCCTGAAACCACACAAGTCTTCACACATCGAGAAAAGAGAACTTTCTTCAGTAAACTTCACAGCCAATCCTATACCCGGTGGGGTAGTATGGGACAAAACTGATTACGAAATCTATGGTCCGGTCGAGCTCCTGAAGTATCCTCATCAATTCAAGATTTCATTGAGTGACTTTGTAAAACCAAGCACATTCGCTGATGATTGGGACTTTGAAAGTATTAATGATATGATGTCAGATCTAGTGATGTCAGCTAAATTTACAGAACATGATTATTTACAGGGTTCATCTAATTATGACCAGATGTATTGTTACAACCACTATGGTCACCATTATCTGCATAAATCTGCTCAACCTAGAAATGTTTTTAATTATAACCAATTGGAACATTGTGCTACTCCGCCAAAAGGCAGTTCAAAAACATTTTATGAAAATTTTTCTTATTTCTCAGGGTATAACACAAGTGATGCAGAAACATTTTATTTCAAATTGTTAAATAAGACAGGAATGAAAACCATGCTTACAAACACAAAATTAATCTATTCAGAGACATTTTTAAAAAAAATGAAAACATTCGGTTTTGATTTCTGGAACAATAATATTGAAACAAAAACGATATGGGGTAAAAAAGATTGGCAAGTGCAAGGTATAGAATCATTATTTAGAGCCTGCATGATCCCAGAACAAATTATATTCTTGAATGACACAATTCAACAGACAACCTGTCTTGGCCTAGCGAAAATTAAAGATTTGAACAAACTGTCTATTCCAAAACCAACTCCTGAGAGTAATAGCACTACAGATGTTGAAATAGACGTATCCCATATTTTGAACCAAAACAGAACACATCCTGATTGGAAAAAATGGTTGATCTGGCCCACAGACACAAATAACTGTCAAGATAGATTCCTGAACAAAATACAGGGGTTCACATTGACCAGGCCAGACCCTAGATACTCCTAGAGACAACATCCAGGGATTGTAACTACTTACAGTGTCGGGAAACTCTGCCTCGAATGGCTACATACATCCACACTGGTTGAAATTAAGCAACACTTGACTTTACTTAAAGAAGGTGCTGACTTGCGTGATTTCATTATGGGACCACGCAAACAGCGTCAAAAACGTTTCATAGCGGCCTCTATATATGCAGCTTACAACGAAGCTTGGAAAGAAACTCAAATTGAGACAGCAGAGAGAATACGGGAAATTGACCGTGTTAATTTGGAAAAAACACTTTCTGTTGTAGACAATGGGTTAATGACTCTGTCTTCCAGAATATATTCACTGGACAGTATTGTATCTTCTGCAATCGATATAATAGAGCAAGACGTACTGATGTTGCAACACGGTCAGTCACAACTGCGTTCTATTGTACAGCTTGGCTGGACGTTACAAAATCTGCCTTCAGGTTACGTGCCTTGGCGTTTAATCAACACAACGTCATTATTCAGTATCTTTAACCCTACTGATACACAAATCAGTTTGGCACAAAAGGGTGCAGAATATACAATTCTGAGCATTGAAAAACTTGAGAGATTACCATTGACAATGTCAGAACGACCTGTCATTGAATGGATAATACATGGGATAATAACTATTCCGATAATGACTTTCCAGTTTCGATACTGCCAAAAATATATACAGGCAGGCCAGTATGAAGGGTTGGGTAAAGGATATATTAAGTCAACATGGAACCTACCTTATACACACACATGTTACAGTAATAAAGGACAGAGTGTATTTCTTAGTGGTAATAATTGTGAAAAATCACTAAGTGGTATACTTCTGTGTCAGGGTATAAGTTTACATGGGGCCTGTGAAGGAACTTCAAATAACATTTCATGTCACCAACTCGGCACACCTGCAACACAAATAGAACCATTCTTTAGAAGACTTTCTAACGGGAGTTACATTCTAATTGTAGATCACAGATGTTGTGGCTTAATGCCAGGAAAACCTTATCACATAAGCATGAGCTCCATGGTCACTTGTTGTGAGAGAGTATTGTTCCCGAATGACGCCCCAGACAGGGAGGAAAAAATCAGGCCCAGTTTGAATATCTCTTCTATTCGAATTGATACTTTAAGCAGAATGAAGACTGTGCTCCTACAGACGCCAACTCATTTGACGTCATCAAAAGAAACGTATGATCTCCAAGTTGCAAGGACAACGGGTGAGATACATGCATTGTTATCAACAAATTGCCCCCTACACTTCGCAGAAATGCTAAACGAAATCTTAAGCATTTCTGATACAAGTGGTATCGCGAGTGTATTTAAGACAGTTTTTTCGGGACTGTTAACACCGTTCAAAGCAGTCCTGGGTGTTTTTGCTAATTTTGTCCATTCCATTTTTGGCGGACTTCCACTCCTGTTGGGACTCATAGCAGGCATTTTATTTTTGCTACTCTTGCTTCGTTATGGCAAGCCATGTCACAGACAAGACTCCAGCAACAATGGAAGAAACGATCCTAGCTATACGCTACCGGGACCGCATAACTAAAGTCCTTGGATTAGCCCGGCTATGAGATCTGAATATGACCTGGTTTCTTTCGTTCAGACCCATGTGGCAGAATTGTGTTATGCCTGTATTGAGGTGCATGCTATGCGGCGAAGAATGCGTGTTGGACACCTGTCTTACACTACAATCAGAAGTACCATTGGATGCAGATACTTTGTTGGGTCCAGTAAAGGCTCATGCATTGTGCTGTCCCCAGCGGCTACCTATCCTGATGACGGCATTCGTGGAGACTTCACCACTACGATTGAAGGGTATTGAAGTACAAGATGAAAGCAGCATCAACCAGGTACGACCTTCTGTAAGCAGTTCTGATCGAACCATCACTGAAAGCGAACATGCTCATGACTGCATGATAGCGACATTTTCCAACTTGGTCGAACTTTCACCAGAAGCGGTAGACGGTTTTTTCGAGAATCTGTCTGAAATGATGTTTTCACCAGAACAGAGAGAATGACTTTAAACAAAATTGCACACAGCGTTCGCTGAACTCTGAATTTGGCCTTCAGCTTTGTGAAAACAAAGCGACTGTGAACTATTTTTTCTCTTCTACCCTGACAAACTGGAACTTTTTCAAATCCAAAAATATTTCCCTTTTTGCACTTATCTTCTGCTTAAAGTAAAACTATTCTTAGAGAACAGAGCTTCTATTTTTAGGAACTCTAGAAAAATTACATTACCTCAAACTCTAGCTTATTTACAAGTGATTGTATTTATATGTGATGAAGTGGTCTCGCACTTTTCTTCTGTATTAAGAGCCATTTCATGTGTAATTTTCGCAAATCATTCATGCTGATATAAAATGTGCATCTCTTTTTTGAATGATTATACTTCTTGAATGCATACAGTACCTATACTCATTTCGTGTATTTCGCATAAGCCATTTTTCAAATGCAAATTTTTTTATTTTGGGGTGGTTCGGTATACACATGCACTGTTAGTTATGTTTACTATTGCTTAGGTTAGTAAATATGTACATAAATGCGTGGAGTGGGTGTAGTATGTTTATCTAGGGACCTATATCGATACTCCTATTTCTGACCCTTGTCCGGTTAATAAATCACTAATATCCATACAAAGGCACAGAAACCCGTTTTCAGATTAAGTTATAGCGCATGCTGTCACATTAAGCAAGCACTATTCCTCCAGCCCCCTAAAAAGCACACTGAGTTCTCAAAACAAAACAAACCACCAGCAGACCTGGGAAATCCCCCGCAGCTATTGTTTTGATTTCGTTCGAGAACTCCTGTAAAGAATGTAAGAACGACCAGTTCTTATGACATCCTTACTGACGTCTTATGTCCATCCTTACGTCAAACTCAGCACCTTTCAGGTATAAATATACCGACGCTGCCCTATGCAAAGACACGGTGGTGATGAGCTTGGAGCAGTGCTACTTGCCGGAGAGCCCAGCTGATGCAGGAAGCCCACGGACGCTGCCCCTCCCTTTTTGACGTGCTGAAAGAGACGCTGTCTTTTCTCCTGCCGAGAAATCCAGCCTCCGGCGTTTCCGGCTTGCCCTCGCCGGTAACTGGGATACCGAGTCCTGAGAGAGAGATACCAGCCCTCCTGCCTTCTAAATCCCAGGTACTGAACTGACTAACCCCTTACAGAGAATTCTTGAGTCAGATTCTTGGCAAAACAAACTTAACAAAACTGCTACTTACTTACTCCCTCCCACGTATTAGGCTTAGGTCAGGTACACCAGGGTAGGCATAGTTAGAAGCACCAGTTGAGTACGATTAGTCAATGTATATATGTATGTATAACTTTTATCCATTTTAAAGTATCATATGGCTAAGAAACCATATCAATGCTTTTACAGTATTATTTTATAATCCTGCTTTTACTTTATGCACTTTACTTAACTATAAGTATTGCAATAATAGCGATTCATTTTTCTTGTATGAGAAAAGAGACTGATCAATAAATAACACCTTTTATTGAACACGCCCGTCTCTTCCTTTTCTCTACAATCTGGTGGAACTAAGTATGCACGTATTGACTGAGTAAAATAGTTGTCTTTTGTTTTCACACAACTCTAGAGATATACTCTTGATTAGGGAGAGCAAAGTTGTCATGTTCTATGGTTGTCAGAAACTAAATCCCTTCTTGTCTATCCAGGGAGGTTAAACTCCTCCTTGCCTATTCGAGGAAGTTTCTAGTGAACTCTGAGCTAGCTGGCACACAAAACTTTAAGTCTAATATCGTCAGTAGAAGATCTAGTTAACCTCTGTCCTACGTCTATACTATTGAAGATATTATTCCAATGCGCAGAGCCTATTGGGATAATAGGAACTACACTACACTCCCTAATCTCTCTCCTTACCAAACATCTCCTCCTTATGGTCAACACACTCCTCAGTGAGAACCTCCAGCTCCTTCTCTGAACTTGCACTTTCTAGCGGCAAGATCTTTATCTGCGGCATCCCTGGACATATTTGTAGTTGTTTGCAGCCAAATATTTCCACAAGGGTTCACAGATAAATTCCTGCAACAGGACTCAGTTTCTCTGTGTTACAGAACACTAGGAGGAGCATGCAATTCAACACTTCCTCAAAGTGATGTCATCATAGCCCAGCGTCCCCCCGCGAAAGAACTGGAGCAAAGTCACCGACGAGCAACTCAACTCCCCCCTCAACCGCAACATCCCCACCACGGCAACTGACGGCAACCTCGCAGCCAGGGAATTCCACACCTGGATCTCCAACTGCACAGACAAGCTTGCCTGCTACGCAACCCCTACAAACATCACCCCCGGAAAGCTGCCTGGTTCACCACCGATCTCCAAGAAGCCAGACGCACCTGCCGATGCCTGGAGAAGAATTGGAGAAGCAGCAAGACACCTGGAAACTACACAACCTACAAGGACGCCATGACGGACTACCACCAACCCATTAGCACCACCAAAAGAACCTTTATCCACAACAAAATCCTCTCCAACTCCAGCAACTCCAAGGAACTCTTCAGCTTCACCCATGAATTCACCAACCCCGCAGCGAAGCCACGGACATCACCCCCTCCCAAGACCTCTGCGGCAAGCTCAGAACCTACTTCCACCTGAAGATCAAAAACCTATATGACTACTTCAACAACCATATGCCTGACTCCGCAGTCAGCCCATCCTCTGGCTACACCAGCCAGTCCACCATCTCCTCCTAGACACCGATCACAGCCGAAGAGACCGCCTTGACCATAAAAGGCATCCACTCATCTACCCCTGCCCACCACACATCTACCACAGAGCCACCAATGTCATCGCACCCGAACTACAACGCACCATCAACACCACCTTCTAGACCGACACTTTCCCCAATGACTGGTAACTCAAAGAAGTCAGTCCCCAGCTCAAGGAGCCCTCAGCCGATCCCACGAACTTCAAGAACTTACGGCCCATCTCGCTCCTCCCCTTTGCAGCAAAAGTCGCTGAGAAAACCTTCAACTCAGACAAGGTACTTCGAAGACAAAGCCATCCTCGACCTGTCTGAATCCAGATTCCGAAGCAACCGTAGCACCAGGACTGCCCTACTTGCCGCCACAGATGACATCCGCACCCTCCTCAACCGAGGCCACACTGCAACCCTGATTCTACTCGACCGATCGGCAGCATTCGACACCGTCTCCCATCGCACACTCCTAGCCAGATTACACAACACCGGCGTACAATGAACGGCCCTTGACTGGATTTGGTCATTCCTTACCGGCAGAAGCCAAAGGATCAGACTCCCGCCCTTCCTCTCCGACCCTGTGGAAATCAACTGCAGAGTCCCACAGGGGTCATCACTCAGCCCAACCCTTCTTCAACATCTACATGGCCCCCCTTTCCGCCGCTGCAGATGAGTGCTCTGAATGCAGATGAGCCACAGCGTGTGGCTGTCTAGGGGTAATGCCCAAAGTGTAGCTGTCATCCAACCCAGGCATGTATTGGAGACTGGCTGGTAGGCACAAATAGCAGTAAGTACAGAGAAATGTCCACTTTCTAAAAATGCCATTTCTACAACAGGAATGTTAAATACAACTTCACCAGCAAAGAGGATATATCATTATCATTCCAAACATGAAAAAGCTACTCCTCTATAATCAGGAAATACAGCTTAAAACTATATTAAGGAATTCCCATTGCTGGCCTATGAGATGGGTAGGCTTCACAGTAGTGAAAAACTAAATAGGCAGTTTGTCACTACCAGGGCATGCCAAACATACAAGTACATGTCTTAGTGTTTACTGACTTGGCACCCAGCCCTTATGGTTACTTAGGGTCTATCCTAGGGGTGACTTATATGTAATACACAGAGAATTTAAGTCTTGGCTAGTAGTTTAAAATGCCAGGTTGTAGTGGTATTAAACTGCACACACAGGCACTGCAGTGTCAGGCCTTGGAATGGTTTGAAAGGCTACTTCTGTGGTTGCTTTAGCCCATTAGTAGCATTTGAAGTACAGGCCCTGGGCATATGGTATACGCCTTTCAAGTGACTTACTTAGTACAAACAATATGCCAATCAGACCTTGTTAAATTGGCCAATCAAGCAATCAATCAAAAAATTTGTATAGCGCGCTACTCCCCCCCGTAAGGGTCTCAAGGCGCTGAGGTGGGGGGGGTCACTACTGCTTGAACAGCCAGGTCTTGAGTTGTTTCCTGAAGGAGAGGTGATCCTGGGTCAGCCGTAGGTGAGTGGGGAGGGAGTTCCATGTCTTGGCTGCCAGGTAGGAGAAGGATCTTCCTCCGATAGTGGATTTCCGAATTCTTGGGATAGAGGCCAGGGCGAGGCTGGCGGATCGTAGCTGGCGGATGGGTGTGTAGAGGGTGAGGCGGCTGTTAAGGTACTTCGGGCCCATGTCGCGGAGAGCCTTGTGTGCGTGGGTGAGGAGTCTGAACATGATCCTCTTGTTGACGGGGAGCCAGTGCAGGTCTTTCAGGTGGGCAGAGATGTGGCTGCGGCGCGGGATGGCCAGGATGAGTCGGCGGAAGCGTTCTGGATGCACTCGAGTCTTTTCTGGAGTATGGCTGTGGTTCCAGCGTAGAGGGTGTTCCCGTAGTCCAGACGGCTGGTGACGAGGACCTGGGTGACCGTCTTCCTGGTTTCGGTGGGGAATCCATCGCAAGATCTTTCTGAGCATGCACAGGGTGTTGAAGCATGATGATGAGATGGCGTTGACTTGTCTGGTCATCGAGAGGGAGGAGTCCAGGATAAAGCCCAGACTACGTGCGTGGTCCGTTGGCTTGGGAGTGGTGCCCAGGGCAGGGGGCCACCAGGAGTTGTCCCAGGCGGAGGGCGATGATCCCAGGAGGAGGACTTCTGTCTTATCTGAGTTCAGATTCAGGCAGCTGTTCTTCAGCCACTCGGCAACGTCTTTCATCTTCTGGCGGTGGCGGGGTCATTGGTGAGGGAGAGGATCAGCTGGGTGTCGTCAGCGTAGGAGATGATGTTGAGGTTGGTTGGTATACACCAATGTCATCATGTTTTGGGGTGAAGCACACACACTCTAACACTGGTTAGCAGTACTAAAGTGCTCAGAGTCCTAGGGCCAACAAAAAGAATCAACAAAAGGGGGAGGCAAAATGCAAAAAGTCTGGGGAAGACCACCCTAAGGATGACAGGTCTAACAGAAGTGTAATGATAATCAGAGTGGTTCCTTAAGCTTTAAGAGGTGACCGGGATTTATCTGTGTGCCTGTTCGACATGAATTATTTGAGATGTGCAGGGTTCAGCAATGCTTCTTGGCATAGTTCAGATGGCAACACTGAAGTGCAGAATCCAGTGTTGTTTCTTACTAGTGAAGGTCAAGTATCTATGGGGCACTGTTCCAATACATCTTGAAATGTTGCCAAGTCTTCAGGCTCATAATATTCTCTTGTCTTGCCTTCTCCTTTTACCAGCATTGTTGCAGGGTCCAATATACGTTTTTTTCCTTAGGGTGGGCATCTACATTTTTGCACATTTGATGTCTAGAACAATAATTATTTGGTTTGCTCTGCATCACAATGCAATGGTAATACTCAGTTTGGGGCTACGTAAGAAGCAATTTGTGACAGTGCAGAATATCGAAGACTTGAGTTAAACCTCCTGAAAAAGCCAGATGCCCAGGAATGTATGATATATATTTACTGCGTGCAATGCTTATAAGACTATACGATGAATATAATTTGCAGGTATTTATAACCAAGGACTGCACCCATGCGGAAGGAATTGTTTTAATATTGGGACAACTAAAATCTCGTATTATTTTCATTTATTTACTATGAAATGAAATGGTTTAAATTCTGTATAAGGATCGCTTTGTTTTCTGAAATCTTAATTAAATATATATGTTCAGGGTGTTTGGATGAATTAACATTGCCTTAACCTTTGAGATCTTGGGTAGTATTAGATATCCTATTCACCAGTATTGCACTGCAAAAAGTACAACATGATTTCCTTTATTAGCTAATATCTTTTATTTCATATATGTGACAGTAGTATGATCGTAGATTAATCATTGTGCACTTTAGGATTAGTGAGAAATTATATTTATGCTATTTTGAGGCCAGGATGTTTAGCCATTATTGTGTATATATATATATATATATAGGTAGTTCTAGTTAGGACCTAGTTTCCATAGGAAATCCGCAACGTTCTATTTGGAATAACTGGAAAAATCTTTGCGAATTTCTCCAAGAAAATGGGCTGCTCCTCTCCGCTTCTTCCCGTAAAGTTTGGGGGTGATTCGTGAAGCTGGGGCCGAGAAAAAAGGGGGTCCCAAAATGTGTTTTCCCCATGCAATTTTCCATAGGACCTTTATCCAGGGCTACAGCCCGAAAGGCTGAACGGAATTACATCAAATTTGGCAAAAAGGTAGAGTTTGGTTCGCAGATCATCCATTCAGTAGTTCCTGAGAAAATCATGAGTAAAATCATAAGTATATCTATAGGAGCTTACCGTACTCTGTACTGTACTCTGTACAGTAGGCGCACCTTCCCGAGCACCAGCTGTATGCTGATTGTATGTCAACTGTCTGTCAACACTCCAAACCAGGAAGTGTTGGCAGCCATTTTGTGCCTCTGTAGAACCGAGGCACAAGAAACCAGAAAACAAACGCACAAAACACGCAATGGGGGCAGGATAGGCACACCCTGACCCCCTAGGCCTGCTCAGGGGGTCCCACAATGTCATCAGTGATGTAATTTGAGATGTCATCAGTGATGTCATGAGTGATGTAGTATGTGATGTCATCAGCAGTGCATTGCGGGCGCGTGAGTTATAGTTAGCTGAACTAACTATAACAGGGGAATTTCAATGGTTTTGTATGAGTGAAATCTCCAGCTAACTATAACATGTGTGAAACCTATGGTTTTTTCAGTGAATTTGCAAGGTTTTTTAAATGCTAACTCCTAACTACAACGTGGCTGAAACTTATGTTTTTTTCAGTGAATATATATATATGTTATGTTATGTTATGTTATACTAGTTTTATAGAGCGCACAGCTACTAAAAGTATCCCGGCGCTGCTACCAAAGAGCCTACCGCAGAACCGGCTGTAGACTCAGCATGTCAGGAGGGAAAAAAGGCATCAGAACAACAGAGTTTTCAGTTTCTTCTTAAAAACTGCCAGGTTAGAAACCATCCTGAGGGCAAGAGGGAGCTCATTCCAGGCTAAGCCAGCTTTACGAGTGAAGGAACAGCCGCCCAGCCGTTGGCGTTTTAACTGGGGAGTCTGTATAAGGAATTTGTCCAAAGAACGCAATTGTCTAGAGGGCGTGTAAAAGACAAAGCTCTTCTGAAGGTAGAGTGGGCCCAGCCCATACAAGGCCAGTTGAACAATGGACAGCATTTTAAATTTAAACCGAGACTCAACTGGGAGCCAGTGTAGGAGGCGTAGATGTGCCCGCACAAACTGCCTGGGAGAAAGTCCCAGCAGAAGTCTAGCTGCCGCATTTTGTACTACCTGCAACTTCCTGGTAAGATACCCCGGATATCCCACCAGGAGAGCATTAGAATAGTCGAGCCGGGAGAGAATAAGTGCCCGGACAACCGTTTCTTTGGCACCGGCTGGCAGGAGAGGGAGGAATTTTCGCAGCGTTTTTAAGATGCCGAAGCAGGTCCCTGTAAGTTTCTTAACGTGAGTCGCAAAATTAAGGTTTTCCTCAAACCAGACCCCTAGATTTTTTGCTAGACCCTTGTCAGTCTGGGGGGGGGGGGGGCGGAAAGTCAGATGGCCAGAGGGTGACTCTAAAATCCGCAGGGAACCGGCCAAACAGGAGCACCTCCGATTTCTCTTCATTGCACTTAAGCTGTGCATTAGACAGCCAATGGAACACCGAAGAGAGACAGCGCTGCACGGAGCGGACCTAGTCCTCACCCCTTTTCCAGGTGAACAATAACTGCGTATCATCCGCATAAGCCATCACCTTAGCCCCAAATGACTCCGCCAGATAGATCAGGGGAGTCATGTAGATGTTGAACAAAAGGGGGCTAAGGGAGGAGCCCTGCGGGACGCCAGTGGAAAGAGGAGTGGGTTCCGAAGCGCACGGAGGCAGCCAGACCTGTTGTGACCGGTCTTCCAGAAAAGATCTGAGCCAACTCCAGGCAGTATCAACAATGCCAATGTCATTGATATAAATATATATATATATATATATATATCACTTCGTTTCTTCTCACCACAGATTCTTATGGATGAAGTCACCGCACAGCAACAGGTTAGTTTCAAATATTTATTTACACACCATGTGCGAAATAAAGTGCATCAAATTAACGGTCTACGCGTTTCGGCTACTCCTAGCCTTCTACTGGACCATAGAGTCCTGTGGTCTAGACCCCATTTTTAAAGTGCTCAGTGCCAAGTACCCTTTTCCCTTTCCTTGGTCATCTAGACCGCCAACCCTGCACAGTTTCAACAGTATATTTACACAGCCATTTTTTGTGAGTTCTTGTCATTGTGAAGTACACATTCCCAATTTTGTCAAACACCCAATGGTAATATTTACAATTTATACAATTTTTCAATCTTTCCACTTAGGACATCTGAGAGTCTTTCAATTACAATTAATTATATGTCTGTTCTCTATTTGTTAGATAAATGGCATATAATCCTCATATCCCAAGTTAACTCAAAGTGTATATATGTACACTATTTACACTATTTTACATACTATTTATAACAGTATATATATAGATATATATATATATATATATATATATATATACAGATAGCTGCTCAGGAAAACCGCTTCCCACATGGAACTCTAGCAGGCAGCAAACAAGCAGACACGAACCCAGACTGTGTGCAAAATCTTCTCCGTTTGTTAGTCGGCCATAACGCGTTTCACCACCGGAGTGGCTTGATCACATGACAACGCTAACATATCGACTGACCATTTAAGAAGTTGCACCTGTAGCACGTGACTGTGAGGTAGGTGATAGACATAAAAGAAATTTGTGTTGTTCCCAAACTACAGGTAAAGTGCACAATGTGTCCAGGCTGAAACAAATGAATTAGTTTCTGGTAAATTGCACGAAAATGGTCACAAAATAAACAAGAATTTCAGAATTACTGTATGAATACATGTATGCTCAGGGTACCAAAAACAACAACCAAAATAATTCTAAATATGAGTGCATGTTTAGTTATCTGGCTGAACAGTATATATGAAGTTGGATTAAAGATGTATGCATATGAATTCTGTCTTAAACCCTTAAGTATGTGTACATAAATAATAATGAACAAATTGCCGGTTGTATTGCAGAACGCTATATATATCCTGATGAGAGCCTAAATGCAAATTGTCAAGTGGTGTATTAATTTCCGACTTGAACCAAAAATTATTTAATCGCAGGGGCCCCTGTGTGGATGAGATTTCAATACGTGCTGAAGCTGGAATGTTTGCCTGGTTTGGAACAAAAAGTGCAAAAGTGCAAAAGGTGATAAAAAATGTTTAAAAAGAGTTTAAAAACCTGAGTTTAGTGAGGAGAAGTGAAAGGCGGGTACAGGGATTCTAATGATTTATCACAAAGGAAATATAAAGGCTCACCCTAGCAGTGAGAATGTTAGAATGGCAACAAGATCATAAAATGACAAGGACTAATTGTTGCCGGGTAAAGGACTTTGGAAGAAAAGGATACAAGGGGTTAGGCTCAGACAGTGGAATGAGGTGTATATGCCAGGAAGGTAGACTAGTTTGAATGTATTTACAGACAAGTATGCAGGTCTTCGGTGTTGTTGAGACCTCCTGGATTTTTGCTATTGAAGTTAAGAATGTACCGGGTTTCCAATTTGCGCATTTTGTGTTGTCTATCTCCACCTTGTTTGGTTTTGGGGACTGTGTTGATGACATAATATCGGAGGTCCTGTAGGTTGTTGTTGTGGACCTCATGAAAATGCCTAGCCATGGGGTAAGTGGGATCCTGATTAGTGATCGCCCTCATGTGTTGTAAAACCCTCATGTTAGCTGGTAGCTTGGTGCTACCCACGTATCTTAAGGGACACGTGCATTCGAGAACATAAATGGCAAATTCCGTTTTGCAGTGGAGGTTTTTAGTAATTTTGACTTCTGTCCCACTAAAAGCTGTGCGGTAACTGGTTTTGTTAATGCCGTATTTGCACGCTTTGCAGGAGTGACATTTGGTAAAGCCATTGGGTGCTTTAAACCATTCTTTGGAGGGCTTGGATTCAGGGCAATTGGTAACAAGGCTGTTATGTAGGGATGTAGCCCTTTTGTATGTTATGCTGGGCTTGGCAGGCATGTGTATGCCTATGATGGGGTCACTGCGTATGATGGACCAATTTTTATTGATGATTTTGACTATGGCGTTTTTTTGGGCACTGTATGGTACAATTAGTCTGACCCCTGTGGCACTATGAGAGGAAGCACACATGCTGTCATTGGGGTTTCTAGCTTTTTTGGGAGTGAGGAGAAGATTTTTATTTAACTCCCTAGTTTTGTTAATTGCTGTTTCTATGGTTGTTATGGGGTAACCTCTGGCAAGAAATCTTTCCCTGCATTCCTGTTGGGCATTGGCTAAATCTGTCGGATTACTGCAGATCCTTTTAATTCGCAACATTTCCCCGTAGGGAATGCTGTGAATCAAGTGCTTAGGGTGGGAACTGGAGTAATGCAGGACAGAATTACCTGCGGTTTCCTTCCTATATAATTTTGTTTCCAAAGTGTTATTGGCAATATACAATTCTGTATCTAGGAAACAAATATTAGTTTTGCTGATTGTGCTGGTAAACGCTAGGTTTATGGCGTTGTTGTTGAGAGTATTAACCCACTCCCGTGCCTCATTTGCTGTACCATCCCAGACAAAGATCAAATCGTCAATATATCTATAGTACAGTTTAACATGTTTTTCATACCAGTCTGCATGTGTGCCCTTGAGGACCAGCTTCTCCCACCAGCCCATAAAAATGCAAGCGTAGCTGGGGAGAAGCTGGCCCCCATTGCCACGCCCCTGGTCTGCTGATAAATATATATATATAAAATCATTTACAGCTTTAGACACCATGTAAATCTGCTTCTGTTTGTCAGTACTTTATGCTAGTGATAGCTGAAATGTGTGTCTCATGCAGTAGTGAGGGGACTCAATATCCCAGAATGCACCTTGGTGTTTTTGCACTACTTGCTCCTGATTACGTACATTTTACTGAATGCCAGAAATAATTGATCGGCTCTATCTGTATAAGGACTACAATGTGACTTTATATCCCCGGACATTAATATGGCTAGAAGAGTGGGCTGGGTGGGTCGTAGGGTGCGGAAAAGTATTGAGGGGGACTGTGTGATAGTCAACATGAGATATCCTATCCAAGTTAATACACTGACAGATTGTGAGCTTAGGGGCAGCTCTAAAACAATGATTGATTATGATTATGATTGCTCCCCTTCAGTACTTTTACCCCTTGCTAATCTTTTCCCCTTAAAATGCCCCTGGCTTCAGGTACCTTGTACGTCCAAACCAACCCAGATTGATAATCCTGGACTGGTTCTATCCTTATCCAACAGATTCGAAAACTAGCAAAGCTTACAGGGGCTTGATGGCGTAGATTGACAATCATCACCTGAGGTTGAGCAACAAGGTACAAGATCAATGGACTCGTCTGTCAATACTATTTCCCTATCTGGGAAATTAGAATCTGCTCCACAACTTAGCCCAGCTACCTGACCAGCAATTAATAGTTCCCTACCTTTTAGGCCAGCCCCTACTGGAGCTGGTATCACTCTTTCACCATGGAAACCAGAGCTTGCTCCCCCTTCTTGCATAATATCTTCTATAGTAGATTATGCCTGTTTGAGGGTACTCTCATGGAACGTCCAAGGTATGGGGACTAATAGAGATGACGTTCTCTGGTGTAGGACTCTCCTGGGCTGCCAATTGGTTGCCTTACTAGAGACATGGGATACTGGTGAAAGTTTTTATTTGGATGCGTTTACCTAATTTGTTAAGCATGCAATCCCCTCGACATCGGGACGTGCTAGGTAAGGCCATCTTTTATTGGTTTCTCCTGACTTAGGTTGCAATAAGAGCCATTTAGAGTGTCATTCTCCCAATGTTTTAGCAATGGAGCTGTTTTTAAGAATTACTACCCCTTACTAGTAGTTCATTTTTATAATTCTCTGCGATTGAACACTTAGCCACCCTGGATGGTTTCTTTGACCCCCTATAGAATAAGTAAATTTACTTATTTTGAGATTTTAATTCAGGGCGATTGTATTACCCATCTGTGCAATCTTAACTGCATCCCAACTAAGGCCTATGGGGATTATTTACCGTTATACATACACTTTGAATATACAGAGTCAGGTACACTCATAGAAGGGCTTTTCTCAGCAAACAATTTGCATTATCTAGAGCAAACAGGGATGAACACTCCTCTTCCCACCTTTACTGGCAGGGGATACTTTGGTATAATGGATTTTATAATGATCTCTGCATCTTTAACTCTGCAGTCTGTAGTTTGAGTGCTTCCTGGAGTAATTATAGTGACCACATCCCACTTATACTGAATCTATTATACTCATCTGCCTTCTATAAAGTAGAGAGCATGGGTATGACCAATTTGGATACCAGCACCAACGATAAATCACGTAGACTGAAGTGGACGAAGGTGGAATCGGGGTTCCTAGACAACTTATATGTGGGGCGTGCAGCTGAGGTCTCCGCATTTATGGTCGTCAATGTGCAGGATAGAGTGGTAGACGCTTTAAGAACTCTGACTAATCAGATAGCTACCAACCTAATTGTCCCTTACAGGGGTGATGAACCTAAAGTGAAGAGGTGGTTCGATGACACCTGTTCTACTGCCTACAGGAGGTTAATTTTGGCTCTTAAACTAAAACCAAGAAATGAGAGTAAGATTAGGGCATGCAGGGGGGTCTATAAGTAGGCAATCCAGGAGAGGAATAAAGCTATGAGGAAAAGGCCTGGGAAGATCTTGGCCAAGCAAGTACACTCTCAGATAGGAAAAGGTTCTGGGCGGTGGTTAATAGCCTGCTTTTTTCGGAGACTGGAAATACAAGAACAGAATGCATTGTAGCCCCAGAACGGTGGGTTGTGTTGTTTGGGGGCATGTATAGAGGTGGTGAGCTGGAGGGGATGGAGATACAGGAGTAGCCCATCCTACCTTTAGAACCACTTCATTTTAAGGTTGCTGAGGTCCATAGATCCATCCTTGCTACTTCCGGGGGAAAGGCACCTGGCCCAGATGGGGTACTAGCTGACTTGGGTAATGCAGACCCCCAGGTCTGGGCTACAATACTGGTGCAGGTTGTCAATGCAGCTAGCGCATGTGATGTTCCTCCGTCATGAGCAAAGTATATTACTATCCCAATTTTTTAAAAGGGCTCAAGGGATAATCCTGCCTGTTATAGACCTATTTCGCTCTTGGATTCCGCTGCTAAAATTACAGGGACGGTGATTTTGAACCGTCTATCATTGTGTTTAGAAAATATTAACTTTATTAGTGATCTGCAGTATGGTTTTAGGCAAGGGAGAGGTACGCTTGATTAATGTATTAATTTGAGCCTGGTGATTGGGAAATACACTATAGAAAAGAGGGGTACCTTGCATTTGGGATTTATGGACTTAACGTCGGAATTTGATCGAGTCAACTGATCTAAACTGTGGCAGATCCTGGGGGAGTTGGGTATGGAGCTGAGTCTGGTATCCTTTTTACATTATGCTCATAATAACACCCCTGCCGTGGTAAGGTTCAAGGAAGACGGTAGTTTGACGGATTCCTGGGTGGTCAAGCGAGGGGTACGTCCGGTGTGCATTTTGGCCCCTCTACTGTTTATACTCTATAAAAATAAATTTGGGGACCTCCTCTCAGTCAGCACTAAAGATATCCCAAGAGCAGTGGCCAAATTGGTCCCTGCATTACTGTTTGCATATGATGCAGTGCTGTTTTCAAGGACCTCTATAGGCCTCCAAAACCTTTTAAATGTTTATATTGATTTTATGGAGTCACTTGACTTAGCAACCAATTTCTCCAAATCACATACAATGACAATGGGTAGTAAAATGGCCGCCAAGACTAGGTTTTTCTGTAGTGGGGTAGAACTGTCGAAAGTGTCCATTTTTCCTTATTTGGGGGTGTTGTTCGACAATCATGGGACCTGGGCTGTGCAAAGACAACTAAAAAATAATATATTGGCAAGGGCAGTTGGGGCGGTATGGGATTTTGCAGAAAGGTTGGGGTCTAACCAACACCTGCCCTACTTAAAGTCTATAAAGAAAAGTGAATCCCTATGGCGATATATTGGTGTGATGTATGGGTCTATCAGGATGTGAGGGACATTCAGGGGGTCAGGAATACATGTATGTTTGCCTCCTTGCTCTCCCTTAAGTACCCCTGCCTTCAGTCTGCATGAAGAGCTTGGCCTGGGGTATATTTCTGATCACATTGCTGCTACACCACTGATATTTTGGTTGAGGATCTGGTCGAGTACCTCCGTTGCTGCCCTAACATGTACAGCAAACCCAGATCCTTTGGCCCGGCAGCTATTAAGGACGTTAACTTGAGGTTTTTGGCCAAGTAGCAGGCGATCACGGAGGGCTTGCAATTAGCCAAGCCTTCAGTGAGAAGGTATGTTACCATAATGTCTGACCTCACAGCTACAGCCCTATTTGTCACTAGTCCCCAACGTACAACAACGCTTTGTTTTAACAAGATTTCGGCTGAATCAGTTACCCCGGATGTTAGCCTTCCCCAAGGGGTATTCAATGCCAGGTACCCTAAAGCTGTGTCCTTGTGATAACTTTCTAGAACAGGATACTTTGAATTTTATTTTATTTTGTGAATTTAATGTCCCCTTTCATAAGAAACGTATATTGCTGTTACTGAGAGAAACTAATTTTGTTCAAGTAAGGCCTGCATTACTATTTTTGCAAATGCTATCTTCCCCTGTGGTGTACTTTGGGGCTGCGAGCTTTCTGTTAGGGGCTATGAGATTCAGGAAGCTCTATTTAGGCATGGTTACAGCATCATATTTTTTTTACTGAGCACTTTTTAAACTCCTAATTAAGTTTTTTTTTTAAGTATCTTTTTTATGGTATTCTATTTGCTGTATTTTATTCATGTATCGAAACCTGTAGTCTGATTTTTTACAATGGGTTTTATTTCAATGTGATACGTGATTAATTGTAGTATATGCAACATGTGAATGATACGGTTTTCCGTAATGGATACGTGCACTTTCGCTCTCCTAATGTATTGACTGTTTTTTATTTTTAAATATGTTTTAATTGTCTGCTTTTATGGCCTTTCGTGGCCCCAAAAAATATTTTTGGCTTGACTTTATCATGTATTTTTGACACTTTCCACAGACTTAGTTGAAACGTTGGTTAGAGAACTGCTGCCGCCCACTTTTTATTTAATGTTCTTTAGACTGGAGAGGGACTGGTGTCCACCTTTTCTTTTTTACTCTGAAGCACCATCCACTTTACACCCGGAGCAAATAAACTTTGTGATATGTTTGTAATGTTTGGCAATGTTTGTTTCTTTGGAATATTTGTTATGACCTGTGCTGCTCAGAATTGAATAAATGCATTCGGCAGATTGTCTAGATATTGAATTGCTTGGTGAGACCCCTTCCACATCAAGCTGGTAATCAGTAATTCTGTGCAAGACATGAGATTCTTTTCAAACAAAGTGTTGTTTCAAAATATTCATATTTATATAAACCTTACTTTGATGGTCATCGTTTGATTTATTAGTTTTTTTGTCGTAGTGCACGCCTACGATTATATGAAGTTCCTATGAGGTCTTGGTGGAGGTGACTGGTTCTTGTACCAGTTTAGCAGTTTCAGCAGTCTAGATGGGAGCAGACGGTCTTAAATGGACACCGCATCAACATCCTATGTTGGGTTTGCTTTATGACCACACTTGAAGTTCTACATTGAATATGGATTGAACTTCACACCTTGCAAGCGACAATAATTAAATGCTCAGATGGTAAGACTACTTATCTCTAGCATTTCCCTTCTTTCACTAAAAAAGGAATTGGTCAATCGATTAATATATATATGTTTTGTGATATTTTACATCTCACAGTATGCCTTTATAGTCATGCCATTTGAATCTTTTATGTACATGTACATGTATATTGTGTTCAATCACTTTGGAAACGGCAGAAGCCTTCACTTAGAGTAAGGTGAACAAAGGCAGACTCCTTGTTTAAAAAAACATCGATATAAGGTAATAAATCAAAGGATGCGAATAATTCAGGCAGTAATGATAGAAATATTGATTTAAAAAAAATCAGGTTAATGGAGAAAATAAAATTAAACTTGAATTAAAAAAGCTTATGAGTAGTCTTGACTAATCTATCTAGCATTTTTGCAATAGTATAATGGTGGTCACCTCTGAACTGACATTTGCTTTGAGTTCTGACTTATATAAAAAAATATATATATATTGAAATTTGGAATAGTTACTGTTGATTTGGTTATTGCTTGGAGTGTTTCTAAAGACTTTGTAACTATATGATTCAATGTATTTAACCATAAGCGTTGGGGGTTATAATTAACCAAGACTGTTGGTAGAGAAAGTATTGATGAATTACTAGATTTAAAACATTTTGTAAAAAGATGCAAAGCTAATAGCATAATTCCTACATAAAGATTCAGCCTTCAGCTCAGTTTTAAGAGCTACGATTCAGAAAAAGGGGTGGTGATGAACAGAGTGTCTGAATTAAGCGGACCACTCTTACCCAGTCCAAAGATCAGGGCTTGATCCATCACCGTTATTTATCTCACTGCCCCATCCCAGCTCAGAACCTGGCTATATGCAAATTAGTCTGTCCCTGGCCCAGTGCATCATGGGAACAGGGCAGACCAAACTACCAAGCCAATTCTTCACCAGAAAGGAGACAAGCTACCGGGGACCGGTTTCTGGCATTTCAGCCTCTTCGGCCCGGCTTGCTTGAATCCTGATGGAGCAGTGAGAAAGGGACTCATGTCTGAGTATACCCTGCCACACCTGTAGTGGCCAAAAACGATTCAGAAAAGGGGGGTGGTGATGAACAGAGTGTCTGAATTAAGCAGACCACTCTTACCCAGTCCAAAGATCAGGGCTTGATCCATCACCGTTATTTATCTCACTGCCCCATCCCAGCTCAGAACCTGGCTATATGCAAATTAGTCTGTCCCTGGCCCAGTGCATCATGGGAACAGGGCAGACCAAACTACCAAGCCAATTCTTCACCAGAAAGGAGACAAGCTACCGGGGACCGGTTTCTGGCATTTCAGCCTCTTCGGCCCGGCTTGCTTGAATCCTGATGGAGCAGTGAGAAAGGGACTCATGTCTGAGTATACCCTGCCACACCTGTAGTGGCCAAAAACGATTCAGAAAAGGGGGTGGTGATGAACAGAGTGTCTGAATTAAGCAGACCACTCTTACCCAGTCCAAAGATCAGGGCTTGATCCATCACCGTTATTTATCTCACTGCCCCATCCCAGCTCAGAACCTGGCTATATGCAAATGAGTCTGTCCCTGGCCCAGTGCATCATGGGAACAGGGCAGACCAAACTACCAAGCCAATTCTTCACCAGAAAGGAGACAAGCTACCGGGGACCGGTTTCTGGCATTTCAGCCTCTTCGGCCCGGCTTGCTTGAATCCTGATGGAGCAGTGAGAAAGGGACTCATGTCTGAGTATACCCTGCCACACCTGTAGTGGCCAAAAACGATTCAGAAAAGGGGGTGGTGATGAACAGAGTGTCTGAATTAAGCAGACCACTCTTACCCAGTCCAAAGATCAGGGCTTGATCCATCACCGTTATTTATCTCACTGCCCCATCCCAGCTCAGAACCTGGCTATATGCAAATTAGTCTGTCCCTGGCCCAGTGCATCATGGGAACAGGGCAGACCAAACTACCAAGCCAATTCTTCACCAGAAAGGAGACAAGCTACCGGGGACCGGTTTCTGGCATTTCAGCCTCTTCGGCCCGGCTTGCTTGAATCCTGATGGAGCAGTGAGAAAGGGACTCATGTCTGAGTATACCCTGCCACACCTGTAGTGGCCAAAAACGATTCAGAAAAGGGGGTGGTGATGAACAGAGTGTCTGAATTAAGCAGACCACTCTTACCCAGTCCAAAGATCAGGGCTTGATCCATCACCGTTATTTATCTCACTGCCCCATCCCAGCTCAGAACCTGGCTATATGCAAATTAGTCTGTCCCTGGCCCAGTGCATCATGGGAACAGGGCAGACCAAACTACCAAGCCAATTCTTCACCAGAAAGGAGACAAGCTACCGGGGACCGGTTTCTGGCATTTCAGCCTCTTCGGCCCGGCTTGCTTGAATCCTGATGGAGCAGTGAGAAAGGGACTCATGTCTGAGTATACCCTGCCACACCTGTAGTGGCCAAAAACGATTCAGAAAAGGGGGTGGTGATGAACAGAGTGTCTGAATTAAGCAGACCACTCTTACCCAGTCCAAAGATCAGGGCTTGATCCATCACCGTTATTTATCTCACTGCCCCATCCCAGCTCAGAACCTGGCTATATGCAAATTAGTCTGTCCCTGGCCCAGTGCATCATGGGAACAGGGCAGACCAAACTACCAAGCCAATTCTTCACCAGAAAGGAGACAAGCTACCGGGGACCGGTTTCTGGCATTTCAGCCTCTTCGGCCCGGCTTGCTTGAATCCTGATGGAGCAGTGAGAAAGGGACTCATGTCTGAGTATACCCTGCCACACCTGTAGTGGCCAAAAACGATTCAGAAAAGGGGGTGGTGATGAACAGAGTGTCTGAATTAAGCAGACCACTCTTACCCAGTCCAAAGATCAGGGCTTGATCCATCACCGTTATTTATCTCACTGCCCCATCCCAGCTCAGAACCTGGCTATATGCAAATTAGTCTGTCCCTGGCCCAGTGCATCATGGGAACAGGGCAGACCAAACTACCAAGCCAATTCTTCACCAGAAAGGAGACAAGCTACCGGGGACCGGTTTCTGGCATTTCAGCCTCTTCGGCCCGGCTTGCTTGAATCCTGATGGAGCAGTGAGAAAGGGACTCATGTCTGAGTATTGCACCATCAGGATTCAAGCAAGCCGGGCCGAAGACGCCTGAAATGGCAGAAACCGGTCCCCGGAAGCTTGTTTCCTTCCCAGTGTAAGAATTGGCTTTTGTAGTCTGGTCTGCCCTGTTCCCATGATGCACTGGGCCAGGGACAGACTAATTTGCATACAGCCAGGTTCTGAAACTGGGATGGTGCAATGAGCTAAAAAACGGTGTTGGATCTAGCCCTGATCTCTTGACTGGGTGAGAGTACTCTGCTTAATTCAGAGACTCTGTCCATCACCACCCCTTGTTGTAAATAATTTTGTCCACCCTAAGCGTGGAAGGGTATACTCAGATGTGAGTCCCTTGCTCATTGCACCATCAGGATTCAAGCAAGCCAGGCCGAAGACGCCTGAAATGGCAGAAACCGGTCCCCGGAAGCTTGTTTCCTTCCCAGTGTAAGAATTGGCTTTTGTAGTCTGGTCTGCCCTGTTCCCATGATGCACTGGGCCAGGGACAGACTAATTTGCATACAGCCAGGTTCTGAAACTGGGATGGTGCAATGAGCTAAAAAACGGTGTTGGATCTAGCCCTGATCTCTTGACTGGGTGAGAGTACTCTGCTTAATTCAGAGACTCTGTCCATCACCACCCCTTGTTGTAAATAATTTTGTCCACCCTAAGCGTGGAAGGGTATACTCAGATGTGAGTCCCTTGCTCATTGCACCATCAGGATTCAAGCAAGCCGGGCCGAAGACGCCTGAAATGGCAGAAACCGGTCCCCGGAAGCTTGTTTCCTTCCCAGTGTAAGAATTGGCTTTTGTAGTCTGGTCTGCCCTGTTCCCATGATGCACTGGGCCAGGGACAGACTAATTTGCATACAGCCAGGTTCTGAAACTGGGATGGTGCAATGAGCTAAAAAACGGTGTTGGATCTAGCCCTGATCTCTTGACTGGCTGAGAGTACTCTGCTTAATTCAGAGACTCTGTCCATCACCACCCCTTGTTGTAAATAACAGTTTTAAGAGCTGACAGTTATCATGCTCGGAATATAACGCAACCCCACTTGTGGAACGAGCCAAATGTGTCTGTACCATGAGAGATGACTACACATAAGTGTTGGATGAAACGGCTGTGAGGGTTAAAGGCGTGGGTTATTGCAAAACCTTGGAACTGTATAAAAAAGATCGACCACAAAGACAGATGTAATTTATTAATGCCAAAGCAATATACATTACACACTGAGACCAATTAATCAGTCATCTACTCACATGATACTCTTGAGAGCGCTCTAACTTGAGGACTACTTTAGGCAAACTTTTAAATGTACTAGAAGCACATCCAATGTTAAAAGAAATACAATCTTTCTCTACTTAGCATGCTTTATATAGAGCTGCCGTTTATGTGTGTCATCTAAAAAGAAAGCCAGTACTTGGCTTAACCGCTCTGGGCAACGGAGCAGCTAGAACATTACAATTCCCCACACTTTCAACCACAACTTTAATGGCACTAAGAGAATGAAACACGTGAGACGAGTCCTCCTTCGAAGAGTTCCCTAAATCCATCAATGTATCCTTCCATTTCACACACTTATGCAACCATGTATTCATCATTTTACATCTGCCATCCATCCAACCCTTGACCCTTCCTTCCATTTTCTCCCTCACCCACCCATTCATCCATTCTTTCTCCCATCTCTCCTTCCGTTCATCCTTTCACTTATTTTGCCTTTTTAATCGTCCATACTCCTTTTCATCAATCCATCTTAAAACAGCAATCCTTTAAACTTCTATATTTCCTTTCATTAACCTTTCCTTCTTTCACTCTTCCATCTAACCTTGCACACTTTCTTCCTTTTATACACTCTTACTTCATTTAACTGTCCTTTCATCTTTGCTTTCACCTGCTTTCCTTTCAACCTTCCTTTCAATATTAATTCCTTCCTTTTCACATTCTTTTGCCCCTCTTTTTTATACCGATATTTCTTCCTTTTCTCAACTTCAGTTCTTACTTTTATTCTCTCCTGCTCTCTATTTGCCTATTTACCTCTCCTTTTACCCCATTTTCATTATCTCTCTTTCTTTGTCTTGTTTGCTGAATTTGTTTCAATTGGAATTTCTCTGTCCCTCTCGTTCCCTTACAATGCTCTTCATGGTGTTTTGTCTGAGGACAGAAATGTCCAATAAAAAACGAATCCAAGTATTAGTGGGCCAGCTGCAACCCCTAAAGTGAAGGTGTTGGCGTCACTTCCTCTGGGTTTCAAAAGTGCTGAGATTGTAGTTTGTGTAAATTGGCACTTAATAAATGTAAATGTATTATCGGCTCCAATCATAAAGCTTTTGTCATAGCAAATAAACCTTGATTCTTTGGCGTGTAAGCCATGACTAGCAACGCCAAGGTTTGGCTAATTGCATTGGGCACATTGTCTTGATATGAACATACGTAATTTCCCTTTTCTACAGAAGGGTCCATCCCTGCTTTGTTTATTCACCATTATAGCGACTTTGCTACTGGCCAACATGTTTATGATAACACTTTGGTGTCTAAAGATATAAGTAGTGACCTGTTTAAGATGGATAGCAAGAGAAGAAAGATTAAGATAAAAAGGCAAATTGGGTCACAATAAGATGTATCTTTGGTAAGAAGAATATTTCAGAGAAAAAGTACGTCTATAAATGATACCTGGTTTTTAAACATTCATTGTTATGATACATTGAAATAGCTGTATCCTAGCTCCAACACGTACTCTTTATTTGTAGTGCGTCTTCCAGGTGGTTGATACACTAACGGCTCATGCTCACCGAACATTTGAGTTTGGTAGCATTCGAGTAAATGTCCGTCAATATGCGAACAAAATAAAATTAAAAGCGACCAGGATAGGGCTTCAGAAACTACTGAATGCATTACTAGTTCATGCACATAACAGACAGAAGAAAATAATTACATTTTGTCAAATAGCGAGGATGATGTCCTTTGGAAGAAAGAGGTCACACTTTACAGGGTGATGAGGACTGATATGAGAGGTACTTCACTGTGAAAATGTAAAAATGCATACTAATTGAACATGTTGGAAGCATCGCCTTCAAACGCTAAGGTGAAAGTCTTGCATTCCCAAATGAGACTTGTAGGGTTTATTTACTGTTATGTGTTAGCAAGTGGATTCCTATGTTTCAATCCTGTGAGTTGAAAATTAATCTGCAACTGCTGTATGGGAGGGTATAGTGGGTGTCAAATGGTGCTCTTCTATCCTCATTGGATAATGTTGAAGGGAAATGTGGTTATCAGTGCTGGAAATTGTGATGCTACTCCATTCACTGTCACCTTCCCTGAAGCCAGACTATTGCTACTGAGGTATAGCGCTTAAACAAGGTACACCATTTTTGTTTGGACCAAAATCATAGTTCCAAAACCAACAGGTTCTGCATGTCAGATTAACACATAAGCAATTTAGATATGAACAACCCACGTCTAAAAAATCCTTTACAACCTTCTAATTGTAAGGACATGTTGAGAAAAACAGCTTGTATGGAAGCAATCACATTGTACATATATGCAAATCCACAGATATCTGTAATGACAAATACACTTGAGCTTGAATTCAGTTCTGAAGCTAGTTCAGTGCAGCCAGAATGGGAGGGAGTAGTTAGGATGAGTCAGCTAATAAACTTTCAATTGTGAAGGGTCTGGAAACGATGGAGAATGCCTGTGGGAGTGTGAGGGCTGACTAAATGACTCAACATATCTCATGAATCACTTCTTTGTCCAAAATATAAAGAGAGATTACTAAACTGACGAAACCTTTAGTAAGAAGGCTGGTGCTTGGAATCGAAATAGTGAACTATTGTCTTTGATGCCGTATATACGTGTGTGTGTGTGCGTGTGTTTTTTGTCTGTGTCTGGCAGATGTAGGGTATAGAACTAAGTTGTCTTTGTACTTTGATACTAATCATTCATTAATTCATGTTGTTCATTCATTAATTCATATTGTATCGCAAAAGATTTCAGTTCCTAACACAACGATGTTCTATCTCTTTTTATATATAACTATAACAACAATCATTTTACTGCCGACAAGATGCCAATATGGTGCTGTCATTCAATAGTTGTTGCATTTTGTGGTTCAACTTAACCTCACATTTTTAGACAACATTTAAACTACTCATTCAATTTAGTTTCAGGTTAATACACCATTTACTATATCAACTCGTTCGTGTATTTAAAGCATGAAAAACACCTAACTAAACATGCACTTGATCTATCACCAGGCAGACCAAACATAATTAAAACAGCAATTAATGTAGAGGAGTGCTCCACACACTCTTTCTGATATCTACTGTGATCTGAAGGCTGCTAGATTGAATTTGGTGCCCAGCTCAGTCTTATATCCTTCTGAGGTGGGTAAACGGAGTATCATTACATTGGGTATATAGCTACTGGTTCTGGTACCTCGAGTGTCAGCGTGTCAAGAGAGGGGACACACCACTCTGGAGACCATTCCCTCTTTCCCTTCTGACCCACTCTGGACGCGGGCCCTCCCATGACCGATATTACTGAAAAGTAAGGCGTGGGAGACAAATAAACCACAAGCTCCAAATTAGCAAGCTGCATGACCTCCGATAACGTGATATAATACCAAGTTGTCTTCCAGTTTTTGATTACACATGATTGTAATCAGTTTAAATACACTAAATCCCTGTATGCACTTCAAGATTCCGTTTCTTGCCAGCACATTACAACAACTGTAATCCCATAGTAATCTAAGGATAACTCTCTATACTTTATTATGATTTTATTTACACAAAGCTAAGTAATACATGATGAGTGCTCTCTGTTCTTTCCCTTCTTATTCTCTCACCTTAGCCGTGCAATAAGTGGTGTTACCTACATGGCTGGAGAGTGGTATTATCACTTCACTAAATAAGTAAAATGATCTTAGAGATTGCTTAAAAAAGCGACTACCTCGCTTAGCGTAATCTTGTTTGACATACAGACCTCTTTGGTAGTTCACTAGGACGATTTGAGACATGCTTAAAGGTTTTGTTCACCATTTGATTGTTTATTTCAGATAGGCGGTGGACCCTTCACACATCCGGGCCATCACCTGATCTCACAGACTACTGAACTTCGGTGGCCAGTATATTCAAGTATATATGTATATATATATTTTCTATGCAGAGTAACTAGTTAATTGATCCTGAAGAATGCCCATGAACCCTGAGTGGGGTCACTTAAGGGCAAAAACACGTTGACCTACTGTAGGGGTTTATTTGGTGGTAACCCCTAGCCCTCTCTTCTTTTAATCCTGTCCCTGGAGACCACAGAATAAATATAATTTGGCTTCCTGTAGGCAGTTTTATCTCACAACTCATCCTTCGTCGCATTCTGCTTCCCCTTTTTTCTTCATTTCATTTCTTCACGGGTACCTTCAAAACACCTCAGCTCCTCTTTTAAGCCCGGAGAGTTGTAGCCCAGACCAATGACCTTGCGGCCTTGATGTGAGGAGGGTGCCCAATGATGAGTGAGGGTTCTTGTCCTAAAAGAGTCCTTCCCTACACCCGGACTATAACAAATTTGTGATCAGTTCCCCCGGCCCTTTTTTGACTCTAAATTTCTCAAGACTTACATTTTATATGTTTCATATTCAGACAGGGAGCAGTACGGTCTCCCGTTCAGAACCTTACTCCCGAGATCTCTTGTATGCTATTGACTTCGAGAGAGGGGTCCATGATCAGAGAGCGTGCAAGGTAAGTGTATTATGTCAGTGATCTATGGAAGGTTCAACTGTGATGTTAGCCACCAATCAATGAATGTGTGAGTTCGTATTCCGGACTGTAGAATGGTAGGAGTAAGCTTGCAGTCGATTCCTCCATGAGCATGGTGCTCAAGAGCCTGGTGGGCTGTGGATAATCCACTCAATGCGGGTTATTGCTGTCAATCTCTGGGTATAGTGTTGTGCTGAAATCACCTCCCCATATAGTGTTTTGCACATTCCATTATCTGCAGAGCTTGATTATGTTTTTGAAAAACTCAAGTGTATCTGTGATAGTGGCTTAGGTATTGATTAATTTGATGGGTATATCTATAGGGTTATTAATTAATATGATGGGTATGCTCTATTTTGCATGATCAGACAGACTTCTCAATCAGTATGGCTACTCTGAATGAATATGAACTAAAAAAGCTGAAATATTTGTTTGGGCCCCAGGAGGAACCAAAGGGCGGGGGAGCTCAAAACGTGTGTAGGTGTGTCTCTAGCAGCATAGCCATTGCCAACTTGTGTTGAGCAAGACACATCATAATTAGGCATCTTTTTTAGGGATTACCCTGTTCGCTTAAGGTCCATGAGATGATCTTAAGTTTATGCTTGACTGACTGAAAATGACAGGATACTTTAGCTGCAAATGCTGATGTTCATGTCCTGCTAAACCAATCCCCTTCCAACTCCTACCACCACCCACACTGACTCCCTCAACTTTTAGTGTAAACTCCCCACATCACTACCTGAAAGAAAAGAAATAGGCTGTTGCAAACATGTTAAGGGGCAGGGTCATGCCGTCCAACCCTGTGCTTCAAAATGTGGATAGAAGCTAAAATCAGCTCTAGTTACTTACAAACCCAGATATAAAATATGAGCCATCAGCAAAGGTAGTAAGGAGTACTGGTCCTTAAGTCTTTTGTAAGGGGCTCAAGCGTGGTAGAAACTTGTTGACTAAAGCCTCTATTATATCATAATCTTACTGGCGGCTGATGCATGGTGGGGGTTGCGTCAGCCTCATGTTACTTTTTCCGTACAAAGTCTTTGGCCAGCTTCATGGCGTCCTTCAGGGTCTGACAGATAGTAGCACTCTCACCGTGCTGGATCCAGAGGCACGCCAGGTATAACATTGCGTATTTAAAGTCTTACATGCATAGGACATTTTTAAGTTCTGTGTATGCTTTCCTGGATTCTTGCACTGTGTTATGTTATGTTATTCATTCTTGTATAGCGCTCGACTCGCCCAGGGGCATCTCGGCGCTGACTAGCAATGTTCCTGCAACTGAAAGGAGAGCAAATGAGATTAGAATAGGAAGGCTTTGGGCTGTTTCCTAAATGTGCTGTAGATGTCCATTTTGTGAAGGGAATCTGGTAACTCGTTCCAGTACCTTGGAGCTAGGTACGAGAAAGATTATCCTCCAGAGCGACACAGCCTTATGCGTGGTACTTGTAGGAGACCATGCGCCCCCGACCTAAGGTTTCTGTGAGGTACATATTTTTTTTTTTTAAATCTTTATTTCGACATATGACTGTCATAAAAGAAACACAGTAAAATACAACTTTAAGAATGTTAATACATCAATTGCTATGAGGAATTTAAAAAGAAATGTAACACACATTATCCAACATCATGGGATGGACGTATCCCTTAAGCTATACCTTTAGTACAACAGGAACTCATTACCCCCTACCAGGTTACACCACTCAAAATAGTTCATTATTCCAGACATTTCCTCCTGATGTTCCACATTGAAGCCAAAAATTTCGTGACCCCAAAAACAATACAAGGCGACAAGTCAGTTGTTAATATTCGGTATGATTGGTGGTATTGCCTAATGCCCAGATTTTTGCAGATGGGAATAATCCACTTCTTCCTAGGGGTCATATAGGAGGGGCAGAAGAAAACCATGTGTACGTCCGACTCTAGTTCGGCGTCGCACACTGGACAGTTTGCAGGGGCGTCATGGTACCATCGTGCTGTTAGACCTCTGAGCGGTAGGGAGTCATATCTCCATTGGAGGTATAGCTTCCTGTGGGCGCTCGGGCTGATTATGTCCAAGACAGGCTTGAATTTTTAATTATCCTTTTGCTCAAGGAATGACATAGTTAATGGCCCTATTTTGTGTTCGATTGGTAATCAGACAAATTTTTATGATAATATGTTTTCACCAATTCCCTCCGGGGTAGCCCACTACACGCTTCTGCAGGGTTCCTCCAAGCTTGGGGACACCCCAATCTATCAAACTCTTGCCTGATATGTTTTAACCATGGGATATTCCAGATGTTTGGCAGCTGTAGGAGTTCAGTCAATTCATTCCTATAACTGGCCTATTCGGGAGTCGCCCATAGTCGTCTCCTTTATTGATTGAGTCCCAAATCTAATCTAGTGGGGAGAAGGGGCGTGCCGGGTGGTAGAGATAGCAGCTGCCTAATAAACCTGTTTTCAGTGGTGATAATGTCTGGGTGGCAGCAGTGTCCCCATAACTCGCCCCCGTAGATCACCGCACCCCGTGCCTGCAGCTTAAAAATTTCAAGAGGAGGAGATACAGGTTTAAAGGTAGTTTGTTTAAGGAGTTTAAAAATCCCACCTATTTTTTGGGAAAGCTTTAGTTGGGATTTGGTCTGGTGGTGTGCCCAGGTCATATCCTCATTCAGAGTTAGGCCCAGGAATTCGAATGTTGAGACTCTCTCCAACCGGACACCTTCTATGATAGGGCTAGGGCGAGACATTCTCGGTGGGTTGAAGATCATATACTTTGTTTTGGATTTGTTTATTTCCAGGCCCCTGTCATGGCAGAAGGCACCAAAGGCATCCAGGACTCTCTGTATACCCATTGGTGTCTTTGCGAGCAGCAAGGTATCATCTGCGAACATGATCGCAGAGATACCTGCACCCGCCAACCTAGGAGCGTCCCTATTGGGGACCCTGTTCAGGTAGTCAATCACCCCGTTTACAAAGAGGCAAAACAGGGTCGGTGCTAACACACAACCACGTATATATTTGGTGAGTCTCTTTTGGACGTATTTGGGGCCTCTTCCTTTAAGTGCTGTATAAGTGAGACAACAGATCTTAAAATATGATCTTTTTCTCACTGGTAGCCAGTGGAATTCGCACAGTAAAGGAACCGATGCGGTACCCGCTGGGCGATTCAATACCATTCTAGCTGCAGTGTTTTGAATCACCTGCAGTTTGTTCAGCAGGGTCTCTCCATGAGTTGCTCCTTGAGTGAAATAGTTATCCTGTTGGTGTCTGTGGGAGGTATCACTGTTATGTGCCACCATGATAATGTTAAAATAACATGATGTCTGAATGGAATGACAGAATACATGAATAAAAGATTTTGAAAGCCAACATTGAAAAAAGGAGTGTAAAGGAGCTCTTGAACTATACGAACATATTGCAGGGAGACACCAGCGCGCTTGAAACTGCTGTGGCTTTTAATTGTGCTGTTTCTTAAATCTTATTCGCGCCGCTGGCATTACGCTATAGAGCTACTAAAGGGCTCAACTAATTGCGCTGCTATTCCTTACCGTTTTAGGGGCGGATTCTTAGGCCGGGAAATCAGCTCAGGCTCACCTGCATATAAATGGTATTTTCAACCGCACTTGGCGGGATACAGTTAGTCTAGCGGGTCCGACCGCCATCTTGGGTTGGGGTGAAGGCGAGGAGCACTCCGGGCGCCATCTTGCTGAAGGCAAGGGACGCTGGAGGCGGACTTCCGCACTTGGTAAGCTTATTAAAGCTGCCAGACTACTGCGCAGGTCAGATCTTGCACCAGCGCGCTTGAAACTGCTGTGGGTTTTAATTCTGCTGTTTTTTAAATCTTATTCGCGCCGCTGGCATTACGCTATAGAGCTACTAAAGGGCTCAACTAATTGCGCTGCTATTCCTTACCGTTTTAGGGGCGGATTCTTAGGCCGGGGAATCAGCTCAGGCTCACCTGCATATAAATGGTATTTTCACCCGCACTTAGCGTGATACAGTTAGTCTAGCGGGTCCGACCGCCATCTTGGGTTGGGGTGAAGGCGAGGAGCACTCCGGGCGCCATCTTGCTGAAAGATAGGGACGCTGGAGGCGGACTTCCGCACTTGGTAAGCTTATTAAAGCTGCCAGACTACTGCGCAGGTCAGATCTTGCACCAGCGCGCTTGAAACTGCGGTGGCTTTTAATTGTGCTGTTTTTTAAATCTTATTCGCGCCGCTGGCATTACGCTATAGAGCTACTAAAGGGCTCAACTAATTGCGCTGCTATTCCTTACCGTTTTAGGGGCGGATTCTTAGGCCGGGGAATCAGCTCAGGCTCACCTGCATATAAATGGTATTTTCACCCGCACTTGGCGGGATACAGTTAGTCTAGCGGGTCCGACCGCCATCTTGGGTTGGGGTGAAGGCGAGGAGCACTCCGGGCGCCATCTTGCTGAAGGCAAGGGACGCTGGAGGCGGACTTCCGCTCGGTTGAATACCTCATAAGGATGGAAGACCAAGCGCGCAGCGGGCGCGACGTAGGCGCGCCGGAGGTGCGCCAGAGGTAAGCCCGTTTGCGCCCGTTCGCGCAACGGGCGCGCCTAGGGCCATTACCTCTGGCCATCCGCACTCTTCCCGCTTGGTCTATTCTCGGACGGATTTGTTGGAACTAAGACCGTCCCAGGCTCCCCTGACCCAGAGGGCCACTGTTCTATCTCCGTCCCAACCTCTGTCCTGTGGGCTGCTCAACGTTCGGTCGCTTTGCAAGCACCATACTGAGACTGCCTTCCTGATCGACTCTTCAGGGCTGGATGTGCTGTTTCTAACCGAAACTTAGACTCGGGAGGACTGTCTAGTTGAACTGGGTTTGGCTTGTCCCCCAGGCTTTAAAATTATCCACACCCCTCGGCCGAAGAACCGTGGTGGTGGAATTGGTATTATTTATCGTGAAAGGCTGGGTCTTTCCCAGCTTAAAATCAGCGAGGTAGCGGGCTTTGAGTTGATGGGGTTCTCCATTAAAGACCTGGAGAAAACATTGATTTCGGGTGTGCTGTGTTATCGGCCGCCGGGCTCGGCTCCCTTTCTATCAGAGTTCCTTGACCTGGTGTACGATTTATCTAACACCCACTCGAAGCTGTTAGTCCTGGGAGACTTCAACTTATGGCAGGGGGGTCCATCAGACGGAGCGTTCACGTCTCTCTGCCAAGCTCTTGCTGACATCCAACTGCAGCAACTGGTCCGCTCGGCGACACATAGGGGTGGTCATGTCTTGGACTTGATTTTCGCTGACGCTCAATCGGCAGTGATTAAAGACATCTTAGCCCAATGCTGGACCGATCATGCGCTTGTGGCTTTTTCCCTATGCTTAGGGGATTTTTCCTCTGAAGGCGCCGGGGTAGGACTTTCGAAACTGGGTAGACCTTGGTCCCGACTACTCAGCTCATCTCCTATGCCCTCCCTAATACCTGTTAACTTTCACTTGAGTAACTCGATGGAGGAAAGTTATTCCTCTTTGTGCCGATCGATCACTGATACGCTTGATAAGGTGGTGCCCCTCCGTAAATCTAGAGGGAGAGTGAACCAGGCTTTTCCCTGGTACACGGAAGAGCTAAGACAATTGAAGCTGAGCTGTAAACAGGCTGAGAGAGTGTGGAGGAAGCAGTACTCTACCTCGGCAAAAGCCTCGTTTAGCCTCGCACTGCATGGCTACAAGGTACAGATTAAGCGGGCCAAGGCGGCCTTCTTGGAAGCTTCCTTGACTCAGGCGCCCAATAAATCCCAAGCCCTGTTCAAAATTGTCAGGGACTTGTCCCACCCTGCTTGTGCGGCTAATACGGTCCGTGCGTCGCAGGCTTTTTGTGACTCGCTGGCGACTGCTTTCGAGGAGAAGACTGCTAAGATCCTAGAGGGCCTAACGCACCCCCTACCTACTGCTCTCGGTTCGGGAGCTCCGGTTGGCTCGTTCAGTCGACCCCAGCCAACTGCTTTTAGCTTTGGCTTGGGAGCTCCGACCGAGTCACCCAGTCGACCCCGGCCGACTGTTCCTGCCCTCTTCTCAGGAGCGCCTGGTTTGGGAGCTCCGGTTGGCCTGCCCAGTCGACCCCGGACTGATGCCTCTGGCCCGAGTCTGGGAGCTCCGGGCAGCTCACCCAGTCGACCCCAGCCGACCGGTTCTGCTCGCATATCGGGAGCCTCTGTTGCGGGAGCTCCGGAGGGCTTGCCCAGTCGACCCCAGACGGGTGTCGTTGACCTTGGTCTGGGAGCTCCGGGCAGCTCACCCAGTCGACCCCAGCCGACCGATTCTGCTCGCATATCTGGAGCCTCTGGTGCGGGAGCTCCGGTGGGCTTGCCCAGCCGACCCCAGATGGGTGTCGTTGACCTTGGTCTGGGAGCTCCGGGCAGCTCATCCAGTCGACCCCAGCTGAATGCCCCTGACCTCTGCTTGGGAGCTCTGGGTACCTCCTCCAGTCGACCCCAACTAAGGTTTTTCCCTTCCCCTTCCTTTGAGGAATTCTGTAATGTGGCACATACGGTGTCCTCGGGGTCCCCGCTCGATCCACTGCCCCCCAAATTCTGGAAGGCTTTCCACGCAGAACTTTTCTTGCCTTTGTTCTCGATCTGTCTCCAATCCTTGGAGTCGGCATCGGTGCCAGAGTGCTGGAAGCTAGCAGTAGTGTCACCTCTGCTTAAAAAGCCAACTTTGGACCCGGCCTGTCTCTCCAATTATAGGCCTATCTCCCTGCTCCCTTTTCCGATTAAGATTCTGGAAAAATGGGTGACTCGCTCACTCTCAGGTTTCCTGGAGAACATCGGTTGGTTCGATGAGGCCCAGTTTGGCTTCCGCCCCGGACACGGGACGGAGTCCGCGCTGGTGACCGTATTGGACAATCTTCGTTCGCGTGTCGACAGTGGCCGGGCAGCCTTTTTAGTGCTGCTCGACATGTCGGCCGCGTTCGACACGGTTTGCCATCAGACCCTTGTCAGGAGACTGGAGGAGTGCGGGGTCACCGAGGGGGCAAGAGACTGGCTGATATCCTATCTTGGTGGCAGGCAACAGTTGGTCTCACTTCCGCCATTTAGCTCTGAGCCAAGGAGTGTAGGACAGGGGGTTCCACAGGGCTCGGCCATCAGCCCTATACTTTTTAACATGTACCTTCGCCCTCTTGTCCAGCTAATAAAATCTTTTGGTGTCTCGGCCAGTGCTGGCGGCGGAATCAGCCCGTAACCTGGGGGTGATCTTTGGCCCTAACCTACAGCTTGACATACACGTCAATAAAACCACTTCTACGTGTATGATGCTGCTGCGCATGTTGCGCAAAGTTCTGCCCCTTCTCCCCGCTCAAGCTAGGCCGGAAATAGTTCGTGGGACTATACTAAGTCGTCTCGACTACTGCAATGGGCTTCTTCTGGAGGCCCCAAAAAACCTGACGGGGAAGCTACAGCGGGTGCAGAACATGGCCGCCAAGCTGGCTCTCTCCCGCCCTAGGTCCAGCTCCTCCACTCTTGCTTTAAGAGACCTACACTGGCTCCCGATACATTTGCGGGTACAGTATAAAGCTGCGTGTCTGGTGTTTAAAGCTGTACACCAACAGGGCCCTATTCCTTTGCAAAATATGTTCACGTGGTACTATGCTTCGCGGCCCCTCCGCTCCTCTTCGGCGCATCTTCTTGTAGTTCTGAGGTTCCATAGAGTGAGGATGGGTGGCCGCTCTTTCAGTGTTGCAGCGGCCAAATTTGGAACTCCCTGCCACTCTCCTTGAGAAGCCATAAGGACTATCTCCCTTTTAGGAAAGCGTTAAAAACTCACTTGTTTCCATAGTTGGCCTGAGCTGCTAAAGTGTACGGTTTCCTGATCAAAGCGCCAGGATGCCCTTTGGGTGACAGGTTTTGCGCTCTATAAATACACTATATAAATAAATAAATAAATAATATATCAATAAAGTTTATTGATCGAATATCCCAATCAAAGACGGCCACTATGAATATAGAATGGCAGAAAGGAAGGGGCTATGGACATAGCTAAATTTAACTTTAATTCAGACTCTTATAACTAATTTAGAATAAGAGAATGCCAACAGGAGAGGGACTGTAATTTAAAAAGAAGTTTCTGTACTCGTTATATACTACTTTCATAGTCGCTCCGTTTTTTATAAAAATGTGAGTCAGTATGGCAGCTTAATACACATGCACAAATTGTGAAGATAATCCGATAAAAATTAAAATTGACCCGGATTTTTAACTGATAAGATGCATGCTGGCATGCATTGTATACTATTAACAACAGCCTAAGATGGCCGACGCAGTGTTACGTTATGCCGCTTGACGGTAAACGGGTCACGTGAGACGCCAACCTGACAGCATGTGAAAAGCTGAGCTGCTGGCTACTCTGTACCGAGGGACGAGATAAGGCACGATCTGGCAATACGGGCTGTGAGCAAAAGGAATGAGCATGCTTATGAGATGAGAGAGGTCGGTTAAGTTGTTGTAGATAGATTGGGATAGTACTGTGTGGCAGATTGTACTTACGTGGAGGCCTGGGCTTGGCGTTCTGTCCTTCCCGCCCTGGTCCGACGTGGTAGCCAGTACCGTTGCGCGGAGGGCGGGGTAGGTAGAGCCAGGCACTTCCGCTTACGGCGGTTAGCGTTCTAGTTGGAGGGAGCGAGCGGGGATAAAAGACCCATGCCTCAGCGGCCGCGTGGCGGGCGCTCCGCCGGCCCACTGAAGACGCGCCACAGACTAGCCCGTCTGCACCCGTCCGCTGCCGTACGGGGCTAGGGGCCAGAACCCCAGCTGGTCCGCCCACTATGATACAATATAGCTTCAAACAGCTGTTGGAACTCCGATCTAGGGTCGGGGATAACTGTGTACACAGTATGGCGCTGAACCTTGAAAGAAGGAGGTGCAATTATTGCCCCTTTTCCTTAGATCAGCAGCCTAAGCCTATGAAATGTGAACAGAGGATGAGACTGTCCCTTATTAACTGCAGATCCCTAGGGAAGCATAACATGGAAATTCATGATCTACTAATAGATGGACAGCTGGATGTACTGTTTTTGACTGAAACATGGCTCAATGAGGACTCTGTTCAAGACATTATAGATGCACTACCGATGGGATATGATATCAATAGGATAGACAGATCCACTGGGCGGGGAGGTTGATTAGCTATAATCTCTAAGTTTGAAATTCAATGCACGTTGGAGGCAGCTGACATCAGGGATAGTGAAGCTGGTTTCTTCTCTATCACAGGACTCGATAACCAGATCCTAAAAGGGTTCCTAGTTTACATGCCTCCGGGCTCAGGGACTAGAGAGTCTGATTGACTGTCTGGTACAACCGGCTATAAGATACAATAAACTGATACTCTTGGGGGACTTAAATTTCCATTGTGATGATCCCGCCAACACAGAGGCGCTACAGCTACGTAATGAGCTTGCAGCGCTGCAAATGACCCTCAAGTCAGATTTACCTACCCATTGTCATGGCCACTTACTCGACCCGATATTCTGTAACTGGGAGTCGTTGATAATTGATCTGCCAGTACTGGTGGTCTGGGCGGATCAATTTCAGATTTCCTTTAAGATAGAGGCACAGCCGAAGAGGGTATGGGTCAAGGCGGATGGCAAAAATAAGCACAGGAGATGGGCAGGCTTCTCCTTGGATAAGTTTAACAATATCCTTGGTCAGGGTGGACCCCCGGATAGTCGGGAGATTGAGATGGCGCGTAACGCTCTGGACAGACGCATTACACAGGCATTAGATAATACGGTTCCTTGGTCAAATATAGGACCCTTGAGGCAAAATAAAACTGCACCTTGGTTTTGCCCCGAACTTATGAAGGAAAAGGCGGCTTGCAAGCACCTCGAGAGACGCTGGAGGAGAGGCTTCTCCATTACAGATAGAAGGGACTATAAAATTAAGCTTAATAGCTATCATGCATTAATAAGGAAACACCGTACTTCCTATTACAGGGACAGAATCGAGGGAGCTGATAACTCAGTTAAGGAGCTGTTCTCTGTTTTTAAAGAAATCTCCTCCTTATCCGGCTCCTCCGCACCTGTGAAGGGGTCAGTGGAATCCTGTGATCGTGTAGCACATTTTTTTGCGGACAAAGTGGAGAAAATCTATTCCTCCTTCCCAGCGGAGGCCAGAGTGGGGGGTGGGACAAAAGGGGCCACTATCAAACACAAAGAGACTGAGACACTCGCATCCTTTAGCACTCCCCCTCAGGATGTCTTAATTAAAATAGCGGCTAAAATCAAATCGGGCTCCCCTAATGAGTCTGCGCCTGCTAAAGTACAGAGGAAAAGCATAGAGGCCCTGGAACCCCACATACGCCATCTGTTAGAACTTTAGGCACGGTTCCGAAAGCTTGGAAAGAGGCTGTGGTGCTCCCCCTTAAAAAAAAAACTAATGTCAGCGGAAAGCAACTTGATAACTTTCGTCCTATCTCCCTTCTCCCCTATTTCTATAAAATCGCGGAGAAAGTCGACAATTTACAACTGACAGACCATATTGAGACCTATAAACTGCTACACCCCACACAATCGGGCTTTCGGGCGTCATACTCTACTGAATCTGCCTTGCTCCTAACAGATCATACGTAAGTTGGTGGATGAAGGTCAGACAGCAACACTTATCCTTTTGGACTTAAGTGCTGCTTTTGACACTGTAGCACATAACACCTTGCTGCAGTGTCTAAAAAATGGTGGTGTGGCAGGTAAAGCTTTGGAGTGGCTGGAGTAATTTCTCCAGAATCGCAGTTTTCAAGTAGCTCAGGGGCCATATCGGTCGGATAACATCAGGCTGAAACAGGGAGTGCCTCAAGGGTCCAGCTTGAGCCCCACCCTCTTTAATCTCTACTTGGCGCCAGTAGCTGAGATCACTGAGATATTTGGGGTGCAAGTTGTGCCTTACGCCGATGACACCCAACTGGTTGTGTCTTGCACAATCAGATGAGATAGCAGCCAGTAACTTTTCGGCATGCTTACAAGAAGTAGCTGCCTGGATGGCTGATAACTGTCTGAAACTAAATGGAAGCAAGACGGAGGTGCTGATAGTGGGGAAAGCACCTTCAGTGTGAACATCGGCGTGGTGGCCGCAGTCGTTGGGGCCTCAACCCACTCCCAGTGCACAAGTCAGGAATTTGGGAATCTGGCTAGATAGTAAAATCTCCTTTGAGTACAACACAAGGCGAGTGGCAGGCATGTGTTTTGGTATTTTGAGGATCATGAGGAAGACACTTGATCTACTTCCCACGACGGCCAGGAAAACCCTTGTCCACGCTCTCATTACATCTAGGCTGGACTATGGGAATTCCTTGTATCTGGGAGCTAACATCAGGTGTATTACTCGGCTACAGCGTATACAAAACTCAGCTGCCCGTCTGGTCTTGATGCTGCCCAAAAGAGCATCATCCAAGAAAGCCCTAGAATCACTACACTGGTTACCGATCAAGGAACGGGTGTTATTCAAAACCCTGTCGATCAGTCATCGTATTATTCAAGGGAAAGGGCCCAATAACCTTCTTGATCTGCTTACCCCCTATACTCCTGTGTGCCAACTGAGATCTAGTGGTATAGGGCTGGTTAAGGTTCCCAAGATCAGAAGAGCTCGGATGGGGGGGCGATCTTTCCACGTTCAGGCAGCTCAACACTGGAATAGACTCCCATCTAGTCTGGAGACTTCAGAATTGGTGTTTCGGAAACTACTGAAAACTTATCTCTTCCCCTCAGGGTAGAGGGGGGTGGTGCTCCTCTCTGAAGGTACATAGAGAGGGACTTATCAATTTTAACTGTTGCTAGCCGCATCTTAACGCGGGGACACACTGGCCTTAGTGTAACCAGGCGCTTTAAAAATGTTCTTCTTCTTATTATTATTATTATTATTATTATAAATGGCAATGAAACTTGCCTCTGTGGTCAATACACAGAAGTGAGACATGCACTGTGTTGTTTCTCTTGAAGAGGCTGATTGTATCGTAGCGGCGTGTGCAAAGTATACAGGCTGTAGACATGATTGTTAAGGACATGGATAACACGGGAGAAGAGATTGAGTACCTAAACTGGATTATGCACTAGGGTGATAAACATAGAGGGCAATGATTTTTACATATAAACCTGAGAGCATTTACATATAATGGGTAGAGAAGACCATGACGAATAGTGGAGTATGATACCTATATTAATGCTTGTATAGCTCCACATTTAGGAACCTAATGTAGGATATGCCCACGAAAGGAGGACCTCAAGATAGGAGTTCCCCTGATAATAAGGAGAGCTGGTACAACTGACCCTGGCTCCCTTATGGTAATAAAAAGCCCTGAAGTGTTGTGTGTATGCCTGTTTTTTCAGCCCCCTTTTTAAAGGGGTTGTGAGATAATTTATGTTCTGGTAACTTGGCCATTGTATCATTTTGTCATTTGACAGTCATTTTAAGAATATTGTGCCAGTGTCCAACAGCGACAAATGACCCTGCCCTGACGAAATTGCCTGAAAGACTAGATGCAATGAAACATGTCGGCTAAGAAAAGAGGTGGTCTGCATATATGCAGCCGGTTTTAAATTCCTGAATAAACTCACAAGAAAAGAATAACATTGCTAATCTCTCTCAGTTTTTATACTGCATTGGGTCTTGTTTTTGGTAGTCGCAAAAACACATAGGGTGTGTTTTTTGAATTAATATTTTATTCACTTTTTGGGGACACTTATAAGTTTCAGCAATATGGTTGCTGATGATGATAAAAGTGAGCATAGCTGGTGAGTACCAATCAGCAAGCTCGACTGGTGGTGTGTAAGTGAGGTACCATTTTGCTTTTTTCACTGATTTTGGAATATTAACACATTTATGGGTGTGTTTTTGGGTATATATACCATTAGTGCCCATCTTCTAATAATTGATGGGATATGACTGTCATTTGATAAAAGATACTATTTTATAAAAAAGTAGGCAAACAAAGTGGTATGACAATACCTTGCAAATAGGAAGGAGTGACTGGTGTGGATATGAGGAGAAAAAGTATATGGCCACATTTGAAATTGGATAAGCCTTATGGAACAGGTCTTATTTGTATTTGATAATTTGAGAGGAGGGCGACCTGTTCCTTGTGTTCCCTCTACAGCTCCGTATTGACAGAATCTCTCCAACCGCTGCCAAAAAAGCATTGCCATAATCCAGTCGGCTGATGACCATAGCCTGGACCAAGGTTTTTCGATGGGTTGTCGGCATAAAGGGGAGGATTTTGCGCAGCAGACGCAGGCTATAGTAGCATGAGCTGGTTGTTGCGCAATGTGGTCTTTCATAGATAAAGGCTGATCTAGTTTTAGCTCTAGGTTTTTAACACATTGGGTCGGAACTGGGGCTGCTCCCAATTGGGCGGGCCACCAGTCATCCGACCAGCTAGCTGTGGCTTTGCCCATTAACATTATCTCGGTCTTGCCAGGATTCAGCTGGAGAAAATTCTGCGTCATCCAGTTGGAGATTACAAGCATTCCTTTGGCAAACCGTGCTTTCTCAGCTACTGTATCAGTGCCGATCGGGAACATGAGCTGAGTATCATCTGCATAAGAGATCATCTCGAAGCCCTGTTGTTCTGCTATCCCTGCCGAAGGAGACATATAAATATTAAATAAGGTTGGGCTTAGGCAGGAGCCCTGAGGGACACCTCTGTCTAAGCTAATTTGGTTTGAAAGATGAGAATCAAGCAAGACTGTTTGTGTTCTACCGGACATCAGACCGGAGTCAGTGTAAAGTCGGGGAAGAGGGACATAGAGGAACTTTGAAACTATAGTTTTTTTTTGCCTGGTGATACGTAGAACAGTGTCTCTGTCACTGTAGTATAAGAGAACAGCTATGGTAATTTACAGTGGAGTCCTCGAACATGCTCTAGGACCCAGGGCCCTGTGCGCCCATCCTCTCATCAATCACGCATTCAGATAAGTTATCCCTGCTCAGTAGATCCACAAGTAGTGTCTCAATGAAGAGCCCTAGTTTGCTTCTTTTTGAGGTTTCAGGCAGGGGGTTTGTAAACCCTCTGCTTTAGCAACTAGAGCAGGTGTGGTATTCTTTTTAGGCCTCTTCTGTCTGCAACTCGGCAGACAAAAGCTCCTCATAACTCTTGAATACAGCGTCACTAGAAGAGCTAGCAGGAGCTCAGAAAAAAGACAGCTGGATAAACAGAACAGAGAAAGAAAGAAAGAATATTGGGTGGAAAGATGAAAAGAAGGATTTATAGATGAATGGGTGGATGAATAAGAATGTGAATGAGTGAGTGAAAGTCTAAGTGAATGACAGGTAGATGGGTAGGTGGAAGAATCACAAAGTATAGGGATAGGAAATGGATAAGTACATGAATGGATAGGTGAAAGGATGGTGAAAGGTGAAAGGATGGTGAAAGGATGGCAGGTGAAAGGATGGCAGAGTAGAAGGATGGATGGATTGACGAACAGGTGAAAGGATGGGAGTGTAAAGGGATAGATAGATAGGTGGATGGATAAGTGAAAAGATGGCAGAGTAAAGGGATGGGTGAGTGGGAGAAAAGTAGAGTGAATGGATGGTAGAGTGGCTGGATGGATGATGGATGGATGGCAGGGTGGATGGAAGGATGGCAGAGTGGGTGGACATATACCAGAGTTGATGAATAGATGGATGGATGGCCGAGTTAATGGATGAAGTATGGATGGCTGGATGGGAGAGTGGATGACAGAGAAGATGGATGAATGGCAGAGTGGATGGCTGGAAAGCAGAATGGATGGATGGGTGGCAGAGTGGATTGATGGATGGCAGAGTGGATGAATGGATGGATGGATGGAAGGCAGAATTGGTGGATGAATGGATGGATGGGTGGATGCTGGCAGAGTGGATAGGTTGTATGGATAGAATGGGGAAGTATTGAATGATGGATGAATGAATGAATGGATGACAGAACATAAAGATGAAATAGTGGATATCAACAGGTGGGTGAAACAGTGAAAGAAGGAATAGATAGATGTATGGATAGAAGAGACAAGGAAGCTGTTCTAGCGAGGGTTTGGCTCACTTGTTTCACTTGCTTGGTGGCATCAGCGTTTCAGTTTAAAGTGGGGGCTATTGTAACTTTCTGGCTGCTCCTTTGGTTTCAGGGAGGCCCATTATGCGCTCATTGTTTCTGCATGAGCAACCCTCGAGATCTTCATTCTTAGTGCTAATCTTGGGAAGCTCTGCTTCTAGTCATTGCACTCGTTTTTTTAGTGCTCAGGCATTGTCTTAAAGAGTGGATATTCTATGCTCTGTCTCCATTTATGCGATTCTGTGCTTATTGAGGCGTTTTTTCATTAGGTTCATGCGGGCAGTTAGGTGGTCCGGTTTGGAGGTGATGGCACGAAGACTTGATTTCAACTCTATGAGGAAGGTTTTTATGTCCATGCCAGTTGGTCCATCTGCACTCTCCATCTCCAGTTTGGCTCATGGAGACAGTGGTCCTGATCTGGCACCTGGCCTTTTTCCTCTGCCTCCATCCTGTTCAAAATTAATTTTATTCTGCTTGGACTCAGGCTTGCCCATTGGGTCCCAGAGGCCATGTGGACTGTGTAAATATTTGGGTGAGTTTTTGCACTGGACAGTTTTCAGCATTGAGGATCCTCATATGCCCAGGGAAGGTTATTGATGTTGCTCTATGCTGTCACTAGGTGGTGGGTGGCCAATCAGTCCCCAGAGTGGGCTCAACAGGAATATGAAGCACCTTGGGTATATGTGATGTCTTTGATTCCCAATGAGAGAGAGCACGCCAACTTCACTGTCCAGGGCGACTTCAACATCCACATAGATAATGGAAAATGCCATATGGTGTCTCAGTTGGCAGAAACCCTTGAAGGTCTAAACCTGACGCAAAGGGTCACTGCTCCAACGCATGTAGCGAGCCATATCCTGGACCTTATTTTTTCCAATGATCCAAACATTATAGTAGAGGCCCTGCTACCATTGACCTGGACAGACCATTTATTAGTACCATTCAGTTTCAAACTCAAACCCATGTGCTGTAGTTACAAGTCAATCCCTGACAAAAGGAGAAACTGGAGGAAGGTCATCCCTGATACTATGGGACATGTGCTTCAAAATGCAAACCCTCCAGCTGAAAGGTGAACCAAGCAGTGATGTATCTAGCTTCAACAGCTGTGCCACCTCTGCCTTAGATAGTTTGGTCCCTCTTAGATTATTGGCATCCTCTAGGAAAAAGCACTCGGCCCCCTGGTTCTCCATGGAATTACTAGCGCAGGAAAGTCTATGCAAGAAACTTGAATGCTCCTGGAAAAAATCCTACGACCCTGTGGCTAAAAGCTCCTACAGAGAGGCTAAAAGCTCCTATAGAGAGTCTTCGAAAAAATTCCACAGGCTTAAGTACAGCGCTATGAGGGACTACTTCTCTAACCAAATTAAACTGTTGCACAACTCAGTCAAAGAACTATTTAAATTGTCCAATGCTTTACTAAACCCACGCCTTGAGGCAATATCCATCAGAAAAAAAGTAATCATTTTCAACGGGCAAAGTATTTAAGGGCAGATTTACAAGCCCTGTACGGCACATTTGCGCCCCCGTTGTGTCAATTTTGTGACGCAGCTGTGGGGCAAAGCCAGCACCATGCTGCAGGGTATTTACAATGTGACGCATCTAGAGAGATGTGTCACGTTGTAAAGCCCTGCGCCACATGTGGGCGTTCCAGCACAGGCGAGGGCCGTTCCAGCGCATGAACACCTCCGAAAAGATTTCACTCAATCACTTTTACGGCCTTGCTGCGTCAAAACCCTGCACCTGCTTGAAGCAGGAATAAGAATTGACGCAGCATGTTGGGAATAGGGGCACCCCGAGCCTTGCCGGAGCTGCGGCGCGCTTGGGACGCGGCTCCAGCAATGTGCCGCCTTTCCGCCGGGGGATGCGACACGCATCTGCCCATCCGTGCGCCACGGGCGGCGCATCGGTGGTGGCGCACGGGTGGGCAGATGCGTCGCAACTCTTCGGGCGCATCCCTGCTGATTAGCAGAGATGCGCCAGAAGTAGTAAATCTGCTCCATATTTTGTAAATAAACTCACTTGAAAAGAAACTAAATAAAGACTTGTAGGTACCGTTTTGGATATCTTATGTATTGTTATCAAGGTTACAAACATACTCAAATAGCGAACAGTGCTGATATCTGAAAAATTCTGCAAAAGAAAATTAAAAATGTCAGGTGACTGCACTTTCTGCTGACTGAAGAAGCGCTACCACAGAGCGGAGCTATATTTAGCGAAACACTTCACCCAGTTACGTAATGTGACGGTACATGCCCACAAGCATGTATGAAATCCAAAAAACTGTCTGTTAACGCTTTCTTCCTGTTCCTGACATTACCAAAATAACGAATGTAGAAAGTAATTAGCGCCTCCTTCCTGTGAAAACCCAGAGTGCCGACAGCAGGAGTGTACACATGCCCACGCTCGCATCCCGTTTTAACAGCCATCTCTTATTCAGAGTTTGTAAAAGATAAATTATGACATGAGAGGCTGTGGAAATTGCTATTTCTACTCTAGACTGCATGTTAAAACAGAATTGTGTCTGAAAAACTAGCTTTACACATGCATTTATATGTTGTCGGCACAGGACACCTCTGCACTGTCACATCTGTGGACTTTCCTTTGCTGCGGCACAGGTTGGAACTGCTCCCCAAAGGCTCCAGCGGTGCTGTGCTCGAGGTGCACCCTCCATTACATATTTCTGCACGAGAACAGCCGCCTAAGGGCTAGATACATACAATATGTAATAATATTCACACAATATTCTGCTTCTCCCCTATTTGTGCCGGATTTCATTTAGCATTAGGATTTCACTTAAAGCCATGTCTCACTATTTTATTAGATCTGTCTCTGCGGAAAGCCGATGCTTAAAGCCCTTTGCATGGATAGCAGGTGGGACTTGTGCTCTGTGATGCAGAGCGATTTTGGTGTTTGCTCATGTTAGCTTTCAGAACAAAAAAATATATTTTGGAAGTAAAATGTTTTTTTGGTGCCTTTTTTCTCTGCTGAACTTAAAAGCACCTCTTTTTGTAGTGCGAATGTCTTCTGAAATAAACGATCATTCTGGGCCAAAGTGTCATTATTAGAATAAGGGTTATCTTCCTTGGTAATGCAGGCTCATGTTAAACTTTCCATTGAAATGCATTGCAATGGAGAAACAGGGAAGGGAAACATGTCTGTGAGCTAACGCTCTCTTCTGCAATCTGTGTACAACATGGATGTCCTACATTCAAGTCCTGGCCATGAAGACTCGGGGCCACATGTATTTGCAAACGAGGCGAATCAGTAATTTCGGCCGTTTGCGAATGCCAAATAGCCTTTTAAGATATATGCAAAGGGGCAGATTTATGAAGGCCTTGCGCCGCCGGTGCGTCACTTTTTCCCATGTTAAAAGTGACGCACTGGCCGCGCAAGGCCTTCATAAATCTGCCCCAAGGATTTTTGGTCGCAATTTTAGGTAATTACAAAATAACGATCACCTAAAATTGCTACTACAAATAGGGAATCGCAAATTGTGCATTTAGGAAAATGCTACTACCGTCAACTTCAAGTCGATGATCAAAGCTCAAAAATGCCCTTAGGGCAGTACATTTTCCTCTTCAAGATCGAAATATGAGGAACCGGGCCAAGCTTGCACCAAGATGGCACCAGACATGTAACATAGGGCCACATATAGGAACGTGTTTTGCATTCACAAATGGTGCAAATTCGTAAATTCAGCCGTTTGCGAAAGCGAAATTGGCTTACCATCATGCATGTAAAGCATTCTCAGGCCACACTTAGGTAATCGCTACAATAGTGATCCCCTATTTTGTTTATCCAAATTGCAACTCGCTGAATGCAAGTTTTTTTTATTTTTTATTTATTTATTTATTTATTCAAGAGTTTAATATAGCGCTGGCTAGACCCGGAGGTATCAGAGCGCTTTAAATGAGGTTCCACAAAAATTACATTACAAGATTAAATCAGTTCCAATTTACATCAGTTGCTAGACGAACAATAACAAGAGCATAGGAGATGAGATAATTGAGGTGTAGAGAGGAAGTGGTAAGGGTAAAGGGGTGGGAGGGAGAAGCAACAGAGAGACGAAATGAAAGTCTGTCCAAGGTCCGGCTGGGTAGGTGACGGTCGAGGGGAAGTCCCAAAACCCATCTCCTCTATAGCTATCTGGTAGCTCCACCGGGATTTGGCCAAATAGCTCGGTCTCAGTGGGAAAAATATTTAAAGAAACGTAGAGGGCAAAATAGATGGAGGGTAGAGGGGAGGGGGCATGGAAGTAGAGAAAGGGGAGGATAGGGGAAGAGACAACAAGGAGAGACAAAATGAAGTCTGTCTAAGGTAGGTGACAACCAAGGAGTGATTCCACAGCCCATCTCCCCTATAGCTATTAGGTAATTGCAAATGACATATAAGATCCATTCGCAAATCACTAATAACTCCAATCAGGTGGTAACCAGGTGCAAGCTATTTAAACAAGTCCAGAGGGCCTCAGAAATGTCCACAATGGATGAGTTCTGCGTCATTGCGAGGAGAATGAGGATTCAAGCAGCAGCACAGGGAAGGAGGAGGAGACAAGAACGTTTTTTTCAGAATGCACATGAATTGTTTGAGCAGACAGAGGATGAACTATATGACAAATATATATACAATTATGCTGCTATCTTAGACTTAATGGCTGAACTGCCACCAAAACTGCATCATCACTCTCGCAGGACCAATGCCATTGTCTCCAAAGTGCAGGTCCTATGTTCCCTGCACATCTTAGCCTCGGAGATACCAGGGGGTAATAGCAGCAGCAGAAGGGGTCTAACAAAGTGCCCTGTCACACCTTTTCAATTTGTTGCTGGATACAATATTGCAGAGGATACATCAGTACATACGATTTCCTACAAAACCACAGGAATTGCACAGAATTGAGTGCATTGACAGGACACATGTAGCTATATGTCCCCACACAGTCAATTAGTACATGTTCAGGATTAGAAAATGCTACCATTCTCTTAACATCAAGTTATATACAATGCCTCACACATCATCCCAGACATGGGGCCAGATGTATCAAGATACACTTTTGCGATTCTCAAATAGTGATTTTTAAGGAATCGCTATTTGAGAATTGCAAAATGGTATGTATGTAGAAATTCGCTATTTTCAGCGATTTCTTAATTGCGATTAGCAAATTGCTAATCGCAATTAAGGAATAATTTCTCATTCATTTCTATGGGCCATGAGGCCCATAGGAATGAATGTGAAATTATTCTCAATTTGCGATTTGCAAATTGCGAATCGCAAATTGAGAATAATTTCAAGGGTACAGGGGTGTCCAAAGGACACCCTGTTTCACCCCTGAAATAAGCATGGGTACACATGTGGTGCACATACATGCCCTATGTGCATCACATAGCACTTTGAAAAAAGCAAAAATGGGCATTTTTCAAGAAATTCGCAAAATTACCACCAACACCCCTGCACCCTTGAAATCGCATTCTCAATTTGTGATTTGCTAATTGCGGTTCGCAAATTAAGAATGTCTTCCCATTCATTCCTATGGGCCTCTAGGCCCATAGGAATGAATGGGGAGGTATTCCTTAATTGCGACTCGCAATTTGCGAGTCGCAATTAAGGAATGGTAATTTACGATTCCTTATTTTGCACTGAAATTTGGTACATACATACCATTTTGCTCAAATCAGTTCGCAAACGCCGAAATTCTGCGAATTTTGGCATTTGCGAACCCATTTGAGCTTCATACATCTGGCCCATAGTGGCAAGATATCCAGTTAGTAAGCATAATTCATTCATCTTTAGACATAGCGACATACATACCCATCTGTTGAGGGGTGAATTTAGAGAAGGTTACCTACTAGGTAATGCATGTAACACCTTCCTGCTGACTCTGTGGATGCAATGACACATTACAGTGAGAAATCTCTTTCTCTTTCCCTTGTAGGTGACAGTGCATATGCTGTGCGCACATTCATCCTCACTCCATACCTGAATCAACCACTCCAAGTGAGCACCAAACTACACATAATATGATAGACGGGACCTTTGGAGTACTCAAGAGTAGGTTCCACTGCCTACATAAAAGTGGTGGAGCACTGCAGTACTGTCTAGTAACTAGCTGTAAAATTGTGGCTAAATATGCCATATTGCACAATATTGCAACTACCAGACGCATACCCTTGGACCTTTCAGATACAGATACAGATGAAGTCGACTTGTAATTTAGAGGACAGCAACCTGCAGACAGTTCAAGGGCAGCAGAGGACAGACAAAGACATGCAGAAATAACACATCATTATTTTTAGAGTGAGAAGTGACGAGATAATGCACTACACAATTTAACTACAAATGTATTTTATTCATACTTAATTTCAGGTAAAAATGCATGCACACATGCCTGATAATGAGAAATATTTGTGAAAAAAGTATACAACTGAACACTGGAAGCCATCATATCAAACAGGCAGCACCGACTAACAGATGCAATTGGCTACCTCACTTATGTTATGTTATGTTATGTTAAGTTATGTTAGCTGCTTTTGTATCGCGCACAGCTGCCCCAGCAAAGGGGCGTCCTGGCGCCCAGAAAGGTAAACACAACATTGCAAATATTGGCCAAATCAGACATTTTTATTAAAAAGTACAGTTTTAATGGCACATCTAAACTGGAGTAGGTCTTCCAATGCTCGAATTTCAGCAGGAAGAGAATTCAAGAGTTTTGCGGCTACCACTCGAAAAGAGCGGCCACCGGTCCTACTCAACAGAAAACGTGGAACAACAGACAGATTCTGACCCATCGATCTCAGGGGTCGAGAGGGAACATACGGGGTCAGTAGATTCATCAGTATGGGGGGGGCTGTGCCTTTTAAAATTTTAAAAGCCAGACAGAGCACCTTAAACTCGATCCTCCTAGCAACTGGAAGCCAGTGGAGCGCCTGCAGTGTTCCTGAGACCGAGCATCTTCTAGGCAGTCCGACCACCGCTCTTGCAGCGGCGTTCTGTACTCGCTGCAGCCGCTTGAGTTCCGCCTGATTGGACTTATGCCCACATGCATCAAGCTAGAATCCGCTCGCAAAGGGGCAGATTCTCAGAATATGCCCCTTTGCGACCGGTATTTTTGCATTTGGGATGCATCATCCCAAATGCAAAAATCGCAAATTAAGAAATCGCAAAATTGCGTTTACTTGGATTTAAGGAATCTCAAATTGAGGTTCCTTAAATGCAATGCATTAAAGTTTAAAAAATAGCGATTTCGCTAATAGGGCTCGCAAATTACCATGAAGTTGAACTTCATGGTAATTTGCAAAAGCTTTGAAAAATGCACTAAAGTGTATTTTTCAAAGTGTCATGTTGAGCACACACATGCCCTAAGGGCATGTGTGTGCGCAACATATGTGCACAGATCAATTTCAGGGGTGCAACAGGGTGTCCTTTGGACACCCCTGCACCCTTGAAATCGCATTCTCAATTTGCGATTCGCTAATTGCGATTCGCAAATTGAGAATGTCTTCCCATTAATTCCTATGGGCCTTTACGCCCATAGGAATGAATGGGGAGGTATTCCTTAATTGCAACTCGCAATTTGCGAGTCGCAATTAAGGAATTTTAAGAAATCGCTATTTTTTTGTGATTTCTTCATGCATTGCATTTTGCTATTCCTTAATAGTGAATCGTTTTTTCGCTATTAAGGAACAGCAAAATGGGTTGTTGATGCATCTGGGGGTTATTGGCATGCCATGGTCCAAGCTCTTGTTACTTTTAAAGAGCATGCACAACACTGCACTAGTCAGTGGGTACACTGCCCTTCCTTGATGAGGCCTCAGATGCAGTACCATGCCTTGGACTGCACCACCTAATTTCCGTCACTGAGGGCTGTGATGCTGCTGAGGATGGAGCCCTCCTCACTATCCCCTACATCAAGTTCACTTGTCCCAGCTATTGTAGCTGTCTGCAACTGTTCAACAGCTTTGGTAACCTGCACCAATTCCCTGGTCACGTCATTTCCCCATGGCCATTTCCACCTGCATGGCCACAGTGCGTCTGGACAGGGCAGTTGTAGCAGTGCTCAGATGATGTATTGCTCTGGCATAACCATCCAAATGACCCAGTTGGTGGAGCTGCCGTTGGGGGTGCAAAGTATGTACTTTTTGCATGACGCTCCAGAGATTCCTAATGACATATATCATGCCCGTGATGTTCTTCGCATTTTCCCTCTGTACTTTCGCCACTATTGTGTTTAGCTCTCTGATTCTGTGCTTAATTTCAAACACGTTGTTGTTTAGGGACACCAGTTGGGCATGCATTGACATCATGTTTCTACATTACAGGTGCTGCACCTTCACCTTTGTGCCCACCAGACCACCAAAGACCAAGGAGCTCTGTCCTTCCTCAGATGGACATTGGGCTCTTGTCCTGCATATCCTGCTGTAGATTGATTGATTGATTGATTGTGGGTTTCTAAAGCGCTAGAATCGACTCCTGAAGGAGTATCTCTGCGCTGTAGACCGCTGGGGAACCCGTCCTGGCTTTCCCTATGAGATGGTCCCTACTGGGTATCTCCAAGGTGAAACCAGGCATCTCCGGCGTATGTGGGGGGCCGTTGTGGAGATGAGGCAAGCTAATGCCCAGAGTTGCAGAGTGTGATCCTTAGTTAGAGTAGGCACCGAGGAGAGAATTATCGAGTCCGTTGACCCTGGTCCAAGACCCTGCCGCGTCGGGAATTGAATCCTGGTCCCGGGCCGTCCTCTGCTCCCGGGTCTGCCGCCTCTAACCAGTGAGCCACACCTCTCCACTAGATGTTCCTGTGCAGCATGTGGGACTGACCTCTTTGGGTGGGTGTCTGCTCTGATGGTGTGGATTGCAGCTCTTCTTGGGTCTCTTCACTTTCTACGTCAAAGTCCGGTAGTGGCAACACTGTGTTCCAACATGTTAGTGGTAGAGGTGTTGGTGGTTGTGGGGCCACTGTTCCATCTTCCCCGCCTGTGTCCGGGTCTCCTCTGTGTTGTAAGCATATGGCGCTGGTGTATCTATGACAGTAACAGAATTAGTCCAGTATGATGAGTGTACAGCCTTGATCCATTTTGCGTTGAAATAAAAATAGATTTAATTTTCCAAAACCCGGTGTGTCTATTTGTCACGTACATGTAGTTCTTAAATGTGCCTATGCTGCTAGATTTTGTCTGCTCATCTTGCATCTTGTGTTCCTGACTACAACTCCCACTATGCGTTGCTGGGTGGAAGCTAAAAAGTGGACTGGAGTGGCAGTTCAACAAAAGGACCTGTCCTTACTACATGTGCTTTTTGTGACTTGTAGGGGGCAAGTGTACTTTAGCATGCATCTTATCTTGGCTTTTGGTGGGCATAGTTGGGGTGTCGATGTCTGTGACACCAATGATGGATACTGGCTGTATGGTGGACTCCACAAATTCCTCAAGGGGCGTTGACGCAAGGTGTGTGGTTGTTCTTCGGCCAGTCTTCTCGGCCTCATCAAGCTTGATTGCCACATTCTCTTTTGTCCTTCTCCACAAGTCATACCAACTCTTGTGTATTTCTTCTACGGAGCGCTGTCTGACCTTCACTGCACTGATTCTTTCTTGGGTTTCCAGCCAGGTTTTGCGTTTCTCTGACTCTGGAATATGGAGAGAATTCCTGCCAAACAACTTATCATGGCTCTTGACCACTGCCTCTACTAGGACCTCCAATTCTTTATCACAAAATTTTAGCTTTCTTTTACATCCTCCAACCTCCTTTCTGATCTCCTGGGATGCCATGCTGCATAGCTGCGCATGCCTCTTCACTCTGAATGGGCTCCTGGGTGCTGAGCTCCTGTTCTCAGACTTCTACTCAGCGTCAGGCCCTTCAAAACAGCATGGCAAGCATCACGTCCTGGTTTTGAGGGCATCATACTACTTGTAAGTGCGACATTCACTATTTTGTGATTACCTAATTTGGAATCGCAATTAGGTAAACGCAAAATAGCGAATGTCACTAATTGGTAATATTAAGAACTTACTAACATTTAGCAATTTTTTTCACGCATCACATTTTGCAATTTCCTAAGTGTGATTCAGTAAAAATCACTAACAGGTTACAGTAATTAGTTATTTTCATACATGTAGTTCTTCTCCTCACCTGCCTTCGGCCAGACCTCCTCTGAAATAAGCTACAATTTAAGTATGATGGTCGTGGGGGAAGAGGTATGGTATCTGCAGAACAAGATCAGCAGTTCAAAATCTCCCACAAAGCTGAAGTTTTGGTGATTGGGGCTGCCCGTGCAACAGGCATGTGGCTTCCAACATGGCGGTCATAATCCAATCAGACTTCGGGCCCCACTATGTGTACTTGTGACTTGGCCTGCAAATGATCCCCGGGATCAACAGCAATTGCACTGCAGATGTCCACAGCTGAAACACCGGAATATGGGCCATTTGCTGCATTAATGAACCTGGCCCTACTGGGGCAACATAACCGTTAGCTACATAGGACATTATGACAACAAGAGCACCCCATGGAGACATACTTGGGACCCCGACGGATGCATGGAACTGAATGAATAAGATGAGTCTGGTACACCCCTCCATTTCCCCCCCTAGCTTACAGGCACATAAAATCCACCAATATTTAGCAACTTTGCAAAAGACTGTGTACAAAAAAGCCTGTGACACGCACATATAGGTCCACATGGGTTCAAGAGTGGCATGGGCTGACCACTGAGGCCCATGGGCGAGCCTTCAATAGATGAACAAAGACCCCCTCCTTTTTGTAATCCCCAAAACCCCTATGTATGTATGGATACTGCAGACTTGTGGATGCTCTGGGGGACCATGCACTCTCTGCTTCTTAGCGGAAGCATAGCTATCTGGCCCTGCCATGCGTGGGCCATCGAACAGACCCCCCCAATTGAGTATGGAAGACACCAGAGAGATGGTACTGCACAATTTTGCTGGTGCCAACAGTAAAGCCCTCCATCTCCTTTGCACAAGGATTCACCAGGTGCTCTAGCTCACCCACCTACTATGCCTGAAATTGTAACATGCTGCAGGAAAGGCTGAATTCCACAACCTAAAGCAGAAAGCGATGACTCATGAGGGGCGTGTAAGCTAGGTACAATAACCCATCACTCTACATGACAATATAACCCCCAACACTTACCTTGGTATTTACCTTCAAATGTTGGTGGTATCCAGCACTGAAAGTGAGTCCTTTAGCTGTTGTGATCCGAGGGGCCCTACAAATAGTCCTCCCATGGGGATACTACAGAGGGCTGACACTCCAGGCACACCATTGAGGCGTGCAGAAATTAGTATGATGGGACAATTAAAGATTTAATCAAACAGAATTCAAGTGAAAAAAAATGATCCTTCTGATTGCTAAATCAGACCCTATGAAAGAGACCTTGAAGAACCCATGACCTTGGATTTGGAGCAGGATGAAGCAATGACAAAATCTATTAGTATGTAATTCTTTTCAGACAATAGAAAACTGGAATCACTGGAGTTGCGTGGATCTGTGGCATGGCCAAAAATAGGTACAAAAGGAGACGTCGGAACTCAGCAGCTAAACCAGCATGTTTGAATGCACTCAAGATGAAAGCATGATGGACTTGGACGACTACCAAGCATGTTTACAGCAACTGAACGGTCAAATGATCATTCTAGAGGAAAAACAATAAGAACTGCAAAACAGGTCATATGGATGCAGTCTCTACATTTATGGCATAGGAAGCCATATTTGAATGGTCCCACAGAGTTTTCACCAGTAGGGCAGGCCTCAAAGTCCCCCAAAACGTACTTACCTGCTGTTGCAAAGTCATCCTGTGCCCTGGGCACCCCGCAACTTTTTGATGACTGGAACTGGTGGTAACTGACTCTGACTGACCCTGGGCTCTGTTTAACCAGGCCCAGGGCCAGAGCTAAGCCAAAAGGAACACATTAGAACACAGTTAAAACACCCAACATACACTAGGGTACACTATAGTATGGTGGGGTACCCCTGTAGTTGGCATGACCTAACACCTAAGCCCCTAGTATGTAATAGGGCAGGGGATTTAAACTACCTAGAAGTCTCCAGTATCCTGGGGAATGGCAGTTTAGAGGCCAGCAGATTCTCTGCACCAGCATGTGTGCAGTGCTGAAGCCTGAGGTCAGTTTAAACCTTAAATTGTGCCCAAACTCGACTTTGTGGGTAGGGGCCCTTAAAAATTAAAAACCTACCATGTTTATGGATATTAGGGACCCCCAGGATCACCCCTAGGTATCCCAGGGGTGGGGGGTCAGTTATCTATAAGGAGCGCCCTTATAAAATGAGTTTTTAGAAGCCTGGGTTAAGTGAAATTTTACATTTCACTCCCCACATTGTCTTAAAGAGGTGCTCAAATTCGACTTTGATGCTGGAAGAATTGGGTAAGGGTGATCTGCAATATTTCTGCAGATTCAGAATCCCTGAAGTCTCCCCTAGTTGCACAGGGGGTGGGGGTCCGGTAGAAATTTGGGAAATACTTATAAAATATGGTTTTATAAGCCCTGGTGCTACAAAAGTGGCACCAGTCATTTTCCCCATTGCAAACCACATGGCCCATAGGTTAACATGGTAGGAAGTGATTGATTAATAAATATTGATAGGAGAGGACTAGCCGGACCATTCAAAGACTTCCCAGAATGGTCGTAGTAAATCCAACAAAATTATATTGTTGAATTTCTCCTAAAGTGTACATACAATAAGTTATGAGACTTTCTTGTTTGTAAGTCCAAATTCAGCCTTTCAGTGGTCTGCCCTGATTGGTCAGATTTAAGTGGATTAGCCAGGCTGCTGGGAGGGCAGTGATCTGTTCTATTGGAATTCCAGGCCAGGAGGTGGCGTCGTAAACTACGCTCTTCAAAGGCAAGAGGGGAGGCCTGGGTTTTAGTCCACAATGACAGTCATGACCCAGAGTCAGGACTAGGCTTAAGAAAGGAATTTGCAGATGTTACTGGGATGGTCCATGGAAATGAGATATCCCAGGGGGTGTGTTTTGCCAGCTCTTACCTCCTTTCTGGAAAATCAGCCATTATGGATTTGGAAGGATGATGCATTCTGGGACAAACTAATGACACACTCCACAGGATGTGGTCATAACTAGGAGGAGTTGCCCTGCTCTCATTGGCCAGCAGTGCCCTGGTGCTTGACCCAGAGAATTTTGAATAAGTATCTGAGAGGGGCAGAGCCCTCCAGATCTGCTGCTTGAAACTGAATGAAGCAAGAAGTGCCCTGCTGCGAAGTTTGCTGTGCAAAGATTTCTACGGCCTGACCTCTGAACACTGCACCAAGTAACACTGCAGCCCTGTGGATTACCTTGCTGCCAAAAGACTCAAGAGTGGAAACTCCCTGCAAGCTACAGGTTAACAGAGCTCACCTGGACAGCCCCACAAAGAATTCCAAGCCTGGAGTACAGTACAGTGGATTTGTAAGGGGTTTTGTTCAAGTGGATTGCGGAATTGAAGTTTCACACTTTCAAGGACCCTCTTGGAGATTTCAGAACCTTGGATTGTGTGTTGGATACTTTGGGACCTGCAAGCAGAACGCCAGGAAGGTGTTCTAACTGGACCCCGCTTGCTGAAGAAGGCGACCCACTTCAGTGGTGAGAATTCTTCAGAACAATTTACAAAGGTGTGTCCCTGACAGAGCAAACAAAAAGACTTAAAGGGGCGTTGGTTTCTAAGCACTAGAAAGTGACTAATCTTTAAAAATTCATATATCAGGTTCCCTACAGTGGATTATTTTCGTTTTGGTGTCATTTAAAAGATAAAAATATTAACTATTTTTATAAATTGGTGTTGGATTTTTAATTGTGTTGTGTTTTAATTATTTACTGAAATGGTGTTTTTAAATGCTTTACATACCTGTCTTTGAAGTTAAACCTGTCTGCTCGCAGCCACGTTACCAAGGGTTGAGCAAAGGAATAATTTTCTAAGACCTATGCTGAGTCCTATCATGTGTTAGTGGCCTTATTGCCAGTGGCAGACCTACATTTGCCCCTACCAATAACCCACTTTGCAACACCTGCCTACACCATTTCAAGGATAAGGAGAAAGTCATGAAGGCAGACAGGGCTGGAGGTAACATATCTTATAACAGCATGGCACTGCAAATCTTCTAATAACTGTCTCTCACGTCGCTTCAGAAAAGGGAAGCATTCAAGCCAGTTACATCCTTCTTACTGAGCAAAGTTACAGGTGAGTTTTGGTATTATCTTCAAATGTGAGGGTCGGATCCAAATGTCTAAGTCCCTGAAAGAGTCCTGAGTAATCCTTGTCCTTAGTCTGTGTTATCGAAAGGATTTTTGGGCCTTCTGGCAAAACATATTTTGTGTTATCGTAAGGATTTTTGGGCCTTCTGGCAAAACATATTTTGTGTGGAACAATTTCTAATTTTATTACCCATTTCTCCCTAATTCAGGCCCACAAGATGCCAAACAATACTAAAGTATGTGTTAATCTTTAACAACGTCACACAAAAGCAGTTGAAATACGTCTTTCCTGGGACACCAAAAATGCTTTAGATGACACTGCTTCGATAGAATTAGAGGAACAGGTAGGCAGAGAGGGAAAGAGATTAAAATTGAAAAATAGAATTGAAAGTGGCTAAAAAGAGAGAAGGTTAACTTTCCCAGGGGGGGCCTTGGAAGGTAGGCAACCTTGGCAGTTTTGACCATGCCTTAAGACATCTTTGTCTACGTAGATATAGACCAAGGGACAGATCTTCCTCCCCCAAGAATTCTGAATGGAAAAATGTCCCATAGAAATATACACAACAATCCCTGAAAAGTGAGGAAAAGCTGGAAGGTCTGAGGGCAGTGACACCCAAAATACAAAGTTCTAATGCAGGACCTGTCCGATTATCAAATGCCCTGCAAAATGGAGCTACTAGGATGGGTACTTGACTTGCCTGGTCTTTTGGTAAATTGAGGGGCAAGGTGGAATGTCGGGCCTGTGTTTTGTTTGATTAACATTGATCATTGCTGTCATCCTCGTAGCGGAAGAGGAAACAAACAATAGCATTCTCTCTTTACTTTTTCTCTTAATTTTATTCCGCTTTTATAGATTGTTCCTCTTGGAGTTAACATTTCTAATGTTGTTACCTGGGACCCCTGTATTGGGGAAATGTCTGATGCTCCCACTGTTAGAAGGTGGTTCTGTCACTAGGGGTCGCCCGGATTTTTTGCTTTTTGGGCACCTAATTGCTGAGCTTTTACTGTGCGGGAGCCTCATAATCCTGGACTCACCCATAGTGAACTCATAATGAAGGAGACTGCATGGAGATTTTACTGGTGTCCCCCTGGTTTGACTAGGCCGCTGCACAACAGCTGGAGTATGGGGCACCGGCCTGGTTACATGCAGACGCATGTGTACATGCGTGTGCACACGTGTAGGGCTGAGCTGGGGCGATTCTTAGCGTGCGCAGTCCAGGAGCAGGTACAAACTGAATGGCGTGGCAGGACCTATGCAGAACTGGGTGGTGACATGGAATAGGCTTTATACACTGGAAAGAAACATGCCAGGGAAAGTCAGTGAGTTTTACTGTGTTTTTCACTTCATTATTCCTTTATGGGGAGGTGGAACCCATAGCTAGAGTAACTTCCACAAGGCCTACAGATTCCAGACATGCACTAAAGACCAGTGTAGCAGATGTGAAAAGAAGTATTCTGCAGAGTCCAAAGTCATATTTGTACTGTTTTTGGGTCGTCCAGAAATGTCATATTTCTCTGAGTCCCTAGCTGGGGTCTGGCCCTGGCAGGTTAGATGAACGCCCTTTTTTCCCTGTGTGAAGATCTTCCCTCCAAGGAAGGGAAATAGGTGGAGCTACAAGCCAATCCATCAACTGCTGTCACTGGGTGCCAGGCACCAAGCTGAACCACGGTAAAGGCAGTGAGGGGGGAAGGAGTTGGGTTTCAGAGGCCATGTGGCCAGAGACACTGGACGCCACCATTTTGAACAACCCAAGAGATTGAACAAGAAGGAGGGAGCAGGGGCAGGGAAGTGATGTGTCGCTGTTTGATAGGACACACAGAGACTTCCTGCTAGCCCCCTACTCAACTTTTAAAAAGTACATGCACAAGATGAGAAGCTCTCTCTGGGGTGTGGTCTGCTAAGGCGAAAGGTGCTGGAGACTGGCGCAATGGGCAGTTGGAAGGAGGACACCCCTGACTGCCCCCCAGGCCCCTAACAGCGCCAGAAGAGCCCAGGACCAGTGCGCAGAGGCAGGGGCCTCTACGCAGGGAGAAGAGAGGTGCAGGGATCCAGTGAAGACCGTTCCCTGCACAATGCACCCTCTTGGAGACCCGGAGGATGGAGGAGAGTGCTCTCAGTGGCTGGCGGACGCCACCAGGAGCGAGAAGACGTGAAAATGGGGCAGATCAGACCTCCAGGGGCTGAGATATGGCCCCCGGAAAGTAGGCAAACTTTGACCCCTAAGAAGACTGACGACGAAGCACTTGAGGCTCTGCCGCCGGTCTCAGAGATGCCCCCGGGGTGCGTCATGTGCTAAGGTGCTGGGGGAGCTGCTAGAGAAGTGAAGTCTGCATCCTGCACGAAGAGGAAAGTCCCACCCAAAGGGGCCGATTATGATAGCGGTTCTTCCGCATCCTCCGGGCCGGCGGAAACCACCGCCGGACCGGAGGATGCGGAAAATCCGCTGCGGAGCCTCAAAAGACCCACCACCATATTAGGATGGCGGTGGGTCTGGGATTCCGTCCGAAGCTTTTCCGCCGTGGTCACCTTCCGACCGCGGCGGAAAAGCTCTAACATGGCTGGCGGTGTCTGATAGACACCGCCAGCCATATTAGAATGGTGTGAATGACATGCTTTTCCGCTGCGGCTTTTCCGCCGTGGAAAAGCATACGGATTTCACTTCGGGGGACCGTTGCGGGCCCCCTGGGTGAAGGGGTGGTGTGGGGAGCACATGGGGGGCATTTGCGTGCACAAAGCAGCGTGCACAAAGAAGCAGGCACTGCGCGGTGCCTGCCGCTTTGTGCATGCAAATGGGATGCATGCATTTTTAACATTGCGGTGGTGCAGGTTGAAGCTGCACCCGCCGCAATGTTAAAGATAGAGGATGTGATCGCCAACCCTGGCGGTCACATCCTAATATGCTCGGAGGGAACGTCACAGCCCATGCGGCACGTTCCCTCCTCCTGGGGGGTCACGGACGGACTCAAGTCCGTCCGCGATCCTAATCGACCCCTAAGTGTCTTGGGGATTGGAGAGAATACCCCTCAAGGGCTCAGCTTGCATTTTAAACCTTCTGGGCTGGAACTTTTGTTCTTCAGCTGAGGGTGATTGAAAAGTGCCTCACGAAGTGAAGGGCTGAGGTGGTGGATGTCTGGAAGAAGGCATCCCCTGGAGGTGAAGAGGTGTAATTGCACCACAAATGCTTTTACTAATCTTATTCTTTATAGATGGACTGAAGTGCATGTGTTTAATGTGAAGTACATGATTAAGGCAGAGTCATAAGCAAAGTGGATTTAAGTAGCTAGATATTCCTGCTAGGGTGTCTGACTGTATTTACTTAAACCTGTGATTTTATCTCTGATGCGTTTAGGGGCTGTAATTGCAATGCATTCTAATGATATCCAAATGTTATGAGTACTGCCACTCTAAAGTGATGCTTAAACATGTATTCTTGCTGCTGCGCTTAGGTGAAGAACCCAGACTGTTAGCCCTTAAGATATAGAGGTGCCTACCTTATGGTCAGTAGGAAATGCTTGGTCAGGGTTGTGTGTCACCAAGGCAGGGTTACCTATTTTAAATGCTGGTTGAAGTACTGGGGTGGGTCGCCACTGGGATGGTGCCAGTGCGCGGGGCCCTGGCTCCAGGTTATGATCCACTAACTGCATTGGGGGCTAGATGATGTGCATACATGGGAGTGGTGGTACTAGACCCCACCCCCCTTGCCGGAGGGGTGGGGATGTTATGCAATGTCACAAAGTAATTCCAATAGCTTATGTATATTTGTAAATATGTGCATAGTATTGAGTAGTGTGTGTGTTTAATAAATGCATTCTTACTTTTATAAAGTGTTATTTTTGCCCACATGCAAATGGCGATTACTAGCCCACATCACCTCCCTTGAGTAAGCCTCAGACTGCTCTGCAACGCTACCGTCTGAGAGTCAGACGCTACAATTGGGTTTTTGGTTCCCAGTGAAGGACAAATGTAGTCATGTTACTTGTGCAGGCCTCACAGATGCTGCCTCGTTTTCCAACACCCATCCATAACACTCTACCTCAGACACATTCTGTGGCATATTTCTTGAGGAATTACAAACACGAATGACGAAATGCACCGCAGTGCATTTCGTCACTCTTCACTCGTGTTTGTAATTGTGACAGTTTGCCTGCCGACATGTTGCACCCAGAAAGAAACATTTAAAGATTCACTATAATCACATGCGCGACGTAAGGACATCTGTTTTTAAGATCAGCAGTTTTAAAGGACACGGACGATCGTGAGTCATTCCTGAAAGCATGAACACCATGAAATTGTACATTCTTTGAGGCTGATAAACGTAAAGTTCCGAATGTCTCATTTAACGTATTGTGAAACATCTGAGGGAGGGTGGGGTACTGTATATAAGAGTCATGTTTATTTTCATCTACAACAACACAAATTCATCAGAAAGAGGCATTCTGGGATGAGTAGTTCGAAACAAGTAGGAAGTTAAATGATTGGCGGAATAAGGGGGTGGAGAGAAGGCACACGGAGTTTGAAGAGTGAAAGGTCACATATTGAAGATAGGAAGGAAGGAAATGTGGCTGGAAGATTCGTAAAAGTAAGTACGGAGAAAAACCTTTAGATTGAAGAGTTGCGTTGTAGTAGAACGCGACAGGAATAATCGAGTGGTGGTTTTAGATGAGTAAGTGTTCCGCTGGGTGGGAGATGTCTGTTGAGACAGAGTTTCTGATGATGTGTGATTAGAGGGAAAATGTTAAATAGGGGCAAGTGTAAACTAAGGCATTGTGAAGTGACCTGTATATTGATTTGAGGTTTTGAGTTTCATGATAGAACGCTGTGTTTTAAAATTTGCAGTCTATCCCTGATGAAGGGTGAAAAATGCACGATAAGCATCGAATTGAGGATGTTTTAAATTTACCCGTCGTGTTGCAGGATTAAAGGCCTGCATTGGCAAACTACAACATTTGAAATGTTGGAAATACAATTACCGTAGCACATGTGATTGTTAAAACGAACTTTAACTGTGCAAAGCAATGGACTAATTTGCAAAAAAAAAGATAAAGGAAAATGGATAAGTGAAGTTACCTTTTGTTAAAGGATTTCAGCTGTGCGTCCGTGAAAGGAGCGCCATGTCTCTCCACCCTCGATTGATATCTCTTGAGGAACCTCCTCCTTCTTATCCACATACGTACATGTAGCACATAACAGATACCGCATATAATATTAGTGGTTTAACCCCTTCGCGGCTAGGCCTTTTCCCCCTCCTGTGCTAAGGCTTTTTTTGGTGTTTTGGGGTAGTGCGCGCTTAGGCCCTTGTAACTTTTTGACCACATAAGGGATCCGCGCCAAATTTGCGTCCTTTTCTTCCAACATCATGGGGATTCTAAAGGCGCCCAGGGTTTGTGGATTCCCTTGGAGGGGTCCCAGAAATTAACCAAAATATAGTGTTTTTTTTGTTTTTTTCAGAAAAATGGGAAAAACGGGCTGCAAATGAAAGCCTCTGGCTTTTTCCCTGAATATGGTATCAAAAAAGGGTTTGTGGGGCTGAATTCTCCATTTTCTCAGCTTTTAGGGAATGACAGTGTTTTGTCAGAGAACCGAAATTTTTCACTCAGTTTTGGCATTTTTCTGGGACATAGCCTATTTTTGCTATTTTTAGAGCTTTCCACCTCCTTCCAGTTAATGGTAGAAATGAGTTTGAAAGCAATAATGGATCCTGGAAAGCTTTACATTTCCGAAAAATAGACAAAATTCTGAATTCAGAAAGGGGTCATTTGTCTAAATCCATGAAGGGTTCGTTATAGAAACTAACAGTTAGATATTGGAATATTTGAAAATTTGTTGAAAACAACGGCCTTTTGTCTCAACGTTTTCACCTATAACTTTCTCTAATTTTGACAGCTCTTGGAAAGCAATATACCGTTACATCCGTTAGACCTTCCTGGTTGTGGGGATATATGGGACTTGTAGTTTCACCAAGAACCCGACGAACCCAGATCCAAAAATTGAGCAGCAACTTGCAATGGTATTTTTTCATTTACTGGGTATAGTGCACTTTGTCTTGGAAAATGTACACATGGAATAATCTGCATGAAAGACACCTATGTATGTATGAATTGGGTACAAATTATAGAGTTCAGAAACAGTATATAATTGCACATTTTCAAAGTTGGGAATACTCATACTAGCATGAGAATTATTGGTCATTTTTCATAAAGTTTTTTTTTCTACACAATATCTTTCATTCAAAGGGAGAAATGCAAGAAAGCTCAATTGGTAATAACAGTTGATTTACAAATCTGAATTACCCCAAGTGTCCCGATAAAAACGGTACCTCACTTGTGTGGGTCGGCCTTGTGCCTGCGACAGGAAACGGCGCAAAATGCAACGTGGTCACACCTAAATTTTGCAGTTACAAATTGACCCTTTTTTGGCAAAGTGCCTACCTGTAGTTTTTGCACCCTAGTTCTTCCGGCACCTAGGGAAACCTAGCAAACCTATACATTTTTGAAAAGTAGACACCCAGGGGAATTCATGATGGGATGACTCGACTGCCTACCACCAGGTTTTGTTACCCAGAATCCCTTGCAAAGCTCAGATTTTGAAAAAAAAAACACATTTTCCTCACATTTCTGTGGTGGAAAGTTCTGGAATCTGCGTGGATCAACAAATTTCCACCCACCCAGCGTGCCCCCAGGTCTCCCGAAAAAAATGGTACCTCACTTGTGTGGGTCGGCCTTGTGCCTACCACGGGAAACGGCACAAAATGCAACGTGGTCGCTCCTCAATTTCCCAGTGAAATCTTAAGCTCTTTGGACAAAGAGACTACCTTTTGTTTTTGAGCCGTAGCTCAACCAGCACCTAGGGAAACCTAGCAAACCTATACATTTTTGAAAACTAGACACCCAGGGCAATTCAGGATGGGGTGACTCGTCTGCCTACCCCCAGGTTTTGTTACCCAGAATCCCTTGCAAACATAAATATTTGACCAAAAAAACACATTTTCCTCACATTTCTGTGGTGGAAAGTTCTGGAATCTGCGTGGATCAACAAATTTGCACCCACCCAGCGTGCCCCTAGGTCTCCCGAAAAAAATGGTACCTCACTTGCGTGGGTAGGCATAGTGGCTGCGACATGAAACCGCGCAAAACGCAGCATGGTCGCATCTCAATTTCCCAGTGAAATTTAGCACGATTCGGACAAAAAGACTACCTTTTGTTTTTGCGCCGTAGCTCTGCCAGCACCTAGGGAAACCTAGCAACCCTATACATTTTTGAAAACTAGACAACCAGGGCAATTCAGGATGGGGTGACTCGTCTGCCTACCCCCAGGTTTTGTTACCCAGAATCCCTTTCAAACAAAAAAATTTGACCAAAAAAACACATTTTCCTCACATTTCTGTGGGGGAAAGTTCTGGAATCTGCGTGGATCAACAAATTTCTACCCACCCAGCGTGCCCCCAGGTCTCCCGAAAAAAATGGTACCCCACTTGCGTGGGTAGGCATAGTGGCTGCGACATGAAACAGCGCAAAACGCAGCATGGTCGCACCTCAATTTCCCAGTGAAATTTAGCACGATTCAGACAAAAAGACTACCTTTTGTTTTTGCGCCGTAGCTCTGCCAGCACCTAGGGAAACCTAGCAAACCTATACATTTCTGAAAACTAGACACCCAGGGCAATTCAGGATGGGGTGACTCGTCTGCCTACCCCCAGGTTTTGTTACCCAGAGTCCCTTTCAAACAAAACAATTTAACCAAAAAAACACATTTTCCTCACATTTCTGTGGTGGAAAGTTCTGGAATCTGCGTGGATCAACAAATTTCCATCCACCCAGTGTGCCCCCAGGTCTCCCGAAAAAAATGGTACCTCACTTGCGTGGGTAGGCATAGTGGCTGCGACATGAAACAGCGCAAAACGCAGCATGGTCGCACCTCAATTTCCCAGTGAAATTTTGCACGATTCGGACAAAAAGACTACCTTTTGTTTTTGCGCCGTAGCTCTGCCAGCACCTAGGGAAACCTAGCAAACCTATACATTTCTGAAAACTAGACACCCAGGGCAATTTAGGATGGGGTGACTCGTCTGCCTACCCCCAGGTTTTGTTACCCAGAATCCCTTTCAAACAAAAAAATTTGACCAAAAAAACACATTTTCCTCACATTTCTGTGGGGGAAAGTTCTGGAATCTGCGTGGATCAACAAATTTCCATCCACCCAGTGTGCCCCCAGGTCTCCCGAACAAAATGGTACCTCACTTGCGTGGGTAGGCATAGTGGCTGCGACATGAAACAGCGCAAAACGCAGCATGGTCGCACCTCAATTTCCCAGTGAAATTTTGCACGATTCGGACAAAAAGACTACCTTTTGTTTTTGCGCCGTAGCTCTGCCAGCACCTAGGGAAACCTAGCAAACCTATACATTTCTGAAAACTAGACACCCAGGGCAATTCAGGATGGGGTGACTCGTCTGCCTACCCCCAGGTTTTGTTACCCAGAATCCCTTTCAAACAAAAATATTTGACCAAAAAAACACATTTTCCTCACATTTCTGTGGTGGAAAGTTCTGGAATCTGCGTGGATCATCAAATTTCCATGCACCCAGTGTGCCCCCAGGTCTCCCGAAAAAAATGGTACCTCACTTGCGTGGGTAGGCATAGTGGCTGCGACATGAAACAGCGCAAAACGCAGCATGGTCGCACCTCAATTTCCCAGTGAAATTTAGCACGATTCGGACAAAAAGACTACCTTTTGTTTTTACGCCGTAGCTCTGCCAGCACCTAGGGAAACCTAGCAAACCTATACATTTCTGAAAACTAGACACCCAGGGCAATTCAGGATGGGGTGACTCGTCTGCCTACCCCCAGGTTTTGTTACCCAGAATCCCTTTCAAACAAAAAGATTTGACCAAAAAAACACATTTTCCTCACATTTCTGTGGTGGAAAGTTCTGGAATCTGCGTGGATCAACAAATTTCCATCCATCCAGTGTGCCCCCAGGTCTCCCGAAAAAAATGGTACCTCACTTGCGTGGGTAGGCATAGTGGCTGCGACATGACACAGCGCAAAACGCAGCATGATCGCACCTCAATTTCCCAGTGAAATTTAGCACGATTCAGACAAAAAGACTACCTTTTGTTTTTGCGCCATAGCTCTGCCAGCACCTAGGGAAACCTAGCAAACCTATACATTTCTGAAAACTAGACACCCAGGGCAATTCAGGATGGGGTGACTCGTCTGCCTACCCCTAGGTTTTGTTACCCAGAATCCCTTACAAACATAAAAATTTGACCAAAAAAACACATTTTCCTCACATTTCTGTGGTGGAAAGTTCTGGAATCTGCGTGGATCAACAAATTTCCACCCACCCAGCGTGCCCCCAGGTCTCCCGAAAAAAATGGTACCTCACTTGCGTGGGTAGGCATAGTGGCTGCGACATGAAACCGCGCAAAACGCAGCATGGTCGCACCTCAATTTCCCAGTGAAATTTAGCACGATTCGGACAAAAAGACTACCTTTTGTTTTTACGCCATAGCTCTGCCAGCACCTAGGGAAAACTAGCAAACCTATACATTTCTGAAAACTAGACACCCAGGGCAATTCAGGATGGGGTGACTCGTCTGCCTACCCCCAGGTTTTGTTACCCAGAATCCCTTACAAACATAAAAATTTGACCAAAAAAACACATTTTCCTGACATTTCTGTGGTGGAAAGTTCTGGAATCTGCGTGGATCAACAAATTTCCACCCACCCAGCGTGCCCCCAGGTCTCCCAAAAAAAATGATACCTCACTTGCGTGGGTAGGCATAGTGGCTGCGACATGAAACAGCGCAAAACGCAGCATGGTCGCACCTCAATTTCCCAGTGAAATTTTGCACAATTCTGACAAAAAGACTACCTTTTGTTTTTGCGCCGTAGCTCTGCCAGCACCTAGGGAAAACTAGCAAACCTATACATTTCTGAAAACTAGACACCCAGGGCAATTCAGGATGGGGTGACTCGTCTGCCTACCCCCAGGTTTTGTTACCAGAATCCCTTACAAACATAAAAATGTGACCAAAAAAACACATTTTCCTCACATTTCTGTGGTGGAAAGTTCTGGAATCTGCGTGGATCAACAAATTTCCACCCACCCAGCGTGCCCCCAGGTCTCCCGAAAAAAATGGTACCTCACTTGCGTGGGTAGGCATAGTGGCTGCGACATGAAACAGCGCAAAACGCAGCATGGTCGCACCTCAATTTCCCAGTGAAATTTTGCACAATTCTGACAAAAAGACTACCTTTTGTTTTTGCGCCGTAGCTCTGCCAGCACCTAGGGAAAACTAGCAAACCTATACATTTCTGAAAACTAGACACCCAGGGCAATTCAGGATGGGGTGACTCGTCTGCCTACCCCCAGGTTTTGTTACCCAGAATCCCTTACAAACATAAAAATGTGACCAAAAAAACACATTTTCCTCACATTTCTGTGGTGGAAAGTTCTGGAATCTGCGTGGATCAACAAATTTCCACCCACCCAGCGTGCCCCCAGGTCTCCCGAAAAAAATGGTACCTCACTTGCGTGGGTAGGCATAGTGGCTGCGACATGAAACAGCGCAAAACGCAGCATGGTCGCACCTCAATTTCCCAGTGAAATTTTGCACTATTCGGACAAAAAGACTACCTTTTGTTTTTGCGCCGTAGCTCTGCCAGCACCTAAGGAAACCTAGCAAACCTATACATTTTTGAAAACTAGACACCCAGGGCAATTCAGGATGGGGTGACTCATCTGCCTACCCCCAGGTTTTGTTACCCAGAATCCCTTGAAAACATAAATATTTGTCCAAAAAAACACATTTTCCTCACATTTCTGTGGTGGAAAGTTCTGGAATCTGCGTGGATCAACAAATTTCCACTCACCCAGCGTGCCCCCAGGTCTCCCGAAAAAAATGGTACCTCACTTGCGTGGGTAGGCATAGTGGCTGCGACATAAAACAGCGCAAAACGCAGCATGGTCGCACCTCAATTTCCCAGTGAAATTTAGCACGATTCGGACAAAAAGACTACCTTTTGTTTTTGCGCCGTAGCTCTGCCAGCACCTAGGGAAAACTAGCAAACCTATACATTTCTGAAAACTAGACACCCAGGGCAATTCAGGATGGGGTGACTCGTCTGCCTACCCCCAGGTTTTGTTACCCAGAATCCCTTACAAACATAAAAATGTGACCAAAAAAACACATTTTCCTCACATTTCTGTGGTGGAAAGTTCTGGAATCTGCGTGGATCAACAAATTTCCACCCACCCAGCGTGCCCCCAGGTCTCCCGAAAAAAATGGTACCTCACTTGCGTGGGTAGGCATAGTGGCTGCGACATGAAACAGCGCAAAACGCAGCATGGTCGCACCTCAATTTCCCAGTGAAATTTTGCACGATTCGGACAAAAAGACTACCTTTTGTTTTTGCGCCGTAGCTCTGCCAGCACCTAAGGAAACCTAGCAAACCTATACATTTTTGAAAACTAGACACCCAGGGGAATTCAGGATGGGGTGACTCGTCTGCCTACCCCCAGGTTTTGTTACCCAGAATCCCTTGAAAACATAAATATTTGACCAAAAAAACACATTTTCCTCACATTTCTGTGGTGGAAAGTTCTGGAATCTGCGTGGATCAACAAATTTCCACTCACCCAGCGTGCCCCCAGGTCTCCCGAAAAAAACGGTACCTCACTTGCGTGGGTAGGCATAGTGGCTGAAACAGGAAACGGTTCAAATCGTACGGTGGTGAATTTACATTACCTTATTGCAAAACTACCGTGATTTTGGGGGGGGGGATCTGAATTTGTGGCCCGGGGCTCGGTGGTATTCTTTGCAAAGTAGCAAACCTAAACAGTTCTGAAAACTAGACACCCGGGGGAGTCCAGGGAGGTATGGCATGCATGGGTCCCCCAATGTTTTCCTACCCAGAACTCTCTGCAAACCTTAAAATTAGGTAAAAATTGCACTTTTCCAAACTTTTTGGCGTGGGATCGCCGTGCCGGCAAAAAAGTCGAACCACCCTGCGTTCCCCTTGTTCTCCCGAGTAAAAGGATACCTCACTTGTGTGGGTGCCCCAAAGCAGAACACCCCAAAAATGAATTTTGAAAAAAGTAGTTTTTACTCATATTTACGTTTTACAAATTAAGCACCCCAGCCTAAGTCACTTGCCTTTGGCCCACCCACACAAGTGAGGTATCATTTTACTCGGGAGAACAAGGGAAACGCTGGGTGGTAGGACATTTGTTCCGGCAGCGAGATCCCACCCAAAAAAGTATGGAAAAGTTGGTTTTTGGACCAAAATTTCAGGTTTGCAGGGGTTTCTGGGTAGGAAAACATTGGGGGACCCACGCATGCCATACCACCCTGGACTCCCCCGGGTGTCTAGTTCTCAGAACTGTTTGGGTTTGGTAGTTTCCAAAGATGCCTGCCAAGCCCCGGGCCAAAAGCTCAGGTGACCCCCTCAAAAAATAAGATTATTTGGCTAAAGGTAATGTTTTCGTCTCCACAGTATGAATTGGGCCTTTTCCTAAAGCAGCCGCTATGCCTACCCACGCAAGTGAGGTACCATTTTTTTCGGGAGACCTTGGGGAACGCTGGGTGGGAGGTAATTTGTGTGAGCCCAGTGATGCCACGCTTTCCCACACTAAAACGTGTGAAAAAAAAAGATTTTTTCCAAGCAAAAAATGAGGTTTGCAAGGGATTCTGGGTAAAGGAACGTTGGAGGATCCACGCAAGCCATACCTCCTTGGAAGCCCCCGGGTGTCTACTTTTCAGAAATGTGTGGGTTTGGTAGGTTTCCCTAGATGGCTGTCTCGCACGGGGCCAAAAACCCGGGTAACCCCTCTTGCAAAAGCTGGTGGACATGAATTCTCCAGCTTTTGCAAGAGGGGTTACCTGGGTTTCTGGCCCCGTGCGAGACAGCCATCTAGGGAAACCTACCAAACCCACACATTTCTGAAAAGTAGACACCCGGGGGAGTCCAGGGAGGTATGGCATGCGTGGGTCCCCCAATGTTTTCCTACCCAGAACTCCTTGAAAACATAAAAATGTGACCAAAAAAACACATTTTCCTCACATTTCTGTGGTGGAAAGTTCTGGAATCTGCGTGGATCAACAAATTTCCACCCACCCAGCGTGCCCCCAGGTCTCCCGAAAAAAACGGTACCTCACTTGCGTGGGTAGACATAGTGGCTGCAACAGGAAACGGTTCAAATCGTACGGTGGTGAATTTACATTACCTTATTGCAAAACTACCTTGATTTTGGGGAGGGGGGATCTGAATTTGTGGCCCGGGGCTCGGTGGTATTCTTTGCAAAGTAGCAAACCCAAACAGTTCTGAAAACTAGACACCCGGGGGAGTCCAGGGAGGTATGGCATGCATGGGTCCCCCAATGTTTTCGTACCCAGAACTCTCTGCAAACCTTAAAATTAGGTAAAAATTGCACTTTTCCAAACTTTTTGGCGTGGGATCGCCGTGCCGGCAAAAAAGTCGTACCACCCTGCGTTCCCCTTGTTCTCCCGAGTAAAAGGATACCTCACTTGTGTGGGTGCCCCAAAGTAGAACACCCCAAAAATGAATTTTGAAAAAGGTAGTTTTTACTCATATTTACGTTTTACAAATTAAGCACCCCAGCCTAAGTCACTTGCCTTTGGCCCACCCACACAAGTGAGGTATCATTTTACTCGGGAGAACAAGGGAAACGCTGGGTGGTAGGACATTTGTTCCGGCAGCGAGATCCCACCCAAAAAAGTATGGAAAAGTTGGTTTTTGGACCAAAATTTCAGGTTTGCAGGGGTTTCTGGGTAGGAAAACATTGGGGGACCCACGCATGCCATACCACCCTGGACTCCCCCGGGTGTCTAGTTCTCAGAACTGTTTGGGTTTGGTAGTTTCCAAAGATGCCTGCCAAGCCCCGGGCCAAAAGCTCAGGTGACCCCCTCAAAAAATAAGATTATTTGGCTAAAGGTAATGTTTTTGTCTCCACAGTATGAATTGGGCCTTTTCCTAAAGCAGCCGCTATGCCTACCCACGCAAGTGAGGTACCATTTTTATCGGGAGACCTTGGGGAACGCTGGGTGGGAGGTAATTTGTGTGAGCCCAGTGATGCCACGCTTTCCCACACTAAAACGTGTGAAAAAAAATGATTATTTCCAAGCAAAAAATGAGGTTTGCAAGGGATTCTGGGTAAAGGAACGTTGGAGGATCCACGCAAGCCATACCTCCTTGGAAGCCCCCGGGTGTCTACTTTTCAGAAATGTGTGGGTTTGGTAGGTTTCCCTAGATGGCTGTCTCGCACGGGGCCAAAAACCCGGGTAACCCCTCTTGCAAAAGCTGGTGGACATGAATTCTCCAGCTTTTGCAAGAGGGGTTACCTGGGTTTCTGGCCCCGTGCGAGACAGCCATCTAGGGAAACCTACCAAACCTACACATTTCTGAAAAGTAGACACCCGGGGGAGTCCAGGGAGGTATGGCATGCGTGGGTCCCCCAATGTTTTCCTACCCAGAACTCCTTGCAAACCTTAATTAGGTAAAAATAGCACTTTTACAAAAATTTTGCCGTGGGATCGCCGTGCCGGCAAAAATGTCCTACCACCCAGCGTTCCCCTTGTTCTCCCGAGTAAAAGGGTACCTCACCTTAACAGAGTTACTCAAAAGACAAACATTCAAGCACGGCTATCTATTCCTCAAAGACACACACATACAGGTTGGATTTGGCACGAGGGCGAGTGATGGTTCAGTATATAAAATTTTATTAACAAGATATTTCAAAAAAATGAAATGCTCTGTCAATAAATAAATGCATAAAAACCGAACTAGTGACTCGCAACTCGTGAGCTGTAAAGCCACGACAAGGCACCAACCGTTTTACAGGCCATTCACGCACCTTTCATACCTGATACAAACAAGACCACTGACACCATCTGGAATAAAAGCAACACATTACAACAATCACAATAAGGGACAAGGTACACCCTAATGCAGAAAGAGAAAAAAAACAATTATTACTGCACACCCATCTAATCCGCAAGCACACACACATACTGGTTGGATTTGGCACGAGGGTGAGTGATGATTCAGTACATACAATTGTATACGCAAGTAATTTCACAAAAATGAAATACACTGTGTATAATTGCAAGTATGATAAACTGAACCACTGACTCACAGCTCGTGAGCTGTAAAGCCACGTCAAGGCACCAACCTCTTTACAGGCCATTCATACACCTTTCGTACGTGTGACACATTCAAAACATTCACACCGCCAGCCGCGGACCCATCACATTTCAACACTCACACCAGCAAACAGCGCCATTCAAGGGCCCATCACTTTCACACGCCCACATTTCTGACACTGGAACTACACAAATTGATGGACTGCGTGGAGTGTCACTCAACAAGCAGTGTGTGCAGTGACCAACAGAAAGTAACTACTCACACACCGCCAGCCGAGCGCCAGTCCACCCACACCACCAGCCAAGCACCAGACCATGCACACCGCCAGCCAAACACTCAGCGCACACCACCAGCCAAGCGCCTCTCCACGCACACCGCCAGCCAAGCACCACTCCGTGCACAGACAGCTAAACACCGCTCCACGCACACCCTCCAGCCAAGTACCACTCCGCAAACACCACCAGCCAAGCGCCACTCCACACACACTGCCAGCCAAGCACCATTCCACACACACTGCCAGCAAAGCACCATTCCACACACACTGCCAGCCAAGCACCACTCCACACACACCGCCAGCCAAGCAGCACTCCACACACACCGCCAGCCAAGCACCACTCCACACACACCGCCAGCCAAGCACCACTCCACACACACCGCCAGCCAAGCACCACTCCACACACACCGCCAGCCAAGCACCAGTCCACACACACCGCCAGCCAAGCACCACTCCACACACACCATCAGCCAAACACCACTCCATGCACAGACAGCCAAGTACCACTCCACGAACACCACCAGCCAAGCGCCACTCCACACACACCGCCAGCAAAGCACCACTCCGTGCACAGACAGCCAAGCACCACTCCACACACACCGCCAGCCAAGCACCACTCCACACACACCGCCAGCCAAGCACCACTCCACACACACCGCCAGCCAAGCACCACTCCACACACACCGCCAGCCAAGCACCAGCCGGCACACACCACAAACACATTTAGAATTCTTTTTTTGAAAATGACACTAAACAAATGGAAATACCTACAAATCAGGTAACACAAATTCTTAAAATAAAAACTTTGCACTAATGCCAATCCTTGAAACAAACTAAAAATGTTTTACAGAATGCAGACCAAGCAATTCACTTTACAGCTCAATCAAACTCCCAATAGTTCTTTTGCGTGTGGTACGATTTAAAACAAGCTGACATACACAATGCAGGCTTAGAAGGACAGTCAGGACAGTATATACGAGACTCCTTCCGCACGCCTCTTCGCCAACAGACTCTGCATCTTCTAGTCGGAAAGTCTCTAGCAGTAGTGGAAGGAATAGATTCAGGAAAGTGGCGATCTTGCAATCTAGCCACTTCCTCCACCACTCCAAATCTAGGAACACTTGCCTGCTGCACAAGTACAAGGCTGCCTATTATAGACTCCTGAAACTTAAGAAAAGTCATCTTCGTCCCAGAACAAGACTTCTGGTACACAACGAAAGCATTAAATGATGCCAAGTGGAACAGATGGATAGCCAACTTCTTGTACCAAACGTAAGCCTTTCGAAGAGCAGCATAAGGTTCCAACCTCTGATCTACTCTGTCAACACCACCCATGAACTTATTGTAAGCTAGAATGCACACAGGTTTGCGCACTTCAGCACCCTGACCCCAAACAGGCACAGGTACAGTACTTTCATCGTGGATAGTAGTCAGCATGTACACATCTCTCTTGTCTGAATACTTCACAGCTAAAAGCTCCCCACATCGCAATGCCGTAGACTGTCCCCGCACAAGCCTTTTGCAAACAAGTTCCTTTGGGAAACCTTTACGGTTACTGCGCATTGTGCCACAAGCAACAGTGCCCACTTTGGCCAACTCCTTGAACAACTGCACACCAGTGTAGAAGTTATCTACATATAAATGATGGCCTTTGTTAAATAATCCTCTACCTAGTTCCCACACAATTTTCTCAGTTACTCCAAAAGTAGAAGGACAACCGGGAGGGTTAATGCGGGACTCCTTACCAGTGTACACCCTGAAATTGTAGACATATCCAGTCTCACTGTCACACAGCATATACAGTTTGATTCCATAGCGTGACCTCTTACTAGGAATGTATTGCCTAAAAACCAAGCGGCCCTTGAACAACACCAAAGACTCATCCACTGCAATTTCTTTACCAGGGACAAAAATCTCAGAAAAACGATCAACAAAGTGATCAAGGACAGGCCGAATTTTAAACAAACGGTCACAATCAGGGTGATCGCGTGACAACGCTAAACTATTATCAGCAAAATGCATCATCCGAAGAAGAAGCGTATACCGATCACGACTTATGACTGCTGGAAATACAGCTGTTACCATCAAGGGACTAGTGGACCAATATGAAGTAATTGATGACTTCCTTATCAAGCCCATCAAAAAAGTTAATCCCAGAAACTTCTTCATCTCTTCAACATTGGTGGGAGTCCACCGGATTGCTCTACAATAGGGCTTAAGGCTGGCACTGTTGGCCCTCAAATATTGTTCTGCATATAAATTGGTTTGCTCAACAATCTTTTGCAAAAACACATCGTCAAAAAACAACTGAAAAAAATTAATTGGCAGAAAATTCTCTGTATTCACTCTACACCCAGGAACACCAGTGAACTCTGGCAATGCCGGCTGCACCAAGCCAGGGGGAACCCAGAGGCCATCCCTATCAACGGGGGGAGCAGCCACCCCAGCCTGCAGCACCGAAACATCTTGCTGCTGTTCTCCAACGGGAAGCCTAACAGCCACAGATACTTCTGGCTGCACAACACCAACAGAAGACGTAGCATCCCCAGAGGGCTCTTCCTGCACTACACCAACGGGAAGCCCAGCAGCCTGAGATGCTTCTTGCTGCACTACACCACCGGGAAACCCAGCAGGCCCAGATGCCTCTTGCCGCTCTACACCAATGGGAAGCCTAACAGCCCCAGATGCCTCTTGCTGCACTACACGAGCAGGAAGACGAAAAGCACCAGATGCCCCTTTGCGCACCACAGCAATGTGAAGCCTTTTGGGTGCAGGCTCCAGCCCACATGCCTCTTGCCGACGTAAAAAGAAAGGAAACCTTGCGGCCCTAGGCAGCAGCACAGGTGCCTCTTGGCCCACTACCGGCAACACAATGTCCTCCTGTACCATAGGCCCTTCATCAGCACTAGAAGAAGAGTCATCATCCGATGATGATGATTCCATGCGAAGAGAAAACTCACTGCCTGAATCTTCTGCCACTTCCTGGGAGTCCGAATCGGACTCAGACTCTGAACCATGGTCCGAGGAAGACTCAAAAAGCAAACCAAGAACCTGCTGAGCAGTAATCCTGCGACTAGCCATTATCCTTACAAAGCAAGAAGACTGCACACACAAGTGAACAACAACCTACACTGTGCAAAGTAAGAAGTAAACAAGGTAAGGCTTTCACTAAAAGATAAATACAATCCAAAACAATTTCACTCTTACAAAATATAGCTACACTCACCAGCACCTACTCTGTTGAGACACAGCGAAAAGAAATGAAATCCCACTAGAAAGAAAAAAAGAAATGACATTAGAAAACAAAGTGCACATCAAACACTAATCCTGAAAAAAAAAACACAGAGCCACACAAACTGCTAGAGGTACAACCTTTTTCAAAAAGACAAACATCAAGGAGAAGTAGTACAAAATACATTCACTTACCAAGCACAAGCAACTACACAAGCTGCAAACAGACACGCAACCTACAACAATCCAAACAGCAAAAGCCTGGAACAAGACAAAAATAGAGAAGAAAAAAAAATTACTACCACATTTCACAAACAATATAACAATTAAAAAAACAACACACAAATTTGCCCCCCAAATTAAAATTCGGCCAGATGGGCCATCAATTAGGGCTTAGACCAAATGAGATTAGATGAGTTTTAACATCAAGACACTGGATAATTTTTTGAATTTTTGTAAAGTGCCTGACCACTTTGGTGCCAGTCAGTCTTTTGCTACTACCAGTACCCATATCACACAGGGGCAGTAAGGACATTCATACACCTTTTGTACGTGTGACACATATAAAACATTCACACCGCCAGCCGCCCATCACTTTCACACGCCCACATATCTGACATAGCAACTACAGAAAATGATGGACTGCGTAGAGTGTCACTCAACTAGCAGTGTGTGTAGTGACCAACAGAAAGTAACTACTCACACACGGCCAGCAGAGTTCCAGTCCACCCACACCACCATCCAAGCACCAGACCATGCACACCGCCAGCCAAACCCCACTCAGCGCACACCGACAGCCAAGTACCACTCCACGCACACCATCCAGCCAAGTACCACTCCCCACACACCGCCAGCCAAACACCACTCCCCACACACCGCCAGCCAAACACCACTCCACACACACCGCCAGCCAAGCAGCACTCCGTGCACAGACAGCAAAGTAGCACTCCAGCACACCACCAGCCAAGCGCCACTCCACACACACCGCCAGCCAAGCAGCACTCCGTGCACAGACAGCAAAGTAGCACTCCACGCACACCACCAGCCAAGCGCCACTCCACACACACCGCCAGCCAAGCAGCACTCCGTGCACAGACAGCAAAGTAGCACTCCACGCACGCCACCAGCCAAGCGCCACTCAACACACACCTCCAGCCAAGCAGCACTCCACGCACACCACCAGCCAAGCGCCACTCAACACACACCTCCAGCCAAGCAGCACTCCGTGCACAGACAGCAAAGTAGCACTCCACGCACACCACCAGCCAAGCGCCACTCCACACACACCGCCAGCCAAGCAGCACTCCGTGCACAGACAGCAAAGTAGCACTCCACGCACACCACCAGCCAAGCGCCACTCCACACACACCGCCAGCCAAGCAGCACTCCACACACACCGCCAGCCAAGCAGCACTCCGTGCAGACATCAAAGTAGCACTCCACGCACACCACCATCCAAGCACCAGACCATGCACACCGCCAGCCAAACCCCACTCAGCGCACACCGACAGCCAAGTACCACTCCACGCACACCATCCAGCCAAGTACCACTCCCCACACACCGCCAGCCAAACACCACTCCACACACACCGCCAGCCAAGCGCCACTCCACACACACCGCCAGCCAAGCAGCACTCCGTGCACAGACAGCAAAGAAGCACTCCACGCACACCACCAGCTAAGCGCCACTCCACACACACCGCCAGCCAAGCAGCACTCCGTGCACAGACAGCAAAGTAGCACTCCACGCACACCACCAGCCAAGCGCCACTCCACACACACCGCCAGCCAAGCAGCACTCCGTGCACAGACAGCAAAGTAGCACTCCACGCACAACACCAGCCAAGCGCCACTCCACACACACCACCAGCCAAGCAGCACTCCGTGCACAGACAGCAAAGTAGCACTCCACGCACACCACCAGCCAAGCGCCACTCCACACACACCACCAGCCAAGCAGCACTCCGTGCACAGACAGCAAAGTAGCACTCCACGCACACCACCAGCCAAGCGCCACTCCACACTCACCGCCAGCCAAGCACCACTCCGTGCACAGACAGCCAAGTACCACTCTACACACACCACCAGCCAAGCGCCACTCCACACACACCGCCAGCCAAGCACCACTCTGTGCATAGATAGCCAAGTACCCCTCCACGCACACCGCCAGCCAAACACCACTCAGCGCACACCGACAGCCAAGTACCACTCCACACACACCGCCAGCCAAGCACCGCTCCACGCACACCATCCAGCCAAGTACCACTCCCCACACACACCACCAGCAAACATACCCAAGGGGTCGCTTCCTAAAAACTTTGTGTTAGTGGGCATTTTCCGCCCCCCCTGGGGGCAAAACGGCAAAAAAACAGGCCGATTTGCCCCCAGGGTGGACAGAAAAACAAAAACACAATCATGTCCACCTGGAAGCGACCCTTACCCAAGGGGTCGCTTCCCAAAACAAACACATTGCCCCAACAAAAATCCCTGGTTCTAGTGGGTAATTTCTGCCCCCCCTGGGGGCAAAACGGCCGAAAAACGGGCCGATTTCCCCCCAGGGGGGGCAGAAAAACGAAAACATACTCAGACCCCACCTGGAAGCGACCCTTGCCCAAGGGGTCGCTTCCTAAAAACTAAAATTACATCCCTGGTGTCTAGTGGGCATTTTCTGTCCCCCCTGGGGGCAAAACGGCAAAAAAAAACGGGCCGATTTGCCCCCAGGGGGGACAGAAAAACGTAAACAAAATAAATGGCCGCCATCTTTGTACAAATCTATATCCCTGGTGCTAGTGGGGAATTTCTGCCCCCCCTGGGGGCAAAACGGCCGAAAAAACGGGCCGATTTCCCCCCAGGGGGGGCAGAAAAACGAAAACATATTGCCAGCCAGCCTGGAAGTGACCCTTGCCCAAGGGGTCACTTCCTAAAAACTAAAAGTATATCCCTGGTGTCTAGTGGGGGCATTTCCGCCGCACAATCGCGACGCTGTGCGCGATCGTGAGGCAGAAATGCCCTGCAAAGAGACATCAGGGGAAAGGAAAATCTCTTTCCTCTCCCCTGATGCCTCTTCGCTGCCCCAAACCCCCGCCGGAGTCCCAAAACCTACCTTCTTCTGAAGCGCGCAGGAAGCAAATGGCTTCCCGAGCGCTGGGAATCCCTGATGATGTCAGCGCCCGCTGTGCGCGCTGACGTCATCAGGGATTACCATGGGGGGGGGCGGGGGCGGCAGCGGAAGCTCTTCCACTGCCGCCCCCAGCAAAACAATGACGATCTGAGAGCCTCGGGGGGAGCGCCAGCGCTTCCCCCGAGGGTGGGGCTGATGACGAGCTGGCCTTGTCATCCGCGCAGGACAGGTAAGCGCGATGACGAGCCCAGCTCGTCATTAGCCCCGAAGGGGTTAAACAACACTGAAAAGATGAACTCACTATTTCATGAACCTACAGTTGTGAATGCAGATGTGGCCCTCTCACAAGAGACCCATTTGCTCCCCTCAATCAATCCAGCCACTGGCCCGACACATTCAGAATTCAGATCTTCAACTTTTCTGAAAGTAAGACAGTTGGGTTGAGTATCCTTTTGAAAAGGATGTGAATTTCAAATTAACTATCCTCAGAAAGATGGGTGACAATATGAGGCACTTCCATGGGCAAACCTCCAAAATGTATTTGAATTTACTGGCCAAATGAGGGCCAGGAGTACTTTCTGCTTCATGCCTCAGGCAATTTTTTGAAAGTGTAACAAACAACAAGGAGGTACTGGGGTAATTTATAGGTCCAGCATACATGCCCATGGGTATATATCTAACAACAAAGGTATGCAGTTCCTAGAGAATATAGAACAGAGAGAAGGAGGAGGACTGGTTGGAATAGGTTAATGTCCAAAAAGGGGGGAGAGGGTGTCTCCCACTTTAGGAACTAGGGCCCTCACACACCCAGCTGGGTGCCATACTTCATCAAAGGGCATGCTCCTCATCAGGTCGGCGCTGCAGTGCCTGACGGACACCCTATGAGGGGTTCTTTTTCAGAGATCTTTTACTCCTAGTGCCGTAAGGTGAGGTGTGGTTATAGTAGGGCCTATGTGGTGTAGATGAGTGTCGGAAGTGTGGGTGCAGAGTGGGGGTAGAAATTTAATGGGATATAGTGAACCCCAGGACACTGCAGGAGCCGGCCCTGGGATTGGTGGTACCCAGGGTCATTAAGGGCTCCAGGAGGGCGGCCGCGTGGCCCGCTCCCAACGTCTACACAGCCCCGGGGAGGTGGTGAGGCTCTATCCCCCCACACAGGTGTATGATTTTATTTCTTTAATGAAAGCCCCAGGGGTGGCGGTCCCCGGGGCTGCGGGGGCCTGCCTGGGCCCCCTCAATTTTAATTTTACATGCCAACGGGACTTGGCCCACCCAGGGGCCAAATAATAACGAAGAACGGGAGCCCGCACTTTGTTTGATATTTTATTTTAGGCCGAAATTCTCACTGAGTGCGCGAATTTCGCAGATTTTAATTATAAATGCTTTTTTGGGCCGTGGGGGTCCATTTGGGACCCCTGAGCAGGCCTAGGGGGTCAGGGTGTTTCTACCCTTCCCACTTTTTTAGTTTTTCGTGTTTGTTCTTCTTTTTTCTTGTGCCTCGGATACCGAGGCACAAGATGGCTGCCAGCCCGTGATCGGGAGGGTACGCGGATCCTCCACGCCTCTATATATGGAAACTTTTATTTTTTGATTTTCTCAGCAACTACTAAATGGATTTACACCATTTAAGAAAAAGAGTTCTGAAACAAGGGATACCTTTATGCCAAATTTGGTGTAATTCCATTCAGCAGTTCGGGCTTTAGCCGTGTCTAAAGCTTCCCATGGGAATTAACATGGAGAAAACACGTTTTGGGACCCCCCTTTTTTCTCAGGCCCTGCTTGCCAAATAACCCCGAAACTTTCAAGATAGGAGCTGACCGGAGCACCCCATGAATTTTTAAAATTTCACGAAGATTCGTCAACCGGCACCAAAGTTATTGGGAAAAAAACTATAACTACCTCTGGCAATCATAGTATAAATATCATGTGAACAAGGCTCGGAGGAGCCAAAACGTAATGGCGGCATTTAACAGCAAATAAAGAAAATTGCACCTACCTGCGGGTCCGTGTCCGCGTTTGCTGTTGAAGCGGTGGAGAGAAAATTGCCACTGCCCAGCTATGGATTTTGAAAAAGAAAAAAAAAAAATATATATATATATATTATTATTATTAAATGAAATTAAACTAAATGAACTTTGAAAAGTTCGTCGGCTACCGTGTGCATTTCCGAAGCTCTTGGACAATTGAATCACAAAATTAAACGGCAGTCCTGCCGTGGAAGTAGCACCGCCTAAACTGAGGACCGTAGAGGTTGGGACTTTCCTTTACTCTATCACGGGGTAACGGACTGCATGATTTCCATCAGCCAAGACGTCCAGAGGCGAACTAAAGGCAAGTACGACAAAGACAAAAATTTAAAACAACAAAACAAGACCCACTGGTGGTTGTGACTCAGCCTGGGAACACCATGTTCCATAATGCACCAAATTCGAACTTACCTGAACAAACCAATCATGAAGCAGGATACTATTTAATTGCATAGAAAACCGAGGCTGTTTGTTTTGCTGTTAGTCAAATCCTGTGAACAAGTGCAATGAAGCACGAAACGCGTCAGGAAAAGATAATTTATTTCTGGATGTCAAAATGCTGGTGTGCTGCAATTAAATGAACCTTGAAAAGTTCGTCGGCTACCGTGTGCATTTCCGAAGCTCTTGGACAATTGAATCACAAAATTAAATGGCAGTCCTGCCGTGGAAGTAGCACCGCCTAAACTGAGGACCGTAGAGGTTGGGACTTTCCTTTACTCTATCACGGGGTAACGGACTGCATGATTTCCATCAGCCAAGACGTCCAGAGGCCCACTAAAGGCTAGTATGACAAAGACAAAAATTTAAAACAACAAAACAAGACCCACTGGTGGTTGTGACTCAGCCTGGGAACACCGTGTTCCATAATGCACCAAATTCGAACTTACCTGAACAAACCAATCATGAAGCAGGATACTATTTAATTGCATAGAAAACCGAGGCTGTTTGTTTTGCTGTTAGTCAAATCCTGTGAACAAGTGCAACGAAGCACGAAACGCGTCAGGAAAAGATAATTTATTTCTGGATGTCAAAATGCTGGTGTGCTGCAATTAAATGAACCTTGAAAAGTTCGTCGGCTACCGTGTGCATTTCCGAAGCTCTTGGACAATTGAATCACATATATATATATATATATTCACTGAAAAAACCATAGGGTATAGACCATATATAGTTAGGAATTAGCATTTACAAAACCTTATTTTACTCACACAAAACCATTGAAATTCCATATATAGTTAGTTGCACTAACTATATATCGCGCACCCGCAATCCACTGCTGATGATGTCACATATTACATCATTCATGACATGGTCAGTGACATCACTGATGACATCACTGATGACAACATCCAGTGACTGTATTTTTCTGTAAAGTTAAAATATGTCTTACATATTTAAGAATGAGTGGATGTATAAGTGTCTGGATGAAGGATTTAGTAGGTGCATGACTGACTGTATGAATGAGTGATTAAATGTGTCTCACTGAGTGCATGGGTTAGTGACTAAACTGTGTTAATTTGTGCATCATTATGTCTGTTGTTTTGAAAACTGCTGCATATGCTCTTCAGTAGCTATATGAGTAACTATATGGGTTATTGATTGGTTGCCCAAGTATTTGTATGGGAGACTGATTGTGTGTGTGCGTGGCTGGGAGGTGTATGACTCTGTGCATAGATGTGTGAGCAGTTGATTCACTAGATGTATGGGTTCAAAAGTGCATGTGGAAACAGCTGTATGGGCGGTTAACTGTGTGCATCAGTGTATTGGTGAGTGAATAGATATCTCAGTGCTACATGTCAAAGTAAGTACATATGTAAAACACAATACTTGTGAGAGTTGGCATATATAAGTAACTGTGCATAAGAGCCAGTCAATGTGTGAGTGGCTGTATGCATCATTGTGAACTTGTATCCAGGATTGTATAAGAGAGTAAATATGTTTTAGTATATGTTTGAATAAGTAAGGTGTGTATAACTGTATAGTTGAGAAAATGGAGGTGTGATTGATTGTTTGCATGACTGACTAGGTGTGTGTGTAACTTCATGGATGAGTAACAATCTGTGAGTCTGTATTTACACTGAGTGTATCTAAGGTTATATTAGAGTCTGAAGAGGTTCATCGTATTATCACATGAATGATGTCATCAGTGATGTGATCAGTAATGTCAAATGAGATGTCATCAGTGATGTCATCAGTGATGTCATTTGAGATGTCATCAGTGATGTCATCAGTGATGTCATTTGAGATGTAATCATTGATGTCATCAGTGATGTCATTTGAGATGTCATCAGTGATGTCATCAGTGATGTCACTGACCATGTCATGAATGATGTAATATGTGACATCATCAGCAGTGGATTGCGGGTGCGCGATATATAGTTAGTGCAACTAACTATATATGGAATTGCAATGGTTTTGTGTGAGTAAAATGAGGTTTTGTAAATGCTAATTCCTAACTATATATGGTCTATAACCTATGGTTTTTTCAGTGAATTTTCAAGGTTTTGTAAATGCTAATTCCTAACTATATATGGTCTATAACCTATGGTTTTTTCAGTGAATTTCATTGGTTTTTTAACCCCTTCGACGCTCATGACGAGCCCAGCACGTCATGGAGTTTCCATTGGTTTCAATGGAAATTACATAAAGAAGAACAAATAGGCTTAGCATCCTAGTGGTTAAAAGCTAATATCTGTAGCTGTAAAATGTATTCTTCTTTAAATCCAAAAATATATTTTATATGTTTATTAATAATTTTTTTTTTAAATATTTTTTTTTCTTCCCTCCCGCTTCGCGAATCGGGAAGCTTCCCGTTAGCTGACCTTGATGCCGCGAAATAGTCCGCGAACCGGTAAACGTTCCTTTACCGCAACTGCCGCGTTATAAAACAACATCGTGACGCCTCGCGTCCGCATGACGTTTCGCGTTGTCGCGTGATACGTCATATGACGTGCTACGTTAGCGAACTGGTACGCGAACCGAGGCGCGAAGCGCACGTTCCCGGAAGCAAACCGGGAGGCGGCGCAAAGCGCGTAACGTAAACACAGCAGGTCATGTGACTTGGTAATAACACTTTTCATTGGTTCATTTCACTTTTGGTTTCCTAATGATGTAAGACTAGGTCATGTAATCTAAAATTAACACTTTTCATTGGTTGAGAACTATTGTTTTTCCCAAATGATGAAAACCCCTCCTTCTTTCCTCACTCTGACTTTCATCTTTGTGAGAGAAAGACCCTTTGTTACCAGTGAGCAATGGCTTCTTTAGTAGCTTCAGCTGGTGCTTCCCCACCACCTCCACCACATCCAAGGAAGAGAGGACCACCTGCTGAAGTTATAATTCAGCAAGAAGAGGAAGAAGAGGAAGAGGAGGAAGAGCAGGAAGAGAGGCAGTTTTTGCCTGAGGAGCCCAGGAGGTCTCACCGGAAAGAAAACTTAATTTGGCAATTTTTTAAATTTCCCAAAGGCCAGAAAAAAGTAAATGCAAGATACGTAACTTGCCTTATATGTCAAGATAGACTGTCCAGAGGGACCGAGAAGAAATATAGTTACGGAAACTACACAATGCATCGCCATATGACTAGGTGGCATCCTAACAACTACAGTGCTGCACAGTTTCGTAACAAACTAGATAATCCCCCTATTATGGCCAGAAGATCTGTTGTACCGGAAGTGACGGGACCAGAGGGCAGGGAGATGGTGCCAAATATACAAATGAGATTTGGGGAAGTAAAACAAATCTGCGTACATTGCAATGGATTCATTTGCTACAGAGAAAGTAGCATCACTCTGATCAACAGAGCTATTGACAATCATCTTCCAGTTTGTCCGAAACGCCCCAAACAATAAATTCTTTTTTTTTGTTGCTCCTGTTGAGCCCTTTACAATGAATCGTTTTCGTTTCCCCCCCCCCAAAAAAAACCAAAAAAAATATAAAAACCTATCTTGCAACATGGTGCATGTTTTACACAAAAGTGACCCACAGCGGAGCAAATGAGGCGCACGGTCATCATAAATCTCAGCCTAACATTTTAAATCATTGTTTCAAGATGCCGATAAGGTGTAACCTATTCACAGATTTGTTTCAGGTAAGTCCTACTCAGAGTTGCAGATGAAATTTAGGTTTGTTGAAGAATACAGAGAAGAAAATACATGTGCAGGCCTACCAACCAAGTGTGTCATGTCGACTGCACTCTTGGACAAATGTTAGACCTCCTCTGTCTCCAGGAACAGGCCTAAACCTCATCTACACAATGTGATGTGTAATGTTAAGAAACACAGGTAATATAATTGAAAAACGTGCAATTTTTTTTCCTCATTCCACAATCATATCACCTGTGTTTCCTTTGCTTAGGTATCTCATTGTGGAAATGTAGTCTATCATATGAAAGACTACGTAGAATATGAGCACTGTATGCAACAACTTTGACACTTACAAAAGCCTCACCTTCTCCATGCCTCCTACACAGTTCTACATGTACATCATAAATGCAAACAGAACAGAATTAATTATACATGTTAAATGGTTTATTTTTGCTGTTCTCAGAATGTATCAAATTTCACTAAAAACAGTGACTTGAAGGTATTCATCATATAACAGCGGGGAAAAAAAAACACAATCAAAATGATTGTGTTTAAAAAACCCATACAACATAACAAATCAGAATTCAGAACTCCTTAAAGTTAACTTACTTTCCATGACGGCGAAGGATGTCCTATGAACAGCTTACACTCTGTTGTGCTGTTATTACTTTCAACCCGCCACTTTCTGAAAGAAAACCTCCATCGTTTTCAAAAACATGTTACATACAATAAATGACTTCTCGCTCTCTACCACACGTTTCCACAAGGCCAAATCGTGTCTGAGCCATTTATAACTCTTAGAATTCTTGTAAGCCAATCCCGTCATGTTGTATTTCCGCAACTTTCACAATTAAAATGTTGAAGATCATTTTCACAATCCTGGACTAGTAATATCTTCCCCTTCTTGCTCAATCATGTTCTACATTTCCTATGACACTGATACTGCTTACTATGAAGCAGACTTACACTACCTTTATGACTACTACAATTATTTAATTCTCTACATCACTTTTAATCACAAAGCAATGTAAAACAGTAGACAGCATTGCAGACTTACATTCCCTCTACTCCATGTTTTGATTGGCTGCTTCAATTAGCTTATAAAAAGAAACAGTTTTTCTGAACTCATTCAAAGTGCACGTATTTCTCCATGACGTCCAGTGTTATGGTAAGAAGTTATGTCTCTGTACTACACTTATCCTCAAGGCCAAATCGTGTAGGAGCCATTAGAACTTCTTGAAATTCCTCAGAGCACATCCCGAGATTCTTTCCCTAAAATTTTGGTTTTAAAAACACCAGGTAAGAGTTTTTAAGGTCATACGGCAATTTTTTTTTTAAAATTAAAACAGAATCATTGCAGAATGACCAGCCATTTCTAGACTTTAAATAAGCTGTGTAATGTCCTGATGTTATTGAAGGACCGTCATGATATATAATTGCTACAGTTACAAAAGTCCTTCCTGATATTGACAACTGTGAAGCCACAACATTTTTTATTAAAGTTGTCAATTTTGTTCCATCAGGCCTACATCGTTGGAACATTAAAATGACATACTGGCCATATGTTCGTATAAATAATGTGGACATCATTTCAGATTTACATTGGCTACACTCCATGTTATGATCAGCTGCTTTTACTAGCTTATTAAAAGAGACTGATTTACTGTCTGGCAAAGTTAAATATATAAATCTTTCTGAGTCTACACTAGTAGTACTTGATACCCTACAGTTCTCGCAGTCATGCTGCCATTGATAAGAAAGCCCAAACAGGTGATCTACATCTACACCTTCATCATGATATACATCAAGCATATACATTAAAAACTCCTGACAATCTTGCTGACTATTTTGTGAGAATTGTGTTTGGCCTGAATATCTGTCTAACAGATTTCGAATTTCAGACACACTTTCTATGTTTGTTCTATCAGTGCTACATTTCTCTAACACAGAATTTAACAAACTGCAAAATCTTTGATCAGAATTGACCACAATCTCTTCTTTTACATTTTCTAGAGAAAACAAAACATTAACCACTACATTAGCATAGCAGTTGACACCAGAACTGTTTTCAAATTGAAAACCAACAACATCTTCAACAGAATCCTTTTTGTTTCTGCTTATAATTTCAGGTTCATCGACTTTTCGTCTTTTTGCTACAACCTCCCCAGTATTGGTCACATTTCTTCGTTTCCGGCCTACCACACGTTTCTCAAACAAAGGATACTGAGGCAAATGTGGCGCATACTCTCTTCTTAACCTATTGTATTCCTTAACACAATCTAGATCCGCACAAATGTTTGTGACATCACACTCAATCAAGTACAATCCCGATAAAGTTCTAACTCGTGACAATGCCACATATGCCATACCCTCCTTGAACACAGAACTGCCAATATTCACCAATGCACTGTCTACACTTAAACCTTGCGATTTATGGATTGTCACCGCATATGCCAAGCAAACAGGAAACTGCTTACGACGAACATATAAGTCTTTTACAAGCAAAAATCTAGCAGAACAACGACCAATTAGCTGTACTTCCTCAATGCCATCAAATTTAATTTTTAAAAATTCAATTCCATCTCTATTTCTGTATTTCACAAAATCAACAACATTACCCATTGATCCATTTACCAGACCTCTTTCAACATGTAAATTCCTTCTTAAAATTATACGGCAGTTCAAGCACACATTCAGAGTCTTTTCAAAACCTGCAGTTTTAGATATACTCTTCTCTAATGAATCCAATTTTGTTTTCAGATTCTCAGACAAAATAATTGTTGATCCCATATGCTCTACTCTGTCAATAGCTTCCAGTTTCACAATCTCTTGCTTTTCTAAATGCAACATTTTGTTGTTGAATTTGGCACATTCTGCAAGAGTTGGCATCAAACATATTCCAGATTTCTTCTCAGTAATTTTCTGAAAAATATTCTCAGGCACAACATCTTGGTCTGGATATAAATTTGTCAGTAATCGTGCATGTAAAGCTTCTTTCCCATGCTCGGTCACTTTTCCAATTCTAACATCTTGTAGAATAGTCTTGTAAACTTCATCCTTCGCCTGACGCATATTTTCATGCAGTTCAGCATAATTGAAGTTTAACCATATATTGACGTTGCCAATGCTCCCTAGGCACTTCCTGGTATCTTCATGCGTGAGCATTTTGAACACAGGTTGCCCTTTCACTGGTGTCAGCTGCAGAAGATCTCCGAAAACAATGATGTGTTTGCCACCAAATAACACATCATACTCTGTTTTGAGAACTTCTTGCATTCTCAAATGCACAAAGGCAAGCATGACATTGGAAACCATGCTTACTTCGTCAATGATAAGAAGTTTCATTTTCCTCAGGACTCTTGAAACTTCAAAACAAGCATCTCCAGATAGCTTGTGATATTGTAATTTGTTGTCATGCTCCACTGGCAGCATCAGTAAACGATGTAAAGTAATCCCTTTAATGTTATGTGCTGCCAGTCCAGTTGGAGCGGTGACAACACAAGACAGCGATGACTCTGTCCTTTCCTGCAAATAACATGAAATTGCTTTAATAAGGAAACTTTTTCCAGTTCCCGCTTCTCCACTCACGTACAGTCGGACAGGCTTCAACGACGTACATGAGCACTCTTTCTTGTCATGACTTAATCCATGATCAATTTGCATGGTAACTTCGTCATATATTTTCCTCTGCTCAACGTTGAGTTGTCTTTCCAACTCTTCTAAGTTAACCGCATCCTCCTGAGCATGTGCCATGGCTCTTTCCACTTCATTCATAGCAGTGGCAGCTTCATTTTCGATAACAGGTCCTCCTAGTGGATCCTGACTCAATGAAGCAGAACTCTGACTGTCCTGAGAACTGTCTCTGGCAATCTCGGCTGCAATCGTTGCTTCCTGCTCAATTTCCGCATTCAACATTTCTACATATTTGGGAAAAGCAGGAAATTCTATGGTCCCCTTGGCAGCATTGAAAGAGTCTTCGTAACAGAGGAAATCTCCAAGCAGTTCCTCTTCTGCACGCCAAGGCTTAAAAAGTTGCAAAAGTGCTAAATAGAAAAACTCCTTTTTTTCAGGAGATTCGCCACTCAATTTTCGATGGTTTATCAAGTGGCATTTTCTTTGCTTGACCAGACATCCCTCACTTCCTATTACAGCATACACTCCTTTCTCAGTATCTTCTTTGATGTTCCTCTTGAATATGTAATTTTGCAGAACCTCATACAGACAAACATTCTCGAGGTGACTGCTTCGATTTGGATAATATGTATCCAACATGTTGGTCTTCAAAATGTCGGTACTGTTTGGCTCCTTTTCCGCCAAATACTCAATTTCCCGCACAGGTTTGAGAACTCGATTACGCGTTGCAGCAAGACCAAGACTCGCCCAAACGATACTCCTGGACTTGGCATAAAGACTTGCTGAAGACAACCGGTCAGAACATTCGTAAGCTCCGATTTCTCGATGCGACAACATCTTCAGACTGAAACTGTACAACTTCTTGCTGAGGCTCTTTTCATGGGAAATGTCCTCCCACATATCCTTCAATTCTGTCTTCTCTTTTTTGGTGATGTAAGATGTCACATACCGAGCCACAGCCATACAGTTATCAGCCACAAACTGTATATCCATGTTAGCATTCCACATGGACAAAATCACCGGGTTGTAGTCGTTGATGTACTTAGACTCTTCGTTCCTCTTCAAATTGTATGTGTTTTTAGGTGATTTCTTCATCACATTATGTCGCAGCGAAGACATCAAACTGTTCACTCTTCCTTTAGAAATCACTGGTCGTGGAAAGCCGAAACGACATTTGGTGTAGAACTTGTCTTTGTTTCGGAATTTACGACGACAGTACTTTCCACATCGATGGCTTTGGAAACGTAGAACTTTTTCTCTTAGGCTTTTTTTCTCCTTTGCGTTTGGAACAGCACACGTAGAATACTGTTCTATGAAACTCATCACTGAGTCTTCTGGATCCGTTCCAAATTTAGGTGCATCCTTGATCCACAGCAACATATGTATATGAGGAGCACCTCTTGCTTGGTACTCCTTTCTCCAGAAGAAATCCAACACCTCTCCAAGAGGTGGATTCTTCTTATTCATGATGAAAGACATCATACCTTCAAATCTATGATTGAAGTACCTACATACATTGACTGGATCCAAAGAGCACAGTTCTCCGGGTGTCTTGAATTCGATGTTTTCTACGTTAGCATTTGCCTCTCGTAGAAATTCAAGTAAGTCTTCCCAGCCATACTCAGCACAGCTCAGAGTGAGGAACCATGTGGGAGTTCCTAAGTTCCTCAGCATACATTTTAAATCACCATGACGACGGTACCAGTACTCATTAGTACCACGCTGACACGCCATGAGATTAATCAGGTGAGAATCCAAAATACTGTCTTGGACATTGACTTTATCCATAAAGTCACTTGCCGAGATGTTTTGCATGTGTATACCACTTTTCAAGATGTGGTTCACTGCATATGACAGTCCAGACAGATCGCTTTCAAACAGGAGATGAAACAAATAAGGAATGCATTGTCGAAACCTAGCATCTCCTGCATACAATCGCAAAGTCCGGTATTCAGAAGCAGGAATTTGATGAGGTCGCTCATCAGATCTTCCTCCCTGACCTGTTGGAAAAAGCTGTGGGAAACACCGAGCTTCCAAACTTTCCTCCCAAACACTAATGGGACTCCCTTTGGCTTGTTTCATTTGAAACAACTCAATAGCATTCCCCATGACTTCCTTGGAATGCAAAGGATGAACACTATAATGTTCATATATTTCTTCACTAGTACAGGGTTCTACTTTCTCAATTTGACCAGCACACAAATCGCTATCCTCTTCCTCACTTACTTTCTCTTCTGCAACATATACATTTTTATAGTATTTATTATTTTTTTTCAAATACAATGTTGCCTTTTTGACTTTCCTAACATCCACTAAATCTTGCCATATTTTCTTATTCTTTGTCGGAACCCCATTAACTAAGATAACCAGAGGTTCCTCTTCCACTTTTTCTACTCCAATTGTGTTAATGTTTTTCTTCAAATCTAGAGGCAAATAAACAACTCTTCCCTTTAATCCTCTCTGTAAATCTGATGGAGGCAATTTCCCTGTCTTTGGCTCCATTCTTACAATAGCCTGAAAGGGATGGATACTTTGAATCAAAATAGATTCATAAGTATTTAAATCCTTCAATTCAGAAGGAATCTCAACCAATTCCAGATTATTATGAACTGCTCTAGCAGGCATCTGGTTTTGATTTAATTTGTTACAACAATAAGTACACACACGTTGATCCAATCCCAAATCAAAACAATTTTCTACCATCAAGTATGTTGTAAAATCCTTCCATTCACTATTATTTTCCCTTTCACTATTTGCATATAAATCCACTAACTTAGTCTGATTCTTATAATAAGTGCGTCGACAACACACACAAGTGAAATTTGGCCTCTCACTTGATTTCACCTCAAACGTCGCAAATTCCCTCTGGAAATTATCTGTACTGGAAACCTGTACACTATCTTCCACATTACTCTCTTCTTCTTGGTCAATATCAACATTCTCCTCTTTACTTCCAAAGTAACAAAACTCAATTTCTTCACATATATTCTTCACATCTATTTCAGAACCATGCAAAAGAGCAGCGCATAATTGTTTAAGCATAATTGCTGGACTCTTAGCATAATACAACATTCTAACTAATTTCCTCACTTTATTATGATGCACTGCTAGCATCCTGAAATGATGAAAAACACTCTGGCATACTCTCCTGTAAAGACAAGCCAGTGAATGACCATGCAAACCTATCACTTCTCTCACTCTGCAAGGATCTAATTCTTGCAACAACTTCATTTTCTGCTTCAAACTTTTCTTATTAAATGACCGTATAAAATCACAAAGCAAATTGATGGAATCCTGTCGTACACTGCAAATACTACTACACTTCCAGGTGTACACAGGACCCTTAGGACGTCTTCCTAAAACCTCATTACCTAACACCTCTTCTATCTCTGTTGTCACAAGTTTTTCTTTTTCAACTGGACAACCATCTTTCACTTCATAAGCTCGACCACTGGTGTCAACTGCATGCACCAAATCATTAGCCTGGAAATAACTCTCCTCATTAAAAAATGCCTCAGAGCTTGAACTATGCATCCATTCTCCAGAAAAAACTTCACAAAAATTACTACGATTAACTATTCTCTTCCATCTACTATTTCTTTTGAAATCATAAATTGCCTTGTTTAGCGTCCTAATTCTATTGATTATCAAAATAAATAACTTACGTTTAATTTCAAATGCCTGATCAATAACTTTCTCAACTATTTTTTTTCTCTTATAAAAAACCACTTTCTGTTGACCTTTCTTAATATTTTTTAACAAATTGCCAATTATCCTGTTGCGGAACATTCGTTTACGAATGTCCCTAAACTGTTGTTTCCTTCTACTTTCATGCATAGAGTTATCTCTTACTCTAGCAGTAACATTTTTCATTGGCCTTTCCTTTCCGTTTGAATTGCTTCTCCTTTTCTGGACTGAAACATTTTCTGTAGTAATATTTTTTTTACTACAGATATTTCTTATGAATGTTTTTGTACTCTTACCCGGTGCTTTCTTGGTGACTTGACAAATCTTTTTGTTAGAGGACTGCTGCTTTTTTTCATTGACCTGCTGTCTTTGACGTTTTGCAGCCTTTCTCACTCTTTCTTTGGTTGGCATACTGAAATCTTGAAATGATCTGCAGTTGAATCTGTGGTAAAATATAATAAAAAATGTTATTAACCACTATTACCCAACAGTAAATCAATAACAGTCATCAAAAACTTAACACACTACTTAACATTTTTACATAGAAGATTTTTTTGTGCTTGGCAAATTTAGAATACAGAAATAGCAAAAAAAGAAATGGAATTTATATTCATTTTACCTGTGCTGTTTTATATGTGAATCTGATCTAATTTTATGAGCATATTTTAATATTTTATTGAAGACACTACACATAACCTGTTTTTGAAGGTGTCTTTATTTTTAAATTAAACGGTTTACATTTTTACTTTTTATTTATTATAAATTTTTAAAATAAATGTTTATAGTTCCATAGGCTCAAGCACGTCAGCTTCCCATCCTATGTCATACAATTCTGACAAATCTGCATCCTCATCACGTTCTTCTTCATCCTCAGGATTTAAATCATCCAAGGGATCAACATCCACTGATGTTTCAATTACGAGTTCAATGATGAGGTCGAAATCAACTGATTGCTGATTGTCACTCATGTTGATGTTGTCTTTATCTTTAAACAAAGATAACAACAATGAGATGTTGCAGAGTAAGAGACAAATCTCAGAGATTATAATAGTAAAATTGTTTAACAAGAGTAACATTTTGCAGCTATTATTTAACCATGTCCAGCGATGCTGAGGAGGTGAAGCCTATGTCCAATTTTTCAGTGAACAGGACTCATCTCTTCTTAACCTTGGATAAACCTCACCGACTCTGTGTCCCCTGCACATAATTAAATGTAAAGGGGCAGATTTATGTTAACTAGCACATCCCCAGGGATGCACCAGTTAACGTGCACCGCTGCTCTGCCACCCATGGTGTGCCGCATTTACAATCAGATAGGACAAAGCTGCGTCAAAACCCTGCGCCTGCTTGAAGCAGGCATAGATCTTGACGCAGGTAGGCTGAAAGCTAAAGCAACAACTAAGTGTCGTGTGCAGAAGTTGCAAAAAAGGAAAAATGGCGTTTAAACCGGTAATGAGCCCATGCTAACTTAACACAGTGTAAAGATATCCAGGATCTACATCAGTTTGGGGTTCACGAACCTGGCAGGTACAAGGCACTGAGGCTTTGCACCGTGCATGTCTCATCCCGAATCATATGTTGTTTGTGAATGAAACAATTTCCCAGACCAAATGCTTTGGATTGGCTACTTCTAAAAAATTAAACACCCCTACTATCCCGGAGTTAGAGGAATATGATGGTTGGAGTAATTTTACTCAGTTGTCCATTAGTGATTTACAGGCCCTACTCCGTAATTCTTCCTTTAACATTTCCAGTATAAATCCAAAAGGTTGGCTGCTTTGGCAACGTGCCTTATCCACGGTTTAATAATGCTGCCTTTTGCTTTATATAAGTTTTCAAATTGTATGAAATATATACCAATAGGTCGTTATGAACCTTAAGGTAGTGGTTTTCTTCATGAGGTCTGGTCGCTTCCATACACATACAGATGTTTCAAAGATGATCAAGAAGTTTATCTGAATGGAGAGGAATGCACTGAGACGCCAGATCATTCACTAATGTGTAGGCACATACAGTTACACGGTTCATGCAACAAAGACCGACCAAATATGGCTTGCGTGTTGCAAGGCACGCCAGTTCCTGCTATCATCCCCACGTTCAAGTTGTTGGAAAATGGTAGTTATTTGATGCTCAATAATGAAGATTGTTCTGGGTTAATTAAAAGTATTCCTTTTATCGTAACAGTAAGTGAACGGGTTATTTGCTGCAGAAATGTTCTGTTTCCTCCCACACATGAACATAGGGAGTTTTCAATCTGGCCACAAATACCAACCTTGGGAGCAGATTTCAACGGCATGGCAAGAATAAGGGCTCTTTTGTCTCAGAGAGAGGTGGCCTTGAGTTCGGCCCGTGAAACTTTCGTGCTTCACATAGCGAACACCCGTACAGAGGTGCAGACCCTTTTAAATACTGATTCGCCTTTGCATTTCAGCGAGATGGTTCGGACTATCTTTAACGCGTCCTCCACAAAGGGCCTGGCGCATTTTTTTAAAGTTGTTAGCAGTGGTCTCGTGACTTCATTTGAGAAAATCTTTGGAGTCATCCCTGCTTTCTTTCATTCTATTTTTTCCACTTTGTTTGGTGGATTCCCAGTTTTACTTGCATTAGCAGCGGACGCTCTTGTGCTTTTTTACATTTTTAAATATGGATGTCCCTCCTGTGCAAGGTCCCGCCCTGCAGCTGCTGACACTGTTCCGCAATCGAATGCTTGAATATTATGGCACAATGCCGTTGGCGATATTAAGCACGGCATATGGATTATCTTTTCGATTCTCCTACTTCACCTGTGTCCAGCCTGTATTTCACTGCCTGACCTGTGATTTCGATTGGGCCATTGATTTGTGTCTCTGCGGACCGGTTTCTCCTGACGTCGACTTTAATCAGCTGATGAGTCCTATCATTACTCACGAGTTGGTTTGTCCTGGCGAAAGGATTATGGCTGTGGCATTGATGCATGGACTAATTGGTCCCTGGAATTTACTGGCGGCAACACAGTCTTTATTGGAACAGAGCTTTCTTGAAAACCCACCGAGCTGTCCTCTGATGGTGATAGAGGATCCGGTGCTGGGAGAGCACGTATGTTCTTTTCCGCTTTTAAATTGGATGGCTGAACTCTTTTCGGATGAAGACGGTGACTTCCTATTGGAGGCTGTTGCAGCTTATTTTGCTTACACAGTTATGTCATAGACCTTTTTCATGTTTGATATGCTGAGTACTAGCATTTCATTGACAATTCATTGACTTATTTGTCAAGTTTTTATTATTTAGCTTGCCTATTGGCTTAAGCCTCGATAAAGTAGTTGGCTGTTTTATTTTTTTTTAGCATTAAATTTTGCTAGTTTTTAATGTTTTACCTTGCGGACCGTCCACATATAAAGTTGCAATCTGCTCTCATGAGATGGCACTTCTATTATCTTATTCAGTTCGTTTCCGGATCATGGTGGGGTGTCATGTAGATCCTGGATATCTTTACACCGTGTTAAGTTAGCATGGGCTCATTACCGGTTTAAACGCCATTTTTCCTTTTTTGCAACTTCTGCACACAACACTTAGTTGTTGCTTTAGCTTTCAACCTAGTAGTTCATCGTGGTTTACATGAGAATAATATGTTATTGCTCTACTATCTGCTTTGCTTGTTAAACTATATCTGTACAGCGAGTGCTGAAGTTTCAAGAACAACACGATACAGAATTGTTATGAGGTCTGATCTCCACGACTTCATAGTCATAACATAAGTGCAGCTTCTGCCAATTCTGGGCATGAGGCGGGTTTTATATTGCTTTGCCGAACACACATACACAACACTTGATGCGGTTCACATGAAGAGAGAGCTGGTGTATGCTGATGTGATTCCTTCAAATCTAAGACACTAAAGTATGGGCACGCCCTAAACCAACCCAAAGAGACCTTCTTAGCAAATAATATAATATGTGTATTAGGGAGGGTGAGATATAAGTGTTGCTAACTCTTATTCATTTACAGCATGTTAACATACTGTCACCATTCGCTTTTTATGTACTAGTAACTATGCTGGTAATTTTGCTACTGATAATTGTGGTAGCGTTCTAGTGTTCCTGCACAGGAACAGGATGTGGGGAAACAGGAAGCGGAAGGCGGCCATATTGTTTGCTTGGCGCCGACCGTTGAGCAACAGCTTAGCCCCGGCGCTCCGGAATAAAGATAACTAAAAAGCATTTAAAGGCGTGCGTTCTCACATTATTACAATGGCGACGAGGATGTGTACTTGTATTATCTAAGATACTACGCCTGAGAAGACGGCATTAGTAAATAAACATTTCAAATACACATGTGTTCTTCTTAACTCCATGTTCTGGTTTGTAATGAATATATAACGACCGAGTGTTCATGAGTTCCACGTATCCTGAGGTACTGTAAGTTCATATTCTGGATTGTCTAAACATTGAGAGTTTGTTATATCAATGTGACACTGTAGCTAGCTTGCTAAGGGGTTTTTGGGTAGTAAGGTGAGTTTTGGGGCACCCTAATTCGCCGAGGTTCCAATCCTCTATGCACAGTTCTGTGTGAGAACAGAAACCCTGCGACAGGGGCTCCCCTGAGCCTTGCTGGAGCTTCATCACACTTGCGATACAACTCCAGCAATGCGCCACCTTTACGGCACAGATGCGTCACGCATCTGTGCTGTTTTTGCCCCATGATGCGCCGCATTGTAAATGCAGCACACCATGGGTGGCGGAACAGCGGCACAGGATGACTGGCACATCCCTGATGATACGCCAGTCATCATAAATCTATCCCTAAGCTTCTTATCTTGTTAGAGATGAACCGCCATATGTATCATCAAAGTTTTTTGCATTTCCTAAATAGCGAACTTTAAGGAATAAATAGCGATTCTTTACCATTCCTAGTTTGCGATGAGCTATTTGCTAATTACAAATTACCCATTCATTTCCATGGAGCAGGAGGCCCATAGGAATGAAGGTGCAATTTGCGATTAGCAATTAGCTCATCGCAAATTACGAATTTTTCCGAGGGTGCAGGGGTGTCTCAAGAACACCCTGCTGCACCCCTGAAAAAGAAACTTGGGGGCATATGGCGCACATAAATTTTGAAAACATTCCTTTACCTCAAAAACGATTTTCAACTCATAATTTGAAAACACTGCCCACGGGGAAATGACTTAAAATGTCCTCAAGACACATGAAAGTGTTTTTTTAAAGCCTTTGCAACTTTTTTGGGTCACTTTTAACATGGCTATGTAACTCAAACAGTCAAAATCTAAATTTACCATGCACAGGTGGGAGCATATTTACAATGAATTTGCTCCACGGGGAAAGGTCTTTTAATTTAATATTGGAAAAATAACATCAGAGACACTGAAATGCCTTATAAAGAAGCATACACCATTATGTCCTTGTCATAAATTTTAAAAGCATTCATTTTCCCCCAAAACGATTTTCAAGTCATAATTTAAAAACACTCCACATGGGGAAATGACTTAAAATGTCCTTAAGACACATGAAAGCGTTTTTTGATTGCCTTTGCAGCATGTTTCGGTCACCTTTAACATGCCTATGTAACGCAAACATTCAAAATCTAAATTTGCCATGCACAGGTGGGAGCATATTTACAAGCAATTTGCTCCACAGGGAAACGTCTTACATTAAAATGGGAAAAATAACATCAGAGACACTCAATTGCCTTATAAAGAAGCATACACCATTATGTCCTTGTCATAAATATTAAAACCATTCCTTTTCCTCAAAAACGATTTACAAGTCATAATTTGAAAACACTCCACAGCTCCTATGCACATAAAAACCCTGTCAGTACTAATACTTCACATTTTCTCCAATTACAATTTCTCAAAGAAACAAAATCTATTTGTAAAACACTTGAGACAAAGCAACATTTGAAAAACACAACTTTCTTCATAATTTTCTCCTTAAAGCACACTATTTTCTATCTAAATTAAAGAAATCTTTTCTCACCTTAGCAAATACTTTGAGTTTCAAAACAGTCTCAGAAACACACCAATTTGTCTTCAGCAGAGCAAAAGGTATGCACTCCAGAGTCTGCAGCTATCAAAAGCACAGAAATGCTGTAATTCTTCACACATATCTCTCATGTCACCCAATCAAAACTCTTCCCTCACTTTTTTTCAAATCAAAACCCTTCCCCCCTCTGCCCTCTCTGCTTTTTTTGCATAGCAACCACCTCTTGCAAGACCTCTGGTGTTTGCAAGTTCACACAACAATGTTGCAATTGAACTCTCAGTGCACCTGCATATCCAGTGCATTCTTTCATTTAATGATTTTTACTTCGCCACTCAAAATACATCTTTCAACGAACTCATCCATGCACCCTAACTTTCTGTTTTCAGCAATCAAAATCCACCAATCACTCTTACTGCTTCATTAACACAGAAACTCCACAGTTTTTTTCATTTTACACTCTCATTTTTTCAACTGCCATTTCATTGCCACACTTCATCTGACTGCAGGAGAACCTTCTCTCGCCATGTTTTCTGTCTGGATTGTTGGACATAGTTACATCTATTGGGCTCAGAGGTACGCTGAAAACAGGAATTTACCTAACCTCAATTTACAAGATGTGGAAATTAAGTGGTTTGGCCACAGAGGATTAAAATGTCACCAATTGATACCATTGGTGAAAACCTTTATGCATTTGCCAAAACCTGACCTGTTAATTGTGCACTGTGGAGGTAATGATTTGGGCACTTTGACTGGGGTAGGTCTGGAAATGCTTTTAAAGGACGCCTTTGAGCAATTGATGGCACTTTTTCCTCAGACTGCCTTGGTATATTCAAATATATGCCAAAGACAGAAATGGAGGTGGTCGAACCAATTTTGTCCACAAATTGAGAAGTCGAGGAAGCATGTAAACAAATCTGTTTCAGCTTACATGAGAGACCATGGAATGGGCTCCTTGTACAACAATAACTTGCGTTACTACATGCAAGATATCTACAGAGGAGATGGAGTTCACTTCTCAGATGAGGGCAACAGAATTTTCATTCTGAATTTAAGACTGTGCATTGGTACCTACTTATAAGTACCTAAATGTACCATAAACCCAAAAGCTCTTCTCAGAGCTACCCTACATCTGATCACTCACAATTATTATTTTACTCTAACTTTTTTCACTAATTTTCAAGAAAGTACGCTCCCCAGAACGCTTCCCGGTTCGCGAACCGGGCGCACTCCACGCAAAAAAACTAAAAAAATGATAATTTTTTTTTGCCCTGCGAGGCCCTTTTAAAGCCTCCACATCAAACCTAGGGGGTCAGGGAGGATCTACTATGCCCCCTTATGGTCATTTGCCCCTTCGCTTTGGCCTCCTCTTCTCTCTCGATCCTACCGAGAGACAAGATGGCGGCCGCTACGGACTGTTTGGAATGTTTACAGACGCCGAAGAACCAATCAGCTTCGCAAAGCTCCGTAACCCGAAAAGTACGCGAAGCGGAGCGCTGTTACAGATATATATCTTTTTTTGAACGTTAATTTCTCAAAATCCACTGGAGCACATATATTGAGACTTAGCAAAGGCACATCGGGCTACCAGTACCTACAATTTTCCCAAGTTTCGTGCAAATCCATTCAGCCGTTCGATTATTATTATTTTTATATTTTTTTGCCCCGCGGGGCCCTTTTAAAACCTCCACATCAAACCTAGGGGGTCAGGGAGGATCTACTATGCCCCCTTATGGTCATTTGCCCCTTCGCTTTGGCCTCCTCTTGTCTCTCGATCCTACCGAGAGACAAGATGGCGGCCGCTCCGGACTGTTTAGAATGTTGACAGACGCCGGAGAACCAATCAGCTTCGCTTCACAAAGCTCCGTAACGCGAAAAGTACGCGAACTGGAGCGCTGCCCGGTCCGCTGTTACAGATATATATCTTTTTTTGAACGTTAATTTCTCAAAATCCACTGGAGCACATATATTGAGACCTACAAAAGGCACATCGGGCTACCAGTCCCTACAATTTTGCCAAGTTTCGTGCAAATCCATTCAGCCGTTCGGGCTAAAAGTGAGGCCAACCGCCCTATGGAAAACTCAATGTTAAAAACACGTTTTGGGACCCCCTTTTTTCTCGGCCCCCCCTTGACAACCCCCCCCCCCAATTTTCAGGGGCTGCTCAGAAACAAAATGTTCCATTTTCCTGAAAATTTCAGCCAATTCCGTCCACAAACGCCAAAGTTATTAGACATAGAATTTTCAAAAATCCCATAGGGAAAAAATCCTAACTATATATACCTACTGGCGACCGCCAGTAGGTAATATATATATATATATATATTTTTTTTTAAATACAACAAAGGTTTATGACTGTAATAAACCTCGAAACTTTGACGTAAGATTCTGGACCCTCTGGGTATTTTGTGACCTGAGTGCTCGCCGGAACCCCATTTTTTGGATATATTGATTACCGGCAGCTCCGCCGGCAGCGAACCACTCCGAATCAGGCGAGGGGTCTCCAGAAGGAGCATCTTCGGTTCTGGATATATATAAATATATATAATGGATACAAACAACTAACCCTTTTTCCAGTACTTTTTAATATTGCGATGTTAAAAAACAGTTATATAAAGAATTACGCTTGTTAACAATTACTGTACATCTTAAATAAAATTGTATAACAACAAAAAGGAACTGCATCATATGTGTAATTACACATGAGGCTGTAGCCGTGTCTAAAGCTTCCTATGGGAATTAACATGGAGAAAACACGTTTTGGGACCCCCCTTTTTTCTCAGGCCCTGCTTGCCAAATAACCCCGAAACTTTCAAGATAGGAGCTGACCGGAGCGCCCCATGAATTTTTAAAATTTCACGAAGATTCGTCAACCGGCACCAAAGTTATTGGGAAAAAAACTATAACTACCTCTGGCAATCATAGTATAAATATCATGTGAACAAGGCTCGGAGGAGCCAAAACGTAATGGCGGCATTTAACAGCAAATAAAGAAAATTGCACCTACCTGCGGGTCCGTGTCCGCGTTTGCTGTTGAAGCGGTGGAGAGAAAATTGCCACTGCCCAGCTATGGATTTTGAAATATATATATATATATATATATATATATATATATATATATATATATATATATATATATATATGCACGAATGCAGCTCTCTCACCCAACCAGCACGCAGCAGCCGCCACAGCAGTAAAGGAAAAGAAAGCCACGCCACTCCAACGTCCGTTATGGGCTAAAAACGATTTATTTAGCGCTCAAGGCCACCAGATCTTACGCGTTTCGGGCGTCCGCCCTTGTTCACAGATCGTTAGTCAGTAAGTTCACAATGGCTTAAGTACTGTCAGTTTTTCCCGGGCATTTTTTTCTTTGCAACCACGTGATAAATAGACATAAAAGACACACTACCTAGCTTAGGCTGAGGCAGTCGTTTCTCTAAATTAGTGCCATGATACGTATATACATAGATAGAATAACAGCATAAATGCGTTGTTAAAGCCACAATCAAAGTACAATTCATATTTTAAAATTTATAAAACAGATATGTAGTGATCCATAAAAATATATATACATTTCTATAAAAAACTTTTGTGATTTGAGATGCTGTGCAAATATCGCAATATTGAAGTCATAGTAATAAATTACTAATGTACAAATGGCATTTTGTATGTAAACAGAAAATAATGTTAAATCATTAAAATCTAATGCCAGTATGTGACCCCAAAGCAAATTCAAATCTATCAAACAATATATTTGTTCGATCTAATATCAGCCTGAATGCTTCATATGTTGATTGTGAGGAATTACGTATACCATGGTCACAAGATCGCGCTAAACGAAAGAGTTTAATGACTGCCTCCAATCATGCCCCCTTGGTCTGTGTCACAATAGAAGTGGTGAAAAGGTTTATAATGTGTGTGTGCCCCCCAGAAAGAAGGGAATAAAATAAAGGGAAAACTAATTTTGTGTATAAAAACATATATTTTTTCCTTTTTTTATACTTGAACATGTGAGCCATGGTGAGTAAAATTAAAAAAAGTGAGTGTGAAGCCGAACAGAAACCAGGATAGAAGCAGAGGAGCTCGGCGTAGGTCAACCAGCTGAAAATTGAATTCAAGTTGGTCCTCAAAGAGACATTACAGGAACACATGAAGGTCTTCCGTCGTATTAAGACCATTTGGGAAACGACTATCCAGTTCAAGAATGAACTGCGATTCCAGTCTCCTAAGCATGAGATCCCTGTCTCCCCCCCTGATGGGCTTGGGTACGGAGGCAATAACAAAGTATGTTAAACAGTCAAGATTGTTTTGATGGATGGCTTTAAAATGACGGGCCACGGGGTATGAGCTATCGTTGTTCACGATAGCTCGAAGATGTTGTAAAATTCTGACATGCACCTGCTTGCCTGTACTGCCTACATATCTAAGGCCACAGGTGCATGTCAGAACATATACTGCAAAATCTGTTTTGCAGTTATGTTTCCCCTTAATTTCCACAGGGTCAGGTCTAAAGGGTGTGGAGTATTTGGTGGTGTTTATCCCAAATTTACACGCTCTACAGCTGGAACATCGGGTAAAGCCAGGCCTGGCCATCCAATTATCCTGTTTAATTAATTCAGGAAAATCCCGACTGAGTTGGGTTCTCATGCTGAGTCCTTTCCTATAGGTGATAATAGGTCTGTCCGCTATTCTAGGGGCCAATACCAAATCAGTTTTTAACGCTGGCCATCTCTGGTTCATAATAGAACGAATTTTGCGCTCCTGTCTGTTAAAAGTCAGAATCAATCTAGGTGGATTATTACTTGATTCTGTACTTACTACAGTGTTCAATTCTGGACTGGGTAGAAGAGATTCCCTGGGTTTGCAATTAGCTTTTGTTGTCGATTGCTTAAGAATAGATTCTTTATATCCCCTTTCTCTGAATCTGTCAAGAGCTTCAGTGGCACAGAGTTGATAATCCTCATCACTACTACAGATTCGTTTAAGCCTTAATAGTTCTCCAAAGGGGATATTGTCGATGACGTGACGGGGGTGAGAGCTGCTGGCATGGAGTATGCTATTGCCGGCAGTACTCTTGCGATGTAGTTTGGTGCACAGCTTGGAGTTTCTCACAAAGACTTTTACATCAAGAAATTCTGCCTGTAATTTGTCAATGTGTGATGTAAAGTGCAGATTCTCATTGTTGTTGTTAATGAGTTGTATAAAATTTTCTGCATCGATCTGATTTCCCCTCCAAATAATAAAAACATCATCGATAAAGCGCATCCACTGCACTACATTGTTGGTCATGATGTCACTGAGAGTGACACTGAGTACCCGCTCCTCCCACCAGCCAACGTGTAAACACGCATAGCTGGGGGAGAAGCAGGCGCCCATAGCCACTCCTCTCTGTTGTAAATATATTTCCTTACCAAACATAAAGAAATTATGATGCAAGCACCAATTAGTCAATTCAATCAACATCTTATTGTGATTATAACACTTTATAGGCCTAGTTCCCAAGAAGTGTTCCAGTGCTCTAAGTCCATCCTGATGTTTAATACTGGTATAGAGCGATTCTATATCAAGGGTGATTAGTAATAAATCCTCACTCCAAGGAACATCTTTGATTCTACTGAGGAAATGACCAGTGTCCTTAATGTATGATGGTAGTGCTTGCACCAGATTCTGGAGGAAATAGTCAATGTATTCCCCAATGTGCTCAGCCACACTGGAGATTGCAGAGATGATTGGCCTCCCGGGAACAGGGCTCACCATTTTGTGCACTTTGGGCAACAAGTATAGTTTTGGCAGAACAGGATTGTCAACATTAAGAAAATTAAATTCCTCTTTGGAGAGCATGTTTTCCCTCTTCCATTTAAACAACAGTTTTTTAAGGCTTTCTTTTGCTTCCACATACAATTTCATGTTAGATTTATTGTAGCAAGTTCCATTATTGAGTTGCCTCATGGCTTCGGCAAGATAGTCTTTCTGTGGCCAAATAACTACGTTGCCACCTTTGTCTGCCATGGTCACGATGATGCTCTGATCTTTATTTAGCTTATTCATCAATGTAGTATAAGCTTGCTCTGAGCTACTTCTGTATCTTTTCTTATGTTTGACTTTGTGATACAGTTCTTTTAAATCCTCAATCACCATGTCATGAAATGTATCGATCGAGTCACGAGGCATAACAGGAATGAAAGTAGATTTGGATTTAAATGGACTTAAATTCATTCCTACCTGAGATATTTGTGCCGCTTCAAGTTCATCTTGAGTTGCCATTGTCTCAGCAGCCGGTACATCATTTACCATTAGTTGATGCAGAGTTAGAAATGCTCTTGTTTCGCCAGCTGGAACATCCAGAGAATTTCCTGCAGTTCCAGATTGTTTGGAAGGGTTAGACTTGTTGCCATCCTTAATGTTGAAAAATTTCATGAGTTTTAATTTCCGAATGTACAAAAAAATATCCACACGTGTTTTCGTATAGCTGAAGTCTGTTACAGGACAATAATTGAGTCCTAAGCTCAAAAGTTGATTTTCTGCCTCAGTCAATACGACGGCGGATAAATTGATAATTGTGTTCTTTACTGTTTCTTTTTTCGCCAATATTGCTTTTTTTGTTTTTTTGGAGATTTTTTGTTTTTTGCGGCGTTCTCTTCGACGTTTGTTGCGTCTTGTTTTGTTGCCTTGTTCTGGGGCTGCTGTTTCCGATTCCTGGGTCTCAATGTTTGCAGTCGATCCGAACATAAAAAATCGACCTCCTCACCCAGATTTAAGATGGCCATTTCAGTTGAATCAGATTGTTCGCTTCTACTTTCCCATGACGAACCACTGGTGAGAGATTCATTGTCGCTGTTTTCCATCATGTTGCCCATGTCAGCTGAAGTGGAAGCCGCTATTGGTGTTTCAGCGGAGGATGCAGGTTTTTTAGTTGTCTGTTGTGCCAGTTTCGTTCTCTTGGCAATCTCAAATTTCTTTGCGAATGTAAATATTCGTCCCTGGGCATAGTCCTCCTTATCGCGGGCAAACTTATAGATTTTACGCATTTTTATTTTTTCTTCTTGCTGTTTGAGGCGCTCATCGATTTCTTTACGCGATTTCTCAATTAAATCATTGGGTTCAAACGTGGCAAGGAATTCATTGATGGATTCTATTTCTTTCAATATGACATCTCTATCAATTACAGCGTATCGGACAAGTAGTTCTATTATCCTACTGGAAGAGTCAAGGTTGATTTGGCCCCATTCCTTCAACATTTCGGGATTGGGATTTTCATAACTCGGAGCCAGGAGGATACGAAGGCCACGGGGCACCCGCCCCTCCTCCAGATATTTAGAGAGTGATTTGTGTTCCCACCACTTGGTGAGTTCCTGCCGCATACATTTCTCCAGGCGCTTCATGCAATATATATATATATATTTTTTTTTAAATACAACAAAGGTTTATGACTGTAATAAACCTCGAAACTTTGACGTAAGATTCTGGACCCTCTGGGTATTTTGTGACCTGAGTGCTCGCCGGAACCCCATTTTTGGGATATATTGATTACCGGCAGCTCCGCCGGCAGCGAACCACTCCGAATCAGGCGAGGGGTCTCCAGAAGGAGCATCTTCGGTTCTGGATATATATAAATATATATAATGGATACAAACATCTAACCCTTTTTCCAGTACTTTTTAATATTGCAATGTTAAAAAACAGTTATATAAAGAATTACGCTTGTTAACAATTACTGTACATCTTAAATAAAATTGTATAACAACAAAAGGAATGTAACTACATCATATGTGTAATTACACATGAAGTTGAAAATGCACATAAAAAGGTATATATCAATAAAATGTAAAATAATCGGTTAGACCAACTATAATATAAAGCAAACAAATTATACTATAAATGGCTATAAAGTTTTAATGTAGAAAATGAAACATACAAACAAATGCTAACAATGTATTATTATTACATTTACTTTTCCCAGTACAAACATAGTCACACTGGGGAAAGTGTTATAAATCTTGGAAACTCGAGTTCACCACTTAACCATATTGGATGAAAGTTTAGGACTTTGCAGAAATCATATTTACTATTCTCACTACAAACTGTAGGACATTGGGCAAAGTGTTAGACTTTGTTGGGTTCCGACTTACTAATTCAACCCCAAACATAACCATATTGGAGAAACTGCTGGACTTTAGGGTGGTCAAATCTACTATTCCCACTTTGAACTTAACCACAATTAGAAATTGGTGGACTTCTGGGGGTTTGGATTTACTATTTCTACTCCAAATCTAACCATACATATTTGTTGCACGTTTAGCGCTAGAAGTTAATTTATGTTTGAACTCATTTCATATTTGTATTACGCTTAGCGATTGGAGTCCTTTTATGTTTGAATTCATTTCATATTTGTATTCAGCTCAGCACTTGGGGTAATTTTATGTTTGAACTCATTACCGACTTCTGACTTGTGCAAGGAAGCATCCTTTTATCCCTCTGTTCATCAAATTGTGTATACACTGGCAGATATATCCCTTTGGGCCTGTTCCTAGATGTGAATATTTGTTTATTGGTGTTTTGTGCAAATGAAACGATGTGTCTAGGTGCCATTCGTTTACCTGGCTGTAGGTGACACATAATCATAGCCAGTGACTCCTCTTTGGCATCATTATTCTTAGAGAACTATTATTTGGATTGTATTCTCCTGCAGCCTACAGACAAAGGCTAAGAGAGTATCTTAGCCCCTATTGAGAACCAGGTGATTAACATAGCTTCACTTATTATGAATGTTCCATGTTGAGAGCAGCTGGGTAGCCTAGAAGTGTCTCTGTAGTCATTTCTTATTTTTATAAAGTAAGACAAGTTCTCCAAAAAACGACCCGACTCTGCAAACAGATCCCCACGCTGTGTGGAGTAGCAGTGCTCTCTCTATTTTTTTCATTCCGTTCCTATTCCCTTTTAGGAAACCTGCCAGGACCCCTGTAGTGAGTTCAGTAGTGCTGAGAGGTGTCCTAGGAGGAAAGAGGACAGTAAATAACTCCTGCAGACAACCTGAACTTCAGGCGAGTGGCTGCGCCACAATCTTACATTAAGCCTAGCCAGAAAATACAGGCCTGCCTGAGCGATGGATTCCAGGAGAGGGTCCTTTGACGATTTAGCAAAAGCACTACACACAGACACAGACTCCCACACCTTAGCAGATATTATGAAAGCCATAACTAGTTTACAACAGGAGGTCTCAAACCTGAGACTGGAGAATCAGGAATTGCGACAAGAGTTACAGCTATATGAGCCTTGTGAAAAGCCATGGGATGAAAGTAAGGTAAAACAACCCAAGACCTTTATGCAACCACCTTAGTTTGAATTTCCATAACACTCTCCACCTGTTCAACCTGCCCCTATTGCAAACATTGATCCACAACCTCCATATCTGAATGTGACAGCCCCAACTCCAGTCCAGTTAGCCCCACCTGAGCTCTTCATTGGTGATAATACAAAAGTCAGGGCTTTTATGACTCAGTGTTATTTATAGTTCTTGTGTTGCCCTAACACCTTTCCAAGTGATGCGGCTAAATTAGCCTTCATTACTTCTTATCTTGGGGGTAATACGGCTGCATGGGCCATTCCCCTTGTTCAATGGAATGATCCCTTATTTTATGATTTTGAAAGATTTAAAATGCCACGCACAAACTCTTTGCAAAATATCCTCGACCACATCTGGACACAGGGGGTGTCGCTCTCCTGTCCGATCATTTCCCCCTGTGTCTGGTCCGACCACCTATTGATCGAGTCTTCCATCATTGTAAAAGGTTCGGTTAGGTCTCCTTCTTTAGCGGGAGGGACTGCTCGGAAATGGAAGCTCCTTGACTCATCTGCCTTCCTTTCCTCTCTCGCTGAAACCCAGCCTTCTACCACCGACACCTCAGATGTTAACATCCTCGATGCCAACATCTCCCATTGGCTCACGACGGCTAGTGACTTATTTGCACCTCTGTCCTGCTTCCCTCGAACATGCCTTAATAACTCCCATAAATGGTACAATTCAGCCCTAAAACAACAACACCTCGAGCTACGCCAATTGGAGCGTAGATGGAGGCGCAACTATCTTAGTGCCGACAGGGAAGCGTATGTGGTCGCACGGAAAATCTACAAAAAAACCATTACAACAACTAAGTCTGCTTTCATCTCTGAGAGAATCCTAACATACCCAATAAATCCAAAGAGATCTTTAAAGTCCTTGGCGAACTAACATCTGACGCCAGGACCCTTCCCAACCTGCCTCCCTCTGCTGAGTCATGTAATGCGCTAAATTCCTTCTTCATCGATAAGATCACCACAATTAAAAATTCTATTCCCCATTCCCTCCCTTTAATTACAGCAGTACCTTCCCCTATTAATTCATCCACTCTGGCTCGATTCCCTATACTTGACTCCGACTCCCTTGCCAAGCTGTCTTCACGTGTGAAATCTGGTTCCCCGAAGGACTGCTGTCCCCCGTCTGTGCTTCGTGACATTTGTCACACCCTCCCACATTGTATCCTTCCCTTACTCAATTCTTCCCTCAGCTCTGGCACAGTCCCTAGGTCATTCAAGGAGGCCGTACTGGTGCCCCTGCTAAAGAAACCTGGCGCGGACCCAGCGGTTCTTGCGAACTACCGGCCCATCTCCCTCTTGCCTTTTTTGTCCAAAATCTTGGAGGCACATGTCACCACTTGCCTCTCGCAATTTATCGAGGAGTCCAACTTCCTGGCTAACAACCAGGCCGGCTTTAGACCAGCCCACTCCACAGAGGCTGTGATTCTCGCCGTGCTGGACAACCTCAGAAGTAAGGCCGACAGAGGATTACCCCAGGCATTAGTCCTTCTTGACTTATCGGCGGCATTCGACACGGTAGACCACAACATCTTACTCCACCGCGTCGAGTCCGCCGGAGTCCGTGGGCCTGCTCTGTCTTGGGTCAAATCCTTCTTAGAGGGGAGATCTCAGGCAGTCAGGCAGGGCCCTTTCAGCGCCACCAGTGCTCCGTCATCCTGCGGGGTCCCTCAGGGCCCCTCCTTGTCCCCCCTTCTTTTTAATTTGTACCTTTTACCCCTCCTTCACTCTTTAAGCAGGTGGGACGTCACCGTGTTCAATTACGCGGATGACCTGCAAATTATTTTTCCCCTCACCTCCCCTGACGCTGTCTCCAACTTCCAGTCGGCCATGACACACATCCAGCACTGAATGTACCAAAACCAACTAAAGCTCAATCCGGGCAAGACTGAGCTCCTCCTTCCTGGGAAAAGCGCCTCTTATTGGGGCCCTCAGTTCTGGCCTATTGAGCTTGGTACACCTCCTTCTCCTGCTGACTGTGTGAAGAGCCTCGGGGTCATTATTGACTCCGGCCTCACTCTCAAGGCCCAGGTGAGTGCAGTAACATCTTCCTGTATGTTCCAGCTATACAGGATACGGAAGGTTGCCCACTTCCTGACTCCCAAAGCACTGCTACAAGTTATCATAGCCTTGGTGATGTCCCGTCTGGACTTCTCAAACTCGATCTATCACGGTCTTCCCAAATCCCTGTTGTCCAGGCTACAAATCATTCAGAACCAGGCTGCCAGACTCGCACTCAAACTTTCCAGATGGCAGTCGGCTCGACCTCTATTGTATCAACTTCACTGGCTTCCAGTCAGTGAAAGAATAGCTTTTAAGGTCCATTGCCTGGTCTTCAAAGCTCTTACCGGTCCATCTCCTGCCTTCCTTAAGTCCCTGATCACTCCCTACTGTCCTTCTCGAGCCCTAAGGTCTACCCACCTTCATCTCTTAGTTGTTCCCCGTGTTAAATTCACCAGATCCGGTGGTCGCAGTTTCTCTCACTTGGCCCCTAAGCTGTGGAACTCCCTCCTACTCCCTCTCAAGACCTCTCGTTCCCTCTTTGCTTTTAGGAAATCCTTAAAAACTCTGCTCTTTTCCCATTGCCACTAAATTCTTTCTGTTCAACTTCAGGATCCTTTGTAGCGCCAGGAAACTCACGGTGACAGTGCGCTTAACAAATACCACTTAACAATAACAATAACAATAACAATAACAATACATGTTTGTGCAGGCTAGCGACAAAGAACTGCAACTTTTTTCATCAGGGGAGTAAGGATTTGTTGACATACATTACTTCTTTTAATCGGCTCATTGCCAAAACAGAATGGCCTGAGGAGAAAAGAACCTTACTTTTATATCAAGGTCTACAGGACGACTTAAAGGACATCATAGCCCAGATCGTAGAACCACCAACTGAATGTTCTGCTTTCATTGATTTAGTAGTTAGGTAGGGCAACTGTCCAGGGGAACGGAAAGTTGAAAAGTCACAGGGGAATACTCGAGTGATAGGCCTGAAAACAGAGAAGAAAGAAACAGTCAGTCCCTCCCAGGACAACACACAACCCAAGCAAATAGGGAGTGTTTGGGGACCTTTATCACTCCTGCAGACAACCTGAACTTCAGGCGAGTGGCTGCACCACAGTCTTACATTAAGCCTAGCCAGAAAATACACGCCTGCCTGAGCGATGGATTCCAGGAGAGGAGAAAGATAGAAGATGGAAACGTAATCTTTGCCTATATTTTGGAAAGGGCGGGCATTTTTCGTGGGATGGTGGTAATAAATCCAGTTTCCCAAAAAAGGGAGTAGCATTAACAGTAGAAGTAGAACCGAGTATCGAGCAGCTGTAAAATGACCTGGCTCAGTAAAGATGGGGACCACCTCGTCGAGCGCTCCCATGAACATTTTCTAGCTCCTACTAAAATGCACTCACCCCATCATCTTACCGTGATTGTGACCTTGGTTTTCTCTCTGCAAGGTCCTTCCCATTCTGCCTGACTCAGAAGTAACGGGTAACTTTTTGATTTAAGTCTATCTAAGAACCTCAGTATTATCATAATACAGAAAAGCACCCCGGCACCAGTCCGAGCTGTAGATGGCTCTGAATTATCCTCTGGATTTATCATGCATGAGAAAGGACCTTTAACCATGATTTGTTCCAACAATCATACTGAACAGGTTCAGGTCGACCTAATAGACATCCCAGTATTTGGAGCCATTTTTGGCATCCCGTGGTTATAAGTACATAACCCCAAAATAGAATGGGTTGCAAGAACAGTTACGCTTGATTCCCAAAATTGTTGGCAGGCATGTTACCAGGGGAAACCCCATCTAGTGATCCCGTTAAATTTTGCTTCCACCCAACCCGTGGCTGAGACACGAGTTGACTTGCCTGAACCATACCGTGACTTTTCTGATGTTTTCTGCGAACAACAGGCTACAAGCTTACCACCCAACGAACAAAAGAATGCTGCATTGACTTAATTTCAGGAGTCGCATTCCCGTGCAGCAGACTTTATGCTCTGTCGGAACCAGAATCCTTGTATCTCTGGGAGTATATAGATGACCTTTTGGCTAAGGGTTTCAGTAGACATTCTACCTACCCTGTGTCATCATCACTCTTTTTTATCATGAAGAAGAATGGCGAATTGCGCCTCTGTTTAGATTAATGGGCAATTGATAAGGCAATCGTAAAAAACGATATCCTTTTCCACTGGTACCGGTTCTTTTTGACCAAATCCGTAACTCCACTATCTACACGAAACTTGATCTGAGGGGAGCCTATCACCTAATTTGTGTGTTGGAGGGAGACGAGTGGAAGATGCTGTTCTGGACCGAATTTAGGCTTTTTTAATACACTGTGATGCACTTTGGTCTGTGCAACACCCCTGCTGCAGGAATTCCTTGACGTCTGTGTCATAGTTTACATTGACGATATTTTGATCTCTTTATTTCTTGTCCCATTCCCCTTTCCTTTTGGGACACCTGCCGGGACTCCTGCAGCGAGTTTAGTAGTGCCAAGCGGTGTTCTGGGAGGAGAGAGGACAGTTCCTTGCTCCTGCAGACAACCTGAACTTCAGGTGAGTGGCTGCACCACAGTCTTACAGTTGGGGTCTAATTGACTTTCCATTCAAAACTTCACCACATTGTAGAAAGTGTTAGGCATTGCTAAGTTCAGATTTACTCTTCAAAGTGCAAACTTAACAACATTGGAGAAAGTGTTGGAAGTGGGGGGGAGCACATTTTCTAATACTACTCAAAACGTAGGCACATGGGGGAACATTTTGGACTTTTGTAGGCTCAGAATTATCATTCCAACTTCACACTTCACCCCATTGGGGAAAGTGTTGGACTTGGAGGGGGGTGGAGTGGTCACATTAACTATTCCCGTTCCAAACTTAAAGACACTAAGGAGAGTGTTGGGGAGAATGGGCTCAGATGTACTATTCCAACTTCAGGCCTAAACACATTAGGGAAAGTGTTGGACCTTTGGGGGTTTAGACTTGCTGTTCTAACTCCAAATCTAACCACTGTGGGAACAACATTGGGGACATTCCTTTTTCTTTTGGAGGGTGGAGTCCAATTTAATATTCCTGCTACAAATTTAGCAACATTAGGGAACGTGTTTCATTTTGTAGGGGTTCAGATTTACTATTCTCACTCCAAACTAAAATACATTGGGGAAAGTTTTGGACTTTAAGGTAGGAAGATTTACTACTGCCTCTTCAAACTTAACCACATTGAGCAAAGTATTGAATTTGCGGGGTGGGGGCTCAATTTTACAATTCCCACTCCAAACGTAACCTCAATGGGAAAAGTGGTGAACATTGGGGGGAGATCTGTAATATTCTCAATACAAACCTCACCACAATGGGAAAAAGTTTGACTTAGTGGGGTTAAATTTACTATTCCCACTCCATACTCGACTACATTGCGAACTATTTTGGACTTTGGATGGTTAAGATTTACTATTCCAAATCCAAGTTTCACCATATTGAAGAAAGTGTTGGACTTCGGGGGATCAAATGTACTATTACCACTAAAAGAAATAAAGAAATTAATGAAAAAGGTGTCTGAATTTCAAGAAATAGCTAATACCACACATTTACAATATACAATCCACTAACATGACTACATTTTAGAATTCCATTACAATTATTAAAAAAGGACACATTAAAAAGAGTCAATTGAGAGTACTACCAAAAAATAAAAAAATGTAAATATTATATTTACTATCACTTTCAAACTAATACCTATAATGAATTAAAAAAATAAAACATAAATAACATTTCGTAAACATTTAGCCAAAAAGCAATTTAATGAAACATAAAATTAGATGGCATAAATTAAAAACTCCTAATGGAAAAAGCAATTTTGGGGTTATATAACTTAATTAAAAAAATAGATCATCAAAGAACGTAAACTTTTGATCAAAATATATACCAAAAACATTTTTAGAAAGTGTAACAATATTAAAATTAAACTAAGAAAAGAGAACGTTACATTTAATGTTACGTGATCAAAATAAGGAAGAAAATGGAAATATATAATTTTATTTAAAAAAATGTATCACAAATATTTGTAAAAATTCAAAACGAAAAATTCACATATTAATAATTCAAACATAAAAAATATCTGAACAAATATCCTTATGTAATTGTCCTAGGTCAAACATAAAGCAAAATGCACATTTTGCACACAAAATGCACACACCAACATGATGCACCTTCCAGCAAGAAATATGTATAGTCTTGCTCCATATCAAATCTCACCCACTTTGTCATTATACTCCAGGTAAGTTGAATCATAAAGGAATGTTTTGTGCAAGGGAACGGCTTATTGTGATCAACCAACATTGCTTATTGCCCATGGAGTTATTTGGGATTTTCCAGTGACAGTGGCAGTTGCACAGAAGAGTTGTTAGATAGGTCAACATTCCCGGTTAGCAAGGAACCACAGGGATCATTGACAAATATTCACTAACCACCACAACCATTACAAGTCTTTCTGGTTTCCCTCATTCCTGTCCCCTTACTTAAGCCTCTATACTACTGGATTACCTGGGTTCAGCACTTTTTAAGAAGGTCTTCTTAAAAAGTGCTGAACCCAGGTAATCCATTCATACACATGCCCTGGAATATAATGGGATGCACTTCATATTTTGGACATAAGACATCCATCTTCACATTTGATTGCTGAAAGTGAAATGAGTGAAGACTGAGCCCTCTCTGCAAGGATTTTGCTGTCAAAGTGTAAGTGAAATGTATGTAATGTGTGGGCTGCCATTCTTAACTGGGCAGCAAAAGCAGATGCTTAATTCTTTAATTCAGTGAAAGTGAAAATATGTAGCTTTAGCTACTCTGTTGATGTGCAGCGTACTTGCCAGATTAAAACTAGGGTTATTCTGTCCTTTGCTTTAGAGCAAATACACAAAATGTAGGAAAGATTGGGCCAGATGTACGACCCTAAATTGCAGTCGCAAACGGCCAATCTGCCCATTTGCAACCACAACTTAGGGCATGGCCATATACAACCCTCATTTACCGATTCACAAAATGAGGTTTGCGGCTCGCTATTAGGAAGGGGCGTGCCAAGGTTATCTCTTCCTAATAGCGACTCGCATTTGTATGTATAAATGTTTTGCAACAGCAATTGCAGTCACAAAACACTTGCAATATACCACTCACTTCAAGTAGGTGGTAAACCATTCACAAACAGGACCCTTTCCCCTTTGTGAATGGGTTCAAACATATTTTTTAGGTTTCAATATTTTTATTATTTATAGGACGAAACAAGATACAATAGGCACCATATTACCTTGGTTGTTATGTTATGTTATGTTAATAGATGTTTTATATAGCGCTCAGCTACTCAAAAGAGTGTCCCGGCGCTTAAAGCAAACCTCAGAGGGAGCGATGCGGAGGAGGAGATAGTGCTTAGTGAACAAAAAGCAACGACTCGAGGTTCTTCCTAAAGGCCAAGAGATTGGCATTCAGCCTTAATGACAGGGTAGAGGATTTCACAGTTGTGGCGCCAGGCGTTTGAAAGAGCGGCCTCCAATGTGGGCGCGTCTGATTGCCGGGACCAAGGCCAAGGCCAAAAAGGATGACCTGAGCGTCCTGGATGGCTGATAAAAATCCAGACGCTTCCTGATGTAAATGGCCCCTGAGCCATGAAGTGCTTTGAAGGCCAATGTAGGAGCCTTAAAAATAATGTGCTTCCTAATAGGAAGCCAGTGGAGGGCTTTCAAAAGGTCTTCAGCACTAGATCTCCGGTGCAGGCCAAACACGGCTCGGGCAGCAGAGTTCTGCACGATCTGCAATCATGTTAACAGGAATTCAGGAAGGCCAAGATATAATACATTGGCGTATTCCAGTCGCGAGCCTATCAGTGCCTGGACAGTAATTCTTCTGTGGGCAAAAGAAAGTAAAGGCAGGAACTTCCTGAGCGTTTTCAGAAGCCCGAAGCATTTGCCCACAAGACCCAGGATCTGTGGCTTTAAGGTGAGACCGTTGTCTACCTTTACTCCCAGATTCCTGACCTCAGATGAGGCCGCTGCTGGTGGAAACATGGCTGCTGGCCACCAGGACTTCCATCTCGGATCAGATGGACAGCCGAAAAACAACACCTCGGATTTATCCGAGTTGCACTTAAGGCTGTTGTGTTGGAACCAGTCAAAGACAGCCCCCAGACAGCCTCTAATTCTCTCACCATCAAAGTCTGAGTTCCTATCACAGGAAAAGAGGAGCTGAGTGTCATCTGCGTTTGAGACAATCCGAGCACCATGTGACTCCGCCAGTGCCGCCAGAGGGGCCAGATAGATATTAAAAAGAGAAGTACTCAAAATTGAGCCCTTCGGGACTCCTACCTCCAATGGCGGCACCACTGCAGAGAACGGAGGGGCCCAGACTGTCTGTTGGCGGTCGGCTAGAGAGGACTCAAACCAGCTATACACCTGGCCCCGCAGACCAATCTCCCAGAGTCTTGATAGGAGACGATTGTGGGGGACGGTGTCGAAAGCCGCCGACAGATCTAGCATCACCAGCATCACCTTTCCCCCGGAGTCCACAGCCCCCTTGATTACATCCGTTACTTCCAGCAGTGCAGTTTCCGTGCTCATGTTTGCGCGAAAACCAGACTGAGTATGGTGCAAGATGTTATTAGTGTCCAAGAAATTGGAGAGAGAGACGTGTGAACGTGCTTCTCCGCAACCTTGGCAAAAGCTGGAAGGAGAGAGATGGGCCTGTAGTTGGCATGGACTATGGGGTCAAGATTAGGCTTCTTCAGCAGTGGTAGAATAAGGGCCTTCTTCCAGGCCAAAGGAACCACCCCTGTGCTAAGTGATAGATTAAGCACAGGGTTGATGAGAGGGTTGATCACTTGCGCTGTTTTGGCAAGGAATTTAGCTGGACCAGGGTCCAAGGGAGAGCCAGACTTTAGCTTGGAGAGAAGGTCCAAGGAGGCAGAAACAGAGAGAGAGGGAAAGCTCGAGAGAGTGGAGCCCAAGTCAGCCCCCGGAGAAAAGAGAAGAGTTGCGCAGGGAACTGTAAAGACACCTGAAGGCGGAAAGGAAACCTGGATATTTTTAATTTTGCTGGCAAAGAAGTCGGCCAATTGAGCAACCCATAGCTCCGAATGAGAGCCCTTGGGGGTACTCGCGGGAGGCGAAGTAAATTCCTTCACTATTGAAAACATTTCTTCGCTCATGTTGGTAGCTGCCTCAATTCTTTTAGCAAAGTAGGACTTCTTTTCAAGCGTGATGTCACGATGATATGTCTTAACGGAATTCCTATACACCTCCCTAGACACCAGATCGTAGTGGCGACGCCATACTCTTTCCTCTTTCTTGCATTGCCGTCGTTTCTCGGCCAGTGCAGATGTAAACCAAGGCACAGATGCCCAGGAAGAGCTTTTGCGGGCGGCCAGGGGGGGAGCTAATTCATCAAGACGATGAGCAATCCATGTTTGCAGGAGATCGAGGTCGGCCTCAAGATTGCCTGACATCTGGTACGGATAGGTTAGCAGTGCCTGGGCCAGGATATCCGAGGATACACGATGAAAGGCCCGTGATGACTGGGTCAGGCGTTCATTGACATTTGAAAAGGTTCTATCCTGGTGCGTGATTTGAAAGTTCACCAAGTAGTGATCCGACCATAGCACTGGCTCTGGAATAATTATGTCCACAGGGATAGTTGAAAAGACTTGATCAAGAGTGTGGCCCTTGTGAGTAGGGGCAAAGATATAAGGGATAAGCCCCAGAGGAGTAGTAGTATCAAAAATCCTGATAGTATCCCCTGCATCTGCTGTATCCATGTGGATATTAAAGTCGCCCAGAAGCAGACAGTACTTTGATCTTAGGCAAAGAGAAGAAACAGCGGAATGAAGCTCCTCATGAAAAGAGCCTAACGGGCCAGGGGTCTATAGATCAAGAGCCCAGTACAGGATTGATATGGTGATAATGACAGCGAAAATCCCAAGGCCTCAGTTCCCTGAATATCCTCTGTGGGAATGATAGTACAAGCAAAACGCTTATCCACCACCAATGCAACACCACCACCCCGGCCATTAGCCCTGTGCTTACTAAAAATTGCATAATTGGGTGGGAGCACATTGGCAATGTCAGGGCCCGAGCTGTAGCCCAGCCAAGTTTCGGTTAAGAAGAGACAGGTGGGTTTGGCATCGGACAGTAGGTTATAAAGGTCCAGCGCATGTTTACTAAGGGACCTGGTATTCAGGAGTAAACAAGTACTCTTCTTAGGAGTGACCTTGGGGATAGAGATAGAGCCATTGCCAGGTAGCCACCCGCAACTAGGGCAGCACCTGTTGCCTTTGGGTCTGCAGGGGAAAACAGAACTACAGTTACCGGCGTTTCCCTTCAGCGTGAGAAGCTCAGCTGCCGTGTACTTGAACATCTTACCCTCCCGAAAGAATGACAGAGTCCCTCCAACCCACCGCACCCGTCCGCTTCCGAGACGCTGACGGGCGCAGACGGGCTATCCTTAGGCACTCCTTTGGCGCGAAAGAAGGCGCGTCCGCTGATCATGTCCGCTGCGCGGAGTCGGGGCAACATAATAAATAGCATCACCGGCCCGAGGCAGCACCACTAGTCTGCCGACCAGCCGACCAGCGAGCCAGCCTCCCCCAAGATGGCCACCAACGATGTGAACTGGCCTACTGGTCCCAGAGTACCCTTCAGCTCCTAGTCGGCTGAAAGGGTAAAGGACAGTGATAGCAGCGGAACGCGGCCTGATTCACCAAAGACAGAGGGGTGAGTAATAGTTTTTTTAAATGATAGAGGTAGAACGAGAGCCTAAAAGTGACCCGGCTTTCCGCCTACTTGTGGGCTAAAGACTTTAGCAGTTCTATATAACACATTATAAAGGAAAACAGGAAACAACCACCCAGCCTCCCTCCCTACTCCCTTCCCCCCCTCCCATATTCCCCCATCCCCATCCCACCCCGTCGGCCTCAAAAGATAAAAAGCTTGCATGGCTTGGGTTGTGTCAATGTATAGGGGTTGGGCCTGGGCCTGCTGCAGCACAGGGAGTCAAAGAAGTCACATGCATTTACGGCAGGTTAACTCATGGAATTCAGAGCATAAAAGGATGCCACAGGTCAGCAAAGGAGGCCCCATCATCACAGTCTGTGCAGCCATCCTTGTAGCATGGGAGTTCTGTTTGTACCCCAGTGGGAGAATATATTCTATAGTGCCACCACCAGAGCTATTCCCATCTGCCTACCCTTGCAAGACTTGAGGGGGAATGTAAGCCTGTCAGAAGCACCCAGGATTGACATACACCGGCAAGCACAATATTGTAGGGTCAAAATGCTTGTCGATCTCATCTAGAATCTGTTCCCAGTACTGTGTAAGAGTGGGGCATCCCCATAACAGGTGAAGCAATGTGCCCTCCGACCTGCAACCTCTTCAAAATCCCAGGGAGCGGCTAGGGTCACTCCTATGAAGGCTTGGGGGGGTGAGATACCAGCACATCACAGTCTTAGTAGCAGACTCTATGCTTGAGATATTGCGGGCCACATGTCTGGCCCTGTAAAAAAATCCCCCATTCCTTAGGGGATAGGGAACGCCACAGGTCTGTTCCCATCTCCTCTGACCCGCAGATTTAGTCAGCTGTTCCGGGGGGCGTAGCATGTGGTAGAACTCTGTAATAAGCTGTTTGTTCGACTGTTTGGAGAGTAGCCACCTATTGTACGGGGTGAGCCTCCTCTCCGCTACCTGCCATGTCTAAGGCTGCATTATCCATTGGCGTGTCTGCTGATAGTGGTAACGTTCGGTATTGGGCATTGCAAAATCAGATCAAAAATCTTCAAAAGAGAGGGGGCCTCGCTGTCAAAAAATGTGATCTATTGATCTATGTCCCTCTCTGTCCCAGTGTCTGAACGCTACCAAGTCTAGGCGTGGGGTAAAATCAGGGTTATTAGTTATAGGGGTGAGCGGCGATGGGAAAGTGGTGAGGCCGCTGCGTGTAGCAGTTGCGCCCCCTTGGGTGGCCCTTATGATAAAAAAAAAAATTTTAAGGTCAGGCAGCACTCCCAGGGACTACTACCTGCCATTAAAAAATGAAACTGAAAAGTTGTATTTTTCTTTTTTTTAAATGCATCCCGTTTTCCTTTAAAACTGATTTATTTAAAAGAAGTCACAGACATGGTGGTCTGTTGACCCCAGCAGGCCACCATCCCTGTGAGTGCTAGCCATTCCTAATGGGGTCGTAAATTGCACCTGCTTCATTAATATTAATGAGGCATGCAATATGCGACCTATTAGGAATTGCAAACAGTTTCTGAGACACTGTTGTACAGCCCAATTTGTGAGCTTCAAATTGCAAGTCGCAAATGCGACGCAAATTTGCGAGTCGCAAATTGGTGGGTCGTACATCTTGCCCAAAATGTTAATTGATGCAAATTGCAATTGTAATTTAGAGCTGTGTTCTAGTGCAAAATATGTCGGAATTACAGCTATTCTTGTTCTCATCATTTGTTATTCACTCGTTCTGCACTATAGTCTTGCTAAGAACACGGCATAGTTATGCAACAAGACATAATGAGCCATTCATGTACCAAGCGTAATATGAAATTCCTGAAACAACACAATTGTCCACTTTCATAAATAGAATTTCACCAGGGCTTTATTAAACCTAAGTGGTTGGAAAGAGGGAATAGAAGTCTTGTAAATTGACTTTCTGTAGTTAAAGAGGATGAACTCTGTTTTGTAGATGTTAAGCATCAAAAGTGTGTAGGCCCCATTCTTGAAATTTGGTGAGACAGATATACATGTAACTTATGGAACATTTTTCTAAGTACAGTTAGATGTTGTAAGACATTGGGGTATTAGTTGAGGAGGAAACTACCCACCTAAATAAAAAATAAAAAACCTTGTCAGGTTGAACCATTAAAGTCACTAAATTAATCGGAGCACAACCCCTAGCAGCTATGGCACAGAACAGACTGGCAAGGAGTAAGGTATTTATGCAGTACCAACATCCAAATCTAATAAAGGGAACAGGAGATGTGCATTTTTTATTTCTTAAATAGATATAGCATCAAAAAGAGTTAAGCACTAACTGCAGTCAACTGGATGCGGTGAACCTGGACCGAGGAGTGATTTTGAGGCCAACTACTCTGGAGCACAATTCGGCCACAGAAACCAGGTTCAACTCGGTCGAAAGTTTTACCTTCGACTTAGTCTCTGAAATATAAGTCCAAAATCTTCACTGGGGCAGGGTAGCAAGCTCAACAAGATAGAAAGGCCATTGAACAAGGTCCTAGATAAGCCATTAACTGTTGGCAGGAGAGCTCAGAGAGGGAGAATTTCGAATTTTTCACCCAATGTAGGTACCTCATTGCTGGATGATCTTGGTATTTTCACTTGGTAAAGATTTCTACATTTGCACGTAGTCACTTTCTTGGAGTTTGGATTCTTTCAGCGGGCCAAGGCTGTAGGCTGGAGCCGAAGAGGCCTCCACAAGGCTGGAAATCTTTTCTGCAAGGTTCCACTGAATTGATTTTGCTGCTGCGGAAAAGCTGCAGAAAAGCCGCAAGCAGTGGAAACCTAAATCTTCAGCCCAATTGCAACACACTTTTATTGAACTGGCTTGATAGGTTTGATCTAGTCTTCTGAAGGTCTTTGGAGCCAAAGGTTTTTAAGTCCCAGGTTTCTCAGGATGGTAGGAGCACATCTTGACACATGCCAGGGTTCCAGGACATCAGGAACAGCAGTTGGGGGTCAAGCCTCACCAGCAGAAGCCACCTGCAGTGTCCAGGGTAGGTCCAGTTGAAACTGGTTTTTGCAGGAAAGGCCTCTTGCAGCTTAATGTGTAACTTGTATAGCTTGGACAGTAGATCCACCTTTTGACCCTTGAAAGGCACTTTTTTGTCCAGGGTAAGAGCAGGTCCAGGTCTTCGTGGTTCTTCTCAGGTCTCAAACAGCAGGCTGAGTTCTCTTCTGATCTTTCACATGTACATTATTCCATCCCACAGTGCTCCTCTCTCCTGAGAACTAAGTTGGGGAAACCCTTTGCCTCTTTGTGCATGTGCACCCACCTCAGAGGTGTGGCCAGGGACATGAGCAACCCCTCCTCTGTAAACACTTCAAACCCATTCTAGGGGCAGCACCCTCTCCACTTTGATTAGATTCTGGATGTCTGGGGGTACAAAGAATGGGCCTGTGCAGGTGTCATCTGACATCTGCCTGTGACAGAGGTGGTCCCTTTGAAGATATTTAGGTTCCTAGGCACTGCCCAAATGGTATTCGGCCAGAGGAACAGAAACACTTTCCCACACCCAAGCAACTGCATCCAACAGTTTTCTCACCTATCCAGGTTTAAGCACACAGAAGGTCGCAACTGGAGGCTAAGGCATAGAATGGTAACTTTCTAAGACTGCCTTTCCATTTTATTTATAAAACATATGATAATAACCAGTAAGTTGGGTTTTACTAAACACAACAAAGTGTCTCAAAATGAAATCTCTAGGTGTTTCCTCGTCAGAGATAACAATATTAATTTTAATGGTATATTCTAGTGTTTTGCTATTGAGTAGGTAGCCTGACTATGGTGAAAATGGCATTGGGGGATTTTTCTCTTATTAACATTTAAAAGCATGCTTTGTACCTGTCAAATGGTTTGTTTTGACAAGTCAAATTGCAGTTTAAAAGCTGCTTTAGTCAGCTGCTTTAGTCAGGTAACAATGGTGGGCCTTAAGTTATGTTTTACACTGTCACTGTAGTGGATGACACATTGAGTGCTGCAGTCCACTAGTTGTTGCTCAAATATGAATTGACTTTGAAAACAATGACAAGAGGTGTTTGGCACTACTAGAACAGGGAGGAGGAGTCATCGTTGGGGAGCACCTGCATGAAGTCTCAGTAAAAATTTCTCCGTTTGAACTTAGTCTCTTTTTTAGAAGTACAAAATCTCCAGCAGGATGAGGCTGGAGGCTGTAGCTGACAAGTGGCTGAATACCCCTTTGACGAAGAACGGCTGACCAGGATTTGTTGCTGCTGTGATGTCATGTCGACCGGAGATGCGCCTTGGATGGATCGACGAGCAGGTTGGTTTTGGTCTTCCCTCTGTTCTGAGAGCAGTTTTAATCCCAAAACTTCCCAAGTCTCAAGTTTTGGACTTTGGCTATCTAAGCACCTTTAGCGCCAGGACTAGAAGGGCACCACTTTTGGGGATAGGACTCACTTAGGCTAGGTCCAGGTGTGTATTGTAGATGGTTGGAGCCTTTTCTGTCCCTGAGGCTTTGGTCAGGAGGCCCGAAAAATAGCCCTTGAAGTCATTCTGCTATATTTGGTTTGAAACAGTGGAACAGGGCTCAAGCAACAGGGAATATATCTGAAGGTTCAAGACATGCTTTAGGCAGAAAAGCAGTTCTTCCAGGTGCGGCAAAACAGTCTTGTGGAGTACACAGCAGACCACAGCACCAGATTGTCTTCTGAGAGTCCTTCTCCAGGTCCAGAAAGTGAACTGAAGAGTGGGTCTGTGGATCCTATTTTTATTTCTGGTGCCTTCTTTGAAGAAGGAGAATTTTCTAGAGAATTACTATTGCAGTTCTTAAAGTTTCCTAACTCACCTGCCCAGGCTCCAAACTGGCTGAATGAACAATGCAGTGATGACAAATCCTGTGTTTGAAGGAAGGGCACAGCACATTCAGTTGCAAGTGGGGCTGTGCCCCACTTTCTACTCCATTCCCCATCCTCCGTCTCCCTCTATCCTCTATCTCCCCATTCTGCCAGTTTATTGACCAACCAAGCACACCTGCCCCCGTTCTTTGGTGTGATTGTGTGGGAGGAATAAACATAGTCCAACTGCACCCAATCATGTTCCAGAGGAACAGGCCACAGACAGCAAATATTTAGGACTGAAAATGCTAATTTTCAAAAAGTGGCATTTTAAAAATTCTACCTCAAAACCTGACTTTACCATTAAAGAGGATTTTTAACTGCAATTGCTGTGGCCAGCATTAAATGTTCACCAATCAAAAGTTAGCACTTATTAAATGTAACGATGCAACCCAATGACATCCTATGGGGGAGGTAGGCCTCACAGTATTAAAAAATGAATTTAGGAGCTTTGTTACTACCAGTGCATGTCCAGACATGTTAAACGTACATGTCCTACCTTTTAATCACAATTCACCCTCCTCTATTGGCTACCGAGGGCTTACCTTAGAGGTGCCTTAAATGCAATAAATGGCGGGTTTACAGCTTGGTAAAAGGGTTTTATTGCTAAATCGAGTTGATAGTTTACAACTACATTCAGGCTACAATGGAAGAGCTGAGACATGTTTTAAGGGGCTACTTAAGTGGGCGGGGCAATAAAAGATGCAGGCTCACCAGTATTTTACAAGCCCTGTGTAGATATACCACTCTAGGAGGGATTTCAAAGTAAATTAAATATGCCAATCATGTAAGCTAATTTTACCATGTTTAAAGGAGAGAGCAAAATCACTTTAGCACTGGTTAGCAGTGGTAAAATGAGCAGAGTCCTAAAGGTCCGCAAGAATGGGTTCAGAATCAGGAGGGTGCAGGTAAAATGTTTAGATATGACCCTGCAGAAAGGGCCAGGTACAACACATGTGAAGCTCTCTACCGTTTTAGTATCCACACTCTTCCAATTGTATCTGGAGCCTCTAATTTCAGTCTTATCATGAGTGTCTATACACTAACGCTCTCATGACACCTGTAGGAAATGCCATCCTTAGCGTACTGTACCCCCAGATTTTTGTCTTAACTCTTTTTGTGTGCTGTAGAAATCTGTGCTCTTTATCTCTGCTAACTTTATCCCTGCTGTCCCCAACAATAACTCCTACTCCTTGGACTCCACCTGCAGCCTTGTCCCAGTTAACTTCCACATTCTCAGAGACTTTTTGTTGAAGGCAAGCGCCAACCGAATCCAATCCACTTTTTGTATCCGACTCACTCTTCTTTACTGTTGGCCATAATTATCAACTTTGAACCAGTCTTGTGTGATTAGATATCCACAGTTGGTGCGTTGATCTTGTATGTCTCATGTTTTACTTCTTTAAACTTTAAAAAACCATAACTCTGGTTCTACTCATTGGATTTGTGCTATTTTTGGCTGAAATAATTTATTAAAATTCACTCTGTTTCAGTTATTAACTTTACTCCAATTTTCTAAAATGTTGTTGGATTTTTATTGTGTTGTTTTTCACTTTATTACTGTTTGTGTTCTGCATAGATACTTTGCACATTGCCTCTAAGACTGATTTATGCCAAGCTACCAGACATGAATGTCAATTCAGCAAATGCCTGGGGTAGCGGAAGTGGCATCACATGCAATTTACCTTTACTTGCACTCATACACTCATGCTTACACATACACACACATTCACACATACACACATACACATCCACTCTCACCCACAAGTATGCACACAACATACATTTAAAAGCATTTTGTATTTACTTTATCTGCCAGGAAGTGTTATATTCCAGCTAATTTTAATCCACTCTTTATTACACTCATAATGAATAATCTAATATTATTCACTATTAGTTTAGTAAAACATTGACCAAAAACAAGGAAATGCTAGCCCCAACTGACATCCATAAGAAAGAGCAGCCCTTGTGTTCCTGTCAGTGATTGTGCCACCTCTGAGGCCAGGAGTTGCAAAAGCAGTGCCACAAGTTGCTAGGGGCTAGCCAGGGGTCACACCTGGTGACCCCTGGCATTCCTTAAATGACATCCATGCTGCCAGAGAGTTTAGCACAGGTTAATTTAGTGACTTTTGTGGTTCACCCTAAAAGGGATTGTGGCTGTTGTTTGAGCAGGGGTAATACCTGACTCATCCAACAGCCACATTTCTCACAAGGGATTGCAAATGAATCCAAGGTGTGACTTCCAATAGTTAGCAGATGGTATTGATTGGTTAGAAAATAGACATATTATCATAAAACGTTTGATGAATGGAGCAGTGTTGCAAAGTCATCCTGTGCCCTGGGCACCCCCCAACTTTTTGCTGACTGATGCTGGTGGTAACTGATTTTGACTGACCTCTGCCTAACCATTCTCAGGGCCAGTGCTAAGCTGAAAAAGACACATTAGAATACAGTTAAAACACCTAAGATACACTAGGGTACACTACGGTATGGTGGGGTACCCCTGTAATTATAATAATACTAATAAAACCAAAGGGAGGACCTACGCTAGCAACCAAGATGGCCGCATAAGCTCCCGGCTCCGCCGACCTCCGCCGACCTCCGCCGGAGGCTCATGAATCCTGACTCCCATCCTGATCTCCCACCGGATTCCCGTGCAGATGAAGTGCGCCTGACTCTAAAGGTGCAATCCCGGAATTTCTAGCTGCTCGGATGACGAAGATACGCCGTGCGCCATTCGTGGCCTAACCCAGATTTGAAGCCGGGGCCTCGAGTTCTAACCCGGCCGGGTAGGAGTTGAACAACATCGGCCACGGGGCGTGGGTGGTTCCGGTCTCCCAAAGTGGCGTCTTTCTTTTCCCGTTCTGGATGGTGATCTGGTGGCAGCTTTACCTTGCAGCTGCGGTGGCTTATCGTACCGACTGTTTTGTTCGGGGATCCGCTGCCCGGAGGCCCCGTTGGGCTCCCGGGGTTTTTGGGCTCGGTTCCTCGTGGGCGGCGACGGTATTGATATTGTGCTTTGGAAGTGTTTACAGTGATCTGTTACAATGCTTCTGCCTTGTGCCCCGGAGAAGTCGACCTCCGGGGTTCAGACACCCGCCCGATCGCTCACTGAGGGGCGATGGAGCGGGCTGAAACTACACCGTCGCTACGCACTGTAATGGCTGCCATTTTGGAGCTCCACAAGTGAGTCACCGCCACCTTCCAGGGGATGGTCGTAACTGTTGATCACATCTGCCGGAGACCGGACTCCGACCCTTTGTTGCTTGTGAGCCGAGATGCTTTACCCGCGGAGCATGCTTCGATTGCCACCGAGGACCCTGTGCAGATTACGGACTTGGAAATTCCCTGCAACCCTAAGATGGCGGCGATCGAGCCCGAAAGTACTGGATGTGTGTTTAGCCCTATGTCGACCCCGCCCGAGATGGATGTGACTATTTTTGTAATACAGTGTGACTTCTCTAATGACTGTCGGATCAATCCCTCGCCTCTTTCAGTGAGTGATCAACACCGCTTTGCTGATTTATCGCTGGTGGGCAGTGGACTTGCTTTGACTTTTGGACTCTGTGGACGTCTATCCTGGTGTCACTCCTTTCGTATCGACTTTGGAACTCTTCTATTTTTGGATATTCTTGTTCTGATGGCGGTTCGAATGGACAGAGCCCGTGTGGAGTATCGTAGCGGCCTGGTTCTACTGGACGGGGTCTTCGTAATGGATCGTGAGGGCCTGAGCTGAACTTGATTGGACTTCGATGTAATGTTTCTTTTGACTTTGCCGGGTTGTATCTGTGGGAGCGAGGGCCAGTTGGGATTCTGATTGTCTAAGTATTGCTTGTCTGATGTGCTCAAAACGGGATTTGCTGCCTCTGTGGTGCCGGGGGCCGGGCAGGATGTTCCTTTCTCTGTTTGTGGCTCCCCTACTGATTGTTTCTTGATCTGTTATAACTTGCTTAACACTACGGTGGGGGATGTCTGCTTTTGGCGGGGGGATGGGAGTCTGGGAGCTCGTATCGTTTTGTAACATATTTCCTCCTCCAACTTTTCCCTTCCTTGGGGTGTAGTTTAGTGGGCGACAGGCACGCTGCTAGTGGGGTTAGGTCGTAGCCATCTGCAGGGGTGCAGGGTGGGGGGTTGTGGTGGGGTTTTTTATTTTTTCATTGTTATTTTCTATGACCTTTCTATTTCCCTTTTCCCTTCTTCTCAAGAGATGTGGCATATTCTCCTGCTCTTTTTGTCCATCATATCTGGGTGTCGTATGTCCGATTCGTATATCCTGTATTATTGGTGCGCGGGTGCTGTTGAGGGGTGCTTGCGGTCATTGATATCCTATTGTTTTGCTTCAGCTCTAAGCTGGTATTGATTTTTCTGATGCTTGTGACTGTACAGTATTTCTTCACTTCATTTGCCCGTCCACAGCTGTGCTGTGTTTCGTTTAATGACACCCGATATGTATATTTTCACTCTTGTGTTATAATAATAAAAATATATATAATAAAATAATAATAAAACCACTTTTAGAGCGCCTGGTTACACTCAAGACAGTGTGTCCCCGCGCTTAGAAATACTACTGCTCCCTGAATAGGCCGAGGTCCGAGACTAGTCTGGATCGTAGGCTATAAAGAAGCATTTATTTGCATGGGAAAAGGTGGGTTTTTAATTTTAGTCTGAATCTCATTTCGGAGGGCTCCATGCGTAATCAAGAGGGAGATTGTTCCAGTGTTTACTCACTAGAAAGCGAAAGGAACTACCTCCCATCCTAGTCTTGCGAACGCGAGGAGGTTGAAACAACATCGTTCCGGCAGATCTGAGGTTCCGGGTGGGGCGATGAATAGTGAGAAGGTTTCGCAAATAACCTGGGCCTTTTCCCTGGGCAATGCGGTGGGCAAAACAGAGTGCTTTAAACTTGATGCGCTCCTCAATAGGGAGCCAGTGCAGTTTTCGTAGTGCCGTTTTTCCAGATGCCCTGCGCGGAAGGTTGAGTACCAGGCGGGCGGCAGCATTTTGGACGCACTGCAGTTGGTGTATGCCTTTTTTGCTTAGGCCTACGAATAGAGCGTTGCCATAGTCCAAATGTGGTGTGACTAGGGCATGAATAAGTGTTTTCCTAGCACTGATGGGGAGCAGGTTGAGGACTTTTCGGAGTGTTTTTAGTATTCCGAAACATTTTCCCGTAATTTTGCTGATCTGTTGCTTGAAGGAAAGCTCCGTATCCAGCATGATTCCTAGATTTCTAAAAGACTCCGCCGGGCGGGGGATCGCCCCTAATTCTGTTGGCCACCAGGCCTGCGACCAGGCAGAGGAGGACTTTCCAACCACCAACAGTTTGGTTTTGTCGCCATTAAGGCGTAGGCAATTGTTGTTCATCCACCCTGCCACAGACCGCATGCAGTTGGAAAAGTTAGTGGCGTCCTCTGCCTGATTATGGGTAAGTCTAATTATTAGTTGGGTATCGTCAGCCTATGTGACGATATCCACACCAAAGGCTTCCACAATATGAGCTAGGGGCTCCATATAAAGATTAAACAACGTAGGGCTCAGACTTGAGCCCTGCGGAACCCCATGTCTCAGCTTGCGAAGGGACGATTTGTGAGGAGGACAGTGTACCTGAAAACTCCTGTTTTCTAGAAAAGATTTTATCCATTCCAGGGCTGATCCTTCTACTCCCAAGTCAGAGAGGCGAGACAGCAGCGTCGAGTGCAGCACGGTGTCAAAAGCTGCACTGAGGTCTAATAAAACCAACGCTGCCGTCTGCCCCTCGTCTACAAGTTGTCTCAAACATTCTGTGGAGAAGAGAACCGCCGACTCTGTTGAGTGGCCTGCTCTAAACCCTGACTGTGTGGAATGGAGAAGAGAGTTCTCCTCAACAAATTTCATGAGTTGACTGTTCACTACCTTCTCCACAACTTTCCCGCAGAAGGGGAGGAGGGAGATAGGGCGGAGATTTTGTAGCTGGGAGATATGAATGTTGGCTTTTTTTTTCAGGGGTATAACCTGTGCCGTTTTCCAGACGTCAGGCACGTGGCACTCCTGAAAAGATAGGGTGATCAGGTGTTCAATCTGCTCAATCATGCAATCAAGGACTCCCTTACAGCGATTAGGAGAGATCATATCAAGGGAAGAGCCGGACTGGATGCCATTTACGATGGTAAGCAGGTCTAGCCTTTCAGGAACTATAAAGCATGTCAGATGGGATTTGGTAGCAGAATCACTTCTCACTACCAAGTGTTTAGTCAGCATGCTACCTGTAAAGGTGGCGTGTATTAAGTCAACTTTTTTTACGAAAAAATCTGCGATGTCCTCACATAACTCATTAGAGTAGGTATCTTAGGCCTCAAGTCTGGTTGGGACCGTAAGCTCTTTATAAATCGAGAAGAGTTCCTTGGTAGGATTTTTAGCAGATTCAATGCGTTCCTTAAAGTGAGCGCCTTTGGCTGCTCTTACGAGTTTGTGATATGTTTTTAATTCTCTTTTATAGTTCAGCTTGTCATTGGCATGGCCTACCCCATAAGCCCCTAGTATATAATAGGGCAGGGGATTGAAACTGCCTAGAGGTCCCCAGGACCCTGGGGCATGGCAGTTTAGAGGCCAGCAGCTTTTTCTGCACTTGCATGTGTGCACTGCTGAAGCCTGAGGTCAGTTTAAAAACATCCCTGGGTGCCAGGACTGCTTCTAAAAAGTAAATGGTGCCCAAATTCGACTTTAGTGGTAGGGGCACTTAAAAACTGGAAAACCTACAATGCTTGGAATATTAGGGACCCCCGCGTCTCCCCTGGGTATCCCAGGGGTGGGGAGTCAGATATGCATAAGGTACACCCTTATAAAATACGTTTTTATATGCCTGGGTAAGGTGAAATTTCACATTTCACTCCCCACATTGTGTTAAAGTGCTGCTCAAATTCGACTTTGATGCTAGGGGCACTGGGTAAGGAGGATCAGCAATATTTCTGCAGATTCAGAACCCTTAAAGTCTCCCCTAGTTGCACAGGGGGTGGGGGTCCTGTATAAATGAGGGACATACATATAAAATATGTTTTTATAAGCCCTGGTGCTAGAAGACTGGCCCAAGTCATTTTCCCTATTGCAAATCCCATGGCCCATAGGTTAACATGGTAGGAAGTTATTGATTAATAACTATTGACAGGAGAGGACTAGACTGACTATTCAAAGACTTCCCCGAATGGTAGTAGTAAATCCAACAATATCATATTGTTTCATTTCTCCTAAAGTGTACCTACAAGAAGTTATAAGACTTTCTTGTATGTAAGTCCAAATTCAGCCTTCCAGTGTTCTGCCCTGATTGGTCAGAGTTAAGTGGATTAGCCAGGCAGCTTTGAAGAGGTGATAAAGAGCCCCTGAGGTTACCAACTCTGCTGACAGGGCAGTGTGCTGGTCCATAGGAATGCCAGGCCAGGGGATGGAGTCGTAAACCATGCTCTTCAAAGGTAGAGGGGAGGCCTGGGTGTCAGTTACACTTTTACACTTTTGACCCAGAGTTAGGGCTATGCTTAAGGAAGGTATGTGCAGATGGTAGGGGGATAGTCTATGGAAATATGCCATCCTACCTCCTTGCTGGAAAATCAGCCATTATGGATTTTGAAGATTTGATGCACTCTGGGACAAAGTAATGCCGCACTCTACATCAGAGGTCTTCAAACTTTTTTGTGTTGAGCCCCCCCAGCTGAAAGTTTTTAAATGTCGTACCCCCACACCACGGACAGAAATCCCTGGAATCTGGTACACTACATAATCAACATTCACATATTCCAGGACATATCTAGCAAATAATGTTAAACACAGTAAGAGTGTTTAATAAAGTGCAGGTTTGTGAGTGGGTGTCGTTAAATGAGAGAGGCTTATTACATAGTTCAAATCACAATTTTCTCAGATAAAATGTGCGCAAATTGTATTTAATAGGGTTTTACTTATGCAGTTGAGTCATGATGGGACAGTGTTGTCTGGTGCAGCCCGTTCACCTCCTAAGTAATTACCCTAAAGCCAGGCACATACCTACCAACCTCTCCATAAACATTGTGAATGGAAGTGAGCAACTCACTCCCAGACTTGTTGCACCTTTTCAAATTGTTGAGCGTTACCAATACAACTGAAGGCTTTGTCTTGATAAAACGTGGGTAACTATCAAAGGAGGTGGCCATAGCAAGCAAGGAAGGGAAGCCTAGCACATTTATTTTAAAACTAATGATCTCACAGGGTGGTGACATCTTTTCCTGTGAAGACATGTGACAACAATGCACATTGCTTATGCTCATTAGTCCCCACCACTTGTTTTTTTAGGACTTGTGCTCTGAGTGGGGGTTTATGTCACATGTCAGGCTTATGTTTAAAAAAAAATAGAACTAATAAAAACTGAATGATGTTGTCTTTTTTACTTAAGAGCAATGCTGTCTGACAGACTCTGTGGTGATCAAATGGATCTGGGCCGAGCTGCGCAGTGAACTGGCAGCATTGCAGTGCACGTAAACGCAGCGGCGGCTGGCGCAGGTAAGCACGGTGAGGCGGCGGCAGAGTGGAGATGTCGACCGACAACAGAATAGATCAAACTAAATAAGTAAATAAAACCAATTCCGTCCCCCTGCCCTTCTCCACCACCCTCCACGTTTACCCTCATCAGCCGCGACTGATGTGTGCGCCTCCAGGGAGTGGGTCTAGGCAGAGAGTAGAAAAGATTGTTAGAGTCTAAAAGGGTTTATGTTGGATGCCAAAGGCAGTGCTTAATACATTTGAATAAAAGCGCAGGGGTCAAAGCTTTTATTACGTCTCTTCTGCAGCGGTATACCAGGACTGCCTGGTCTTGAATGAACCAAAACACGCCTCCTTCTTCCTCCACCCTGTTTTTCCTTATTCTGTCACATTCTTGCAGGTGGTTTTTCATCTCTGCTTTATTCCTTTGTCTCCGTTTTCACAGTTTTATTGTCCTCTTTCTTTCCCCCTATTCTACTTTGCACTCTCTTGCTTAAAGTTGGATATTGAAAAACAAATTCTTGGTCCAGGGACACATACTCAAAGGATGTCAACCTTGTCACTGATGAGAATAGCATTCTTCATAGCTCTCACTTTCTTTTATTTGCCTCCTGAGGCTCCCAGCACCATTTCCACTTAAATTCCATTCACTTAGTAAAAATAAAATGGTAGTTGCTTAATTGATTTTACTTTCTCGTGAGGGAACCTCTGCTGAAAAACCATGTAACCTATTATGCTTTCCTTTGGGAGAGCTTGTATCCGGCGGCTCTACCGGGACCCGACCCCACCGGTGCCATCAGGGCTGTCTAAGATTGCTGCGGGAGACAGTTAACAACAGTACTAGGCACAGTCGCTGCTTGCTGCCAGTGGGGAGTTGCTGCCCGTCGGCGTCCGTGTTCTGAGTCAGGTCCGTGAGATTCGTATTTCCATCATGTCATGGCCAATGGAACAGAGAGGTTAAAGTGCGCCGAGTTGAGGTGCTGAGTCCCTACGTGCAGCTGCTCCGCTGCCTCGGGTGTCTCTTCTCGGTGAAGCCGTAGGATAGTGGATGACATTGCTGGCCACTAGCCTTATAGAAAATCTTGAAGCCAGACACCACAAAGCTTAGAGATAGATGGCTTTTTCAAAAGGTGATGTAAGTAGTGAGACAGTGTACACTGCACTAAGACACCTGAAGCTGAGTGTCCGTCTCAATTAAAATCATTGTAAAAACACAATAAGGCCACTGCCTGCAGTAAGTGAGTGCTGGTCGTACAGTGTGTGACACATTACGACAGTTACTCTAAAATGACACTGTTTCTCGATGCTCAAATAGGTTTAATTTATGAATATTTAAATGTTTCTCTCATCTTCATTACTTGATTTTACTCATGAGAAAATGTCACTAATTGGCCTTAAAATGTGACTCATAATTACACTAAAATTATGGAAATTTCACTTATAGCACTCTGAAACCTTAGCAGCTATGCATAATTTAAGAGAAACTTTGCCTCCTTTATTCGAAAAGCTAACCATCCTGGGAGGGTTAATTCCGAGAGTCTTCTCTGCTATTAAACCAAAAGCGAACGAACATTCTGTTCTTTCAGTTTTGGTTTCATAGCAGAGGAGGCCCTTTGCCTCCCACTACAGCTGAAAGCGTTTCAGCTCTCGGAGACATGGAATTAGCTTTCTTTCAAAATCACTAAAGGGCATGTCATGCCCCATTAATTGGGAAACAATGAAATGCGAGATCTTAAGGTGGAGTGTGCGCCCCCCTGAGAGGGTGTCGCGCCCCCTCCCACTGAGGGGCGCGCCCTACAGATTGAAGAACTCTGCTCTACATGATGTGGTCATTGCCTTGAGGAGTTACCCTGCTCTCATTGGTCAGGAGTGACATGGTGCTTGACCCAGAGAATTTTAAATAAGTATATGAGAGGGGCAGAGCCCTCCAGATCTGCTGCTTTAAACTGAATGAGGCAAGAAGTGTCCTGCTGAGATGATTTTCCTGTGCATACAATTCTAAGTCCTGACCTCTGAAGACTGCACCATCTGATACTACAGCCCTGTAGATTATTTTGCTGGAAAAGAACTAAAGAGTTGACTCCCTAAAAGCTACAGGTTTAAAGAAGCTCAACTGGAACATCACCAACTTAATCGACACCTTGGAGACCCTTCAGTGGATTTGTAAGGGTTTTGTGCCAGTGGATTGTGGGAAATGAAGTCCTCAACTTTCAAGGACCATCTTGAAGCTTCAAGACCCTTGGAGTAAGTTTGAGACACTTTGGGAGCCCTTGAGGAACTTCAGGAAGAAGTTCAAGAAGTTTGGAGAAGTTTGGACCAACTATGTCAAAAAGCTCCAGAGAGGGACCGACGCAACCTGCCCAGCCAGGCCGCCTGCCTTCAACCGCCAGCTGGCCAAGCTTCCCAGGTTCGTCCAGCTAAAAGCTCCATAGCTCCAACTTCCAGAGATTGACCGGGACTAGAGAAAATCTGAAGCCGGTGAACCCTCATCAGATCCAGCTGCATGAGGAGTATCGAGAGACCCTGGGAGAAAAAGCTCCAGAAAAGTTTCTGAGTCCGCTCGTAGAAAAGTCGACCGGGAGCAATTGCCTGAGCCAAGCTGCCTGCCTTCCATCACGTGTGGGCCTGGATTCCTGGGTTGTGCCGCTGAAGTCAACTTGAAATATTTTCTAAGTCCGCTTCAGGGAAGTTCACCGGGAGGCCATTACAAGTCAAGCCGGTGAACCCTCACCGGATCCGGACTGGCTGGGAGCTTTATGGGGCCTCAAGAGTATAAGCTCCAGAAACTTTTCTAAGTGTGAAGGTAGAAACTGAGACTGGGACCTGCCGGGGGCTGTAACCGCTCAGGGCTCCATCGCGCCTGACCTGAAACTTTGACATTGCCCCGATCTATCTCGAGCAGCTATCACAATATGTTATGTTGTGTTATGTTATGACATATTTTAGAGCGTGCAGCTACTCAAAAAGAGTGTCCCGGCGCTAGCAGACCACGCACACATGAAACCAGGCAGGGAAACTCTAGACATACGAGAGGATTATTGCAATAATTGCCATGTTTTGAGTTGTTTCCTAAAGAGCCAGATGTCAGACAATTCCCTTGAAGTGGTCGGAAGTTTGTTCCATAATTGGGCAACTTGAACTTGAAAGGTCTGACCACCTTTGCGAGAGCGTGCAAATTTGGGTACACTCATCAAGTGAAGATTGGATGATCTAAGGACTCTCCCAGGTGTGTAGAAGCTCACTCTTCTCTTGATGTAATGAGCACCAGAGCCATGTAAAGCTTTAAAGGCCAATGTCAAGGCCTTAAACTGAATTCTGCTGCAAATGGGAAGCCAGTGCAAGTTCCTCAGATGGGAAGAGATGTGAGCCTGGCGACCCAACTTAAGGATGGCTCTGGCTGCCACATTCTGCACCACCTGGAGTGTATTCAATAGATATTCCGGGAGGCCTAAATAGAGGACAATAGCATAGTCCAGTCGAGATGTAATGTTAGCCTGGACTACTGTTCTTCTGTGGTAAGAGACAATAGAGGTAGAAATTTACGCATGGTCTTCAAAGTTCCATAGCAGGTCCCTGCCACTGATTGAACCTGCTTCTTCATATCCAGGGAGTCATCCATTTGTACCCCAAGATTTCTGGCTACTCCTACCAAGGACTGGGGAGGGGACATATCAGATTGCCACCCCTGCCTCCATTCATCAGGATTAAAAGCCCCAAAGAGAATCACCTCTGATTTTTCTAATTACACTGTAGCTGATTAAAGCTAAACCAGGAAATGATTTTCTTCATGCAGCTATTAATTTCCTCGCCGTCAAATGCTTCTCCTTTTGTACAAGTGAACAATAGCTGCGTGTCATCAGCATAAGATATAATCTTGGCTCCCGCCTCTTCAGCCAGAAGAGCAACAGGGGTCATGTATACAATGAACAGTAGAGGACTAAGCATAGACCCCTGGGGTACCCCCACTTTCCTGGGAGGCATACATGAGGAGAAAGGCAGGATCCAGACTTCCTGCCTTCGGTTCTCCAAAAAGGAGGAAAACCACTTCAACAACGTGCCCCCTACTCCGCAATCCCTCAATCTCTGGAGGAGTCTATCACGGGGCACGGTGTCAAATACGGCTGACAGATCCAACAGTATTAAAACTGCTCTTCCGCCAGAGTCAAGAGTCTCTTCAATGGAGTCGGAGATATCTAGGAGAGCCATTTCCATGCTAAAATTAGTGCGGAAACCAGATTGACTCATATGAAAGAGGTTATTTGATTCAATATATTCAGTGCTGACTTGGTTCACGTATTTTTCAATAGATTTTGCGAAGAAAGGTAGCAGTGAGATGGGTCTATAGTTGGAGGCCTCTGATGGGTCTGCTGAGGGTTTTTTCAGAAGTGGTATAATTTTGGCCTGCTTCCAAGTGGAAGGAACCTTCCTGCTGCTTAGAGACAGATTAAGCACTCTGTTAACCTCCGTGTTAATAATGTCTGCCACATTTGACAGAGTTTTGGCAGGGCAGGGGTCTGATGCGGAGCCTGTTCTTAATCTTTTCATAATCGATAGGGATTGTTCCAGAGTGATCGGAGGAAACTGAAGAAAGGAAGAGTTGCATGCTGGTATAATATCCAAAAATTGAGGATTAGTCAGTATGCTGGGAGATGAGTTTAAAAGATTTTGAATACCGGCTATTTTTTTATAGAAGTACGAGGCTAACTGATGGGTCCACACTTCCGATACTTCGCCTTTGGAGGTGATTGCCGTGGGTGACGTGAACTGTTTTACAATTTTAAAAATTTCTTTGCTCTTATTGGACAATTCCTCAATCAGTGCCGCAAATAACTTTTTTTTTCCTCTAAAATTTCGCAATGATAAAGTTTTAATTCTTTTTTATATAATGCCTTGCAATTAAGACTAAAATTCCTCCTCCATGCTCTTTATAGCCGTTTACAGGCGCTTTTGCATTTACGCAAATTTTCATTAAACCAAGGGGCAGATCTATTCATTGTCCGTAGCGGGCGTAAGGATTCCGGCGCCAAAACTCTGCGCCTTGTTTTATCCAGTTTTCCAGGTTCATTGCATCTTCCTCTACCTCATTACTTCTGGAGGGGGGTTGGGCTGAAAGCACTGTATTCAGTGTTCCAGGGAGGATTTTATGGAAGGGTCTTGATTTAAGCGGGGGATGATTGGTAATAATGGGTCCAACCTTTTTGATTTTGGCAATTTTCAAACTTATTAAGAAGTGATCGCTCCATACTAGCGGAATTGGTTCATCCGTTTGGACCGGAGTATTTGAGAAGACTTGATCCAGTAAGTGTCCCTTCTCCTGTGTGGGACTAATGATGAGGGGCAGCATATTCAGTGACGCTAAAGCCTCATAGAGTAACAGACCTTCCGAGCTTTCGGGGCTGTCAATGTGGACGTTAAAGTCTCCTAGGGCTAGGCAGTGATTAAATCTGAGGGTGAGAGGTGTCAGTACATCAACCAGACCCTTTAAGAAGGGACCTGCATACCCCGGGGCCGGGGGTCTAAAAATCAGGACTCCTGTCAGAGACTGATGGGCAGACATAACACAATGAAAACCTAGACTTTCGGCCCCTTGAATTTCATCTATAGGGATAAGTTTGGCCCTTCCCAGTTGTGCGGTCCTTCCTTACAATGGAATAGCCCGGTGGAACTGCTATTGCCAGAGTGGGGTTAGAGCTTTCCGAGAGCCAGGTTTCTGTTAGGAAGATTATATCTGGGTTGGATTCTGAGATCAGGTCCGAGATATGCTGGGCGTTTGTATTCAGGGAGCGAACATTGAGTAAGTAAATTCTAATGCTCTCCAACCTCCCTGCATCCCTGTGTTTCCTCTTTATTGCAGGAATATTGTAGGAATATGGTGCTATAATCTTCTAAGTGCTATATTTTGTTAAATCTTTGAAAATTCATGTCTCCGGTTGCCTACATTGGGTTTTTGTCGTTTTGGTGTCATTTTAAAGATAAAAACATTTCCTAGTTTTATAAATTGGTGTTAGATTTTTATTATGTGTTGTGTCTTAATTATTTACTGAAATGGTGTTTTTAAATGCTTTACACACCTGTCTTTGAAGTTATGCCTGTCTGCTCGCAGCCACGTTATCCAGGGTTGAGCATAGGAATAATTTTCTAAGATCTATACTTGGTCCTACCATGTGTTAGCGGCCTTATTGAAAGTGCCAGACCTACATTTGCCCCTACCAATAACCCACTTTCCAACAAGCAGAGATTGGGATTAAAAATGGGTTATTCAGTACATGGGTGGTTTGGGGAGTATTTAGTAAGATAGTGAAGACTCCCTGTGTCAGAGAAATGTTAATCAGGGGTCACCATGCTGACACAAATACATGTAAGCTAGCTTTAACGATGTTCACTGTTAGTAAGGCCATTGATTCCCTGATGGGTCAGCTCTATTTAGTACCATCACCGCTCCCGAAGTTTGCTGTTTTAAGGAGATTCATGATCAATGTTAGGTAAACTATATTGATAGGAACAAATGTATCCCATGTGTTATTAGTTTTCCGAAAAAGTGAATGATTGGAGGACAACGTGTAGGAGATTTTGTCTCTGATAGATATTAGTTTATCTGTGAAACAGAAATTCATTACTTTTGTAAGCTGAAGAACATGACTAGGGTTTGGCAGGAGAGAAAAGTTTCAGTGAATGTAATAGAAATTGGGTTTCGTAGCTAGTGAACTAGTCAAATTGTTTTATGCAACCACATAGCTTTGGTGGATTGGATGTCTTCTTTATAACTTTTTCTTAGGGATATTAGTTTGGTGATAATGACTTGAGATTTCAGTTCACACCAGGGAATTTGCAAGCTACAGATCTCTCGTCTTAGTCACAATCTTGTATTGCTGTTTTTGAAAAAGTAGCAAATGAGAAGGCCTTCACAACTCACTAAATTAAGTTTTTGTAATTTGCAATTGATGTCTGCTGTTTTGTTGATTTATCTAAGGTCCTCATTAAGAGTTTGAAACGAAGGGGTCAAACAGAGCACAATCCTAGCAAACATATATACATTAACAGACTAATAGGTCACCTAGATATTTCACAATATATGAAGATTGTCCAATAGTGTCAACATTTGGACACAACAAACAGGCAAAAAAGTTCAAATTATCATATTCCACGTGGATTCCACTTCACACGCTACCGCTCCTTAACTGCTGTGGGGCTTGGCCATAGCATACTGTCACTTATCATGAGTGGCTTCTGTTATTCGAGTCTATACATCTAATGATGGCTTTACTGAACTGAACCTATAGAAATCTGCTGTTTCGTTACTTGAGATTTCTCATCAGACATTTTTGTACGACTCACAACATATATATTGAGCTCATGTTGCCACGAGACTCGAGTGGATGAGTCCTTTGGTTGGTGTATAAAGAATATTTCAACAACAAAAGGCTCCTTCCACTGGGCTTACCACCTATGTAAGTGACTTTCTGGGAACAACAATTTTCCTTGTTTCCCTTTTCTAAGGACTTCATTTATCCCAAAATTGTCACTGTGGCCATTTTATAAAAACTCAAGCACTGTCTGTCAATAACCACTACCACACCCCACATTCCATACAGTGAGAAAAATGTGAGGAGCGAGAGAGAGAACCTCACGGAAGAACCGCCACAAGGGGTTTCTGGCTGATGATTTACCAGTCTACCCACTTATCATCATCGGTAACTCTCTCTCACTCGTGAAATGAAGAAGAAAGGAAAGAAACAGAACATGTAATATACACGCCAATTTACTCCACAGGAACAAAAATTATAATTCCCATTTGTGCACACATCCACATACACACCCCTCGTGAGAAAACAAAACAAAAAGTGGTTCTCACAAATAAAATTGAGAAGTTCACTGAGCCACTATAACCTTTATTCTGGGCTGTGGGCTTCTCAAATTAAAATTGGTTTGTATTTTAACCAACCTACTAACTGATTGCCAACATGTTTCGTTGCTGTTAAATAGCGCAACTTCATCAGGGCTTGTAGGGGTGTATCCTTTTGTTCATTCCACGGTTTCTTTCAATACGACACCTGTAGTGGTAGACAAAGGTAGACAGACACACTTAAAAACACACAGGTAGATGCTGTACAGCGCAACAAAGGTCATAATGTGTTGCATATAGTTAAATGCCAGTCACTTCAAACGCAATTACCTCGAGGTGGCAATGTGCCAACATACCAGCACACCTCGTAGATGGGTCACCGTGTCATCCGATCACGTTTCCCTGCGAACACCCACTGCACTGTTAGGGTTCTGTATGTGTATCACGGACAAAAAATACAAGAATTAGCACATGTCAATGCCTGCACATTCCCGTTATAGAGTCACCACACACTAGCAGATATTCACTTAGTATGAGTGCTAGTGAATGTCATCAACAAAACACTACAAGACGCACTGGCCCGATAGTCCCCTCTCAAGAGCGGTGTGTTTATCTCTTTATATGTAGAAAAGTCAGAGACCAAAAGAGGTGTACGGGGCACCCATCTACCTCTCCCGCCAATAGGTCTCCATCAAATGATCTATCCGTGCATCTGAAGACCTTGCAATGTAACAAACACCGGGACGCCCTCAAAACCAATCACCAAGTGAGCGAGTTGAATCTACCGGTTAGCCAGAAGCCCTGCGTGTTTCATTAATATCGTGAGCCCGCCCATCATGACCCCAGACCTCCTTACCGCTGCCGCGTCCCACCGGCGTTAAAAGGAGCACCGACGAAGGGTGTAGCGTCTCTGGACGATTTAAATCGTCCGTACCGTCACGTCCGCCAGTTACGCCCCTCTGTGTGTAACAGTGAGCGGCGAGCTGCAAAGCAAGGTGATTTGGCGGCCATCTTAGAGTGTATAGCTCTACACATAATTTCATTCAGAACCTGTCTCGAAATTAATAAAAAAATTAATAAAAAAACCCGTAGCTCATTGTTTCCCCTCAAATTTTGCACCTAGGATAAGCGGTGCCTCGGGACAGAAATTTGAAACCAAAATCATTGGACGCTCTAATTCTGCGAAAATGCTCGCAAAAATCACCGATGACAGACCAGTAATTTTTCAAAGGGGATTATTTTGTAGAAAAACGAGTTTAATAAATGAAGCCATAATGTATGCGTTAATGGTTGTTTAAATGGTTGCTCAAATAATGCACTCCTCGGCAGGTATCACCCATTAGTTCTGGGCAACAAGTCACACACAGGAGTTTGCCAGTCTTTGAGAAAGTTAATACAAGGGTCTCAAAATCTCCAAATCAGGCTCCCATCTCTTAAACCCACCCTAACAAGTTTCTGTTCACAGATGGGGGAACAGGTATGTGAACCCATATTTACTGGGTCCTTTTCTGGTGGTTTTCACTTTTGTCCGGAGAAACATCTGTTGACATTTTACTAAATGTTTAGTTTCATGCTGATCTTTGCAAAATACCAATCTAATTTTAATAGCAGAGTAAAGATCATAGAGAGCCTAATAACTTATAGATTTTCTTCAAGGTGTGGTTTCTTCTTTTTCCTGACAAACCTTCCAATTCCTTGAAGTGAGGCACTAACATTTTAATTCGTTTATTAACACAATTGTATGAGAGAGAGGCACATTTGAGGGCAGTGATTTCTTTCAAGAATTGGAAAAGTGACCATTGACAGTTCCATCTAGATTTAATACAAAGGGATTGTGGGCAGGATATAGAAACACCTTTTATTAGGGAAGTGTGCTCTAGGTGCAGGAGAGGTGCTGCATGTGACATCAGGATTTTCTGATCAAAGATGGTGACAGAGGAAGTGGCAACTACCCCTCATGTTTCTCCTTTAAGTGAGAGACCAAAATAGAAAAATGTATTCAGCAAAGCCCACAAAATCTGGAGACAGTCCAAGAAGCCGTAGAATAGCCAGGATATCCAAAGCCAGCCAACAATTTGGTTATTGTGCTCAAATGCGTGAGTCCATGGTAAGACTATGTAGGTGGTTGAATTTAATTTGGGAAATGGTGAGTCCTGATGAAAGCCAGGTGACCAATTTAGCGTACTAAAACCAGCTGAAACGTGTTGGCACGCTTTTCTGCTTTTTCTGCTTTGTGTGCTGTCAGCCTAAAACCAAGGGACTCAGCGTACCAGAAATCACTACATCCAGTAGGAGGGAGAGCCAAGCGGCACACCCGCACCGCAATCATTGAAAAGCGCGAATTGCCTCCCACCGAGCTGGATGCTTTTCTGCTTTTTCTGCTTTGTGTGCTGCCAGCCTGAAACCAAGGGACTCCGTGTCCCAGAAATCACTGCATCCAGGAGGAGGGAGAGCCAAGCAGCACGCCTGTTCCTCAAGTGCTGAAAAGCGCGAGTTGCCTCCCGCTGCGGGGCTCCACCCAGGCAAAGCTAGGGTTAAGAGCGGACCCATCCTGCTCCCGCCATCGACAGCAAAAAGCAGGGCACGGCCACCCCCCTTGGTCCACACATGTGAGTACTGACTTCAGGAGGACCCAAATCCAGCTAGACTAGGTTAGGCAAAGAAAAAGCTTCAGAAGGGAGATCGAGCATTCTGCACTTTGCCTACGGGCCCTGGACCAAGCACTACTCACTTTATCATGGACCCCTGTCGGCCCTGTGAGAAGGGGCTAAGCCACCCCAGAGGCACAGGAACGTGCACTGGGCCCATCTCGGTCTGTCATAGAACGGACGAGGCCGGGCTGAGCCACCCCTCTGACCAGTTTTCTCTGGGACATTGAGAGTGCAGGGGTGAGTTCCCTAATTTATTCACTGTTCTTTTTTATGAAACCTTGTAGCTTGTCTCGGACCATCATTCGTATACTATGTGTCCTTGGAGAATATAGTAATCTGGCATAATATTGTGTATCCTATGCCTCAATATGGACCAAGTGGGGTTAAAACATCATCCCGGATTTTGAGTGGAACTGGACTTATAACTGCTTGGCATAAGGAGGCTTATAAATACTGTCTCCTCGATCCTATTGATTAGACTCAACTTTTTTAGTTGGCTGGCCTCGTGGGGAAAAGCCTTAGATCTATGGCATTAAACAATTTTTGTTATTTAATAAATAAGCGTGAGAGATGGGTAAAAAAGGCAGTAAGTTTAAGTTTTTCAAAGTCCTCAGCGGGATCACTACAGTAATTAATGAACTATTTAACCAGGCTAGTGAAAAACAGATACATTCTGTGAAGGAGACACTAAATCAGGGAAAAATGGGGGGAAGGGTGGTCCTTAGTATAGAACTTCCCGCTGGATGTTTCGCAGGAACACCAGTCTGAGGCTACTTCTGACCAACTACCCTTGAATGGACATGTACTAAATTTGTCAAATCATATTTATATTAGTGATCAGGAATGTGACCCCCAACCCCTTCTAAGTGCCCTAGTAACCCTGAATAGGCTTCAACAACTCATTAGAAAAATCTACCAGTAGCCAGGCTGGAACCTCTAAAAAAACTTTAAAAAGGACGAAAGGTAGCAAATCCGAAGTCTGAAGGAGGGGTCAGTTCATCACTAACAGTCTAACTAATACTCATACAGTTGACCTTAGTAAGTTAACGGATAAAATGGAAACCCCACATAAATTTATTAGGGATGCCATAAATAACTTATCAACGAGGATGGCCTCAATCGAAGAGATTTTAAACAAGCATTTAATAAATCAACAATGTTCCTCTAAGGCCATTTTAGCAACCTGCCCAGTTAGTGAGCCAATATTCCAGGAGGTTGACCAACATTTGGTGGGTGTACGTCGTAATGATTCCAACATGACCTTGGTGTCTGCGTAAACTCCTGACCCTGTAAGGATAACTAGGGGCTCACTTCAGTTGAACACGAATACAATGACTGACCATACCAATACAAGAACAAATTTAAGGGCACCGGCTAAATTAGACACTAGATTTAACCAGCCGAACCAGCCTCCATCTTCAACTAGTCCCCAACCAGATTTGTATACACTGGACTTTTCGCCGGCAGCAACACCTTACACGATTATCCTGGCCAATGTACCAAGGTTATTGTCTCCGGCAATAGAACCCTGGGATGCTTTGAGAAACAAGGCTCTATTCCGACTCGGTAATAAAACTGGGCTTACGGGGGCATTATTTGCTGTGTTCAAATGGCAAGAGGGATCAGCTGGATTGGAAGAGATCATAAAATGCTCCAGGGTGATTGTGTGGTACTGACATTTAAATCTCAGCAGCTAATTCGAGCGATTTTGACTAGAGCAGGAAACCAATTTATAACAGCCTCTGGTATTAATATAGTCCCACTGGGATTCTTTTACCAAACTCCAAAAGTATCTTACACTAGAATACAAAGGGAGATTTTTCCGAAAATACTAATATCACTTATAATGTGCCTGTACATAACCGTTTCGACACCCTGCCCACATTAGAGGAAGTAGACTGACTGAATGCAACAGCCATATGCGCTGCTCAACCCTGGGACGCTGGTCTACACTCGACATCAGTTACCCAGCCTCTTACCCCTGGTCTGACAACACCTCCGGTAACAGACACTAACCTAGTTACACTTGTAAATCCATCGGCTTGCACAGAGTGCACAATGGTTTCCCCAGAAAAACCACTAACTACAAAGACTCCTCCTAACAACAAAGAAGTGAGTAACTCGGAAAATAGTAGGACAAACATCTGCAACGTACTATTCTGGAACATTGCAGGCTTGCGTTCTAAAATGTATTAATCCCTCATGGTTAGATTTTGTAAAAGACTTCAATATGTTGTGTTTTCAAGAAACATGGGTGGAACATAGTATGCATATTAATTAGGGCTCTGGTTTTATGGTATTTATTTTTTTGACATTTCTATCTGTATTTATCCATATTTATTTTTTGCTAACTTTATCTGTATTTATCCATATTTATTTGGGGTTTTGTGGAAAAAATAAGCTGAAATTTGTAAATTTCTAAATGTATTTAACCGATAAATATGCACTCATGCTTGGATGTCTGCCAGGTTTCAGTGCAGTGACCACCCGCAGAAGATCAACCTCGTGCCAATCTACTGCTGTTAAAGCCTTTTTACCAAAATTCCTTTCTTTTCTAAACCCCTTTTCTATCAATCCACACATCTATTGGCCTGGCAGTCATGGCAGACAGTATTAAGAAGTACTGAAAAAGCAACCCATTTTCCGTTTTTATCCATATTTAAAAATAAATACAGACAAGAAAATGAATGTTTTCTGTCTCTATCTGTAAAATCTGTAAAAATGGAAATCAGGGGGGCTTATTGTTAATGAATACTAAACTTTTCATACACCAGCGATATTATCTGTCCAACCGAGTCAATATCAAAAAGATTGAACTAAATATTTCGGACACTTATTATTATTGCAATGTTTACTATGGATTTATTGCACTGTATAGCTTTGTTGAATGTTTATAATAACATCCCTAAATATCAGTCCATGTAGGTTCTGAGAAAATTACGAAGTGATATAAATATTATTCAGAATGACATTGCTAAAGATTTGTGTGTTATTTGGAATGCGGATTTTAATTCTGTACTGTGTCCGTACAATGAGAGAAACATATGTGGATCAAAGTATGAGGATGGAACTAATTATGCCTGTTTTCCTCATACAGCTTTTGGGGATTATCTAAATGAAATTATGTTTTCATTTGATCTTGGCTTTGCTAATGACTTATGTTTCTCCTCAGCTCCTTTTAGCTGTACATTTAACGGCAGAGGGATCAGTGTAATCATTGATTATATTCTGTTCTCAAACAGACATTCTAGGAGGTTGAAAAACTTTGTGATCCACACCTACGCTATGAGCGACCGTTTCGCTCTAAGCATCACTTTCAAATTCCCTGTTAATGCCTTAAATATAAAGGGTAATTCTGAACACATTGTATAGAACATTTTTCTGAATAAAGCTAATGGCTATACTCTGCGTTGGTTGATGGTGGAACCAACTGAATTCATATAGTCCCTTGTAACTAATTGTAAACAAGATTTCCTAGCCTGTCTTGATGAGACTACTTCCCATGCAGAAATTTAAAAATCTTTTACGCTGGTTACCTCAGAGGTTAACAGGGCCCTACTTGTGGAAAGTAAAAGAAACCCTGATAAGAAGAAGGGATGGTTAATGCTAAATGTGCTAAATCCCATTCCGTTTTGAAAATGCTCTACATAAGCCCAATAGAAACACATCAGAAATAAAGATTGCCAACGAGGCATATAAACATGCCCTTAAGGAACGCAAGGCCGCCTTGAGGGATGAATTATGGCTGGCCTTGCATGAGGCTTCTGAACTTAGAGATAATACTTGCTTTGTGGAAGGCAGTAAAGGCCCCCTTTCTTGCACCTCGGGACAGTCTATCCATAGAGATCATCATTGGTGAGGATCAATGGGTGAACCATTGTTCGTCAATATATAAGGATTTTGCACAGGCAACACCAGTGGTTACATCCAAAAATTCACCTGAATTTATATCACCTAATTTCCTCCCAATAGATGTTCACTTTACTCTGGATGAAGTCATCTGTGCTATAAAGGCAAGCTCAGGGGGTAAAGCTCCGGGACCGGACAGAGTGCCTGTGGACCTTTATAAGTCAAATTTGGCTCTCTGGGGCTCTTTATTAACTTTAGTATTGAGAGCATGTTGTTCCCATGGGTTTATTTTTACTTGCTCAGAATCAATCTTGGTACCAATTTTGAAGAAGGGAAGCCGCAACAATCCTACATGTTACTGTGCGATTTCATTACTGAACTCTTTGGTCAAAGTGGCAGGCCATATTATATTGAATAGACTCCAGACCTGGGCCGAAGAAGCTGGCATTATTACAAAATACAATACAGCTTCCAACAGGGCTGAGGCATGATTGAGCAGGGCCTAAACTTAGATATTATATTGGGTAAATATACATGGGCCAAGCAATTATGAGCTATATCTTTCGATCGTAAGTGGACATGGTCCCAGACTGTCAAAGCCAGCAACAAGCTAATCGCAAAATCTACGGCAGCCCAAGCGAACTTTGGCCAAAAATTGGGAAGACGCCTTGTTGTAGAATTATTGCAGATTCATAAAGCTAAGTTTGGTTCAACTGCTATGCATGGCACAGGCATCTCAGGGTACGACCACATTCAGCCTCTGCAGTTAAATGAGAATGCCTTCTTTAGATAAACTTTGGCAGCCCCAAGTAGTACTGCCACTTATATTTGTCACGCTGAACTAGGGATGCCATAGATATCGGAATAAATAAAGATGCAACCAATTTTAGTATGGCAGAAGATTTGGACAACAACTAATACTAGTTTTAATTGGGATATTTTAAATGACTGTTTAAACTTACAACAGACGTCCCGTATTCCTTGGTTAAATTATGTAAAAAAGTGTATGTTAAACCTTGGACACCCCGAATACTTTGGTAACCCAGGTAGCTTAATTACAATCTCAAGAAAATTTTGAAATTTGACTGTTTAAAGCTCCTAGTGATAAACAGATTCTGAATTGTTATTTTAAAACCAGTGGTATTAGAGAAATTGAAATAATTAATCACTTACAATACACAACCATATATGGTATCCGTTATCAGGGCTTATGACAGGATGATGTTGACCGCTTTCGATAGGGGAACTGTTGTAGGTTGATGAGCTTCCCAGACATGAACGACTGGTATAGAACCATGGCCTTGTGCCCATGTGATAACATGTCCTTGCAATCAGCTATGCACATGCTACTATTTTGTAAACTTTATGTGACCGTCCTGACCCAGTCAGCTACGGTCGCTCCACTCGCTCCCTGGACCTACTTGCGCCTGATTGTGCCCCTGATCTCGCCTGGTATCATCTGGAGAGTGATATTGCCCTCAGCTCCGCTGCTTGATCTCTGATTGTGCCCCTGATCTCGCCTGTGATCGTATTGCTGTATCTTGTATCGTATTATTGTTGCTTTTCAACTGTTGTGCCTTGCTTGCGCCTGGTTGTGCCCCCGATCCCCCCCCACTGCATTTTGTACTGTGCCATTTGGTCCTAGCTCCCTGCCGCTGCTCCCCCGCGGCCCCACCCCCATTCCCTCGAGCTTCCCTGGACATCGCCACCCCGCTCCCGCCTCCCAGCTGCTCCTCCCTCCCACTAACAAACAAATAGGTAGTCCCGCGAGCGGAAGCGCAGTGACCGTCCTGACCCAGTCAGCTACGGTCGCTCCACTCGCTCCCTGGACCTACTTGCGCCTGATTGTGCCCCCGATCTCGCCTGGTATCATCTGGAGACTGATATTGCCCTCAGCTCTGCTGCTTGAACTCTGATTGTGCCCCCGATCTCGCCTGTGATCGTATTGCTGTATCTGGTATCGTATTATTGTTGCTTTTCAACTGTTGTGCCTTGCTTGCGCCTGGTTGTGCCCCGGATTCCCCCCACTGCATTTTGTACTGTGCCATTTGGTCCTAGCACCCTGCCGCTGCTCCCCCGCGGCCCCACCCCGTTCCCTCGAGCTTCCCTGGACATCGCCACCCCGCTCCTGCCTCCCAGCTGCTCCTCCCTCCCACTAACAAACAAATAGGTAGTCCCGCGAGCGGAAGCGCTGTGACCATCCTGACCCAGTCAGCTACGGTCGCTCCACTCGCTCCCTGGACCTACTTGCGCCTGATTGTGCCCCCGATCTCGCCTGGTATCATCTGGAGACTGATATTGCCCTCAGCTCTGCTGCTTGATCTCTGATTGTGCCCCCGATCTCGCCTGTGATCGTATTGCTGTATCTGGTATCGTATTATTGTTGCTTTTCAACTGTTGTGCCTTGCTTGCGCCTGGTTGTGCCCCCGACCCCCCCCACTGCATTTTGTACTGTGCCATTTGGTCCTATCTCCCTGCCGCTGCTCCCCCGCGGCCCCACCCCGTTCCCTCGAGCTTCCCTGGACATCGCCACCCCGCTCCCGCCTCCCAGCTGCTCCTCCCTCGCTCCGCCCCCTCCACTCTCCACTTATGACAGCTGCACTTACGCGCAGCTTTCACGCGCAGCGGACGCGCCCCATGCACTCTGAAGGCGCGCCAAAGGTAAGCCCGTCTACGCCCGTCCGTGCCTGGACCGCGCCCAGAGCCATACCCCCTGGCCCCCGCAAAAACCACTCCACCCGCCTTACGTACGACGCCGCGTCCCTCACTGCACTCAACACCGGCCAACTCCCCAACTGCCACCAAGCCGCCCCAGGACGCACCCACGGACCCTTCACCTGCCTAACCTGCAAGTTCTGCTGCATCAGAACCCACACTGCATCCACAAACGCCAAGCAGAGCTCCAACAACAACCACCTGAAGTGCATCCTGCTCAACACCCGCTCGGTCCACAGACACACCATTGAACTATGGAACCTACTCGATACCACAACTCCGGACGTCGCCTTTCTCATGGACACATGGATGAACGCCTCATCAGCGCCCGACATCGCCATAGCCATCCCGGACGGATACAAGATCATCCGAAAAGACCGCATCAACAAAACTGGAGGGGGTATCGCCATTGTGCACAAAAACACCATCCGCATCACGACCAGCACCGACGACACCTTCTTAGCCACTGAACACCTCCACTTCCAAATACAAACCAACCCCAAGACCACACTCAGAGGCACCCTCATCTACAGACCCCCAGGACCCCGCACACAATTCAGCGAAGACATCGCTGACTTCGTCAGCCCACACGCCCTCCCCTCCGAGGACTATATTCTCCTAGGAGACCTTAACTTCCATCTGGAGAATACCAACGACAGCAACACCACCACCCTGCTGGACAACCTCACCAATCTCGGACTCAAACAATTGGTGAACACCCCCACCCACTACGCCGGACACACACTCGACCCAATCTTCACCTCCAGCAAGCACATCTCCTTCAATCATGCCACGGGACTCCACTGAACTGACCACAGCTGCGTCCACTTCAGCTTCAGAAAGACCACGACCCACCACCACCCGCAACAAGTTCCCCGGAGATACTGGAACAAAATTACCACCGACCAGCTCACCACATCTCTAAACAAAAACCCTCCCGCCAGATCAACGGACCCAAACCAAGCAGCCATCAATCTCACACAATGGATCACCCACTGCGCTGACGAACTAGCACCCTTGAAAAACCCTCCCAACAAGCCAGGAAGCAAAAAAGCCCCTTGGTTCAACGACGACCTCAAGAACTCCAAAAAGAACTGCCGCACCCTCGAGAAAGCATGGCGAAGAAACCCAACCACAAACAACATGACCGCCCTCAAGAACGCCACCCGCATACACCACCAGCTGATCCCCACCACCAAAAAATCAGCATTCATGGAGCGACTAGACAACAACGCCCACAACAGCAAAGAACTCTTCAGCATTGTCAAAGAGCTCATCAACCTCAACACCGGCAACAACGACATCACTCCCTCTCAAGACCTCTGCGATTCTCTTGCCTCATTCTTCCACAGCAAGATCGCTGACCTACATAACAGCTTCGGCGACCTGACCACTCCCCCAACCACAGAACAGAAGCCCCCCACCACCACCCTCCGCGCCTGGACCCCGATCAGCACCGAAGACACCATCCGCACGATGCACTCCATCCACTTCAGATCGCCAACCGACCCATGCCCCCATCACATCTTCAACAGGGCCGACTCCATCATCGCCCCCCAACTCCGGGACATCATCAACTGCTCCTTCAACACCGCCACCTTCCCGGGAAGCTGGAAACATGCCGAACTTAGTGCCCTCCTGAAGAAACCTACAGCGGACCCCACCGAGCTTAAGAACTACCGTCCCATCTCGCTCCTCCCATTCCCCGCCAAAGTCATAGAGAAGACCGTCAACAGTCAGCTCGCCGCCTTCCTTGAATCTAACAATGCCCTAGACCCCTCACAATCCGGTTTCCAAGCCAACCACAGTACCGAGACCGCCCTCATTGCAGCCACAGACGACATCCGGACACTGCTCGACAACGGGGAAACAGTGGCCCTCATCCTCCTAGACCTCTCCGCAGCGTTCGACACAGTCTGCCACCGCACCCTTGTACAACGCCTCAGGAACGTCGGAATACAAGATAAGGCCTTGGACTGGAGCATCCTCATTCCTAGCCGGAAGAACCCAGAGAGTCCGCCTCCCCCCTTTCAGATCAGACGCCACCGAAGTCATATGCGGTGTACCACAAGGATCTTCACTCAGCCGCACCCTCTTCAACGTCTACATGAGTCCCCTCGCATCCATCGCACGCCAACACAATCTCAACATCATCTCCTATGCAGACGACACCCAGCTGATCCTCTCCCTCACCAACGACCCAACCACCGCCAAAACCAACCTACACGAAGGGATGAAAGACGTAGCCGAGTGGATGAAGAACAGCCGCCTAAAACTGAACTCAGACAAGACGGAAGTGCTTATCCTAGGATCATCCCCCTCTGCCTGGGACGACTCTTGGTGGCCCTTGGCCCTAGGCAGCGCACCCAAACCAACGGACCATGCTCACAACTTGGGATTCATCCTAGACTCCTCCCTCTCGATGACCAGACAAGTCAACGCCGTCTCATCATCATGTTTCAACATCCTACGCATGCTCCGAAAGATCTTCCGTTGGATCCCCACCGAAACAAGGAAGACGGTCACCCACGCACTTGCCACAAGCCGTATGGACTACGGAAACACCCTCTACGCCGGAACCACAGCCAAATTACAGAATAGACTTCAACGCATTCAGAACGCTTCCGCCAGACTCCTCCTAGACATACCTCATCACAACCACATATCTGGTCACCTGAGAGACCTGCACTGGCTCCCCGTCAACAAGAGAATCACGTTCCGACTCCTCACCCACGCACACAAGGCCCTTCACGACTTAGGACCCAGATACCTCAACACTCGTCTGACCTTTTACACCCCCACCCGCCAACTACGATCGTCCAACCAAGCCCTCGCCACGATTCCACGCATCCGAAGAGCCACCACGGGAGGAAGATCCTTCTCCTACTTGGCGGCCAAGACCTGGAACTCCCTCCCCACCCACCTCCGTCTTACACAGAACCACCTCTCCTTCAGAAAACAACTCAAGACCTGGCTTTTTGATCAGTAGCGAACCCCTCTTCCCTTATGCGCCTTGAGACCCTCTGGGTGAATAGCGCGCTATACAAATTTATGACTTGACTTGACTTGACTACTCTGTCCCAAGAAAGCAATGGATTTGACCTATTTTAAGGATTTTAGGCTTGAGACAATGCCTTCCAGCGTTTCTAACATTACAACTTTTAGAGGGTAAAATGTTTATGAGACCCTGAGTTTTGTATCTAAAAAATATAATTAGCTATATAAAACCATGTGACATACGAATTTGGCAATTTAACTGTTCTCTTCCACGCTTATTACTCCTTTTTTATAGTCTTTTTAATTATACTGACTTGTTCTTAATAACATGTAATATATTGTGGTTTTATGATTTATTCTTTTAAATCAAATAAAGCTTCTTTGACTTGACTTGACTAATTAGAGACGTAGGAATCATTGTTTTCCAGACACATCCTTTGTATGTCTTTAATTAGCCAAAGGGTTCCAGTGAATAAAATAGAGGAGGAGCACTTGAGATGCTCAAAGGCTTTTTTAACTCTATATAAAAAAATGCAGTCAAAATATGTGGGATTGCCTACACCACCAAAGACCTCCTCCTAATGTGGAGTTTAGCCCGCCTGGTATAACCATCAATACCTGAGGAAGACAGTGCTAAAACCACATTTGTTGTTTAAAAAAAAACACAGGAGTTTTTCCTATAATACAGCGTTCAGGATGTTTCCTCTCATTTAGTTAGTGATGCCTTGAATAATTTTCATAATTTGTCAGTCTGGAGCAAGAAATCTCAAGATCTTTGAACAATAAAGACCGGCAATCCAGACCAGAGCAAAGGCAATGCGTATTGAAATTCGGGTCCGTTTTTTTGCTAAATGAGATAAAACTCTTTTGGTAATGGAAGACTACATAATCGTTATGATATGCAAAGTTGAGCTCTAGGCCATCAGGGCCAGCATATTCCAGATTGCTCAAGAAGAGGTGTAGAAGGCCCTAGAAGGGAAAAAGGGCAGGAGCTTGTAGAGTAAAGCAAAGCCCAATAATTGAAATGCTACAAATACCTTAAAAACATATGGCCAAATGGATTCAGTTGTTATATCAATAAATGTAATGTATCAAATTAAACAAAAAAGACAAGAAAAAATATTCCTGTCAATATAGAAACAACCTCTTCGGCTTAAATGGAGAATTTAGGAGATGCAACACAAATTTATTGCTAAAGGTTAGTTATTGTCTCTGTGTTTCTAAGAAAAATAAAAGGATGATTGTTTAAATGGCTTGAACATCAAATGGGGTCTAATAATGTAAATGAGTAAAGTTACGCTCTGATATGAATATGTGCATAAAATGACCAAATAGCTTTGCAGGTAAAACAAATACTTTAATCATGGATCACTGAGATACTGATACGACTGTACCAAATTCTGCTAAGCCATGAAATAGCCGGAATAATTGCATTACTTATTCAGTAAATAAAATTACTTTTGGTTGTCTCATGGAAAATAAATGGAAAACATTAGATCATCAAAACACTTACTTGAGTACTGGAAAAGTAACATGTATGACATAACTAAAGCGCTTTCGGGCAACACCCCCGATTTGGCCCCACCTCAAACCCAAGACATGTGTAATGCCCTGGCTAACTTCTTCTTCTCTAAGGTGGATGATATTTATCAATCTTTTTTGGATAAAACCATGCATACCAAGGTTCCCAACATTATTCTGGAGGCCCCTAAATCTACAGAAACATCATCTTTCACTAATTTCACACCACTTACAGAAGATCAGGTATTAAAAATTGTATCGACAATTAAAGCTGGATCCAAGCTGGATCCTTGTCCATTGTCAGCGCTCTTACCGGTGATGGACTCGATCATACCAGTCCTGACACAAGTCTGTAACTCCATCCTGCAATCAGGGATATATCCACTTAACCTAAAAACCACACTGCTCAAACCACAGTTAAAAAAACCTGGAGCCGATAAGCTAGAATTAAAGAACTATCGACCCATTGCCAGTCTCCCGTTCATGGCCAAGGTGGTGGAAAAGGCCATGAACATACAACTGACTGAGTATATAGAAACCCATAAAAAGTTGGACGACACTCAGTATGGTTTCCGGAAATACCATGGGACTGAAACCGCCCTTATTAAAGCATCTGAAGATGTAAGAATAATAAGAGATCAAGGCGGTACAGCGGTGTTGGTACTGCTGGACCTTTCAGCAGCTTTCGACACGGTCGACCATAGTACTTTGGTCGACCGTGTCGGAAAAATGGGCATCTCGTCCACGGCTAGAGCTCTTCTCGCTTCATTTCTCTCTGAGAGAACGCAGGCCGTCACTCTAGGCCCTTACCAATCCGCTAAGTTGTCACAACCGTGTGGGGTACCTCAAGGCTCATCCCTGAGTCCGACACTTTTTAATATCTATGTGTCGGACCTGGCCAATGTCATCAAAGCCCATGGGATGAGCCTAACCTCCTACGCGGATGACACTCAATTGGTGATGGCAATAAGAGGTGATGGAGAAGAGGTAGCTAAAAGATTCCAGAGAGGTTTGACGGAAATAGGCGAGTGGATGGCAGTGAACTGCCTAAAACTTAACTCGGAGAAAACCGAGGTAATGATTTTTGGACAACTCTCACCAGAATGGCCCGCCTCGTGGTGGCCCCAAATTTTTGGTGCTCCCCCCAATCCGGTGACCAAAGTAAGAAACCTAGGAATACTTTTTGATGACCATCTAAATTTCATGGATCATGCTAGCAAAGTGGCCTCAACAGCCCATTATAAACTACGCATGATCCGGAAAATAAGTCCTTATCTCCCTACTACTGCCATCAAAACTCTAGTGAGCTCATTAGTCTTGACATCCCTAGACTATTGCAATGGGCTTTTTATTAACGCCCAAGTTAGAGTTATAAAAAAACTACAGACCATACAGAATGCGGCAGCACGTCTTATTCTGGGAATTCCTAAGTTTGCCCCACTCTCTGATGCAATTCCAAAACTACACTGGCTGACGATTCAGAACAGAGCCAGATTTAAATCACAGTGCATTGTTTACAAGGCACTAAATAAACAGGGCCCGCAGTTTCTTCAAGACCACCTATGTCCTTACCAACCTATACGCCAGTTGCGCTCTACCAACAGCAACCAACTAACGGTACCGCGCACCAGAACAGTGATGTGGGGAGACCGACGGTTTGTGGTAGCAGCTTCCAAGCTCTGGAATACTCTACCCCAGGACATCAGAGCATGTCCCACACTACTCCAATTCCGCAAAAAACTGAAAACCTGGCTGTTCAATAAATAAGATCAAGGTATAGAACAGAGGTCTGAGCATGGCAGCTTACTCAACATCAAGCTGGCAAATTTATCAGCGCCAAGACACCCTAGGGTATATGCTGCGCTTTATAAATACTAATAAATAAATAAATAAATAAATGCATATTTACCACTGTTTTTCATAGGTCATATTGAGAAAACACAGATGTACTGGGAAGATTGAACAGAAATCAACAAAACACATTTTTTTAAAATAAATATCTTTACTGTTTTTTATCTATATTAAAGAACTACTACAACTGCTAAAAAAACACCCGTAACCCACCACAAACATAAAGAGTGAAGAAAGATATATCCGTCAAAAGGATTTAGGCACTTTCATATATGACTCATCCCTTCTTTTAAGCAGTTTCTCCAGTTCATATACTTTCAAACGTAATAATGGATGAAATCTAATCCAATGGAGTATGAATGTTCCTTCATTTAATGTTGTTTTTAAATGATTGTTACCGCATCAAATTCTGAAACTCCAGCTGCTTTGTTCAAGGGATCGTTTTGCCATTTTCTTTTATTCCCCTTAGCAGCCACCAATTTTCTAATCCACAGTGAATGCCTCGGGATTTGCTAGGCTGAGGCTTACAACTGTCTCTATAATCCTACAGTGCCACATACAGCATTTTTTGGAAATTCTAGAGTGTCCATGCTTCCAACTCTCCAGGATATTGCTTATTTATATGATTCTAATTGTGAAGACAAAATTGTGTCATTCACATGTTCTAAAGTTTTAAAAAACATTACTTACTGCTTTAATGTTTACTATATGACTTTACATTGTATTTCAAGAAATAGCTTACCATTGTTATTTTAGTAAATGTTGTTAACTATTGCAACTTGCTGTGCCAGGCTGTTATTTTTCTCCTTTTTTACCATGCTAGGGGAAATTTGGTCAGAGCCAACTTCGTTTTTAGGGCTCGGCTCTAGACAGCATGCATGTGCTGTCTCGCACAAGACATACTGTATCTGCTTTGTGTTCTTCAGCCCGCCCACAAGCCCATTTGCTACCACCATCATCATTCATTAAATCTTTCTCTCCATTCGTTTATGACATGAATGCGTCATACCTCTTCCTATGTTGAACTGTTCCCGAGAGCAACGGCCAATTACTAATCTCTGTACACAGTGGCCATCATAGGTAAGAATTTCAGGACTACTTTTTCATTTGTAAACACTGCTTTACGCGGGCACTGTTATTCAAGTTTGCTCCAAATTATTCTCAAACACACCTGTAAATTGTCTACTTACGGTCGGCGCCGCAATCACATTAACAGTTATTCTTATAGTAGCAATGCATTTTAATTTTGTATTCTTTTACAGGAAATGTTTTGTGATATTCTATGATAAGGTGTGTTTTGGGCTCCTTTAGCTAGAATATATACTTGTTTTGGGCATTTGTACAAGCGGTGTGGTGCTTGTATTTTAAGTTTGATCTCTGTTGGCGATAAAGGCACTTCTTGACAAAGCTGTTAGACTTCCTATGGTAATGCCAGCAGGTCAGTTGTACCTTTTTTTGTCCATTTTTTTAGCAGCGCTGCTCAATGAGGCACCTGTGTCTGGGACAAGCAGTTCTCCACAGAGCCAAGGTATGTTTAATGAGACCATCCTGGTTCTTCTCATAAGCCAAGAGTACCTGCACTGCTTGGTTTACAGTTTGGGCCCTGCCTTAGACACCCCCAGAATTGTGTCATATGTACACATACTGCCCCTGCGTTTCATGACTTCCAACAACCACTCAACGTGGCATTTGCTTCTGATGTCCCCATGGGTGATGACAATAGCGCACTGTATTTCGTGGTAACATGTTGGCTATTTTTAACTTCTGTGCTTGGGTGTTAGGAAAGGAGTTCGGTTGGTGTGATTTAACGCTTAAAACTATTTCATTTATTTTTGGCTCTACCCATTTTTGTGCTGCATGTTAAACAGGCACTCCCATTGCTGAGACTGATTGGCCATGCCAATGTTGTTATGGTTTGGCTTGACAGCGCAGCGGTTGCCAGACAATTATGTGAGAACACCAGGAGAGGGGCATTGGCTCAGCTCACAAGTTGGGGGACAAGAGTACATGTTTTGATTGGGCAAAGGTTGAGTGATTCCACAAAAGAAGCGCAGGCTCTCCACACAGCTGTGATCATTTGCTTACTTATCCAGCGGCCTGAGACTGAACTTTCAAGGGCACGCATGACATTCTAAAGCTACACAATTGTCTCAGATAATTAGATAATTTATGGTACTTTCTCAGCAGAAGCAAGATGGAAGGAGGTCAGTCATTAACCTACATGGATTTTTATGTCTGGCTTGACAGTGCAACTGTCACCTGGACATTTAACATACACTGTAAGAAACTGGGTGGTTGGTAGACCTGAGTTTGTGCCCTGTTCAAGCAGTAACCACAATCGTTGTCAGGATGAGGCATAAGCCAACCCTAAATTAACATATGCTCAGCCCACTGGTTGCTTAGCACAAGGGAGTCAAGCTTTCCTTAGCGGTAATGTGTAAAGTATTTGTGAAATACTTTAAACAGTAATAAGGTGCCAAACTCCACAGGATCTCACACCATGTTAGAAGAATAGAGTTGTTTGTAATAAATACAACACGACCAAAACAACAAAAATCCAATCAGTAGAACCGGAGATATGCAGGTTTAAAGATTTCAATACAAATAATGCCGAAATGCACAAAGCACCAACTGTGAATAGATGGTCTCAGAACAAAGTCGCAAGTTCAGGCCAACCACGATGGAGCATGACCTGGCTACCATGACCCATGTATGTCTGCTGAACAGATACCTTAAATCCTAGCTTGCAGAGCATTGCTATAATCCTTCCTGAAGCAATGCGTCAGTCCTGAGATGCGGCGAGGTTGCGATGTAATGTTCTGCGTCATCGTCGAGGATTCCATAAATGATGGCTTGTGATGCAAAGTTGGGGTAATGCCTCAATTTTGAGAGGCTATAATGCAGAGTCTGTTGTCATGGCTGCTGTCGAAGAAGGATGTGAAAGCATGCGTCGAGGATGAGTTACACAGCTGTGGTTCTGATAGGGCAATGAGTTGCGATGCAGGTCTTTGCGGCAGTACTGATCCACTCAGCAGCGACGATGCCTTGGTTACGCAGCAGAGAAGATATGTATGTCAGTTCTGCTGGATCCAAAGAGGTTGACAGAGCACCTTAGGCCCAGGGTAGAGGCACTGATGGCAGAGCCCTTTGTGTGGAGAGAGGACACAGCCCGTTCAATTATAAATTGGCCAATGCCAGTCCAGTCCTTCTCACCCAGGCGAGAGTGCAGCAGGTAGCAGGTCAGCTCAGCAGTGCAGAAGTCCTTCAGAACAGCAATCAGCAGAGTGGCAGTACTTTCAACAGCACAGAAGTCCTTCTTCTTGGAAGAATATCCATAGGTCCAGAAGTGTATTGAAAGGTTGGTGTCTGTGGCTCAGTATTTATACCCAGTTTGGCCTTTGAATTGGGGAAAAGCTTCTAAGGACATGCCTTTAAAGTACACAGGTGCTCCGCGTCATTGCCCTGGCTCCAGACTAACTACAGAGGGTATGCAGCACCTATTCAAGTGTAAGTTGGGCAGTGCACAGCTCCTCCCTTCCATTCTGTCAGTGATGGTTCACCCAGGCACACCTATGTTTCCTACTGGTTGTGGCGGTCTAGGAGGAATACACAATGCCTAACTGTCAAGTACACACAGTCATGTGACCCAGAGACAGGGTCTGGCTAAGGCAGGCAAATCCCAGTTTTCTAAAAGAGGCATTTTCAAAATTGGAAGTTACAATCTGACTTCTCCATAAGTTAGGAGTTTTCATTACAATTCCAAAGACACCAAACATGAATGACTCACCTGTTCCAATTTGGAAGGTACAACTTATTACATGTAATAAGGTAACTCCAATGTTATGCTATGGGAGAGGTAGGCCTTGTAGCAGTCAAAAAGGACTTTTGTTACCACCAGGACATGTAAAACTAAAAGGTAAATGCCCTACTTTTTAAGTATATTGTACTCTGCTGTGCAGGGTCTAACCTGGGGATGACTTACAGGTATTAAAAAGGAATATTTGGGCCTGGCAAAAGGTTTATTTTGCAAGGTCCCCATGGCAGTTTAAAACAGTATACACAGGCTGTAATGGCAGGCCTTAGACATGTTTAAAGTGCTACATAAGCGAGTGGCACAATCAGTGCTGCATGCTCACTAGTAGAATTAAATTTCCTGTGCAAAAGTAGTGCCACCTTACTAGGAACTTACAAGTAAATCAAATATGCCAATTAGGTATAAGCCAATGCTACAATGTTTTAAGGAGAATGCACAAACACTTTACTACTTGTTAGCAATGTAAAGTACACAGAGTCATAAAGCCAACAAAAATGGAGCCATCAAACAGGAGGGTTAAAAGGAAAAAGTTAGTATTTAACCCATTCCAATTATGCCAGGTCTAACATGCACCAATATTATTCGGCAGATCTGTGCTTCTACACAAATGCATTTCAGTCCCCCTCTATCAACTTGTAATACTTAACATTACTATTCAACATTATTTTGGCATAGCCAATGCTTTTTAAATTATATATAGGTGAACCCAACCTCCCATAGAAACAAATGGTGCGATCAACTGAATAATAGATAATTGGAATAGGTGGGGAACAGATGTCACCGTTAAGGAAACAACATGTACTGTTGCACAATTTAGGAAAAAAAGACAGTTTTATGAAACATTATCAGAAAATGTTGAAAATAACTTTAAAGCACCTTACCTTATCTGCGGCGTCTGCGGCATCACCGGCTGGCCTCCTCACCTCTTCATTGTGTTTGCGGTAAAAACTGCATATGCACAGGCACCCGCACATGCGCATTTCTCGTAAGAAATGCACATGCGCGGGTGCCCATACAAGCAGTTTTCACTGCAAACGAGATAAAGAGAGGAGGAGGACAGCCGGGGAATGCTTCAGATGCCGCAGATAAGGGAAGGTGCATCAAAGTTATTTTTTAAAACTTTAGCAATTGTTACTAATAGGGTGGGTGGGAGGCAGGGGCAGACCAACTCCGCTCCGCCGCGGAGTGTGTGGGGTTTTGCCTACTCCGCGTTCTCCGCGGAACGCGGCGTAGGCAAAACTCTGCAAACTCCGCGGACGGAGCGGAGCTCTCCGCCCACGGTTACTTTTATCACAAGAAATACGGCAGTTACAGGCAGAAAGTACGATTTGTGTTTTTGCCTGAACACAAACATTCAATTTGTCATACTTGGATGGTTCCAGACAACATGTGTGAGTGCGGAAGGGGGGGAAAAGAAAGGAAGGGGAAGGTCATGCTTAATGAAGAGGTAGCCTCACACGCAATATTGTGTCATGCTTCATCATCAGCAATCTTTCCCCACCCTGAAAGGATACTAACTCTGGGGCAAACTCAACCTCCTGTTGGACTCAGCACAAGAGGGATTTCTTAGATAAAGATGAAGGGGTCCAGGTCAGTGAATTAAAAATACCTTAACACATCCCAGCTATTTTCCTTTATTAGTGAGTACATTAAGTAAGGTTTAAAAGGATCTGAGGCGGTAATGTGAGAACAATGACTCACTCTACCATAAAAATAAGGCCAACATGTTTCTGCCTCTCCTCAAAGCCCATATAGGTCTGGGGCATTCTGCAGGGCCAGGGATCCCTAACTCACTCTAGGGGGCCTATTCATCTACTGTATAATGTGAGAAAGAAAACCGTGAAAAAGATATAAAAATACTAAATGTGCTCAGGCGAGTCCTATCTGGATAAAGCACATGAAGAAAAACTTTAAATCATAGGGGAGACAGGCTCCTTAGACAGAGAGGGGGGTGGTGTCCTTTTTAGTCACACATTCTTCAAAAGGCTCATAATGCTGAACAACCAACGTGGTGCCCACTCGCTGGTGCGTAGACTAAAACTGAGTCAAAAGTCTAACTTTACTAATCGTAAATGCCCTTTGTGAATACAAAAAGAATTTTCAATGCACTAATTGAAACTATAGTAATCTTGCAAAGAAAAAGTGCACCATGGCTATTAAGCAGATAAAACAACGCAAAGTAACCAGCATTATGAAGATAGTGAAAAGAAAGAACATTCCAACCTTGGCAGTATTAAAGCTATGTCTGTTTTCCTACCTATCACTATCCCTACTCTAAGACCCTAAGGGGTGTACTCTATAGACCGAGCCCCCATACCTGTCCGGGCGATAGGCCTAGAGTGGATTGACAATCCCTCTCTGCAGAATGGAAGCTCAGTGTTTGCAGGGCTGCATGCAGAATATAGCAATTTGCCCCAAGACAGTGAAGGCCGGAATGCTCTTCTCTGACCTCCAATATGACAGGGAACAGTTTATATATTAAAACCACTGTGTTAGAGATAAAATTCTGATGTAATGATGTGTCTAGATGTTAGAAGCTTCTGCCAAGTGGACAACATAAGCACCATGATGACTTCTTCTGTACTCTAGCCTTGTACTGAGTGTACTGATTAAATGAGGAGAAAGACTTCCTAAAGACAACCAGCATGTACAGCGTATTCTCAGAATTTTATCGTGCAAGCAAAATGTGTAAAATATATCCTTGCTAAAACAATGTCAGCCTAAAATGTAAAGCTAAGTGGAGAACAAAGTGCATCCAGGATGCAGTATAGCAATCTTTATTGTTCAGTTAATATAAACTTACAATCATTAGAAGATCACTATAAAAAAAAAATCACAAGTAAAATCCAAATTTAGTTTTTTACATATCTCAATGCAACTACATTCATTAAAATACTCAATAACATTGTAAAACTGGTTTACATCGTTAACACAATTACTAAAAGATCAAGATTAGATAATTTGAATTGGTGTCAGGATCAGCACTCTCAAGTTGCTGACAAAAAGTGTGGTATAAAGATAAAAACATTGCTAATTAGAAGAACACAGAGTAAAAGTGCTTAGGGGCACATGCATCAATGGAAATTGCATTCGCAAATGGTGCGAATCGCAAAATTCGACCGTTTGCGAATGCAATTCCCATTTTTGGGATGCATTAACATTTTTGTAATTTTCGCAATTTAAGAAATGGCAAAATTGTGATTTCTTAAATTGCGATTGCATTTAAGGAATCTCAAATTGAGATTCCTTAAATGCAATGCATCAAACTTTAAAAATGTGCGAATTCGCAAATAAGGGGAGCAAATTACCATGAAGTTGACCTAAATGGTAATTTGCGGAAACTTTGAAAAATGCACTAAAGTGCTTTTTTCAAAGTTCCATTTTACACACACACATGCCCTTAGGGCATGTGAGTGTGCAAAATGTCCTTCTAAGCAGATTTCAGGGGTGCAACAGGGTGTCCTTTGGACACCCCTGGACCCTTGAAATTGCATTCTTAATTTGCGAATTTCTAATGGTGAATTGCAAATTAAGAATGTCTTTCCATTCATTCCTGTGGGCCTCTAGGCCCATAAGAATGGATGGGGAGTTATTCCTTAATTGCGATTCTCAATTAGAGAATCGCAATTAAGGAATTTTAAGAAATCGCAAATTTTTTAGCAATTTCTTGATGCATTGCAGTTTGCAATTCCTTAATTGCGATTACTTATTTTTCGCAATTAAGGAATCGCAAAATGCAATATTGATGCATGTGCCCCCAAGTGCATTATATTAATTGCAATTACTCACACAGTGATTACTAGTCAAGAGGAAGGGGGAAGGAAGAAAAACCAGGGGCTTAAGCTTAATATTGTTAAAAGTGCAAAAGTGCTTAGGGGCACATGCATCAATATTGCTTTTTGCGATTCCTTAATTGCGAAAAATAAGGAATCGCAATTAAGGTATTGCAAAATGCAATGCATCAAGAAATCGCTAAAAAAATGACGATTTCTTAATATTCCTTAATTGCGACTCGCAAATTGCGAGTCGCAATTAAGGAATACCTCCCCATTCATTTCTATTGGCCCAGAGGCCCATAGGAATGAATGGGAAGACATTCTCAATTTGCGATTCGCAATTAGCGAATCGCAAATTGAGAATGCGATTTCAAGGGTGCAGGGGTGTCCAAAGGACACCCTGTTGCACCCCTGAAATCAATATGGGCACATATGTTGTGCACACACATGCCATAAGGGCATGTGTGTGCACAACATGAAACTTTGAAAAATGCACAAAAGTGCATTTTTCAAAGTTTTCGCAAATTACCATGAGGTTCAACCTTCATGCAACCTTTCATGCATTGCATTTAAGGAATCGCAAAATGTGATTCCTTAAATGCAATCGCTATTTGAGAATTCGCAAATATTTACGAATTCTTAAATTACGAGGGCCTTCACCCTTCATGCATTCCAAAAGCAGATTGTGCGATCGCAAACGGACGATTTTTGCGATTCACACCGTTTGCGATCACAAAATCCTTTGATGCATATGCCTGTTAGTGCTTTAATTAAATTTTATTTCCTTACACAAGGAATACAAGACCAAGAGAACATAATAGCTTTAGTGGTTACACAAGGAATACAAGACCAAGAGAACATAATAGCTTTAGTGGTATAAATATTCTGGCATAAAGTGCTTTAGAGCGCTGGCTTAATATACTTTCCTATTAACTTCAATGCATTTCATAATACAATATACTTGTGGGTTGCCAGGGACGTTCATGCACATACTGTGGGAGTGTGCAGGGGTCCGTGATTTCTGGACCAAGGTACATTCGAAGATGAGTGATGTGTGGGGAGTGAGAGTTGAGTCGGAGGCGAGGAGATGTTTGCTGAATGTGTGGGAGCCCACGGACCTGCCAACTCATGGCAGGGTCTGGGTGGCCCTGGCCTGTATGATTACTAAACGAAATATAGCACAGATTTGGGGTGCCTCACGGGCGCCTAGAGTGGGAAAATGGATGGAAGACCTTGACTGGTGCATGTTTTGTGAGAAATCAGTGTATGTGTCCAGGGGGCGGCCCCGCAAATGGGTTAAAATCTGGGGAAATTGGAATGCCTACCGTGGGGATATCTGTGAACCTACGGAATTGGAACCTACCGACATTGACCATGGAGACACCTAGGCCCGACTACCTCTCCTTGACTCTTTTGCTATACCTAATGGGAAGTATGCATCCATATGTATGTAATAATGATCACCCGACACACCCTGGTCGATGTTTATGTTTGTAATGTTTGACTTTTCTTTTCAATAAAAAGATTTAAAAAAAAAATAATAATACAATATACTCTTGAAAAAAGTGATTTAGTGCACTGGCTTAATATCATTTGCTCCTAATGTAAATACTAAGTCAGGAATAGTAAACATAACCACAATCATCAAGCATTCATTTATAGTTCTATCTGATACAATTTAGAGTTAGCTATACAAATACATCTAAGAAATTGTCCACAGATCATTGCCTCCCCTCCTTGCAGACAGGCGTATATCACTTGCCAACAAGTATGTATGCTATTCTTATTGAAGAACTTCTCAGCAGACCTTTTCATTCCATCTCTAGAGCAGGATAAATACAAACAATATGAGAAAGTCCTCCTTTATCTGATTGCAAAGCCAGCAAGTGATCTCAGAGGAGGATCCCCTCGAGGTGGGAGAATTATAACTGGTTTGGAAATCTCCCAATCGCAGGTTCAGCAGTTTGAGCTAAGGTTTTAGCCCAAACACATCCCCTAAATATGGTTGAGGTTTTAGGAGACCATATCAGTCTATTACCATCCAAGCATGGGATATTTTAGATCGTAAAGCTTTATCTTCTAGAGATGAGATTGTTTTCCCATTTGAGTTTATAACTGTATTAAAGGCTTGTTATGAACGGGTTAACCTCCCAAGATCCTCTATCTTAAAGGTGGTTAATGCCAGTTTTAAATAACCATGAGCATTGGTGTTTCTTGGGTCCCTTAGAGCCTTCTGCACCATACTACTGAAGGTAGGTCTAAATTCATTTTTTAACTTATAGCAAAATGTCAAGTATTAACTCAGACTACTTACAACCTGACGTATTTGACCTAGAGAGGCATGATGGTGAAGATTAAACATGCTGCAATATATCAGGTATAGCTTTATCAATTAATTTCTCAACACTTCTTCTTAGCGCCGCTATTCTATACATAAGAGAGGGTGCATGTTTAGCTGCCATAATTTGTGAAAGTGGCTGTTGAGCTATTCCTTTTATAGCGTTCATTTGGAAGCAGAAGGTGTAGGGTAAAGTATTATTTCTCTTTAGTATTGCACTGCACTGCTTGACGAAAGTATACCTTAAATCCAAAATTTCACCTGGGTATATGTATTCTGACACAGACTCCAAGGCTTAGATGGATGTATTCTCGAGTTTACTAACATTGTTTTTGTTTTTGAGAGATTGACTAGTAACCCATGGTTTACTCCATAATGGGCAATAGCAGTAATTAGACGTTGTATGCCGATTTTGGTGTAACTAATCAAAACGACATTGTATGTGTACAGCATGTGTGAAGCACAAATCCAGACATCGTAGGAGAATGAGAATTGATTCTGTTGAGCACCGTTGTCAGCTCCACCAGATACAAGTTGAAAAGAAACAGAGCCGAAAACTAACCTTGTTTAAGGCTATTACTTGTGGGAATTTACTTTGAGATCAATGAAGCTTTGCCCAGTTGAATAGCTCTTAGTAAAGGAGGATGAATTCCCCAGCTTTGCAGTTGGGACCATAAGATGTTACATTGTACTGAATCAAAGGCAGAGGGAATGTCCACATAGCACGGATGTAGATTGGAGAAACAGCACCTACCTTGGTCAATTAGCAGGGCAAGCACAAAGATGTTTGTGGTTGTGGCATTTTCTTAATGGACCCAGTCTCATTTGCGGGTGCCAATAATCCTGCTTCAGCTCAAGCTATCAAATAAGTAGGCAGGTGCATGGCAAAATATTTTGCCTCCCCATGCATGAAAGCAATACACAGATAGTTGGAGGCTAACATAGTCTTTCCTGCTTTTTGAATTGGGGCCAAAATTGATCCCCACCAGCTGTCTTGGATTACCTGGTTAGTAAGTATGTGATTGTATAAAGAGGACAGGTGTTTGACCCAATACTGTGGGTTTTGATTGAAGTTTGCTTGCATTAAGCCATTACAGCCAGGGGCCCCATTGGGGTGATTGGAAGCAGTCATTTTCTCCACAGCGCCTGTTCAGAGAGAACTAATAAAACTTACCCCTAGTGATCTGAAGGACCTTCTTCATGACACAACCTCTGACACCCATACATTTCTGGAGATAGACAGACCAGGTATCGTCCATAATATTTGAAGTTGAGTGAGGCTTCCGTGGACCTATGGCACTATTCACCAATCAGACTGATTTGCATATGGCCATGTCTGAACTGGGGTGGCAGAGTGGGCTAAAGAACGGTGATGGATTAAACCCAGATCAGTGCTTGTATTGTCAACGCTCCGTCCATCACCACCTTTGGTTTTGCACTATTCACCATCGCCAGAACTCTCTGGAGTCATTTTTTATTGAGGCTGAAAGAATTTTACACCAGTACAAGTCTTCCTCTGACTTTGCTGCATGCGGTTTTTGTGTTTACAGGATTTAAGCTCAGTAGGGTTGCACTCCATAAGAAAAAATTATTTTTAACTGCTATGACACAGTGGGTTCAGGAGGGAAATCAACACACTGGCAAGAAGAACCAACGTTATGGCTCATGGCAGCAGTGTGTTGCTGTAGAATCCTTCTCCTATTCTACCGGGCAGGTCAATGTGTTTGTGCCATTTATAGGGACTCCTCTGATGCAATTCCCTATGATGGGAGAAGTTTACTTCTTCTCACAATAGACCATGGTCCAGCCTCATTTCACCCAGCCACCATATCTTCTCCCTGCTGTAGCACCAGGGCTTCAGGTCATCACCACCGTATTTTCCTATTATCTAGGATTATTGGATTTGTTTAATGCATACTTGTTTATTTAGTTTTGTACATTGTTATGAGGTTTAAATCATAGAAATTGCTTTAGTGTGGGTTGCCGGTGTCCAGTAGTCATTCATTGGGGGTCCCCAGAAGTCAAAAGTTAAGAACCACTGGTCTAGCCTGTTTAGGCTATGGTAGAATAGAGGGGCATATTAGCAAGAAGCTCTTTAAAATTATCGCAGTTTTAGCGGCAGGAAACTGCCGCTAAAGCGGCAATAATGGGCTTTCTAATATGCGTTATAGCATTCCAATAGAAGCCCAGGTTAGATGTGCAGGACATCTAACCTGGGCTTCTATTGGAATTCTATAACACATATTAGCAAGCCCATTATCGCCATTTTAGTGGCAGTTTCCTGCCGCTAAAATGGCGATAATTTTACCAAGCTTCTTGCTAATAAGCCCCAAAGTCTTTATTTAATTGTTAACATTATGCTGATAGTTATGCAGTTCGATGCAGTAACCTAACATATGTTTTAATTACCCTTCTGAACTTTCACATGTTGGGCATGGATAATCTGATTTAATTTTAATTTGAAACATTTTAGCAGAAGTATGATACATTCAAAAATTTGTATAATATTGATTTTGGTGTTTAAATGAATTCAGATCTTCCTCATACAATAAAATAACAATGTATTCCTATAGCTCCTGGTTTATGTTTTGCTCTAAAATGTCATTATTTTTTCAAACATTAATTTTCGAACGTTAAAAATGCGTAATGATAAGATACCTACGTTGTAGTAACTCCCTGTTATTGAATTGAGTATTAAATATTATTAGATCTACCCATGATTGCCAAACTTTCAGAGGCAAAACAAGACTTTCCCTGTTGACCTTGAGTAATAGAGATTTGTCTAATAGGCCCTTACTCCTAAGTAAGAAATTGAGTATCTGGGTACAATTGTCAGATTTCATATATTCTGGATTGCTGCTCTTCTGCCCTTTCAGTCGCTAGGTGAAGCCTTCAAAAATAAGGTTATTGCCCAAAAGTGGAATACATTTTGTTAAGTACCAGGATTAGGTACACACATTAAAAACTGGAAACATGCTCTTTGATAGACTTTTGTTTTTAAATGAGGGTGTTGAAACATATATTACTGCATTATGCTCCTATTGGTATCTTCTGTGTAATATCTAAAATTGATTGGTGCTCTTCCATTCCGCAGATAATTTGAGTGACTGTTCACATAGTTGGTCCCTTATTATATCTTTTGACGCTTCAGAGAAGCCAGATAATTTTAGGTCAGGCCTTGCAGACATAGCAACAAAGTAAAGGAGAGAGTTTGCATTTTAGCAAATAACATTTGTCTCAAAAAGGTGTAATTCTTCACATATTGTACAGTATTGTGAGCTGTCACCCTCACAGATTGAGTAGGTGAAGGCAGAGCTATATTCCCACTTCCCAAACTCTGGTTAATGAATCCGACATACAATGATAACAAAGATGGCATGGCACCCAATGTGGTCTTTATAAAATCTCATTACTTGATGGTTCTTGGTAAACTGACTGAGTACAGGACGCCAATCATTCAAATATCCTGGTAAACAGAAGCAAACTTTCTCATCAGAAGATGAAGTGGGTTGATTTTGAAAACTTTTAACTCTTTCAATCACAGGTCATCACCTCCTGTTGAATGTCGTTTGTGAACACCAAAGTTCCCACAACAATACAAAGTAGGACTCTATTTCCTTTGAAGCTTGTATCTTCCACAGAAAAGCATGTGGCAGGGAGATAATTATCGTGGAATGGGATGAAGGTGAAGGAAGCCAGATTTTACTAAATGATCTTTCGAGAAGCCAATGATCTTTAAAAGTTCACTTCTGTAAGAAATTGGTTTATTAGTTGAAAGGGGAGAAGAACTAATCTTATAATAAAACATTATCCTTGTCAGGGTGAACCACAAAAAGTCATTAATTTAACCTGTGCTCAACCCTCTGCTAGCATGGTAGACAAGTCAGGTTTAACTTAGAGGAAATGTGCAAAGTAATAATACAGCACACAAACAGTAATAAAGCTAAAATCACAACACAAGAAAAACTACGAAGCAATTTAGAAAAATAGAGTGCATTGTAATACATACAATGACACCATTGAATTAAATCCAATCAGTGTAACCAAAGTTATTAAGTTTATAGTAAAACAAAATAGTGCCTTAAAGTACAGATATGTTCTTGCGCAAGACCAGCTCAAAATTAAAAGTTGAGGCCAGACAAGGCTGAGGCTGCAGAGGACTCCACAAGGCCAGATACCTTAATCGAGAGGTACAGCTTAAAATGATTTGATTCGGCAGAGGAGAACATATCAGAGAATTTAGCTAATTCAAGTCCACATCAATGCGCCTTTCGGCAGATTGGCTTGCAGGTTGTATCGTACAGCGTCCACTCTTACAGTGGGAACTGTATGTTTGTTGGAAAACATAAAGTTTGCTATGGTGCCAGACTATAATCCCGTTAGTTCACAGTGCCTCTATAAGTACCCTTAAACCTAAGAGGTAACAAATGAATGTACAAACCTCAGAACATGACAACCGTGACTCCCCAAGTAGTGCTAACAGATCTAGAACATTTTAGCTCAGTCACTCATGCATTCCCATAGAGATACACAAGAAATTCATAACGGGGCGTTTCAATATTTATTGAACCATTGTGATTCATGAGTAGAATGTATGCACTGCAATGATTAATATACAGAAGATGATTGAAGGGATTAGCTGTATGAGGACAGTGAAAAGGATAAACAATTCCATCATTGTGCTAAAGCAGTATATGTATGGTGGCATATAAGTACAATGTATAGTGTACTCCTACTAGGCGCTCCCTAGCCTAATTACTTAGGTTGGGTGATCTGCCAAAACCCACTACTGACGATCTAACTACTCACAAGTTGGACATTCCTCCTTTCAGTGGGAATACAGGAATCAGCTGGGCCCATACTTGGCAAACAGCAACCTCAGAGTGAAAGCAGAGTGCTCCTCTGATCTGGACACCGATATGCATGCGTATATACAATTACTGCATCTATGCTTCTGTGCCAAGGCCGAGGCCAGGCTGTAATTGTTTATTCTCTTCTGATAGCTGTGTTGCCTTACGGACAAACAACAAACAGCAATATTTGCACAATATATATATATATATATATATATATATATATATATATATATATATATATATATATATATATATATATACTTAATATACAGTTAATTAAAACCGTAACATACTAACTTCATAGTAATACTTAATAACATTTCAAAGATTAAAAATTGTATACATATTTATAAAATCTGTCAATACGAAAAAATGTCAATTCCAAAAGCAGCATTTCAAGTTGATGGCAATATATCCCAAATAGCCAATTGGTCCAAAAGGGGGAGTATATAATATGAGAGACAATAACAAAATGTCATAATGCTTGTTACTGAGAGTTAACTTTCATTAACATTCATTTGTGCTTGTCTTCTCCTAGTGCTGGGCATTGTGCACTGCAGTTAAAATAATGTTAACAAACTTCCCAGCCCTTGCTAGAACTTGCGCTGCATTATTACTGAAGCACAAATCAGATGCTTCCCTGCAATGTCTCAGTAGTTTTTCCCGATAGACTGGGACCAGTAGACATCGACGTACGTTGGCAAGATGAGGGCAACAACATAGCAGATGTAACCAGGACTCATGTGAATAATTGCAGAGCCTACAAGTTAACTGACCATAAAATGGCAGTGTTTCTTCCTGGGCCTAACCCATCCACATGACACCCACTCCTTGGATGTAAGTTAGCTAATGCTATCCAAAACTAAAAAGCAATTCCAAGTAATGCCACCTGATGAATATGTATCCATGTAAAATATGCCAAAATTGTTTTTATTTTTCTTAAAAGGCAATCGTACTTTTTGATGCCAACGCATTGAAAAGCCACAATTAAAAATATAAAAGCAAAGAAAATCAAGCTTAAAAAGAAATGCAATTTAAAATTAATTTGGAATGTAAGAACAGGCTGAATTTAAATGTCCCACCTATCTAAACTTCCAAATTGTTTATGTGTTCCGAGAGGTAGACAAAACACTTATGTTCCCAACAAATGCAGACGATGATCCTCAAGGCACACCTTGGAGCAGGTTTATGGAGCAAACATGTTCCCATCAAATCCCTACAGCAGTCACTGAAGGAGTGACCACAGCCAGTAGGAAATCAGCAGAACCAGAGCAAAGATCAAATTGACCAGGAGCAGAAGCGTTCCAGGAAGGCTCATAGAATGCGTTCAGAAGCAACAGCAGATGCAAGGGTCAAGGTTACAAATGGGCCATTAAGGTGTCTACCAGTACTTCTATGTCCAGAAGCTGAACGGATTGCGTTCCTAGGGCACACTCTAAAGTGCACAGCAGACAGCGGAATCTAGGCCGCACACAGTAAACCTTCCCATACGGACTATCAAGAACCAATGCTCATTTAGTTCCTGTAGCAAAGGTGTGCCGAGCATGTGTTCGCAGGACAGGAGCACACGCGGTAGAGCCAGTTCCATTTGATCTTGAAATGGGACATCCATTGCGGAGCACAAAAAATAAACACACGCTTCCGACAATCAGGAGCAGGACCAGCATAAGACCTCCAAAAATGCTTTTGTAATGTGGAATATATGAATGATGGATTGACTCTGAAGACTGTCTGTAAGGTGTTAATCAAACCAGACCCTAAGCTTTTGCAAAAGTGCCCTATCAGTATCAGACATTTTAAAAATTGATGCACCAGTTCTCCAAAATGCATTGGGAAATTAGGACTGAGTAGTGACTGTATCTCTGAAGACGACTTTGCAATTTAAAGATCATAGGGCCACATCTTTTTGAAACAGTAAGGCTTTCAGTCTGCTCAAGGCATCAAAGAGCATGTTCAAATGTTTTATCGAATGCCAAAGAATCGCCTCCCGACCTGTTGGGGCAGGTGGAAATAGTACATGTGTACAACAAGTCACAATGGCAGAAATTGTGACAGGATAGGCTATCCCCGGACTCATGTCGCAGCAACCTTGATTGTTCACATCAAATATCTTCCATTAGAGAGCAATCTGAAAGCCAGGTGGATCTCAGCCACTGGGGAACCCTTCAAGTAGCAAGATAAGTTTGCCCTGGATGCATTACAATCCCTGTGAAGCGAAACTTCCTTGAACACTAGAGAATGGCTTAAAGCACTCTTGCAGCCAGTCCCGCTAAGAAAACCTTCAGTCTCCCTATTACGACAATGGAATTAAAAAAGTAAAACCCAAGACTCATGTACATACCCTTCCTCCAATCCTTCATATCTGCCCACTTGTTGGTGCTGTAGACAGTATTGGAAGTGAAAAGTCAAAATCCGCAAATGAATGAACCTGTGGATTATTCAAACCCTGGGAGGCATGTAAGCAACAATGAAAGGTAATTACTCTATCTTCTCTATGTGTAACATAGTGTGGGTTGCATCTTTGCCTGCCATGAATGTTTGCTGCTTTATAAGTTGGAATTGTGAAAACAGGCTTGTGGCATTAATATGTCACCATGGTACGCGACCAGAATGAAGGGTCTGAAGTGAACAACTCAAAAGTATGATTGGCCTAAGTTGTGACTGCTCATGTTGCATTGCGGTCATATCATGTTGTATTATGTCTATTGTAGATGACACTATTTTACCAAGAGAGCATATCCTGGAAAATACGGTGGTCATACTATTATCAACCACTGCCAGAGCTTTTTCTATATTAGTACTTTCATTCTTGCACAGTCTTTCAGCAGCTTCCTGCTGAGAAACGTTCCACATCTCATTGTATATTGCATACAAGAAAAGTTTTTGTCCTGGTTTTTCAAGGCCTAATACTAACTCCTGTAGTTCCATGTTTCACCAGTAAAAGTGAAGAGATTTTTAGCCAATCAAGGTACAACTTAAGAACACTTTAAGTTCTTACCACCCCTGAGTGTACTGTCTGCAGGTAATGCAGGTTGGGTCTGCTGATCTTGAAACCCTTGGTGTTACCCAGAAATCATACTTGACACCCATTAGTATCGAATGGCCACACTAACTATCCCTTTTCATTGGTGTCTAATGTATTGTACATGTTATTGCGTAGCATGATGTCTAGAGTTTTCTCTGTGTATTTTGTAAACTGTTGCCAGTTTCCAAATTGTGCAATTGTGGGAATATTTGGTGTGTTCAAATCCATGATTTTAGATAGCCCAAAGCATGACGTTTGTTGCGCAGTTTTGTTCAGGGTAATCATATGTTGTGGTATAAGGCGTGCTCTAAACACAGCCTCGTTCCCCTGATCATAACAGTCATTTGTTCCCCAAATTGATTTAACACAGTGTCACTGGGGAAAGATCTCTTTGCACTTTGTGTGATGAAGAATTTGTTGTTAGAACCAAGTTCACTGGTTGTGCAGCTGAGTGCTCCTGAGAGATAGTGTCCGTTCAGAAGCAAGGAAAAGACTTTCACAAAGCCAAAGCAAAGGACCAGGAAAAGCAACGCAATTGTAATCCAAAGGTGTAACTACTGAGAAACGAAGCAAGTCTTTTCAATCAAAGATAGAAAACATGCAGTATCATCTGTAAAGGTAGGCGTGGAGGTTCTGATGGATCCGATGAGTCAGAAGAAAAGTCAACGTAGATGAAATAGCTAGAGGCAGTCCAATCTATTTTTGGCAGCTCAGCAGGTTGTGTAGAACTGGGAGGTGACTTGATCTGTGGTACATTGATGAAAACAGCATTTCTGTCAGGGTTTTTAATTGAAATGTGTGTTTTAGTATGTCGATTGTTTTGTAGTTGTCGATGTAGCAGGTAGAAATGCTGCTTTGTTGCTGGTTACTGCTTTCCCCCACTGGGGAGAGGAGGCCTTATCAGCAAAAGCTTCCATTGGAACTCACTGCACAGTAGTGAGAGGAGGCAGGTAACTTCCCGGGAGCCTAGGTGGCCAACTGTTGAGAATCAGCCAAATAGTGTGGTTTGATCAAATCAATAGAGGCAAATCTCAGTTCTGCAGCTGGCAAGAGGCAGATGAAATACAGTTCCAGCACCTTCAATGGCAAGGACAGGTACTAATTATTTTTCCCCTACTCATTTCTCCCTGACCAGATCCCCAACTTTTGGGACTCAACGAGGAACTGCTGGCACTTTCTTCACTTCACCGGTGGTGGTGCATTTTACTTGTATGTTGCTGTGTTCGTTCTGGAAACATTTCAGTTCCTGTAAAATAGCCAAACTTTTATTTATATCAAATGGTTTTTCCGCCGCCACTGTGCTGGGACTGTCATGGTCTGAGACCCACATTTTAACCCCAAATAGGATCTCATAGGGAGTCCGACCACCCAGGGATTTTCTAGGCCGATTATTCAATGCCCTCTGGACCCCATATAGGTGAAGGACCCAACTGCGACGTGAGCATAATACCCTTACTGTTAAAGACTGCTTTAGCTCCTTTTTTATCTCTCCACAACCGAATTTCCCACAGGATGGTACAGGGAGGAATACCGCAGTGTCACACCCAAACTTCCCATGGAATCTTTGTAAGCCTTGAAGGCAAACGCCAGCCCATGGTCAGAATGGAATGTGCCAACTGCATATGTCCTGAGAAAGACATGCAGATTCTTTATTACAGTTTGGGCTTCAACCGATCGCTGTGGCCAGACCCACCGGAATCAAAAAGCAGGAATCAACTGCCACCAAGATGTACTTGTAAGCCCCATTTGATATTAAGAGGCTGAGTGATCCAAAGAAACACAAGCGAGTGGCTTATTAGAAATGAGTAGTGGTGTATATGGTGGGTGTGCTACGGAGGAACCCTTCATCTGCTGACAGATGTTGCATTTAAGGACAAAGTACTTGGTCTGTTTATAGATACTTGGCCAACAGTAGCATTGCTGCAATATTTAAATTGTAGCTGCCACCCCTGCATGTTCAGATGCTAGACCCTTGTGTGTAGCTCGAATTACACCTAACATGCTGTCTGAATTTTGTATTACTGTATCTACATATTAGGAGTACCAGAGTGGAAAGCCTTTCGGCAGGTGGGTGTCATTGCATGCAGGGTTGAAAGCCATCATTATCTCTCTGTTTATTCTTGCACTTGAACGAGTAATTGCAGTGACTGCAGCAGTTTGCACTGTTGGTTTTGCTGCTGCATTAGATATGGAATTTCCTGCAACGTGTACGGTAACACGGTCACTTAAGGTATGCATTATATGAGTCCGTGGCAAGCACTCTTTCAGCTTAGCCATCTGTTCTCAAATCATCTGGTGCTTGATTGTGCACCCTTTTTAATCTCTGAATCCATTCTGGCTCCAGTAGTGTAAATACTCATTATAGGACTGTACACAATAATATCAATCACACACTATCGGTGTGGGGAATCCAGGATCCGTATTCTCTAGTGCCAGTGTTAGAGCCCTAAGTTCAGCCAACTCTGCAGTGCAGTCACCAAGTGACTGCATGTAGGTGTTTTAGGATGGAATTCTCCATCCTGATTGCGCTCCTTTGCAACAGTGCATGCTGCTGAGCATTGGTGCTTTCTCCCTATGGCAGGCTGGGCAGAACCATCAGTATATAATGTAATCATACCGATCTTGAGCTATGACTTTGGTAGGCAGTGGATATTCATGTTCATATTACAGAAAGGCTCATGTTTGTAGTAGAGAGTCAAATCTGTAGTCTACATCTGTTGCGGTAAGTGAGTTAGCCCATTGTATCCATCATGGATCTAATGCTTTTGTGTTAGGAACGCTTGCTCTAGTGACAGCCTCTATGGTCAGCACTGGGATCAAAACAATGATTTGTTTACCCTGAGCTAGTACTCTCTCTCTCACCAAAGAAATCTGTACCACAGTTAGAATTGTTTCTGTTGGAGCAAAACTCAGTTCAGCAGTGGTGTATAAATGTGATATTTATATACAATCAGTACAGTGTCAAACACAACAAGATGATGGACGGAGTGCTGAAACTTTTCAAACACCACCCCCAGTCAAGAGATTTGGATTAAATCCATTGTTCTTCTGCTCATCATGCCATCCCAGTTTGGACCAAGCAATATGCAAATCAGCCTTGACCCTGCTCCTCAAGGGAGCACTCCAGCCCACAATGCCAGGCCAGGTCCTCCAAGGACCAGTACCAAGCATCCTGGGGATAAATTCTATCCATCAATAGTTAGTTTTGCATTTATCGCCCCGAGTACAACGGGTATGCCCAGAAGTGAGTCCCATGCTCACCATTCTACTATATTCAAGCTAGCCTGGTTGATGATGGGTGATACCCTTAAACTGGCACCACAATGCTTGTTTACGGTCCAGGGAGGACCTGGCCTGGCAGTTCAGACTGGATAGTTCCCATGAGGAGCAGGGGCAAGTCTTATTTCCATATGGCCGGCTTCTGAACTGGAATGGCATAGTGGGAAAAAAAACAATGGATTAAGGCCAGAACTCTGTACTGAGGATGAATGTTTGACATTGTTCAGCATTCAGTAGATCAATCATTCTTTTTGCATTGGTTCAGTGTCACCTTCATGGAATGTAACATAGGTATACCCTATTGCCCCCGCAATTACTTGGCTCACCAGGTTGGTTGTGTTTACACATGTAAGTGATTTGAAGCTAGCAGGTCAGCTTGTATTGAATGCAAAAATGTTCTGTGTTCCAGTGTCCAGTGTGTACTGGACATATTAGGTCATAGAGCGTTGTGATTCATTCTGCGTAATCTGCAATATAAATTCTGCCAAAATTTGGCAATCCCAATACGAACTGTAACCTCTTTAATGTAGTTGGAGGCTGTAGAAGTGCACACTTCTCTAAGACATGTGCTGCAAGGCTTTTGCCTTCACTTGACAGCTTGCATCCCAAGAAAAGGACAGTGAGGTGGGCAATCTAGGATTTTTTACAATTAAATTTGAAACCCATGTGAGCAAATCCCAGAACTATGCGATCTACTCTTGTCAAGCATATTGAAAGGTCATCATTCATCAAGTATATGTCATTGACATAGGACAATGCCTGATCATCAAAATGTTGTAGAAGTTCTGTCACTCGAGCTGAAAACAGCGCGGGGCTATTCTTATACCCCTGAAGCAATCAACAGAAATGCCCTGAGAACCCAGCACAGAAAATGTGCTCCAATACCTACTTTCAGGCACTATATTTTGGCAGAAAAAGCAATTTGAGATATCTAGTGTCATGCGTCCTTCACGCAGGAGGTTAGCCAAATAGCCCTAGGAGTCATTCTAGTGGTCCTGAGATTGAGGGAGCAGGTCCAGTTTTCCTTTCGTAGGACGTAGGGCACCAGTAGAGTCCTTTCTGCAACACAGCAGCAGGGCAGTCCTTCCAGCATCAGGGCAACGGGGCAGTACTTCAGAAGCAGGGCAATCCTTCTAAGGCTTTCACAGAAACAGAAGTAGACAGAAGAGCGGTTCTGGGGGTTCAATATTTATTCCTCACTGCCAGAATGAATACAATCCCTCTGATCATTACAGAAGCATCTGAACAGCTAGAGGCAAAGTGGTATTAATTACAGAAGCCAACCTTTGTATGTGGGGGAACTCCCTGCCCTACTCCAGCATCTGGTTCTGAAAAGTTCTTCCCTTTTCCTGTCAATGCTCCAAACTACCTTGGTTCCTTTGTGTGTGCTGGAGGCAGCACCCTTTAAAGGCTTAGTGGAGCAGAGTACAGGATAGCTCATCCTGTCTATATCTAATCCCCTTTGTTTCACTGTCTGAGAGGAATAAATAAACCTCAACAGAAGGGTCATACAGTTATGTGACCCAGGTCATGGCAGAAAGCACAAATGGGTGGGACAAGAAAATGACACCTTTCTAAAATTGTAATTTGCAGAATTGTGACTTAAGATCTGAGTTTTTAATTAAAGAGGATTTTAAATTACAATTCATTTGATTCTACACAGCTTACCTCTATCTGCTGTCAATCGAAATGTATCACGTATTATATGTAGTAAGGTAGCCCAGTATTATTTAATGGGAGAGGTAGGCCTTACCACAGTGACAAATGACTTTGGGAGATTTTCGCTGTCAACGCATATGAAAATGAAGTTCACATGCCCTACTTTTAAAAACCATGCACCCTGACGTAGGAGCTGTTAGAGCCTATCTTTGAGGTGACTTAAGTATTCAAAAGGATGATTTAGGCCTGGCAAAAGGTTTATTTTTTAGGTTGAATTGGCAGTTTAAAACTGCACTAAAAGCTGCAGTGGCAGGTCTGACATGTGGTTTAAATGGCTACTTTAATGGATGGCACAATCAGTGCTGCAGGCATTATAGTAGCATTTAATTTGCAGGCCGTGAGTACACAGAATACCATCTACCAGGGACTTACAATTACACTAAATGTGGATTAGGTCTACGGCAAGTTTTAAAGAGAGGACACAATCACTTTAGGACTGATCAGCAGTGGTAGACTGCAAAGAGTCGTAAAGCCAACAAAACCAATTCAGCAAAACTAGTGGAATGAAGGCAACATGTCTAGCGGACTACCATCCAAGGATGTCAGGTCTAACAACTTCCTAGTGTGTTTGTGTGCTTGTTCCAGGTATAGTCCCCCATTTGAACATTACTTGTTCAACCAAGTTTAGATAAGGTATGCCTTCACTCACTAGAACCTAGCATCCCTACCTAAATGTTCAATCTGCAGTTTTGTAATAAAGAATGTCGTCCCCCTAATAGCTCAATCTTCAAGGTAAGTAACATATTGCTGATGTTCTGTCTAAATTGCAGATTGTTTATCTATGAAAGGTAAGCAGCCTTGATGTTCCTAACAGAAACTGGACTTAACAAAGGTTCCCTCCCAGACATGATTGAGTCCCTACCTCCAGGATACACTATTGGGAGGATTGACCGATTGGACAGGCCCAGCGGTGGGATAGTCATTGTCCATAAAGAATCAATAAAATGTACTCTGTCCCCACTTTTATTACCAGGTTGGCAAAGTTTCACCTTCACGATAAATTTCACTGCCACCTTTAACCTTTCGAAGGCAGTGATCTACCGACCGCCGAGCTCTCCCTCCCACTTTCTTCAGGCTCTCCCAGAGGCTGTGGCCAGTCAGGCTCAACCTTACCCTACAGGGAGACATTAATGTTCATTTTCATGGTCCCCATGTTTCAGCAGCCATACATTTAATTCATGACTTAGGTAGCTTGTAGCTCAGGCAACGTGTCGAAGGCCCTCCATACAACAAAGGACATCTCTTGGATCCTGTCTTTTTCTAATATTCAGAATTTTTTTGTTTTAAATCCCTTTCCTGCTATCTGGTCGGATCACTACCTGCTAACATTTACTCTGCCCAGACAGACCGCTGTTGGTCCAAACTTCAACCCAAACAATTGGAAGTATCTCTCTGGAATGCAAGGCCCGTGTTTGGAGATGACATCAACGCTGCATCTCGGAAATTTACTAACAAGATCTCTACGAGTAATGGTAGTGATAAAGAAGATGGCCGCCGAGAGGGAGCTCTGCTTCCAAGCCCCTGGGTAAGGGATCACTTATTAGTAACCCTGGGCGTAGTTCGCATTGTCGCGCTAATCGTAGCTACGCAAAGTGCACTTCGTACTACGCAAGCTATGCGAACTGCGGTAGGGAAAATGCTGTTTTCACTGATTGCACAGTGCCAGATGCTTGTCCGCACTGTGCAATCATTGCAAACGGCATCTTGCACAGGGCAAGCGGTCAATTTCTGCAGCTCAAGTAGATTTGTACTCGAGCAGCAGTTTTCTCAACGCAGACTGGTAGATTCTCATCGCGAGGGGTCGCGAGCATACGCGACCACTGGCAATGAGAAACCTGACCTCCCCACGCTGAGAATTTCGCCGAGAGGTTTATTTTCCACGCTCGTGATCAGCAACTTGATGTTGCTGATCGCGAACGAGGAAAACGTCTCGCCAGGATGTCATTATGCTCGCTCGTGGTCGCCAACTTGACATTGAGGACCGCGAGCAAGCAGAAAATGCCTGCTACGCTACGTGTTTTTGCACTGTGCTACGTGCAATTCGTGCAGAGCGTAGTTGCGCAAACTACACACACTACGCAAGTGTAGCGTTGTCCTGCACCCATGGTTACCTATTAGTTTTTATGCCTGTCTGTAGCCGCGCCACATAGATACCGAATTATCTAGCACACACTAACAGAAATAAACTGGAAAGTAACTGGATGTACTCACATGTATGCAGTGGGTGCCTTGCTCCTCAGGATCGGGACGGACCCACGGATCTCAGTCCCCTTGCATTGCTGGCTGCCTGCCGAGCTTGTACTTCATGCTGCACTCTATTCCCGACGCTTGTGGTGGGCAATTTTGAAGCAGATCGCTGATCAAGTGTTTCTCCTGGACAGCTCTTGTGGCGAACTGATGATCTGAAGTGGGCACCCTGGTGCAACCCTACTAGACCAGGACCTGTGATCAATCATTGGGGTTGTTCTCCAACACAGTCCACGGTGATTGGCTAGTGCCTGAAAGGCTCCGCCAGCTGGCGATCTGCACTGTGGTTTGTCTCCACCACACTGTTGCACGTAGCTCCTCCCCAGTGCTTCACCACATTCATTTGCTTCAACCCTAAAACCAAAGAGGACGGTGACTGCCAGCTGGACCTGTGCCTGATGATCTTTTTTGTTCCCGCTACTGTTGGGTTGTGGCCACACCAATACTTGCTCTCCCCGAGCTCCGGGCGCTCTACTGGGGCACGTGTGCCTTGAGTCGTGATGCTTTACCTGGGGCTCGCTAATTGCTGATGCTGGGCATGAACCTGCTCTGACTTTGGGGGTTTTTGTGCATGGCAGGGGTGCAAATAAACGTAATTTTTCTGACGCCTGACCCTAACATGGCGCTTGTGCGGGACGCCCAATGGACAATGGAATCTTGAATCTTGATGTTTGGCCTGGGGCTCGTCCATCGCTTGTGCTTTGCTTGAACCTGCTTGCTTGCTTGCTTGAACCTGCTCTGAATTTGGGAGTTTTTGTGCGGGGCAGGGCAGCAATTACTGGTGTTCCACCGCCATTCTTCTCATGCCTGTCCCTAAAATGTCGTGGGTGCGGGACGAGCAATGGGAAGACTGAAGTCTGCTTGAGGTCCCTACAGTGGGACACCAATAGCAAAAAATAAAATAACAATAAAATAAAAAAAGGATACAAACATCCAAATTCAGCCTAAATTAGTACAGAAAGTTCCCCTAGCAGGCCCTCTTCCCCGGATCCTTACTTCATTGGCCAAGGAAATAGAAAAAGGATCCACGGATGGCAGCCATCTTGGATTGGTCAGTTCTTTTCAATCCTTCACAGTAATAAGGCCAATGACACACCTCAATATGACTAACTAAAGAAAGAAAGTAATTCACCGTCACGGATACAGATGAACATTGAAACAGAGATCCAAGACAACCAATATAGATAAGAACAGGACTACTTCGTAGGCACCTAGCATTAATGCAGTCATGTTGGATTAGCTCCCATTCGATGAGTAGTATCAGTTTACAGGGTTAATCCCCTACCACAGAGCATTCATCTACTGAGGAAAAACATAATTTAAGACATCCTTATATTCCTCCTCCTGCTACAAGATAGACATAGCAAGTGAGGATACAATAAGAATAAGGACTGAATTCACCAATCATAATCATGACAAGGACCTATCTGAAATCTGAAGGGTGGAATTCCTATACAATCTCATACCCCCCTAATCTATCTAAAAATGCCACCAAATCTTCACAACCTACTTAGAAAAAACCCAGAAACCTTAATCTTAGACCCCTCCTTCAACATAAAAAAGGTGCCGTTATTATCGACCTAATGTTTTTCACTACTATAATGTCTAAATGGCGCAACACTCTAAATAATATGCTTACGGTACAGGGAATGAGAAACATTCCTTACGGCACTAAGATGCTAATAACACCTCTCGAAAACTAAGAGCTACACTGAATATGACCTGCTACAAAAACGGCACGATTCTCAGGCAAGCCGCCAGCAAAGATCTGGAGCCAATTAATGAATATTTCTCAACCTTAAAAGAACACATTTTTAACAGCCCTCCCTCCAGAAACACGCCAAATAACAACTCACAAGCCATCTCCCCAAACAGGAATCATTCTGCCAAGATAGAAATCACCATCGCTTAAGAGCCCCATCAGTCGATACAGGAAGGCAGTAGCTCTGAAGCTAAGAGTAGCAACCCATATCTATCTAAAACAACATCATCCTCCACCAACCACAGAGCCCATACCTCTGAATCAAGCCCTAAAACCGATCCTAACCCTTTTCTGGAAAGAGTCGTGGAGATGTACTCGGCGAAATAGCAGTAAGTTATAAGGAAATTAGCACAGAAATGCAGTAGCCCCGATCCCCCTGAGACAACCTTTTCTAGTATTCCAACAGGGTCACCCGTACAACTTTCCTTCTCCCCGCACCTAATATGGAGTTTGAAAATCTCAACTCTCCTCATCCCGGTATGGAATTTGATAATCTCAGCTCTCAATCAAATAAGACCTACAAAGCCATGCAATTCGCTATCAGAGATATGAAGAACCTGTTACTTTTATCAGAAAAATGTCTATTAAAATTATAGCTCCTACATAAATCTGTTCACGAAACCCATAATGAACTAAAGTCTATACTAAGGTCATTGTCAAACAGACTATACCGTCCTCGCAATCAAATCAGATATCTGACAGACAATGAGATACAAACCCTTTTGCTATCTTATGAACCACCCCCCATTCTTTCCACCACGTTAGACAATCATATCATTCAGTCAGTCCCACTTAACGCAAGCAGAATTGATAAGACAAGCCATAGAATGCCAAACCTCAACAACCTAAAAAATGTGATCCTAATTCCCGATAAGCAAGTCTTGTTAACGATCAAACCACAGAATCCCATCTCTGTCTACTACTTAACTATCGATCAGCAAAGAAACATGCTGCAGTCATAGCCAACCTCATTCTAAACCATGAAATTGACGTAACTATCCTAACAGAATCATGGCTATCTGATTCAACCTCCCCATGCCTTGTCCCTCTCAACTACAGCATTGTGAGACTAGAAAAGCTAAACAAAAAGGGCGGAGGCTTCGCCTAAATACATAGGTCTGACATTGTCATTACATAATTACAATCGGACCCCCTGGAGTCTTGTGAATGAATACCCCGATTTGTCCTTAAGATCCTTAGACAATCAAAGTTGCAAACTTCACCCATTTTACCACCCCCCAGCCAAAACTTCATGTTCATAGAGCAGCTGATAGAAATAATAACAGTAAACTCTTCTCCCCATTCATATGATATTTTCCTAGGAGACTTCAATCTTAACCCCTTCGACGCTCATGACGAGCTCAGCTCGTCATGGAGTTTCCATTGATTTCAATGGAAATTACATTGAATGTCCAGGAATATGCTTAGCATCCAAGTGGTTAACTGGGAGGATCATACTGGCAATCAGATCAATCTGCTCAAAGCCTTCAAGGAAGAGCAATCGCCAGTTCAAGAATGCCATCTTCCAACCCATTCTAAAGGTTCTACCTTAGACTGGATCATCTTGAAAGAAAAAGCTGTCGATAAGATCGAGATCATCCCTTGCGACTGGTTGGATCATAACATCATTACATTCCAAAAACCCCACAGAAAAACGAAAACCTTCTCACAATCAACAAAACCCAGAAAATGGGTTTGTGACACCAGAGGGCTCAACAGGGAAAATCTTGCAGCACTCTGTGAGAAAGAACTGCAACTTTCTAATAACCTGGTAGACGTCAGTGACCTAATGGAACACTACAATAATATGATGACGAGCATAATAGAGGAAATAGCCCCTTTAAAACTCAAAAGGATCCCTAACAAAGATAAAAAAACTCTGGTTTAACGGATCCCTCAATGAAGAAAGATGATCACTCAGACTCACAGAGTGGAAATGGAGACAACTGAAGAACCGGGCCTTATGGGCCTAGCGGCACAGGGCACTCCTTAATCTCCGAGTTCACCTGCCTTGTCGGACAGAGACACGAGACACTCTGTTGGGCGTGGAAAATAAGGTTTATTAGCTGCAGCAAAGCACAGTTGTCCCAGAAGTACATAGTAGGTGACTCGCTCTTCGCTTCTGTGCTGAGTGGTCGCTCCCCTGTGGCTCTGGTATCGTTGTGCAGCGCATTGAAACTGCTTGTAACCTATTGCCTGCTGTGTGCTTTTGACTGCCGCTTTGCTTATTGGTATTTGCATTTTGAAACTGCCAGCGCAACTTTATTGCTGTATCTGGTATCGTTGTGCAGCGCATTTTCACGGAAACTAATTGTAATCTACTGCCTGCTGTTTGATTAGACTGCCGCTTTGCTTATTAGCATTATACAATTGCTAGCGTATATTCCTTGCTGTATTGGCGTTTTCCATCAGGCGCTCTTGCCGTGCTGACCCCTCCGCCTCCATTTTGTTGTTGTTGTCCTCCTACGTTGCCCGCCCCGCCTCCCAGCTGAGCCGCCCTCCCACAAACTACAAACAGCGCTCCCGTACCTGGAAGCGCTGTGACTCGCTCTTCGCTTCTGTGCTGAGTGGTCGCTCCCCTGTGGCTCTGGTATCGTTGTGCAGCGCATTGAAACTGCTTGTAACCTATTGCCTGCTGTGTGCTTTTGACTGCCGCTTTGCTTATTGGTATTTGCATTTTGAAACTGCCAGCGCAACTTTATTGCTGTATCTGGTATCGTTGTGCAGCGCATTTTCACGGAAACTAATTGTAATCTACTGCCTGCTGTTTGATTAGACTGCCGCTTTGCTTATTAGCATATTACAATTGCTAGCGTATATTCCTTGCTGTATTGGCGTTTTCCCCAGGCGCTCTTGCCGTGCTGACCCCTCCGCCTCCATTTTGTTGTTGTTGTCCTCCTACGTTGCCCGCCCCGCCTCCCAGCTGAGCCGCCCTCCCACAAACTACAAACAGCGCTCCCGTACCTGGAAGCGCTGTGACTCGCTCTTCGCTTCTGTGCTGAGTGGTCGCTCCCCTGTGGCTCTGGTATCGTTGTGCAGCACATTGAAACTGCTTGTAACCTATTGCCTGCTGTGTGCTTTTGACTGCCGCTTTGCTTATTGGTATTTGCATTTTGAAACTGCCAGCGCAACTTTATTGCTGTATCTGGTATCGTTGTGCAGCGCATTTTCACGGAAACTAATTGTAATCTACTGCCTGCTGTTTGATTAGACTGCCGCTTTGCTTATTAGCATATTACAATTGCTAGCGTATATTCCTTGCTGTATTGGCGTTTTCCCCCAGGCGCTCTTGCCGTGCTGACCCCTCCGCCTCCATTTTGTTGTTGTTGTCCTCCTACGTTGCCCGCCCCGCCTCCCAGCTGAGCCGCCCTCCCACAAACTACAAACAGCGCTCCCGTACCTGGAAGCGCTGTGACTCGCTCTTCGCTTCTGTGCTGAGTGGTCGCTCCCCTGTGGCTCTGGTATCGTTGTGCAGCGCATTGAAACTGCTTGTAACCTATTGCCTGCTGTGTGCTTTTGACTGCCGCTTTGCTTATTGGTATTTGCATTTTGAAACTGCCAGCGCAACTTTATTGCTGTATCTGGTATCGTTGTGCAGCGCATTTTCACGGAAACTAATTGTAATCTACTGCCTGCTGTTTGATTAGACTGCCGCTTTGCTTATTAGCATATTACAATTGCTAGCGTATATTCCTTGCTGTATTGGCGTTTTCCCCCAGGCGCTCTTGCCGTGCTGACCCCTCCGCCTCACTTTTGTTGTTGTTGTCCTCCTACGTTGCCCGCCCCGCCTCCCAGCTGAGCCGCCCTCCCACAAACTACAAACAGCGCTCCCGTACCTGGAAGCGCTGTGACTCGCTCTTCGCTTCTGTGCTGAGTGGTCGCTCCCCTGTGGCTCTGGTATCGTTGTGCAGCGCATTGAAACTGCTTGTAACCTATTGCCTGCTGTGTGCTTTTGACTGCCGCTTTGCTTATTGGTATTTGCATTTTGAAACTGCCAGCGCAACTTTATTGCTGTATCTGGTATCGTTGTGCAGCGCATTTTCACGGAAACTAATTGTAATCTACTGCCTGCTGTTTGATTAGACTGCCGCTTTGCTTATTAGCATATTACAATTGCTAGCGTATATTCCTTGCTGTATTGGCGTTTTCCCCCAGGCGCTCTTGCCGTGCTGACCCCTCCGCCTCCATTTTGTTGTTGTTGTCCTCCTACGTTGCCCGCCCCGCCTCCCAGCTGAGCCGCCCTCGCCCCTCCCCCTCCACCATCCATATATGACAGTTGTTCCCGCGCGCAGCGTTTACGCGCAGCGTTCGCGCCCAATTCGCGCCGAAGGTGCGCCAAAGGTAAGCCCGTCTACGCCCGTCCGCGCCTGGACCGCGCCCAGCGCCAGACCCCCTGGTCCTCGCACTGCCCAACCATCCCGCATTACCTACGATGCCACCACCCTCCTAGCCCTTAACCCCGGCCGCTCCCCCAACTGCGTCCAAGCCGCTCCTGGACACACCCATGGACCTTTCTCTTGCTACTCCTGCAAATTCATCGGCACCGTCTACAACTCCGCTACGAGCACACCTCAGATTCCCGACCCCAACCACCTACAATGCATCCTGCTCAACACCCGATCGGTCCACAGGCACGCCATTGACCTATGGAATCTACTAGACACCATCTCTCCGGACGTCGCCTTCCTAACAGAAACTTGGATGAACGCCTCCTCCGCCCCAGACATCACCATTGCCATCCCTGAAGATTATAAGATCACACGCAAGAACCGTACCAGCCACACAGGAGGAGGAATCGCTATCGTCCATAAGAAATCCATCCACATCTCAACCAGCTCAGACGTCAATCTCGCCAACTCTGAACACCTTCACTTCCAGATCCACATCGACCCAAAGACCACACTCAGAGGCACCCTCCTCTACAGACCACCTGGACCCCGCGCAAAATTCAGTGAAGATATCACGGACTTCATCACTCCACACGCGCTCCCATCCAAAGATTACATCCTTCTGGGAGACCTCAACTTTCACCTTGAAAAGAACAACGACCGCAACACCACCACCCTCTTGGACAACCTCGCCAACCTCGGACTTAAACAACTGGTCACTTCCCCCACCCACATCGCAGGTCACACACTCGACCCCATCTTCACCTCCAGCAATCATGTCTCCTTCAGCCACACTACGGATCTCCTCTGGACTGACCACAGCTGCGTTCACTTCACCTACAACAAGCCTAAACCCATCAACCACCTCCAACCAACTCTGCAAAGAAACTGGAACAAAATCACCATCGACCAGATCTCCTCATCGCTCCTTCTAAACACCCCAGCCCACTCTTCTAACCCAGACCAAGCCGCCGCCAACTTCACCCTATGGTTATTCAACACCGCCGACACCCTAGCACCACTGAAAAAACGTCAAAGCAAACCTGGCAGCAAGAAGGCCTCATGGTTCAACGATGATATTAAGAAGTCCAAGAAACTCTGCCGCTCCCTGGGAAAGGCCTGGAAAAAAGACCCAACCACTACCACCAAGGACGCCTTCAAAAACGCCACTCGCACACACCACCAACTAATCCGGAAGGCCAAGAAAACAGCATTCAAGGATCGACTAGACAACAACGCCCACAACAGCAAGGAACTCTTCAACATCGTCAAGGAATTTACCTATCCCTCAGCCAACTCCAACGACATCACCCCCTCTCAAGCCCTCTGCGACTCCCTGGCTTTATTCTTCCACAACAAAATTGCAGACATCCACAACAGCTTCGACAACCAACCCGGAGACCAACCCACCCAACCATATGCTGAACATTCTTCCCCCTTAAACACCCTTAACGACTGGAACCCAATCTCCACTGAGGACACCATCCGCCTGATGAACTCCATCCACTCAGGATCCCCCACAGACCCTTGTCCTCACCACATCTTCAACAAAGCAGACTCCATCATAGCACCGCACCTCCGAGACGTCATCAACTGCTCCTTCAACTCCGCCACCTTCCCGGAAAGCTGGAAACACGCTGAACTCACCGCCCTTCTGAAAAAACCCACAGCAGACCGCACCGAACTCAAAAATTACCGCCCCATATCGCTCCTTCCTTTCCCGGCCAAAGTCATCGAGAAAGCTGTCAACAACCAGCTCGCCGCCTTCCTCGAAGCCAACAAATCCCTCGACTCCTCACAATCTGGCTTCCGAGCAAAACACAGCACTGAGACCGCCCTCATCGCAGCAACAGACGACATTCGAACTCTACTGGACAATGGAGACACAGTCGCCCTCATCCTCCTCGACCTCTCTGCAGCCTTCGACACAGTCTGCCACAGCACCCTCTTACAACGCCTCAGAAACATCGGAATACAAGGAAAAGCTCTTGAATGGATCACCTCGTTCCTCACCGGAAGAACCCAGAGAGTCCGCCTTCCACCATTCAAGTCCGAGGCCACTGAAGTCATCTGCGGCGTACCACAAGGATCCTCACTCAGTCCCACCCTCTTCAACGTATACATGAGCCCCCTCGCGGCCATCGCTCGCCAACACAACCTCAACATCATCTCTTACGCGGATGACACTCAACTGATCCTTTCTCTCACCAATGACCCCAGCACCGCCAAAACTAACCTACATGAAGGAATGAAAGAAGTTGCCGAATGGATGAAACACAGCCGTCTGAAACTCAACTCAGATAAAACAGAAGTCCTCATCTTAGGTACATCCCCCTCGGCATGGGACGACTCTTGGTGGCCGGAAGCCCTTGGAAAAGCACCCATCCCGACAGACCACGCACGGAACCTAGGCGTCATCCTGGATTCTTCACTTTCTATGAACAGACAAGTCAGCGCCGTATCCTCATCCTGCTTCAACATTCTTCGCATGCTCAAAAAAACATTTCGCTGGATCCCCACCGAAACCAGAAAAACAGTCACCCATGCTCTGGTCACGAGCCGACTGGACTACGGAAACACCCTCCACGCAGGTACTACTGCTAAACTCCAGAAGAAACTCCAACGAATCCAAAACGCCTCAGCCAGGATCATATTAGACATCCCGCGTAACGAACACATCTCTGGTCACCTGAAAGACCTCCACTGGCTACCCGTCAATAAAAGGATCACTTTCCGACTGCTAACCCACGCACACAAATCACTCTACGACATCGGACCAGAATGCCTCAACTCACATCTGTCCTTCTACACCCCCTCCCGCCAACTACGTTCTTCCAGCCAAGCCCTCGCCACCGTACCTCGCATCAACAAGACCACCATGGGAGGCAGATCCTTCTCATACCTGGCAGCTAAAACTTGGAACTCACTCCCCACTTACCTTCGCCTTACCCAGAACCACCTAGCATTCAGAAAGCAACTTAAAACGTGGATATTTGACAAGTAATCCTTCTCCCCTCCCTCAGCGCCTTGAGACCCTCTGGGTATGTAGTGTGCTATATAAATTCTATGACTTGACTTGACTTGACTAGGTTCTCAGGAGACTGCCACTTCAATTCCGTGGCGCACAATCTTTAATAACACTCATATTTATGACGTATACTCCCAATACATACAAGGCTAGCCAATAGGAAAAGTTGGGAAACAAGCTATCGAATGTCCCAAATACGCCCTTCTTTCAGACCCTGTGTGTTACCCCTCCCCACAAGTTAATCAATGCTAGTGCCATAATCTAATTCGAAGGTGGCAGGACGTATTTGTGTGCCTCAAAGGATAGTTGTGTAACAAGAGAATACAAGGAGAGAATAGTGAAGGCCAGTCGGATAAGATAAAGTGAGGAAAGAATAGGAGAGCCAAATAGTCAGTCGAGACAGGGATCAATCAGCCCAGACATGGATTAGTAAACTCGGCCAGACCCTGGCATCGGTTTCGTAAACAAGGGCAGGGGGTTACTTTTTAACAGAAAGGACACGCAGCAGCTGGAAAAGGCAAAAACACTCCGTTCGCCGTGTCACCTGAGTGAAGGCAACACAAAATGGCGGCAGGACACAAAATGGCGGCCAAATACGGAACGAAGTCGAAAATCGCAGAACCTCAGGCCCTCTTTTTGCCATTACTCAGGCAAAACCCAAAAGATTCAAGTTAATCTGAATCGATGTCAATGGCCATGAGGTCATCGAGCTGTTGCTGCACCATCATCTTAATATGCTCCGTTCTCTGTGACAAAGATCTTGGGACGCACATGGTGGTACAAAGACCACAGATGGCGGGACCACATTGTACACACAGACAACAAGAGAAAATGATGGCCAAAACTATTCAAAGGAATGTTAACACTTTCCATCCCCATGTGGACAGTAGTCCCCAAAACCATCCCATTACCGACCAATCTCCTGCATCTTGATGAATTGACTCAGAGATTACGTGCAACTTAGAGATGGCTTGGTATACTGTAGGGGCATTATCAGGAATATAAATGCAGCAACTAGACCCGATTAATTTACAGACTCCTCCGCGGTCCGCTAAAATAATGTCTAGAACCATTCGGTTCTGCAGAGTCATAAGGCGGTCCGCCTGAAGTTCAGCTGTTAAATTACTCAAGGCTCCAGAAGTCACATTTATGGTAGCCTCAACAACACAAACTAGTTGTCTAATATTTCTGCTATTGACCATTGGGCCCCAAAAAGGAAGGAGTCCTTTGAAAAAGTCCCCTCCCTCTTGACCTGCGGTGGCTTTAGTATTAATAACCCCTCTGCCATATCTATTTTTATGATAACCTGAGGGAGCAGTGTATGTTGGAGGGAGAAGAAAAGCCACATAACATGTTCCTGAAAAGTTGGTGGGGAGCCATGTGTAGGTTCTGTCATGGCAGACAAAATATGTGCCTTGAGATGGTACTAATGGTGAAGAAATCTGTGATGAATAAATGTATGTACGGGAACAGACACTCTTTTCCTGTTGGTTTTTAATATTTCTACCATTTATCTGCAAACACAAATTTCCTCGATGAGGTACGGTCCAGATTGGTGGTGACATTCCTTGATTAGACTTATCTGTGAGGCTAGTAACATAACAAGTCACATTCCAACCATCATATGCTCGTTTTTCATCAACGGGAATCTTACCACTTTCGGAAACTCTAGCCATAGCCAGATTCCTTTCACCCTCGAGTCGGAAACCTGGTGACTACAACCAGGCTGCTCCGGCCACTAGCACTTAATTGTTCCTGCACCTGAGGCGGAAGCCGGGTGGTAGTTAGCCTGCATTTAAAAATTCAGTGATTTACTGTGTTTTAATTTGCGCCGCATTTCGACACTTTGTCTTTTTAAAATTCATTTCTTCACTGCCTAAAATCATTAAATTACACTCCCCTCTAGCTCACAGTCGATTACACACTGTGGCTGGCAAACGCGGGACCATTCCCCTCAGAACTCCGGTAGGAAACTACATTTCCCAGCGCCCTTGCTGTAGAAGGGACTACAAAGGGAGGAGCGTTCCTTGAGACGCGAGATTCCTTTCACCCTCGAGTCGGAAACCTGGTGACTACAACCAGGCTGCTCCGGCCACTAGCACTTAGTTGTTCCTGCACCTGAGGCGGAAGCCGGGTGGTAGTTAGCCTGCATTTAAAAATTCTGTGATTTACTGTGTTTTAATTTGCGCCGCATTTCGACACTTTGTCTTTTTAAAATTCATTTCTTCACTGCCTAAAATCATTAAATTACACTCCCCTCTAGCTCACAGTCGATTACACACTGTGGCTGGCAAACGCGGGACCATTCCCCTCAGAACTCCGGTAGGAAACTACATTTCCCAGCGCCCTTGCTGTAGAAGGGACTACAAAAGGAGGAGCGTTCCTTGAGACGCGAGATTCCTTTCACCCTCGAGTCGGAAACCTGGTGACTACAACCAGGCTGCTCCGGCCACTAGCACTTAATTGTTCCTGCACCTGAGGCTGAAGCCGGGTGGTAGTTAGCCTGCATTTAAAAATTCTGTGATTTACTGTGTTTTAATTTGCGCCGCATTTCGACACTTAGTCTTTTTAAAATTAATTTCTTCACTGCCTAAAATCATTGAATTACACTCCCCTCTAGCTCACAGTCGATTACACACTTTGGCTGGCAAACGCGGGACCATTCCCCTCAGAACTCCGGTAGGAAACTACATTTCCCAGCGCCCTTGCTGTAGAAGGGACTACAAATACAGATGGCCACTGCTTCGCGCAGCGAACGCGAGCAGCGGGCGCGCCTTTGTCGTGCCGGAGTCGAGCCTGAGTCAAGCCCGTCTGCGCTCGTCCGCGTCGAGGACGGGCATAGGGCCACCAACTCTTTTCAGGTGATCCCTTTTTCTAAAAATTCTCTTCTTGCTTTGAATAATTCCAGTTCACACTGTCTCCATGCCCTCGATGTGGATAAATGGGCCGGCCCGATCAGCTGTGTCAACTGCAAACATACCCTAACTCCTTATCAACCCTTTGTCACTCATTCGAGCCCCAGCTGCCTTAAAGGTGGCCTAATTAACGCCCGCTCAATGTGTAAAAAATCCCTTCATATTTTTGACTTGGTTCATGAGAACGACTTAGACTGTCTCTTCATTACTGAAACTTGGCTTCGTGAGTGGTCCAACCCCGATATAGTCCATGCCATCCCCCCAGGCTATTCCATCTGCAGACAAGATCACCTAGAACAACGTGGTGGTGGCCTGGCCATCATATATAGAGACGTGTATAAATGCTCTATCAGAGAACTCCCTGACATTGAAGAAGTGGAGAGTTTATATTTTTGTATTCAAGTTCATGACACCTTTTCCTTTTCAGGAACTTTAATCTATCGTCCCCCTCGCAATCCTTCGCAGTTCCTTGCCAGTGTTAGAGAGGTACTGAGTGACCTTATCTTTAAGTACTCTAATTTTACAATCATAGGGGATCTGAATTTCCACTTAGATGATCCCACTGACAAATACGCCTCTAATTTTTAAGAAATTCTACAGATCTTAGGATTAACACTCAGGACTCTCGAAGCCACCCATAAAGCTGGACACTCTCTGGATTGCATCAGCTCTAATTTAGATAAAATGACAGTTAATGATCCCATACCCCTGACCTGGACTGATCATTTTTTATATAGAATTCAACATTGAACTCACTAATAGTAAACTGAAGTCCAAAAAGTCAGCAAAAAAGGGAAACTCTTTACCTAATTGGGGCAAAATCATGAAACATCCAGATCTTACCAGCTGGGCCAAGGAAAGTAAACCCATCCTCTCGGGACACACCACAATAGATTATCAAAAATTCGAAAGATGGATGACTGACATAGGAAATAACATCAGAAACCCAGAAAGAAATGGAGAAACCTTAGGAAAAAGGAAAGCCTCTGCCCCTTGGTTTTCTGACAGCCTAAAAGAACAACTGGCAGAAATCAAATTTCTTGAGCGCAAATGGCGACGGAATTATGACAATGACGCCAAAACCATATACAAGAAAGCTAGGAGATTATATCACTCTTCTATCAAAGTGGCAAAGACGAACTATTTCACTTCCCGTATCGAAGCGGCAGACAACAAGCAAAAAGAAATTTTTAAAATTGTTAACAGCTTCACCAAACCTAAAATTGCCACTCAAGAGATTCCTCCTTCGCAGAGCCTATGCAATGACATAGCCTCTTACTTTACTCAAAAAATAGAAACGCTCACCAAAGACTTCCCCAATTTTGTAACAACAGAATCCACTAATGAAGCTGTCCTTAAGCCCCATTTGCCTAAATGGGAAAAATTTAGCCACATCAGCTTGGACGCCTCTTTACGGGGAATATCTACCCTAAATCAGGATCCCCTTCCGATCCCTGTCCCCCTTCTCTCCTCAATTCCATAATACAGGAGGTCAATCCGCATATAAATGCTATTATCAACTCATCCTTCCAATCGGGAGAAATTCCCCCTCAGTGGAAGTTAGCAATAGTGAAACCACTACAGAAAAAAGCATTACAAGACCCTACCACCCTCTCTAATCTACGCCCCATCTCGCTCCTTCCTGCCATTTGCAAGATCGCAGAATCCCTCGCCAATAAACAGCTAATGGCATTCCTGGAAGAAAATGACATTTTACATCCTTGTCAAGCAGGTTTCAGAACCCATCATTCCACTGAATCTGCTCTCTTGTCCTCCACTGAAACCATTCGTGCTGCATTGGATCAGGGCAAACTAGCGGTCCTGATCCTATTAGATCTCTCTGCAGCATTCGACATGCTATCCTTTTACATCGCCTTTCCAATGCTGGCATCCGTGGGTTCGTGAGGGTATAGGTGATAGTGAAGGCGAAAGGGTCCCTCGATTTGTACCTTTCAGTAGTGCACGTCTGGATTGGACAAAATCTGAGAAAGAAGTCGACGACGTGTTACAAGAAGCTGTACCATCACATCTGCGGTTGAACACGACAAACCTAGAGACTTTGTTTCGAGAGCAAACAGTACCTGACAAGGCTTGGTACAATCTGAGACCGAGATTGACAAAAAACACTTGAACTTTTTTTTTGGTTGTATTTTTAATAGACATTCTTTTTTTACTATCCATCAAGTTGCAGGGTCACGGTAGGAGTCTTAGGCTGTGACCTGAGTAGTGACATAGGTCTGCAGGACTTGCAGTGTCATAGGACGGCTAATAACCACAACTAAGTGTTCTAGGAAGATTACCGTGAGCAACGCCTTGGAGAATGGATATTGAATTTGGAAAGAATGATAAAAATGAAAAAATTAACAGTAAATTTAAGAAATTGTTGTTCAGCCCATGTGGCATAATTTTGTGCATTCTAATATGTACATGTATTTTATTGGCTTGTGTGGGTTGGGTTGTTCATACTATGCAGCAAGCACCTGTTCCTACGTCTGTTTCTTTGTCTTCTTCCACTACTGTCTTTCCGCATCAGTTTCATACACTGCCAGAACACGAAAAAACTAGGAGAACAGAATATTTTAATAATTCATTTATTCAGCTGTTGCATCAGCATCAACTAGCAGTCAATACAACTGACTGTTAGGTTTGTGGACTCATGCCCCATAACACAGAGAAAGGGATGCCATACCTAGTCCTTCCATTTTCTTATGAAGGTTCTGCCTGGGCCTATATGGCTATGTTTTCCAATGCCTACCAGAATCAACTTCGACATCCTCTTGCTGGTCCATATATTGGTGGAGCAGATTTTAGTCATAGTTCTGTGATAAAGGGAATAATGGCTATGAGGAGGGACTTATATAGCGCGCTACCACTCCAAGGAGTATCTTGGCGCTTGGATTCCAGAAACCGCAGGTAGTAGGTGAAAGGGACTACCTGTGAGAGAAGCACATTATATGAATCCCATACATTCGGCATTAGGTAAGGTATAGATCCATGTTTTTAAAAGCTTTCTGAATTTAAGTTCAGTGGGGGCTTGACGTAAGAAAGAGGGAAGTTTATTCCATACTTTGGCGCCGATGACAGCAATGGATTTTCCTCCTCTCGTTGACTTTTTGAACCTGGGGACGTGAAGTAGATTGGCTGTAGAGGACCTTAGTGATCTTGACGGGTGGTATTGATTAAAGTATTTGCGCAAGTACAGTGGGCCCTGATGGTGAAAGGCTCTGTAAGTGATGGTCAGGACCTTGAAGAGTATCCGCTTGTGGATAGGGAGCCAGTGCAAGGCATCCAGTGCTGCCGAGGCCGAAGATATTCTGGGCAGTCTAAGGACCAGTCTGGCAGCTGCATGCTGGACTATTTGGAGTTTATGAAGGGCTGATCTGTTCAGTCCAGCATAGAGGCTGTTACAATAGTCCAGCCTAGATGTTATAAGAGCGACAGCTACCGTACATCTGGCCCTCAGCTGAAGAAGATCGAAGAATTTCCTCAAGCTTCTGATAATACCAAAGCATACCCCTGCCACTTCCTTGGCTTGTTGGTCGAAAGTCAGAGTGTTCTCAAATTGTATTCCTAGGTTACGCGCGGCATTAATGGTATTGGGGGGAGCTTCTGCATTTTCAGGCCACCATTGTTGTGGAGAGAAGAGATTATTGGGTCCAAAAGGTATGATTTCAGTTTTAGATGAATTGCACTTCAGATGGTTATGTGACATCCATTTGAAGGTATCTGACAGACACTCTTTTAATGTTTGTTCTGCGTTAGGTCGATTTTTATCGAGGGTCAGAACAAGCTGAGTGTCGTCAGCGTAAGCCACAGTACTGATGTTACTGGAGGAAATCAAATTAAGAAGAGGGACCATGTAAAGATTGAATAAGGTGGGACTTAAACTGGAGCCCTGTGGGACCCCAGTTTTAATGGATTTTTCCTCTGAAGAGAAGTTGCCTAACCTTATAATCTGGCGTCTATGTGCTAAGTAGTTTTTAAACCATTCGAACACGGTTCATAAGGCAAAGGCAAAGGTGACCTTTTGCAGTGCACGCCGTGGATCCAATTCTTCTTTCCGACGACTTTCACTGCTGTACGTGTCAACAAAATGACTTGTTGAGGCGGCCCCCAGCGAGGTTCCGGATTCTTCTTCCGCTGAAAATTCTTCAGCCAGACCCAGTCTCCGGGTTGGATGGAGTGCCCTGGGTCTGTGGAAGCCTCTGGTAAAGCCTTTTGTACCTGCTGATGTAGAACACGTAATTTAGTGGTGAGGTCATGCAAGTAATCAATTAGCATAGGATACGGAATATCAGAGTACTTTTTGGGTCGTGGGACTCCCCAGACGTTAGCTGGGCGTCCAAAAACAACCTCCTATGGGGTGAGTCCCAAACGAGAATGTACAGTTGTTGTCGTATATAGGAGTGCCAAAGGTAAAGCATCGGGCCAAGGAAGACCCGTGCTGGCCTGAATCTTTGCCAGTTTAAGCTTGAGAGTGCCATTATATCATTCTACCAAACCCGCTGACTGAGGGTGGTTTGCCGCATGGAATTTCTGCCTAAAACCAAGGCCTGCACACACCTTCTGCATAATTTGGCCTACAAATTCACTTCTGCTGTCACTCCAGACAACTCGCGGCAAACCAAACCTCGGGAAAAATTCCTTCAAGAGGACTTTGGCAGTGGACAAAGCAGCATTATCCTTTAGGGGGTAGGCCTCTATCCATCTGGAAAAGGCACACACCACCACCAGAACATACTTTAAATTATTGCAACGTTCCATATGAATGTAATCAATTTGCAATACCTCAAAAGGAAACGTAGGGGGAGCAAAATGACCTCCCGGAGTTGGGGTTCCCTTTCCTGGATTGTGCATCAAGCAAACCATACAATGTTTCACCACATTCTCCACACATTTAGGTATTCCTTCATTCTGCCATACTGGAGCTAGAAGTTTACATATCCCTTTCGCACTGATGTGAGCTGGACCATGCGCCATAGTAACCACAGACAATACATAAGCGTCTGGTAACAGCCAACTTTGGTGTTCTGACAATTCCGTCGAACACCCGGTCGCGTCCAACATTCCCGTACTTTCTCTCCACTTACTCAATTCCTTCTCTGTAGCCTCTCCTTGAATCGTTCTCACACTCTCTATTGTGTCCTCACACATTCCTGCTTCTCCGACCCATCTTGCAGGGCCTGCAACATACATGCGACTTGTAGCATCTCTCGCTGTTTCTTTCGCTACCTCGTCTGCAAAAGCATTCCCGCGACCCACATCAACAGTGATCCTTTTATGTGCACTACACTTCACGATTGCTATCTGGGTAGGCAAAGTAAGTGATTCCAAAAGATCATTCACTAACTGACCATGCTGTATTTTAGTCCCGTGTGAAGTAAAGAATCCTCTTTCTTTCCAAAGGCGGCCAAAACTGTGGGCCACCCCGAATGCATATTGGCTGTCGATGAACACATTCACTCTTTTTCCTTCAGCTAATGCACAAGCTCTAGTCAAAGCTATCAATTCAGCTGCTTGGGCTGAATTCTGCCTGATACGTGCTGTCTCAACAACCGTACGCAAAGTAGTAACAGCATAGGCTGCAGTCGTATCACCATTGGTGAGCTTAAAACAAGACCCATCCACCCATAAGATCCCATCCGGGTACACGAGTGGTGTATCTTTTAAATCTATTCTGCCTTTCGTTTCTTCCTCTGTACGGAGAAAACAATCATGCTGTACTTGGGCATCTCTCTCTTCTGTAATGGGTAACAGTGTTGCTGGATTCAAAGTATTACATCTCTTGATGTGTATATGACTAGCCAAAAGCATCAGCTCATACCCAGACAAACAAGCACCCGTGAGATGTTGTGTTTTCATTCTGTTCAAAAGAGTATTCACTGCATGTGGTACCATAACCACAAGGGTGTTATCCAGTACCAATCCAGCAGATTGACGAATGGAGATCGCTGCTGCTGCTGTAACTCTAAGACAACTAGGTAACACCTTGGCTACTGGATCCAATGTAACCGAAAAATAGGCACATGGCCGCTGTTTGTCTTCCAATTGTTGTGTTAAAACTGGCAACGCACAGCCTTCCCTTTCATGAACATAGAGTTTGAAAAGCTTACTGTAATCCGGAGTACCTAACACAGGAGCAGAACACAAGGCAGTACGTAAGTCAGAGAAGCTCTTCGGACATTCGTCAGTCCAGGGAAGAGGTTGGGGCGTGTCTTTCAAAGTGAGTGCCAGCAAAGGTTTAGCCAACAAAGAAAAATTTGGAATCCACTGCCTACAATAGGAGGTAATACCCAAAAAGGCACGCACCTCCCTTTGTGTGGATGGTACAGACATTTGTGCAATAGTTTCAATACGTTCTGGGGTCAATCGCCTTCCCTCCTTCGACAAGAGATGACCTAAATAGGTAACCTCTTGGCGACAATATTGCAGTTTAGAGGGAGACACTTTATGATGGAGATCAGACAAATAGCATAACAATGAGACAGTCACACGTTTGCAAACATCCTCCGAATCAGCAGCAATCAACAAATCATCCACATACTGAATAAGAGTGGCACCTGGGGGCAAAGTAAAAGCATCAAGCTGAGATTTCAAAGCCTGACTATAAATGGAGGGACTCTCACAATAGCCTTGGGGTGCACGCTTAAATCGAAAACTTCGGCCTCCGAGAGAGAAGCCAAAAATATCTCTACTTTCCTCAGCAATAGGAATACTGAAGAAAGCATTCTTGAGATCAATGACCGAAAACCAGGCAGCCGAAGCAGGTATCAATGTGAGCAAAGCAGTGATATCTGGGACAACAAGAAACTGGGGGATAACAATCTTGTTAACCTGCCGAAGATCGATCACAAATCGATATACAAGGGGTTGAGAAGCATCAGTGCGTTTAAGAACAGGGAGAACAGGACTATTGCAAACATTTCCTCTTGTTTCTTCCACCACACCCTTCTGAACTAAATCATGAATAATAGCCAACAGAGCTCTTTCACCATCGCTTGAAATTTTATACTGAGGAATGCGTGGTAATTTAACATTAGGCTTAACAGTAACCATGTAAGGTGGAATTTGGAGCAAACCAACATTATTCGGACCTGTGGCCCAAAGCGTAGCAGGAAGCGAATGCAATTCAGGTGGGAATTGGTCCTTGGACAAATACATAGGAGAGACCAAGTTTTAATCTAAGGTAAGATGTACACCAGAAGGAGAACAGTACAATGTTGCATGAAGCCGTTTCAATAAGTCCAAACCCAGCAAATTCTCACCGCAACCAGTCGTTAAAATGAGCGGGGCCTCTAAATCATAAGGACAAATTGAAAGAGGCAAAGGACAAGAAACCGGGTTATGAACTGGGGTGCCAGAGAATCCCACAGAAACGTTTGTTAAGCCAGACAAAGGTGCCCCAGGGAGTTTTGAGTGAATGATAGAACTTCTCATTGCACCAGTATCCAAAAGAAATAGCTCTGAAACACCCAATGCAACAACCTCAACCTAAGGCCCATTCTGATCCACTGGAACTGATACGACTCCCTTACTTTGTCCATGGCTTTCCTAGCTAGTGTGAAAATCCTGATTCTCACCTTCAACACAATAGTCGTCATTGTAATATTGTGCAGACTGAGCATTCTGTTGGTCAAAATAATTCGTGGAAAACTGAGGGGGAGAGGGACGCTGTGTCTGTGACAACGCACCTCGCCCTCTACCCCTGGATGCTGACTGAAAACTACCACGGCCTCGTGGCCCTGGCAGTCCACCATTACACTGCAATAAAACCGGACAGCTATTCTTAAAATGACCTTCCTCTTTACAATAGGCACATTGATTAGGACCAAGTAAAGGTCGCGGGACAAAAGGTTCAGGTTTCTGTAATAACCTCTGAAACTGGGGAGGCTGTTGAAATTGGCACTGAGCAGAACGAGGGGGATAAGCCTGTTGTAAAAGAACCTTCGTTTTTAATTCTTTAGTCTTTTTCTCGAGTTTATCCTTTTCCTCCTTATCCCTATTCTCATAATACTGAGCAGTGGCTAATATCAGGGCAGACGAAGAAACAGCCCACAAACTCTCGGAATCTTTCAATTTATGCGACAGTTCTGGAAGTAAATTAAATACGAATTTGTCCACAAATAACCGCTGTCCACCCTCAGTACTCATGTCTTGAGCACTATGGTCGATGAACGTCTCTTCGAAACGGGTAAAGAAAGCAGAGACACTCTCATCTTTCTTCTGTTTACACGCAGCTAATTTATCCCAGTTAACACGTAAGGCAGGCATCATCGTTTTCATTAAAGTAATGATCCTACCGGGTAATTCCGCAATCAAAGCATCGGGTTTAGAACCACCTACTTGTGCAGCATCTGCGGCAGTTATAGCAGCCCACGCACCACCTAAAGATTGATCATGGTCCTCCTTACGAATCCGAGCCCATAATGCTTGTGGGACTACATTTCCCATCAACATATCAATATCGGCCAAATTCATGACTCACGCATCAACAGTCTGGTATAGCTCTTTATAATACCCAGGAGGATTTTTATGAGGATCCGGTAAAGACTGTTTAAGCGCCAGAACTTCAGATGGTTTCAAGGGGACATGTACCCATATACGCTGGAAATGAGCAGGGACACCTGCAACAGCGCCTGCCTGTGGAACCGCATCCCTCCATATTGGAGGAACTTCTCTCATAGGATAATGTTTCACTTTTTGTCTTACTGCAGGATCAGGTTCAAGAGAAGCCTGAGAAGAGAATAAAGACCTAAAGGTGACAAGAATCCGTACGGCGTTCTCAACCTCAGAACCCACAATAAGTCCCTTATCAAACGTAGCCTGTACATCTAACAGACCCTGGGGAGCGAGACCAAATTCCATATCCTCCCAACCTTTAACAAGAGTGTCACACATGATATTAAAAGCATATCTCTGTCTGGGCTCATCCCACTGGGAAAAGGTGATCATGATATCGGGCACACTATACTGTGGACCACTCGTGATCCATTTGCGGGCAAGATTATCCAACACAGTTCGCTCGTCAGTACCTGGAAGTTGACTACGGGATTGTCTTCGAGAAAGAGCAGGAGTCCAGTTAAAAGATCCAAAGAGGGGGGAGAAAATGCCAGACACAGTATCGACTAATCGTCTTCGAGCTGTAGGGGAATCTGACAGTAGAACGGGAGACAAAGCATTAGGCAGAGCAGGAGGGGGGCTAACAGTTATAAGAGGAACCGAGGATAAAGGAGACTGAAGTAGAGGAGTCCCAGGAACAGGAGTCGGTGGCAGGGGTGGCAATACTGGAAGATGTAATTGTGGAAGAGCCGGACCTGTGGAAGACCAACAGGTGGCTGAACAAGTGGCAACAATGGGGGTGCATTAGCACCTTGTACATAGGGCGGAGGCAATCTCAACAAATCTTCGTCAAGATCCTTGCTCTGGGGGGAAGTAGGCAACACAGGGTAACATTTATCTATTGCCATACAATGTTGTCTGTCAGAGACTTCAATCGCCTGATCAATCTCATTATTTTTAAACTGCTGGGCAGCTCATGACCCTCGGGCTGAACCGCTACTACTGATCCCGCCCCACGTTGGGACTCCAGTTGAAGAACCGGGCTTTATGGGCCTGGCGGCGCAGGGCACGCCTTAATCTCCGAGTTCAGATGCCTTGTCGGACAGAGACACGAGACACTCTGTTGGGCATGGAAAATCAGGTTTATTAGCTGCAGCTAAGCACAGTTGTCCCAGAAGTACAGAGTAGGTTCTCAGGAGACTGCCACTTAAATTCCGTGGCGCACAATATTTTATAACACACATATTTATGACGTATACTCCAAATACATACAAGGCTAGCCAATAGGAAAAGTTGGAAAACAAGCTATCGAATGTCCCAAATACGCCCTTCTTTCAGACCCTGTGTGTTACCCCTCCCCACAAGTTAATCAATGCTAGTGCCATAATCTAATTCGCTGGTGGCAGGACGTATTTGTGTGCCTCAAAGGATAGTTGTGTAACAAGAGAATACAAGGAGAGAATAGCGAAGGCCAGTCGGATAAGATAAAGTGAGGAAAGAATAGGAGAGCCAAATAGTCAGTCGAGACAGGGATCAATCAGCCCAGACCTTGACATCGGTTTCGTAAACAAGGGCAGGGGGTTACTTTTTAACAGAAAAGACACGCAGCAGCTGGAAAAGGCAAAAACACTCCGTTCGCCATGTCGCCTGAGTGAAGGCAACACAAAATGGCGGTAGGACACAAAATGGCGGACAAATACGGAACTAAGTCGAAAATCGCAGAACCTCACAACACCCTTCTTCACCCCATTTAATCCAACTAATACAAGCCAGAAAGGCCTACAATAAAAGCATTCTCAATTAAAAAAAAAGACTTCTTTAGAAAATTATTGGATAATGATGCAAAACAACAGACCAAGGAAACTCTTCGAACTGCTAAAATCAATCCAACGAAATGACCAAATCTGCACCAACATCTACAAAATAGAATATAAGCAGCAAAGAATTCTCCTCCTTCTTTACAGCCAAAGCCAAATCCATGGAGGTGGAGCCCAAAAAGGCAGCTGAGTGCCCCTTGATCAAAAAGAGCACCCCAACTAAGCTGTAATATCAACCAGCTCTGGAAATGCCTAGAAATAATGCTTTATTGTCAGAATTCAAGCCCTAAGTTGACATAGATATTGCAAAGATTATCTCAACAATAAAACCAAACAATCACTTCAATGATCCTCTACCTGCAAATTGTTGGTCTACAATAAACCATCTGCTCATCCCCCCATGGACATAGATTATCAATGCTTCGCTATCGCAAAGCTCATTGCCAGACTGCCTAAAAACAGGGCAAGTCACTCCAATCTTTAAAAACCAACAGGTAATCCATCTGACCTCAACAACTTTAGACCACTGACAAATATTCCCCTGCTAGACAAAGTCTTGGAAAAATGTATATATTAACAACTGAGCCAACATATCTTTGAATTCAAACTGCCGAATGACTTCCAATCATGATTTAGACCAAAGCACAACATGTAAACAGCAATTCTGCACATCGTGGACGATGCTCTACTTGTCCTTGACTGCAATGAAACCTGTCTCCTACTCCTGCTCGACCTCTCATCGGCATTTGACACTGTAAACCATGCCAAAATACTGGAATGCCTGAAAAAAAGAATGGGCCCAGAGGGTACAGCCCTAAAGTGGTTTAGGTCATTCTTAGAGAACATTTCGCAAAAATTCATAGTGAACCAATCATTATCTGCTTCATCTAGAAATCTTATTGGAGTAGAACAGGGCTCAATACTATCCCCTGCTCAATTCAATCTTTACGTAGAACCAATAACAGAAATCATACAACAGCCAAACATCTCCTTCCACATGTCTGCTGACGATACACAGCTTTATATCAAGATCACATCGATAGAAAAGATTGTTATCATGAACCAGGCACTTAAGAGAACCGTCCATTGGCTAACTAGTAATCACCTCAAGCTTAACCTGCAAAAAACGGAATTCCTTCTGATCTCACCCCAGAAAAACGCTACAAATATCTTGGAGTGGCCAAGCTGATCACGGTGCTAAACTGTACTCCAAGGCTTGTAGACTCAACCGAGTCTCTTGGAATTATGTTACACAAAAACCTGAACATGCTAACACACATTAACACGGTGGCAAAAAACGTCCATTTCCATTTAAGCTACCTCAGAAAACTGAAACCTTTCATAAATAGCTCAGACCTTAAAACAGCAGTCCAGGCATTAGTCATATCGAGTATGGTTGCACAACTCTAGCCAGGCTTCCCAAGATTTCAACAGCACCACTAAAAGCTTGTCTCAACACGGCCACAAGAATTATAATGGGCTCCGTAAAATTCGACCTCATCACCCCTCATTTGAAAGCGCTCAATTGGCTGCCTTGCAAATCAATAATTCAACAAAAAATGGCATTTATCACCCACAAAGCGATATACTACAAAACACCAATGTACCTAGCCCAGAAAATCACACTATCAGGAGGATGCCGAGTGTCCCGGAGTCAAGGAGATCTATTACTGAAACCGTCTCTCTTCCGAAAGAAAAGTACTTATGACCGAGCCTTCTCTGGTGCAGCACCAAGAATTTGGAACGCACTCCCAGGAACATTAGAAAAATAATATCCATTTCTGCTTTCAAAAATTAAGCCAAATCTTTTTTATGAGCAATTTCCTTCCATAATTTCAGCGGACTTGATATCATCACTCACACTTATGCTAACACACATTGACCCCTAGCAATTATGTTGGACTTGTATATTTGAGTGTTAAAGCACAAATGTTTGTCTTACAAATCAATGTATAGTTACTCAGGACTGTTTCTAGCAACTCGCCTTACGCTTATTATTTTTACTAAATTTACATGTCGTAAGTGTTGTTCTAAGTTTAAAGATATGTAAATGTAAAGCGTTCTGATACCCTTTTTTAGGGCCATGTCCGCACTATATAAAACAGCAAATAAATAAATACTACCATCGACCAAAACATTTCCTTAAAAAACCGAAGCAAACAAAGCAACAAAAAATGTCCCCATGGTTTATTCCGCTTCTCTCACAGTTAAAAAAAGAGTGTAAAAGGGGGTGAGGAAATAGAGAAAATCTTATAATGCCGAATGTAAAACTGACAAAAAAAATAATAAAGAAATATCTTGATGAAATCAAGAACGGTAAAACCAGTTACTATGCCTTTAGAATTAAGAAGTCATCAAATTACTCCCAGAAGACCTTTCAAATAATTAAATCCCTCACAAACCCTCCACCCACTAATCTTCTCCCTTCACCCTCAGTAGCTCATTGTATGAACTTGGCTAAAATTTTCCTGGAAAAGGTCACCACAATATACAGCACCTTATCTACAGGTAGGAGGAACATCAAATTGTCCAACACCTCTGGACAAGTCAAGTCCATTAAGGAGCACCTCACCACCTATTAGTGGTGAAAATCTTCTGTCCTTAAGTGATAAGGTTCTCCAGTGGATCCTGCCCCATTACATGTGCTGAAGCAAGGGATGAGCGAGATATTTCCTGTTTTATTAGATCTGCCTAATCTATCTTTAAGAAGTGGGACTATATCTCAACTCTGAAAGCATGCAGTGGTAAAACCTTTATTACAAACAGGTTTCAGACCCCAATATAGCACTGAGACTGGAATCAAAAAGGATCTTGAACCAAGGGGGTTTGACTGCAGTCACATTTCTGGACCTCAGTGCGACATTTGACACATTAGCCCATCCAACTCTCAGACAGAGATTGGAAAGCGCAGGAATACGTGGTATCACACTGGGCTGGCTCTTCTCATTCCTAGAAGATAGGAGTCTTCAAGTGTGTGACAACCCTTGCTATTCAGAGGTCTTTCCTCTTAAAGGTGGGGTCCCTCAGGGCTCCACCTTGAGTCCCACATTATTAAACCTTTATGTACGCTCATTGGTTGACATAGTCCAAACCTTCAGCCTCTTAAGAGTCAGCTATGTGGATGATACATAACTTGTACTGTGAATTACCCCTGATAAGCAGGCAAAAGTACCACAATTGTGTCACTGCCTAAAGGAATTGGTCAACTGGATGGCACACTGCTGCCTTAAACTTAATTGAGAAAATAGCGAAGTCAAGGCATTGGGTAATGATCCTAATGTTTGGTCTCTAGCAGGCTGGCCAGAATCCCTAAGAAGTGTGCACTCTCCCAATTCTTCAATAAAAACCTGGGCATCTGGTTTGACAATTCGTCCACTTTTGACATCCAAGCCAGGAAGGTTTCAGCAAACTGCAATGGTGGGTTCAGGATGCTGAGAAAAATACTAGAGCTCCTTCCAATCTCAACCAGAAGGCTTGTTGTTCAAGCACTGTCCTCTCCAGACTTGATTATGGAAAAGGCTGCAGACATTACAAAATGCTGCTAAACTACTGAACGTCCCTATGCACCAATCAGTCTCGAGCACCTTGGCCTCACTCCATTGGCTACCAGCTAAGCCGAGAATAAAATTACGGCCCTCTGCACTGCTCGTAGGATCTACCGCAGAAGAAGTCCCCAACGGCTTCAGTCTCTATTACAGCCATATCAGTCAGTCAAAAGAGTACGTTTATTTTGACCATAGATCATTAAACAACATAAAACACAGTAAAACACAGCATTTGATTACAGTTTGTAAAAGAGCCATCATTGAAAAACAAAAACGAATTATTACAAATTCATTATCTCCTTACAACAAATAACTTAATTTTCCTAACATCACCCTTAATTTTGTTAAAACAATTTCATACTCCATTTATAAGCACACTCTAAAAACACATATGTGATCTGAACATTTTAAATTTATATTTAAACCAATTAAAATTATCCAGTTTAAAATGTCTCTTTGTCAATGCACGGACGACTCCTCCAGTCCCTATTTCATAAATAACCTTTTAACGGCCTGTATATACTTCGCCACTGCTATTGCAATATCAAGATACTGCATGTCCATGAGGAGCTCAATTGCTTGCGTCCGTGACCCAATCCCATACTTTAAAAATGCTGGACGTAGGAACAATTTTCATTGGTCTAACAATTTTTTGCAATCCATTAAAATGTGTAAACAATTGCATTTTATACCCATCCCACATTTGCACCTGCAGTCAGGATTCATCAGTATTCTTTTTATTTTGTCATTGGCTCGAGCGGGGTTCATGCCAACGCTCATTCTTAATAATTCCATTCTGAGCCATTGATTTGGTAGGGTGCCTAGGTAAGGATATCAATTTTCATTACTCCAACTATTTATCATAAATTGCACGGACCCTTTTTGTCTCAGATACTCCATATTAGATAGTCTAGACTTTTCCTTCCCTTGGAATTTGAGTACACTTTTTGGTTCTTCAATGTACAAGGACTGGGGGTCGATTTTCACCTTCAGATTGTCACAGATGGAGTAGAGTTTCTTTCTTATTACTTTTGCCCACTTTAGTTCACTCAACTGTATCTCCTTCATACACCAAAGTGACACTTTATCATCTTCCCATGCCCCCCAGTCGTTTCCAAAATCTTAGTAAACTCACTTGGACCTGGACATTCCATGATATCAAGTGTAGCTCTAGCCTAATGGCCTGGATCATTGATTAGCTAGGCAATGACATCAATGCTTTTAAGCATTTCCCTTCCACACTGTCCCAGGTACTTTTCCCTCCTAAACATAGAATTTCTGCTCCATACTGCAATCGTGGAGGGATCATTGCAGTAAAAGCCTTCAGCAAGGGACTATGGGACATGGCACCATAATTACGATTGAATTTTTTCAGACCGAGGCTAAAGCTTTGGCTTTCTGGGCCTCTAAGTGTGTGCTCCATTTCAAAGACCTGTCAAACCATATCCCCAAATATTTATATTTGTTGACAACTTCTAGCTTTGAATACCCCAAAAACCAGTTCCATTTTTTATCTCTCTTCCCAAAGCACAATATTTTTGTTTTATCCATGTTCACTGTGAGGTGTTTTGATGCAGAATATGCATCAAACGCATTTAGCTTCCTCTGCAGACCCAATTCTGTTTAGTCGAGAATTACTAGGTCATCTGCGTACAGTAGACAGGACACATGCTTCCCATTTACATTTGGGCTTGCACTTCTCTTCGTCATTAATGAGGAGGGTAGGTCAGCAAGGAAGATTGCAAAAAGAAGTGGGGCCAATACGCAACCCTGTCTTAGGCCATTATTGATCGCAATCTCCAGTGTCAAGCCCCCCATTGTATGTTTGATGACCTGTGTCCAGTTCTGGCTATGCAACTTCTGAATTATTACTAGGAGTTCTTCCGGAATGTTATACCTTTTTAACGACTCCCAGAGACACTCCCTGTCCACTAGATCAAATGCTGGCAGAAAGTCGACAAAACAGCAGTAAAGTCTACCTTGCTCTTCTAACGACTTCCAAGCTAATGCCCATAAGGCAAAGCAATGATCAATGGTTGAGTGCCCCTCCTGAAACTCTCCTTGTTCCACTGGTACAATCTTGCCTAGGATTATTTTAGAGCATACTTTTACCTCAATGTCTAACAGATTAATTAATCTGTGCTGTTTAGGGCCCTTCCTATCCCCTTTTTGTGAAGAGGCCTAATCCCCGCAGGTCTCCACGATTTTGGGATAAGGCGTAATTCTAGCACCACAGAAAACATCTTTGAGAAAAATTGTGCCCACCAGTTTAACTCTGTTTTAACTATAACAGCGGGTAAATTATCTGGCCCAGCGGTATCCTTCACTTTTTCTTTTGAGAATACAGGTATTAACTCTTTTGCCTCCCATCTCTTAGGTGCTCTTCCCTCGCTTATTACTGGCACATTGTTAGCCATATATAATTGGCCTAAATACTCCTCCCAAGATGCCTCATCGACTACACAGCTCAGGGTTTCCGGTGACCGCCCCGAGGCGTCTTGGATCAACTGCCAGCATTTTCCTTTGAATCTCCTCTTCTTAGACCTCACTAACATTTTATAATGTTTCCTTAATTTAGTTAAGTTGGTAAAGCCCTTCTGATCATACCTTAGCCTCAGACATCTTTCATTCTCTTCTTATTAACCTTTTTTTCCCCTACACACTGAGTCAAACCAGCTTGTTTGCTTTCTATATCGGGCTTTTGGATCTTTAATTCCCTTTCCATTCCTCTTTAGGTCAGCTCTGAGGCATTGTACGACCTGATAGATTTTTTTTCCTCAAAACATGCAATCGTCTGATCATTCGCCACCTCCAAGGTTAAATTTTGTTGAAAACTAGTTCGTTTTACTAGATATTCGTCTGTTAATTTTGTAGTCAGTCCTTTTGGGTATGCCATCGATTGGGGGAGGACTCTTTCACATGGTCTTGGGAGCCCTCTTACTAATTCACAAAACAATTGGTGATGGTCACTTTCTTTACGCTGGATTACTTTAAACTTTTTTACTATAGTGTAGTTCCAGGCATGTACAAACACATAATCTATGGGACAGTGTTGGTTACCTCTTCTGAACGTTTGTTTAGCTGGACGGTCGGTACCCGACCTACCATTTAAGCTAATTAGCCCTTTTGAACCTAGGAATTTCCCTAAGGCTTCAACTTGTCTACTCATGTCGCAAATGGGAAAGTGTGCAGGCATTATCTCATAAGCTTTTAACATTTCTTTAAGCCAGGGGTCTACTTTTTTGGGGTTTAGTTTATGGTTAAAATCGCCCATAATAATCCTCAGATCATTTCCATACTTATCAATCAAGCAGTTCATATCATCTTTAACCCCTTCCATGTTCATGAATAGCTCAGCTCGTCATGAGGCACACTGGAGCTGTGCTAATGACGAGCTGACCTTGTAATGAACAATGGGATTATCAATCAATCAGCACAGGAGGGGAAAAGCCATAGCACCCAAGGTGTTAAATAGACCCATTCCACTTTCATATTCTTCTTGAGAACCCCATTGTATGTAGGTGTTTGCCACAATCGCACGGTCAATTAACTTTTCAGGCCCCTGTAAGGTTACCTCAACAACTAACACCCATTTACAAGAAGTGGTTATCATATTTACTTTATTTGCAGTTCTTGTGGAAATGAGTGTTATAATCCCCCCAGATGGACGTCCAAATCTTGATTTACTGGCGGATTTATGAATCTGAACACACCCATCAACCACTGGGGTATTGTCGCACAGCCAGGTTTCCTGCAGGCAAACAATGTCTATCTGCCTTGAGATGTATTTTATACAGTCAATCTTTGTTTGCTCTATGAAACCATTGATGTTCCACAAAATTATTTTTAGGCTATGCGACAACCCACTTCCCTAATCAATCTCGCTGAGGAGTTCAGACTCATTCAGTGCCCATGAAGGTGTACTTAAGTTGCTTTCTCCTATGGTCCAGTTGCCCCAATTTTTACAAGGCTCTAGGTTCTCTTCGACTATGTTAATATTTGCTCTTTTCCCACATGCCCCTGCTATCAATCTAGCCTGCATTTTCCCCAGGCCTGTGTGACATTTCAGGAAGGCATTCTCAGGCTGTTTTACCCTTTACAGCCATATACCCCCTGCAAGGTGTTAAGGTCTGCAGATGCCATGCAGTTTTTAATTCACAGAATTTGCAAAGCATGAGCGGGAGTCAGGTCTTTTTCGTACCTTGTTCCAAAGTTATGGAATTCCCTCACAGTTAGGATTCGTAATATCCAAGAAAAAGTTAGTTTCAGGAAGCACCTAAAAGCATGGTTCTTCGTAAAAGAGATTACCTTGATTAGCCGGTCAGTCAGTTCCACAGACCAAATGCTACTATTCAAGCAGTTTAGTGCAGGGTAGGCACCAGATAGCCATGCACTCTGTAAATACCCCAGAATAGAATAGACTAGAATATATATTTCCCAGTGAATGTCAGATTAAGGCTAGCTTCCAGAGGAATTCAACAATAACCCATTGGAAAAAAACCGGCCAGGGGCCCAAAAATATCCTTGGGACCTTGCCTCTGGCACTGTTGAATGCTGGGCTTGAAAGGATACCAAGGTTGGCTAGTGGATTGTACCTCTTTCTTCCACCACCCTACTCTTCCTGTCTCTATATTTACAGCTTTTTTTTCCAATCCTTGCTTCTTCCCTGTCACTGATTTCCTACTTTTCTCTCCTTTCTCTCTTTTGTGCCTTTCTCTCTCTTGCTCTGGTCAAAGTTGAATAATAAAAAATGCATTTCTCTCTCTCTAAAAAGGGAGTCACAGTCCCCACCAGCGACAGCCACAAGCTCAAATGAAGCACTGTGATCAAGCATTAGGAACCACTGCCATCAGAATAGAATGCTCTTTCAGCTTGCACCATGGGTAGTAATTCTCAAAAAGAACACCCCCTTTTGACAGAGACAATAGGAATGCTTTCCAGCATAATATCCACATTATTACACATGAATATAGAACAGCTAACAAATAATTCCTGGGAGGAGGCTGAAGGCTTTAAGAAAGCCATCACAGAACAGAAATAGAGGGGTTGCGGGTGAAGCAAATATAGATTACTTGAAAGTTCAGCAAAATCTAAATCAAAATCGACCTCAGTTGATGGAATGTATCAATCCAACACGTATTGCATTTAAAATACAATATCTTCAGCACTGAAGCTCTCTCACTTATGGGTATCTACTCGGAGAATTCTACTCTCGGTATGCTGTTGCTTTATCTTTCTGTGGATCGTTGTGTTTCCTCTGCCCATGGGCTTCTGTCCCCTGCCAGAATGAATGCAGCAGCCCCTCTGATCATTACAGCAGCGTCTGGACAGCCAGAGGCAAAGCGGTATTAATTACAGGAGCCCCAAGGGGGCTTCTCCGTACAGAACGTGAATGGAATGTGCATCTTTTTAGGAAATTACATTAGACAGGATAGTGACATAAAGTTAGACTTGATATCGATCAACAGTTTCATCAGACAAGCATGAAAGAAAAGAATTATAAAATGATAGCACTAAAAAGGCGTGTATCACAATAAAAATGATTACCAAATTATTTATAATGTGAAATATAACATGCTCACGTATACGAATGAATTAACACTAACAGACTCAATTTTAATGTCATTGTCCATTCTTAAAAAAGAAAGCCTTTTCGGGCAAAAAACAAATGCGGATATTTTTTATCAATATAATTATTTTTGTGCAGTTACAGCTGAGCAGTTCATTTCAAATTTGCAATCGATTCTCGTGAGAAAATAATCAATGTCCCGCAATTAGTTGTAAACCAACAGATGGTCGTGTTGTAAACCTTACACGGGCTTTTGTTCATTATAAAAACATAGTTCAGTTTTCTTTTAATGGGCCAATATGTAGTTCATTACTGTGAGATGACCACTGTAATAGCCGTGTGTATCCTATTCATGCTTTCCTGCTCCTAAGATAATAAACCAATTAGTGTCTAATCACAAATGATGGATGAAACATGTGCTAGCGATATTGAAACCCACTCAGAATATGATTAAGTAGTTATGGCAATCTGACCAGGGAAACCTTTTGAATGAATCTACCGAGGACTTACTTAGAATTAATTTGACCATTCTAAACAGAGTCCAAACGAGGTACATTTGCAGATGAAGGCAGGCCGGCCATTATTTTCCGGCGCTGCTCTGGGAGATGTAAAAAATTCAGTACCTTTGTATGTAAAATATTCACAGGCTTTGAAGAAGCATGTATCCGTGGAGATATAATTTGAGCTCAAGTGTTGATTCCATGGAGATGAAAGGGTTTTCGAAAAGGTCCTTCCAAAGTGCTGACCTTTTCCTGGAAGTTCTCATTTCTGTAGTACAGTCACTTCCTGCACCCTATGTAACCTTCCAATACCCATAGGTCACCTGGGCTTTAATGATCCCCCTGCCCTACAGAAATCCCTTCTGCTGTCACAATTCAGAGCCGGCTGACTGCAGGAGGCAGCTTTTAATCTCTCGGCCACTATAAAAGGCAGCTGCACTAATGGCGCAAAGGTCTGTAGAAACACAGGCACAGCCACTGATAAAGACAATCGCATTAGCTTTTGGATGGTGAAAATATTTTACGAAGCTTCATTGACACTCACACGCACGCACACGCACACACACACTGCTGCGTGCTACACCCCCGATCACTTACTTTATCTTCGGTTGACCCCCGCAACCTCCTTGATTGCCAGCTAGTGGCACAAAGCAGAAAATGGACAGGCCAATCAAACATGACAGACAGCACAGCAGGAAATACTGAATACTGGCGGCCGCAAACTATGGCTCTTAGACAGCCATAAACATTACAGATTGCATCTTGATCGCTTCAATCCACCTTGTTGTACAGAGGTTAACAGTGAAGTGTTACTCCTGGCTTGTCACAGAACATCGCAAGACTGTGTGCTGCAGTCTGCCATAAACAACCATGGATGGCTCCCGCTGGCACCTTGATGTATTTCCTGCTGCATGGTACTTTGAATACACAGGGTGAAATATGTAGGCATTAACAGGCACATGCATCAATATGGGCTTTTGCAATTCCTTAATTGCGATTTTTAGGGAATCGCAATTAAGGAATCACAAAAGCCAATGCATGTAGAAACCGCTTAAAAAATAGCGATTTCTAAACATTCCTTAATTGCGAGTCGCAAATTACGAGTCGCAATTAAGGAATACCTCCCCATTCATTCCTATGGGCCATAGGAATGAATGGGAAGACATTCTCAATTTGCGATTCTCAATTAGAGAATCACAAATTGAGAATGCAATTTCAAGGGTGCCAGGGTTTCAAAAGGACACCCTGTTGTACCCCTGAAATTGATCGGTCCACATATGTTGCGCACAGACATGCCCTAAGGGCATGTGTGTGTGCAACATGAAACTTTGAAAAATGCACAAAAGTGCATTTTTCAAAGTTTTTGCAAATTACCATGAAGGTCAACTTCATGGTAATTTGCTCCCCCTATTAGCGAAATCGCAGATTTTTTAACTTTTATGTTTTGCATTTAAGGAATCGCTATTCTTTAAATGCAATCGCAATTTGAGAACTCGCAATTAATTGCGAATTCTCAAGTTGCGAGGGCCTTGACCCTTGATGCATCGGAAAACCTAATTTTGCGATCGCAAACAGTCGATTTTTGCGAATTGCACCGTTTGAGATCGCAAAAGGCTTTGATGCATGTGCCTGTAAGTCCACAGAATCATTAGACTGCATTTCTTTACTGTGTAACGAAAAGGTTACAGTTTAACGCAAATTACGTATTCTGTAATGAAGTGAGATACTGCTCAGGGACGAACCCCTGAATGGCAAGTGATTGACACTGTGCATCCCTTCCTTGCTGCACCGAATCCTGAGTCGATTAGTCGTGTCACTAGAGTGATGTTGAGTGGCAGCGTCCCTATTTGAGAATATGTTCTGAATGCTAAGAATCTGACTGGCATATTAGAAAGAGTAAGAGGAATGTGCTCAGGGTTGCTGGACAGGCTTAAAATGTGCGTAGAAAGCATCAAAGGAAATGTACAGCACAGTTACACTATGTTTTGTCAAGGCCTATGCCTGAAGATTAAGAGAGAACATACCTATGATCGCAGTATTGATGCAAGAGACTGAAGGCCAGATCACATGAAATAAGCCTTTTCGGCATTATCTGTACTTTCTACTTATAAAGTTAAGACAGCAGAGGCATTTGAAATTGAAAGATATCACAACGTAGGGGAGTGTGGGGTTTCATTTTGAACGAGCTAGGATGCCCTTTATTAGTACTCCATCACTAGAAAACAGGCTCAGTTTGTTTAATCAATTTCCCATGAACGATGATGACATGTTGTCACTAAAATATAGTATTTATAACCAGGTATACCTCCGAAAGTGAAGTGCAAAAAAAATGAAAATAATCACCTTATGGTTTCACATTTCTCCTTTTATGAAAGATTGTCTCATGGGGTCCATCCCAGGTGCTTGTTGATGCTTGTGTTTTAGCTTGCTAATTACTTTATATAATAATTTTTTGTGGGTATGGCATGCATACCATGCTTTCAAATGAAAAGATCAGAACAGTATCACCATGGATTTAGCTCAAAGTATCCACTGCATGCATCTCGTGTCAACACGTTTCACCTCCAAAGAGGGTGGAATAAAGCATTCAGCAGGACACTGCTGGCTGCCATTTGCAAGGGAATCGTCCTAAAGGATCTTTGGTATTAGTGATGTCAAACTCAATATAAAATGTTACTTTGGGAGGAGCCTCCCGCTTGGACATAAGGCAACTACATCAATGTTTTGAGATTGGAAAACCTTTGTCACAGTAAGAGGGAGGTAAGCCCTGACTCAACGAATAGACGCTGGCACTAGGAACTATTGTTTTATAATGTCATAAATATTTTGATAGTTTATAACCGAATCTCCCAAAAATGAAAGTGCTATACCATCATGGACTAATTTCTCCAAGATGGGAAGTATGCGATCAGATGTACTGTCTGTGACTACGTTTGGAAGTAGAATACTCAGTGATCTAGTAACAGAGACGGGAGTGCATGTAGCATGATACAAAAACGTGGCGAAAGGGTGGATCACTGGGGGATCACAGACACTAACCCACAAGAGGTGGATTCGGCATTATTGATGATTGAAATTGCAAATCTGAGAAATCCAGTTTATGGCATTCCTGGATATCCTGAACTATTCGTTCAGTCTGGAAATTTATACATCATGGGTAACAGATTTGTAAGCCAACGGGAGGTCACGAAGACTCAGAACAGTTGCAGGCTTATATCAAGTGTGATAAGCAGCTCCTCTTTATTTTCTGCCAATACTGGTTCCTTCCTTTTGGCACATTGGAACCATGCCTGAAAGTCATGAATCAACTAATTGTGTTCATCATAGTCAGCTGTTGTACCAATATTGCTATTTTCAGGATTATGAAGGGATATAGTTGATTGAAGATCAGTCATAGCTGAACACCTATTAAATTATTCATTTACGTAACCCCTTCGACACTGATGACGGAGCGGTTCCGTCATCAGCGTCGGTTGGGTTGTGCTGAGCACGGAACCGCTCCGTCATCGGCACAGCCCTGGGGCATCGATCTTCATGCCTCAAGCGGGGGTGGCAGCAGAAGACTTTCCGCTGCCACCCCGTGTGGTAAATAAAAAACTAATTATTTACGCTGTCGGAATTTCTATAATTACCCAAGAAATGGTAATACATAAAATGAGGAGCAGAGTCCGTGGTCTTCGAGTTGAAAGGGGTTTTATTCCAGAACTTGAGTTAAGGGAGAGCTCCTTCACCAAGCGGGTTCAGGAGTAGTCTGCTTTAGTTGGAACATAACAGCACTTATATACATTATGAGTACAATCGAAAGAAGGAGTTCCCCCGGACTTGATTCCATCATTCATGATGTAATCATACGGAAGACATAGCATGCTTGTTCTCGTTTAAAGAATAACTTGGATTTACATTTACACATAGACAAACATATGCATTGGAGTGATTGTGGTGACAAGTTACAGAGTTACTAGTGTCTGGGGACAGAGAATCGAGGCATTGTTACAGGGTCGTTTCTGTCGGAAAGGTAAAGAGGACAAGGCATTGTGCGTTCTTTACTTCTTACACAAGGGCGGTGATGTCTCACAATTGTATATGTGTACAGCTGGGAGGAAGGAGAATGGGCTGTAGTTAACTATTCTTCTTCATGGCTGTCTCGTGTGCTTGATCAGGTTTTCCCTTGATTGTTCGCCCAACCCGTGGCTGCCCCCGCAAGCTGAGAGATCATTGACGAGCGAGAGCTGCTCGTTCTGTGACAGAGTTGGATAGGGGGGGTTTTGGCGAGTCAACCAGCTTAACTGACTCCGTTCTGGTCTAAGGGAAAATATCGAACGGGACGGAAACCCATAAGATACACGATGGCTGGCCATTATTTTCTCTGCATGTGCCAGTACAACGAAGAGAAAAATAGGCAAGAGGGGGTATAACAGGATCTGTGCTTGAAGTAGGATAAATCGGCTTGCCTGGTCGGTGTTAGGGTGAATAGGGTGCATGAACTGTGTGGTGTGCTCCTGAGGCGGAAAGCCGGGAGCGAGGCTGTGTGCTTGTGTACTTTTAATCTTTGTGTCACTACTTAAAACCTTGTATTTTTAAACAACATACTTACGATTTCTGGAACTCCCTGTGGTCCACAGCAGCCGAGTTATCGCTGCAGTCAGACCGCCCCAGATCTTTGTTTGGCGCCAGTGCCGCGCGCTGAAACCGGAGGCCACGCCCCCTTCGAGGCCACGCCCCCCCGCTCCTCACACTGTATTTAAAGGCACCGATTGAAGGCGCCAGGTAACTGTGTGGTGTGCTCCTGAGGCGGAAAGCCGGGAGCGAGGCTGTGTGCTTGTGTACTTTTAATCTTTGTGTCACTACTTAAAACCTTGTATTTTTAAACAACATACTTACGATTTCTGGAACTCCCTGTGGTCCACAGCAGCCGAGTTATTGCTGCAGTCAGACCGCCCCAGATCTTTGTTTGGCGCCAGCGCCGCGCGCTGAAACCGGAGGCCACGCCCCCTTCGAGGCCACGCCCCCCCGCTCCTCACACTGTATTTAAAGGCACCGATTGAAGGCGCCAGGTAACTGTGTGGTGTGCTCCTGAGGCGGAAAGCCGGGAGCGAGGCTGTGTGCTTGTGTACTTTTAATCTTTGTGTCACTACTTAAAACCTTGTATTTTTAAACAACATACTTACGATTTCTGGAACTCCCTGTGGTCCACAGCAGCCGAGTTATCGCTGCAGTCAGACCGCCCCAGATCTTTGTTTGGCGCCAGCGCCGCGCACTGAAACCGGAGGCCACGCCCCCTTCGAGGCCACCCCCCCCGCTCCTTACCGGAAGCAGCATAAATTATGTGTGTGCCACGGACGCGCAGCGGACGAGCGCAGCGGGCGCGACGATTGCGCGCCAAAGGCGCGCTTAAGGCAAGCCCGTCTGCGCCCGTCCGTGCACGACTGGGCCTAGGGCCAGAACCTCTGTCAGACGGGCATACCAAGAGGGTGAGTTACTCAAGACGTGACTTACTTAGTCTCAGACCCACCAAAAGCACACACTGTAACTATGTTCATGACTCAGGTGGAAACTTCACAAACTGTACCATCTGCCCTCCGGTCAAACTACAACTGACCCAAGGGCCACTTATACACTCTGGCTCTGGCCTGAAACTAGCAGAACTGAACTGTAGGTCGCTCCCTATGCATGCCTTGCTCATTAACCATCAGCTTGATGACCATGAGCTAGACATTCTGTTTTTAACAGAAACGTGGCTCACCCCGCACTCTGACTCAGATGTAGTCATGGCTCTGCCCCCGGGCTTTCTCATCCAATCCCAGCCACGTCCCTGTGGCAGAGGAGGCGGACTGGCAATTCTGCATTGAGAGTATCTCTCGTGCAGAATCAGCGATGCTCACATCAAGGATTCAGAGAGCTGCCACTTTAACATCCGTCTGTCTCCGGTTACCTCATTGACAGGCTTTTTGGTATATCGCCCGCACGGCCATTTTGGCCCCTTTGCTAGCGCCCTACTGGATTCCATATCAGCTCTTGCCCACTCCACCTCCATCTTTACAGTGCTAGGGGACCTCAATATCCATTTTGACGATCCCCTAGACACAGGCTGCTGACGTGGCACGAGATCTAGCTGCCTATGGTCTCCAACTAGCAAACACCGGAGCTACCCATATCAAGGGCCATTTGCTAGACCCAGTCTTCACTAATGTTCATACCCTCCTGGCCAAACCCGCATGCCCTCTCCCCTGGTCTGACCATTTTTTGGTCCCCCTCTTATTACCAGGAGAATTCAGGAAGCCTCCTAAGCCCATCACGTACACCCGAGATAGAGCATGGTCCAGACTCCCTATCAAGGACTGGGCCAATGCTCTAGAATCATCAATCCCCAACCCTACCTGGAACCCTGTCATAGCTGACAGTAACTTTAGGAAGTGGATCGCCGACTCACTTGATCCTATCATCCCCATGAAAACTCGCGAAGATAAAAGCGGTAAGTTAGGTTCAGCCCGCTGGTTTAACTTGGAACTTAGAGCCCTCCGCAAGGAGTGCAAAAAAGCTGAGCGATTATGGAGGAAGGACTGGCTTCATTCCAATAAAGATGCATACCGGAGGATTGTCAGGGCATACAAAGCTGCTCTGAAAACCTCTAAAGCCTCCTACTATGACGACAGAATAAAAAATGCCACCAATTCCGCGAGAGAATCTTATCTCATAGTAAAAGAACTCCTAAAGATCCCTGAACCTCCATCACTGTCCAGTACCACCCTAGACAGAAGTAAAGAACTAGCCAAATTCTTTGAATCCAAAATCACCACCATCACGGACTCACTTCCACAGCCCAGTCAGCTAACATGCTGGGACACGATCGCACCTGACACTAGCTCAGTAAGCATCCCTGGCCCGTCTCTTAACGCCTTTAGAGCAGTTACACTGGATGAAGTCGAAAAGACCCTGGCCAAAATGAAAAGTGGCTCCCCCCTAGATCCCGCACCCATAAGATTTCTCAAAGCAGTCGCCCCGGGGATTGTTCCTCCAGTTACGGAGCTGATCAATGCCTCTCTGTCTCAAGGCTTGGTCTCTCCTAGTTGGAAGGGAGCGGTAGTCAAGGCCCTGCTAAAAAAGCCCCAACTAGACCCTTCAGACCTAGCGAATTACAGACCAATCTCGCTCCTACCTGGCATCAGCAAAATTGCTGAGAAACTGGTCAACGCTCAGCTGTCCCAGTTTCTCGAATCAAACAATCTGCTGCGTCAATCCCAAACGGGGTTTCGCCCTGGCCAGGGCACGGACACCGCCCTCCTCGCTGTCATCGTGGAGGCAAGGTGCATTTTGGTTACGGGGGGATCAGTGGCAGTGATCCTCCTGGACCTTAGTGCAGCCTTTGATACGGTGGACCACCGTGTCCTGCTCCATCGGCTGGCTAAGGCGGGACTCGGGGGCACAGCGCTGGCCTGGTTAGAGTCTTTCCTCTCGGACCGCTCTTTTCAGGTCTGGGATGGCTGCTCCCGGTCTGACTCTCTTCCTCTGATAAATGGGGTTCCCCAGGGCTCTTCACTGAGCCCTACCCTTTTTAATGCCTATATGGCCCCTTTGGAAGATGTAGTTGCCCCCTTTGAAATTAAGATTGTAAGTTATGCGGACGACACGCAACTGGTCGTCTCGCTCTCACATCTAGACCAGCGCCCAGACAGTCTTTTGCACTGCCTCCAGAAGATCCACCACTGGATGTGCGAATCTTCGCTCAAGCTCAATGGGTCCAAAACAGAGGTTATGCTGATGGGCAAGAAATGGACAACAATCCCACCATCTGGTTGGCCCAACTCCATGGGTGAGGTGCCCACCCCCAGAAAAGAACTTAAGAGTCTGGGGGTCTGGCTTGAACCAGACCTTACCATGAAAACCCAGGCTACTAAAACAGCCGGTAACTGCTTTGGACTCATGCGGTCAGTCCGCAAGATCCTTCCCCTGCTCCCCCCTCTCTCCAGGAAATTACTGATTCAAGGACTGGTTCTTGCCCGACTGGATTACAGTAACGCTGTGTATCTAGGAGCCCCCGAATCCACCCTGGGTAAGCTGCAACGTACCCAAAATGCAGCTGCTCGGATGTTGCTTGGTCTCCCTTCCAGATCCTCCGCAAGTCCTGCCCTCAAAGCACTCCACTGGTTGCCAGTACGAGAGAGAATTGAGTTCAAGGCTATGTGCATTGCTCACAGGCTCCTAAATGGACAAGGCCCCTCCATCCTAGAAAAAATGGTTACCCCGTACAAAGCCTTGAGGTCCCTGCGATCGGACAGTGAACGACTGGCGAATGTTCCCAAGTTTAGGAGGGCACGTACTGGAGGCCGTCGTTTCTCAGTAAAGGCAGCCTCCCGTTGGAACTTGCTCCCCCGCAGTCTGCGATTGGAACCATGCTACCTTCGCTTTCGCAAACAACTCAAAACGCTGCTTTTCCCCAAATAAAGAGTTCCGCTCCTCCTCTTTCCCCTTTCTCCCCTCTTAGCCTACCTACAGTTTATAGCGCGGGGATGCCCTCGGGTCACCAGGCGCTCTACAAACCCTTAAATAAATAAATAAATAAATAATGATGGGACACCAGGCGGAAAAGGGAGTTTTTAGTCGACTTCCACATTCCCTCCTTGTCCCATAGAAACCCTATTACAGAAATTCTTAATCAATTTCTATATTCATTAGGTCGTATACTTGTTCTTGCAACATGATCTTTTCATTTTTCTTTCCTCTGTTTCGTGGACGAGGAGTACAGGAAGTGGCACACAGTCCACAAAGGGCAGGGCCACACTGGACACAGAGGCAGCAGGTGAAAATAGTGGCTAAAACGAGACCCAGGACTGTTAATGCCTTCCACCCCCAGGTGGACAGGAGGTCCCACAACCAGCCGGTCAGGGACCATGTGCCGGTGTCCATATCCAACTTATCGGATAGCACATGGAGGCGGGAGATAGCAGAATAAACTGATGGGGCGTTGTCTGGAATAAATACACAACAACTGGACCCTATTACCTTACACACACCACCACGGTCGGCTAACAGGACATCTAAAACTATACGGGGCTGCAGTGTCATGAGCCTGTCTGCAGCTACCTCAGCTGTAATGTTATTTAAGGCGCCAGTTGTTTCGTCTATGGCGGCCTGAACCACACGGGTTAGTTGCCGGATGTGGCGACTATTTGCCATAGGTCCCCAGAAAGGGAGAAAACCTTTAAAGAAGTCTCCAGCTTCTTGTCCTGCAGTATCTTCTGCATCTATGACCCCCCTTCGCTGTCTTCTAACTTGGGTCAGAGGGTCAATCAGGTGGTAATCGGCAGGGGCGGTGTAAGTCGGTGGTAAAAGGAATGCGATGTAGCACTTTCCAGACCAGCCTTGAGGCAACCGAGTGCGCGCATGGGGTCCGCAGATGAAATAGGTGTTTGGGGCAGTTACTACGGTCGGAAAATCGGGAGCGGGTAGTGTATATGTCCTCTCACACTCTCTGTTCCCCATTACTTCCCCTTTTCCTTTCCCCCTTATGCAAAACCGTCCGTTTTGCGGTACTACCCAACCTCCTTGATCTGTCCGTCTTTGATCGGCGGAAAACATTTCCCTAAAGGAAGCAATGTCATGGAACTGAGAGTAACTGATATTTTTGTGATCTTCGGCCCTCCCCCAGGTTACAGTAAGATCCACCATTTTAGAAACAGCCTTTACTATTTTAGTCTTTACTTCGTTCCAATTACTCTCGTTTTTCAATTTTGTCGGGGGGATGTTTCTGACTGAGGCAGAAAATATCATGGCTAATGCATAGGCGGACCCTGAATAACCGAACGGGAAAGAGAAAAAGGGCATTCCCTTATGTACGGAATGCGGCATCAAGCCACAAACCCAACAGTTCGTCTTGTTGACTATAAGTTGGTGTTTATGGAGGGTGGAAATGAAGGTATTATTATAGCACTGAACTCTGACAGGTATAGTTTGACTCCCATCACATGCGCCGCTCTCAAGGAAAATAATATTCTTTGTCTTCCCAGCCTTAAGAATTCTAGCCTTTCACTCTCCCTAAAGCTAGCCACCCTCAATACTAGGTCACTACAGAAACATCACCTGGAAATTTTCACCCTTTTACAGGATGAGACTATCGACATATTGACACTCACCGAAACTTGGTTGAGTGATACCTCCTCCCCGGACATCATAGCCGCCCTCCCTAGCGGGTATGATATGATCTGGCATAACCGACCAGATGGGGCTCGAGGCGGCGGCGTAGCAACGATCTTTAAAAAACAGCTTATGGTGACCAAAATTCTAACTGAGACTATAAATGCCATTGATCTATTGGGGATAAAAATAACCATGAACAACTCCTGTCTTATCATCTTAACAGTCTATTGCCCACCCCAAAGTACTTCAATGTTTAATGATCTCTTCTTCCCTATAATATCGGATCTATGCACACGCTACAAAAATATTCTGGTGACGGGTGACTTTAATGTTCATTGGGATAATATGGATAAAGATTTGCTAGCTCAGAAATTGCAGATCTCCATGACCGCTCTTGGACTCGCACAATTAGTGGAAGCTTCAACCCATATAAAAGGTCACATCCTTGACCTCATTTGGTCCTCTATGCTAAAGGTGGTTCTCACAAATATCACACCCTGTATCTGGTCGGACCACCACCTAATTTTGTGTGATATACCACAAAACAGTCCCCAGGCTAAACGTCCATTAAAAACTAAAAAAGTGCGCCAATGGAAAAAAGTCGACCCAGAAACCCTGACCAAAGTCCTGTCCAAATGTAAACAGAAATCCAGAATCCCATCAGATGGCAATGACCTAGATCTAAATTATGACACTATAGTAACCACCCTCAGGCAATCAATTGACGAGATAGCCCCTGAAAAAACTCAAAAAATAAAGGGTGCAGAAAAAGGAGCTCCCTGGTTTACCCAAAGTCTACGAGATCAAAAAAGAAAGCTCCGTCATCTCGAAAGATGCTGGAGGAAATCCAAAAAGGATACTGACAGGGAATTATACAGAACATCTTTTCAACTATATAAAAAGCTTATCGTATCAGCTAAGAAGGACTTTTATGAAACACGTATGAATAAAGCCATAAACATCCAGAAAGAAACCTTCCAAATACTGAAGGAATTAAGCAAAAAGGAGGAAAAGGTAGATACATTGATTGACTGTGACACTTTTCAAGGATACTTTCTTGAAAAAGTAGCAACTATCCTGTCAGATATCAAGGAAAACAACTCAACTATACACACCATGCCATTATCCCCTCCAAACCCCCCAACCCCTATCATTACTAGATTTCCTGAAATTGACTCCATTACCTTTAGACAACTAGTAGCATCTACCAAGTCAGGTTCCCCCACCGACCCCTGCCCTCCCGATATCTTTCGGCTAGCAATTCCGATTTTGGAGGACCAGATTCTAGACCTCCTAAATAATTCATTAGCTACTGGATCATTACCAACCGCTTTCAAAGAGGCACGCGTCAGACCCCTGATAAAAAAACCTGGGGCAGATCCAACTAGCCTGAAGAACTACAGGCCAATATCCCAGTTGCCATTTCTATCAAAAGTTCTAGAACAGCATGTGCTAAAATCATTATCACCCCTTCTGGAAGCCCACCATCTTCTCCAGGAGCGGCAAGCTGGGTTTCGTGCCCACCATAGCATGGAACTAGTAATGCTGTCAGTACTGGATGAGCTCAGATGCATGGCTGACAGTAAAAAACCAAGCGCCCTGATATTATTAGACCTTTCAGCGGCGTTTGATACTGTCAGCCATGCACTGCTCCTGGACAGACTAGCCAGGTCCGGGATAAAAGAACAAGCTCTCCAATGGCTAACGGCTTTCCTATTAGGGAGGACGCAGAGGATCCAGTTAGCAGATCACATCTCAGACTTAGGCACCTTAGTATGTGGAGTCCCGCAAGGGTCCGCACTCTCACCACTCTTATTTAATCTATACCTACAGCCACTGATAGATTCCTTGGCAAACATGGGCTGTAAAGTTTTTAACTACGCCGATGATACTCAGCTGCTGCTGAGTATCGACAACACAACATCGGCTCAATCCATGGCCCAAAATATACTACGGTTCACAGTAAACTGGATGTCGTCTAATCTATTAAAAATCAATCCAGACAAAACGGAAGTCCTTGTAGTCTCAACCTCCACTTCTCCCTGGAACGATTTGTTCTGGCCACAAGATCTCGGACCTACCCCAAAACCATGCCCTAGTGTAAAGAGCCTTGGTATGAAAATCGACCAGGAACTCTCGATGACCAACCAAGTGTCCGCTGTGGTTGGCTCCTGTACCAACCTGATAAGGCAGTTGCGTAAACTTGTCCCTCTACTCTCAACGAACATGCTTCGAATCATTGTTTCAGCCACAATAGTGTCCAGAATCGACTACGGAAACGCGCTATACCTAGGTCTTCCAAAAAACTCCATCAATCGTCTTCAGGTTATCCTGAACGATGCAGCTCGTTTAATTTTCGGATTACCCAGGCGGACCCACGCCTCCCCTCTGCTTTATAGGCTACATTGGCTCCCTATGAAGCAGAGAGTCGAATTTAAGAGCATGTGCATCTGCCATAAAGCAATTCATGGACAGGCGCCAGCCTACATAAAAGATAGGCTTGAAGTGTATGAACCCAAGCGCGCCCTGCGATCCTCCGACTCCTTTCTGCTATCCTGCCCACGCTTTAAACTGGCAACTAAAGGGGGCAGATCCTTTTCAGTCCAAGCTCCCACCATTTGGAACAAGCTGCCGGAGGTGCTTCGTAGAGAACCCAATCTTCTACGCTTTAGGAAATCCCTGAAGACCTTACTTTTCAAAGACGCGTTTACATCCCCGTAAGATAGGTCGGTACTTCCACACTCTTCCACCTTTTTCTGTTGCTGTACTTGGTCAGAAGCGCTTTGAGACCTGTCGGTGAGTTGGCGTGATATAAAACCCAGATACAAATACAAATACAAATAAACTCCTTTCTTCTGTCCTCGATGTGTGGGGGAAGATCAACATGAGAATGCATAGTGGTATTCATTACAAGTGTGGAAGAATGCGGAGGGAAAACTGTACATAAGATCCAACCCAGACAAGCTGCTACACAGCAAACAAGTAACATTATCAGTAGGAAAATCGAGAACCTGCTATGCAGTAATTTTACATAATTAGTCTTTTTCCATTTGCGCATCATGTCATTTCTCCTCATATTGTCTATGAATTTAATATCAAAATGTCTCTGTACACGAGATCAAAATGTCTCCCAGCAGCCGCTTCACCAAGAGCTTGTTCCTGGGCTTAATTAGCTACCGGTGCGTTATGATCAGGTGTAGTGTCTTTAGTCTATTTTTGGTGAGATCGCAGCCCCCGATCTGTATTCCTGTTGAGGAGTGAGTTCTGGAAGTGGGGTTATTATATCCGGGGCGTTTATAGCCGTTGAACAGGGCACAGTGTCTGTTGGTGTTGGTCCCAAAATTTTTTTGCAGTGGCTAGCGTGGAGCCATCCCTTGCGTCCTTCTACTTTGACGGCCGTCCTTGTGGTCAAGAGTACTAATTTCGGAGCCGTCCACCTTTTCTCCAGGGGGCTGGTACGATCGAAGTTTCGTACAAGTATGCAATCTCCGGGCTTTATGGAGTGTTCCTCAGGCGTGGTGTTGTCTGGAAAAGCTGCTGCAACCTGTGAACAACAAGATTGGAGTGCAGACATCAAGGAAGCCAGGTAATCTGTCAACATGTTAGAATCAATTTCAGTCAGTTTCCTAGGAGAAGGGACACCCCAGATGTTAGGAGGTCTCCCGAATGTTATTTCGAAAGGGGACAGTCCCGTCCGGGAATGTGCCCCCATCCGCATGTAAAAGAGAGCGACGGGGAGGGCAGTGACCCAGTCTATCCCTTTTTCTGCACATACTTTGGCTAGTTTTGTTTTCAAGGTCTGGTTGTGTCGCTCTACCAGGCCCGCTGCTTGAGGGTGTTGGACACAATGAAATCTCCAGGAATATCCCAGTAGTAGAGAAACAGCCTCCATCAGTTTGGAAGAGAAAGGCTGTCCATTGTCTGAATAGATGACCCTTGGTAACCCATACCTGGGGAAGAATTCTCTCACTAGTTGCTTAGCGGTTGTCTGGGCACCATAGTCTGGGACGGGGTATGCTTCAGTCCATCGTGTCAGTGTACACACTACCACCAGTACATATTTGTACCCTCTACATCTGTCCATCTGGATATAATCCATTTGGAGGACTTCGAAAGGATGATCAGGAGGCTGGAATCCACCCTGTTCTACTGGTACTCCTTTACCAGGGTTAAATTGGCAACATATCATACAAGTTTTTACTTTTTGTTTGGCTGCAGCTCTTAGGTGTTTGTTAAACCAGATGTTCCGTAAACTATCCAGCATAACTTTCTCGCCTAGGTGGGCGGGGCTATGGACTGTGTCAATTATGACTTGTACCATGGAGTCAGGGAGAAACCACACTGTTCGGTTTTTGGTCATCCAACCCTGATCAGTCTGGACCCCTCCTTGTTCAGTCCATTTCTTTATTTCATCTGCAGTGGCATGTGTCTGTATGTCTTGCACATCTTTCAAGGGGTCCCTCACTATCATAGTGACAGTCTGTGTGGGTAACTGAGAGTCTGTGGTATTCGCTGGATTCTGGGCTGTCTGTTTAGCAGTCCGGTCCGCTAAGTCATTTCCTTTAGATATAGTGTCTGTAGCTTTGGTATGTGCTTTGCACTTCAGAATAGCTATGGCTGTAGGCAGGTGTATGGCATCTAGTAAGGCTTGAATCAGGGGACCATGTTGTATTTTGGCCCCATGTGAGGTAAGAAAACCTCTTTCTCGCCACAACACTCCAAAATTATGAACTACACCAAATGCATATTGGGAATCGGTGTAGATGTTCACTTTCAATTGTTTTGCCCATATGCAGGCCTGTGTCAGGGCGATGAGCTCTGCTGCTTGGGCTGACAGGATGTCTATTCTTTGGGTCTCTATAATTTTACAGTCCGTTGTTACGGCATAGGCTGCCACTAACTCTCCAGCGCTTGTCCTCATGCACGATCCATCCACATAAAGTGTTACATCAGGATCTGGGAGTGCAACATCTGTTAGGTCTTGTCTTGGTTTTGTCACTACATCGATCATCTCCACACAGTCATGTTGTGTCGTGTCATCTGAGATTGAGGGCAAAAGGGTAGCGGGGTTCAATATGTTGCACCGTCTGATCTCTATGTGTGGCTGAAAGAGCGTTAGTTCGTATCCTGTCAGTCTTGCTACAGTCAGGTGTTGAGTCTGTGTTCTGTTTAGAAGGATTTCCACGGCATGTGGCACTTGTACTATCAGGGGATGTCCTAACACTATTGAATCGCTTTGTCTTATGGCCAGAGCTGTAGCCGCAACGGATTTCAGACATGCAGGCAAAGCTTGTGCTACGGGGTCCAATGTGCTATAGAAATAAGCACAGGGTCTATTTCTTCCTGCTTGGTTTTGTGTGAGGACAGATAGTGCTGTTACGTCACGTTCTTTCACGAACAGGGAAAAATGCTTGCTGTAATTCGGGGTGGCCAAAACTGGTGCTTGACACAGAGCTAGTTTCAGAGCTTCAAATGCTTGGGAGTGTTCGGATGTCCAAGGGAGAGTTGTATGAGTGGCTGCTTCCACTGTAGTTAACTGTATGAGTGGCTTAACTATGTGGGCATACTGAGGGATCCATTGTCTGCAATATGAAGTGAGACCAATGAATGCACGCACTTCTTTTTGTGACTTTGGCTGTGAAATTGTCGAGATCAATTGGATTCGTTCTTGTGTCAGTTGCCTACCCTCCTTGGACAGCAAATGTCCTAAGTAAGCCACTTGCTGTGCGCAGAACTGCAATTTTGAGGGAGACACCTTGTGACCTTTGTCTGTCAGGAAGTGTAGAACCGTGAGAGATGCTTTTTCACAGTCTGGTTCTGTCCTTGCTGTGATGAGAATGTCATCTACATACTGTATTAATGCTGTGTTGGTAGGCATATTGATACTGTCAAGTTGTCTTTTTAGTGCTTGGCTGTAGATGCTTGGACTTTCTGTATAGCCTTGGGGAGCTCTAGTGAACCTGAAACTGCGTCCTTTTAAACTGAATCCGAATAGATATTGACTGTCGGGATGTATAGGAATGCTGAAAAACGCATTCTTCAAGTCGATGACTGTGAAAAATGCAGCTTCAGGGTCTATGGCAGTCAGTAGTGAGGAAATATCTGGGACCACTGGATATTGTGGGATCACACATTTGTTCAGTTCTCGAAGATCAACCACCAGTCGGTAGACCGGGGGTGCCTGAGGGTCAGTCCTTTTGAGGACTGGAAGAACTGGAGAATTGCAAACATTTGAATCCGTCTCTATCACCACTCCATGTTCTATGAGTTCCTGGATTATCTTGAGTAAGGCTTGTTCAGCCTCGGGTGGAATCTTATATTGTCGTATACGGGGCAGGACTACATCCTCCTTGAGTGTGACTTGATGTGGGGTGATGTCCATGTATCCGACATCAGTCGAGCTTTTTGCCCACAAATGTTGTGGGATGTCATTTAGTCTGGGGTCGAATTCTTTGACTGTGAAATGTCCTTTGAAATCTCGTAGAAACAATTTTACTTCTTCCGGTGAACAGCATATTACTGCTCCTAGTTCTTTGAGTGTCTTGATTCCTAGTAAGGTTCTCTGGGCACGTTTCCGTAAGGACTGTGGGCCCGATGTAGGTAGGACTTATTTACCGATTTTTAATTACCGAATTTTACCGATTTGGTAATTAAAAATCGGTAAATAAGAAGGGGGGGTATGTAGGAACATCCAGATGTTCCATTTACCGAATCGGTAAATATCTGTATTTACCGATTCGGTAAATACCGACCGGTAATGCTCCATTCATTCCTATGGGCTTTGAAGCCCATAGGAATGAATGGGGCATTACCGGTCGGTATTTACCGAATCGGTAAATACAGATTTTGACAAGGGTGCAGGGGGTGTCACTTTGACACCCTCTAGCACCCCCAAAAAAGGTTCGGGGGCCATGTGGCAGGCATACCTGCCCTAAGGGCAGGTCTGCCTGTCATATGGCACAGGTGTGCATGCACACCTGAATCGGTATTTTAACATCATATTGAATTTGATGCTAAAATACCGAATCGGTAAGGCTTGTGGGACTCAGAAGAGTCCCACCTACATACCAAATTTACCTAATCGGTAGAAATACCGATTTGGTATTTTACAGAATCGGTAAATTTACCGATCGGTAAATTTACAGATTCTGTAAAATATGTGTCCCTACATACCAAAGCTCAAATACCGGTCGGTAACGGCCGAAAATACCGATTTTCGGCCGTTACCGACCGACCTACATCGGGCCCCAGATCGGTAGTCCGTGTCAGAGGACCTACTCCTAACGAGACTTGTTCAGACACTTTGTTTATGATCGGCTTTCCTGAAAAGCCCAGAGATATATTATGTGAGCCAGAGAGAGGAACCTCTGGGACTTCCTTATGACTTATGGTAGTCCTACTCGCCCCCGTGTCTATGAGGAATTTTCTGTCTTGTCCCAGTAAGTGAGCTTGTACATATGGACCTTTCTGATCCACTGGAACTGGGATAAGGGGCAAGTCACTTTCTCTCTCTAGGCTGTCTCATGCATATCGTTCAAACTCGGGCTAATCTGACTGTGCGTACTGGTACATCTGTGTGGCAGCAGCAGCAGGCGTCTGAACCTGTGGAGGGGTAATGGTCTGAGGCTGCTGAATGTTACCTGGTCTGGGAGTGTGAGGGCGTTCTTTTGTCTTTCCTGTCGCTATGTTATGTTTCAGGACTGGGCATTCCCTCACAAAATGGCCTGGTTGCTTGCAGTAGTTGCAAGTACCTTTATTGGCCCCCACATTACCTTTGGGGCCCGTGTTTACTGGTGCCATCTGTGCAACCAGTGCCTTAATTTTTGTGTCTTTTACTCGTTTCTTTTCTTGTTCCTGTTCTTCCCTTATTCTGTTGTGGTGGTACTGTAACATTTGTAACATTTGTGAAGGACTATTTGCTTGCCAGGTACTCTCAATCTTTAACACTCTATTTCTGATGGGGGGTAGGGCGTTGTCCACCAATTTGGACACAAAAAGATGAGGATATGCCTCGCTACTATGTGCGAGTCCACTATTTATAGAGAAACATTTCTCCAATCTGGTGTAATAATCACCCGTATCCTCGTCTGGCTTTTGTTTACAGGCAGAAATGGCATCCCAATCTTCCTTTTTTGTTGTCAATAACAGAGGCAAGACCTGTATGAGGAGACTGGGTAATTCCTTTGCACATTCACCTAGACCTTCACCTGGTTTTCGGTCTGTCTCTTCTTTTTCTAGGGCAGTCCACGTAATCTTTTTACCACCCACCTCCCAGTCCTTTTCCTTCAATTTATCAAATATGCCTGTAGGTAGAATTACTTTAAGTAGTATGATTATATCTGGATATGTAAAACTACCCATTTGGAGGATATCCTTCAACTCTCTATGAAATCCTCCGGGATCTTTTTCGTGAGAGGGCACCATCTTTTTCATTTCCAATATTTCTAACTTGGTAAGGGGAGTATACACATGTATTCGTTGCAGTGTACCATCTGGCTGGGGTATGGGGTGGACTTCTCGTAAGGGGTATTGGCCTATACTGTAAGGTTCATGGTCTGATGAAGCTAAGGTAAGTTGGAGGTAACGGAGGCGCAGGTCCAGAATGGTATTGATCAATTCCGGTCCCAGAGACCTCCATCTTTCTGTCACTACTTCTTGTAGTAGTTTGTATAGCTTATCTGATCGGTGAAAGTTATTCTCGTATAAGGTAGCCAGGTGTTGGATCATATAAATACCTGCTAGTCGTTGTTCTACTCGGGGAAGAGCCAGAAACATTTGTGCTACTATATCTGGGCCGTATACCCGGTGCTGTGATATCCAATGGGTGGCAGACCGGGCCAATTCCTTTTCTTGTTGAGTAAGGGGAGGCTCATTGTCCATCCATTCATCTAGGGCTCTTTCTGTGGACTGAAAAAGGTCTTCCGAAGAAGGATCCAATCTTTTAACTTTCCGCGATACTCGCGGGATTCGCCACTTGGAGCCGGGACAATGTCGCGCTACACCCAGGAAATTCATTCTACCTAGTGTCGGACCCTCATTTTCCTCTGAGTCGTCCTCCTGTGTGACTTTCTCAGAGTGGATGGTGACAATTTTCTTAACCAGTCTTTTAGTTATTTTGTCGATCTGATGTCCCAGATCGTGTGCTCCCCTGTGTACCTGATCACTAAGGTCTATTAACTCAGAGTCTACGCTTCCATTACCCGGGTCTAGTTCCCGGATCAGACAATTTATGATGAACCGCAGGAGCAGTCCTCTGATGGGAACTTTTCCATTTTTCATGACCTGGACCAGAGTATCCGGACCTTCACCTGTTCGTATGAACTCATAAACTCCATCCAAATGCTTCGTTATATCAGGGACCTTCTGGAGTTGACCCAGAGCTTGTCTTAATCTCTCTGATATCGTGGCCATTGGGCCACTACCGGGTTCGGGGTCGTAAGGACACTCAAGAGGGGGGACATCGTCCTTATCCTCAGCCCCGTTCCCGGACACTCCTAAATCAGAGGTGGAACCACCGGCTACTAGTTCAGGAGCACGTGTAGACGGGCGTGTTCTAGGCATGTTAACATAAGCGGGGGGTGGTTCCGACAGATAGGCAGGGAGAAAATTGTCGGGAACAGTGGGAATTACTTTCACTGGGGATTTGGGATGTTCTTCTATAATTTCTTCTGACAAAACGGGATGAATGCCAGTAACAAGGGCGCTTCTTTCTCTATCTGCCTGTTCAGCTAAAACCTTCTCACCTTCTTCCTGTAATTGTTTTTCTTTAGCCTGCTCCGACATTCTCTTACTTTTCTCGACTTTCCCTAGTTCTTTCTGGGCCCTCCTATGTGCTTCCTTACGCCATAACTCAATGGCTTCTGTCTGTGAGGGCCTCGCCTTTCGTTTCCATAACTCTTCTTCTACTCTCATAATACATTCTATGTCCCAGGTACCTGCGGTGGGCCATCTATGCACCATTTCTAAATTTTCGGTATAGTCTACCCAAAGGTCTAAGAATAATATGGCACTCAATCCATGTTTGTTATACATGAAATGTCCAGGTGTATCTCTAGGCGGGATTTTAACTGGTTTCTCTAATAGATTCTTTTTGGTGCCAATCGTGCGTAATTTGGAAAACAGAGGCATTCTTAAACTCAACTAATTACGGTTAAAAAAAAGACTTGGAATATACAAAAACAAACCAAACACTTTATACACTAAAATATAGTGCAACCGTACCGGTCTCACGAATGAGACACGTCTTTACCGTTTTCCCAAAATGGAACCCGTCTTTATACTTTCCCAGTGGTACTCACCAAGAAGCAAAATGTGAAGACCTGGTCATCGGACTCTTGACCCTTGCGCAGGAATATCGGGGCTCCAAAGACCTCGGACTCGGCGTTCTCACTGGTCGGGCTCTGGGTTGGGACGCTCCGCTATCTTCTTCACCGCCTCGTGTGGATGATCAGTCGCAGTCTGTTTCCTCCTCGTCTCGAGGTAGTTAGCGGGAACACCCTGCTGTTGTGCACTTGAAGTCCGTCGAAAGTATGGAAGGGACAAGGACCCGACTTACATCGCCGGCGCATAGGGAAGAGGGAGCGTCCCTGTTCAGGCGCCAATTAATGTGGTAAATAAAAAACGAATTATTTACGCTGTCGGAATTTCTATAATTACCCAAGAAATGGTAATACATAAAATGAGGAGCAGAGTCCGTGGTCTTTGAGTTGAAAGGGGTTTTATTCCAGAACTCGAGTTAAGGGAGAGCTCCTTCACCAAGCGGGTTCAGGAGTAGTCTGCTTTACTTGGAACATAACAGCACTTATATACATTATGAGTACAATCGAAAGAAGGAGTTCCCCCGGACTTGATTCAATCATTCATGATGTAATCATACGGAAGACATAGCATGCTTGTTCTCGTTTAAAGAATAACTTGGATTTACATTTACACATAGACAAACATATGCATTGGAGTGATTGTGGTGACAAGTTACAGAGTTACTAGTGTCTGGGGACAGAGAATCGAGGCATTGTTACAGGGTCGTTTCTGTCGGAAAGGTAAAGAGGACGAGGCATTGTGCGTTCTTTACTTCTTACACAAGGGCGGTGATGTCTCACAAGGGTATATGTGTGCAGCTGGGAGGAAGGAGAATGGGCTGTAGTTAACTATTCTTCTTCATGGCTGTTTCGTGTGCTTGATCAGGTTTTCCCTTGATTGTTCGCCCAACCTGTGGCTGCCCCCGCAAGCTGAGAGATCATTGACGAGCGAGAGCTGCTCGTTCTGTGACAGAGTTGGAGAGGGGGGGTTTTGGCGAGCCAACCAGCTTAACTGACTCCGTTCTGGTCTAAGGGAAAATATTGAACGGGACGGAAACCCGTAAGATACACGCTGGCTGGCCATTATTTTCTCTGCATGTGCCAGTACAACGAAGAGAAAAATAGGCAAGAGGGGGTATAACAGGATCTGTGCTTGAAGTAGGAAAAATCGGCTTGCCTGGTCGGTGTTAGGGTGAATAGGGTGCATGATGGGACACCAGGCGGAAAAGGGAGTTTTTAGTCGACTTCCACATTCGGGCCCCCGTGTTTCCTGGTGACGTCAGCGCGCTGTTGCGCGCGCCAACGTCATCAGGAAGCGCTGGACGTGCTGGAAGCCATTTGCCAAGGAGGCAGGTGAGTGTTTGCTCTCCGGTGAGGCGGGGGCGGGGGCGTTTCTCGGTGCCTTGAGGCATCGGGGGGGAGGAAACAGTGTTTCCTCTCCCCCGATGCCCCAATGCAGGGCATTCCTGGTGCAGGATCGCGCACAGCGTCGCGATCCTGCACCAGGAATGCCTCCACTAGACACCAGGGATCCTTTGCTGCAATGTTTAGGAAGCGACCCCTTGGGCAAGGGTCGCTTCCTTGGGGGCAATATTTTTTTCAGACTTTTCTGCCCCCCCTGGGGGAAGATCGGGTCTATTTTTCCCAAATCTCGACCCGGGGGGGGGCAAAAAAGCCCACTAGATACCAGGGATTATTTTTTTATTGCAAAGGAAGCGACCCCTTGTGCAAGGGTCGCTTCCAAGGGGCCACATTTTTTTTTAGTCTTTTCTGCCCCCCCCGGGGGCAGATCGGCTGTTTTTTGGGCCAAATCTGGATCGGGGGGGGGGGTAGAAAAGCCCACTAGACACCAGGGATTATTTTATTTATTATAGTGGAATTGACCCCTTGGGCAAGGGTCGCTTCCAGGGGATAAAGATTTATTTTAAACTTTTCTGCCCCCCCTGGGGACAGATCGGCCATTTTTTTTCTGATTCTGGACCCAGGGGGGGTAGAAAAGCTAACTAGACACCAGGAATTTGTTTTTTTTTTGTATAGGAAGCGACCCCTTGGGCAAGGGTCGCTTCCAGGGGGCTAAAAAAATATTTTAGACTTTTCTGCCCCCCCTGGGGGCAGATCGGCCGTTTTTTGGGCCGAATCAGGACCCGGGGGGTGGGGGGGGTAGAAAATCCCACTAGACACCAGGGATTTTGTTTTGTATAGGAAGCGACCCCTTGGCCAAGGGTCGCTTCCTTGGACACATATTTTTTTTAAAAATATTCTGCCCCCTCTGGAGGCAGATTAGTGTCTTAATTTGGCCTTTCTGCCCTCCGGAGAGAGCAACAAAAAACACTAGACACAAGGAAAATATATTTTTTTTTAAGTGGAAGCAACCCCTTGGGCAAGGGTAGCTTCCAGGGGGCCCAAATTTAAAACGATTTATATTCTGCCCCCCCATGGGAACAGACACCCCATTTGTGACATACCCTGTGACATAGCCTGTTGTAATGTGTATTGTTTTTTTTTCTTCTAATGTGTATTGTTTTATTTTCTCTTTAGATTGTTGCAGTGTGTGGTTCCGTTACTGGTGGTTCTGCTGTTTTAATGTTTGTGTAGTTGCATGTGTTTGGTAAGAGACCTCTTTCGTTCAATTTTAATGTAATTGTTTTTTTTGCAAAGTGTGTAATAATACGAGTATGTTTGGTTTCTGTTTTTTGTGATTGTAAAACATGTTTTGCATTTGTTCTTGATGTATACTTCTGTAGATGTAAGTTTTTTTTTCTTCTTTCTAGTGGGATATCATTGCCTATTTGCTGTGTCTTTGCAGAGTAGGTGCTGGTGAGTGTAGCTGTGTCTTGTAAGTGAATTGTATATTTTTTCAGTATATAGATCTTTGTGATAAAGGCTTACGTTTTTTTACTTACTTTGCACAGTGTTGGTTGTTGAGTTGTTTGTGCATACTCCTTTCTTAGTAAGGATAATGGCTAGCCGCCGGCTTACTGCTCAGCAAGTTGTTGGAATGCTTTTTGATTCTTCCTCTGACCATGGTCCAGAGACTGACTCTGATTCTGAGGCAGAGGTGGGAGGTAAAGATTCAGGTAGTGAGTTTTCTCTACACATGGCTTCATCTGATGATGAAGATACTCTGAGTGCCGATAAAGCTACTTTTGGTGTGGATGAAGTGCCTGTGGTTGCGGAGGACATTGCTGTGCCGATAGTGCAGCAAGAGGCATCTGGGCTGCAGCCTGGGGCTGCTAGACTTTCAGTTGGTGTAGTGAGACAAGAGGCAGCTGGGCGGCAGCCTGAGGCTGCAAGACTTGTTGTTGAAAGTTCTGACCTCTGCGTTGCCCCAGGCATGGTGCAGCCAGCATTGCCTGAATTTACTGGTGTTCCGGGGTGTAGGGTGAACACTGAAAACTTTTTGCCAATTGATTTTTTCAAGTTGTTTATGAATGATGTGTTTTTGGCAGAGATTGTAGAGCAGACTAATTTGTATGCAGAACAGTTTTTGAGGGAGAACAGTGCCAGCCTTAAGCCCCACGCTAGAGCTGCCCGGTGGACTCCCACAAATTTGGAGGAGATGAAAAAGTTTTTGGGTTTAACTTTTTTGATGGGCTTGCTTAGGAAACCATCAATGGCTTCATATTGGTCTCCTAGTCCCTTGATGACAACAGCTATATTTCCGGCAGTCATGAGTCGTGATAGGTATTTGCGTCTGCTTCGGATGATGCATTTTGTTGACAATGGTTTAGCTTTGCCACGAGATCACCCTGATTGTGACCGTCTTTTCAAGATTCGGCCTGTCATTGATCATTTTGTTGATCGATTTCCGGAGATCTTTGCTCCTGGGAAAGAAATTGCAGCGGATGAGTCTTTGCTGTTGTTCAAGGGCCTCTTGGTATTTAGGCAATACATTCCTAGTAAGAGGGCACGCTATGGAATTAAGCTTTGTATGCTGTGTGACAGTCGGACTGGATATGTCTCTAATTTCAGGGTGTACACCGGTAAGGAATCCAGGATTAACCCCCCTGGTTGTCCGTCGACTTTTGGAGTGACTGAGAAAATTGTGTGGGCACTTGGTCGAGGATTTTTTTAACAAAGGCCATCATTTATATGTAGATAACTTCTACACTGATGTGCGGTTGTTCAGGGAATTGGCCAAAGTGGACACTGTTGCTTGTGGCACAATCCGCTCTAACCGTAAAGGTTTCCCAAAAGAACTTGTTTATCAAAAGCTTGCTCGGGGACAGTGCAGTGCATTGCGTTGTGAGGAGCTTCTAGCTGTGAAGTTTTCAGAGAGGAGAGATGTCTACATGTTGACTTCCATACATGATGAAAGCACTGAACCGGTGACAGTTTGGGGTCAGGTTGCAGAAGCGCGCAAACCTGGGTGCATTTTAGGCTATAATAGGCACATGGGTGGTGTTGACAGAGTAGATCAGAGGTTGGAACCGTATGCTGCTCTTCGTAAGGCTTACATTTGGTACAAGAAGTTGGCTATCCATCTTTTCCACTTGGCAACCTTTAACGCTTTTGTTATGTTCCAGCAATCTTGTCCTCAGTCAAAGATGACTTTTGTAAAGTTTCAGGAGTCTATAATAGGCAGCCTTGTTTTAGTGGAACAGGCAAGTGTTCCTAGAGTTGGAGTGGTGGAGGATGTTGCCAGATTGAAAGATCGCCACTTTCCTGATCAACTTCCTCCTACAACCTCAAAAGACTTTCCCAGTCAGAGATGTAGAGTCTGTTGGCGAAGAGGTTTGCGGAAGGAGGTTCGTATGTACTGCCCGGACTGTCCTTCTAACCCTGGGCTGTGTGTACCTGCTTGTTTTAGAATGTACCACACACAAAACTATTTTTGGGAGCATCCATGAGTGGTAAAGTGAACTGGCTGGTCTCTATTCTTTAAAACGTATTGTTCAGTTTCAAAGTTGGCATTTGTGTAGTGTATTTAGATTTAGTTGTTGTGTTAGTAGATTTGTATCAATTTGCAGTTTGTTTTTGTTTTTCATTTGTATTGAAAAACACTAAAGTATGATGTTGGTTTGCATGTAGTGTCCATTGTCTGACGGTGTGCATGGTTTGGCGCTTGGCTGGCGGTGTCTGTGGACTGGTGCTTGGCTGGCGGTGTCTGTGGACTGGTGCTTGGCTGGCGGTGTGCGTGGTCTGGTGCTTGGTTGGCAGTGTGCGTGGTCTTGCGCTTGCCTGGTGGTGTGTTGGGATTGGTGCTTGGCTGGTGGTGTGCCTGGGCTGGTGCTTGGCTGGCGGTGTGTGTGGAGTGGCGCTTGCCTGGTGGTGTGTGTGGACTGGTGCTTGGCTGGTGGTGTGTTTGGTCTGGTGTTTGGGTGGCGGTGTGCGTGGTCTTGCACTTGCCTGGTGGTGTGTTTGGATTGGTGCTTGGCTGGTGGTGTGCCTGGACTGGTGCTTGGCTGGCGGTGTGTGTGGAGTGGTGCTGTCCTGGCGGTGTGTGTGGACTGGTGCTTGGCTGGTGGTGTGCGTGGTCTGGTGTTTGGTTGGCGGTGTGCGTGGTCTTGCGCTTGCCTGGTGGTGTGTTTGGATTGGTGCTTGGCTGGTGGTGTGACTGGACTGGTGCTTGGCTGGCGGTGTCTGTGGACTGGTGATTTCCTGGTGGTGTGTGTGTAGACTGGCGCTTGGCTGGCGGTGTGCGTGGTCTGGTGCTTGACTGGCGGTGTGTGTGGTCTGGTGCTTGGCTGGTGGTGTGCGTGGACTGGTGCTCGGCTGGCGGTGTGTGGGAAGTGACTTAATGCTGGTTACTACACACAGTGCTAGCTGAGCGCCACTCCATGCAATCCATGAGTTTGTGTAGTTGCTGTGTCAGGAATGTGGACGTGTGAAAGTGATGGGCCCTTGATTGGCGTTGTCTGCTGGTGGAAGTGTAGTAATGTGATGGGTCCGCGGCTGGCGGTGTGAATGTTTTGTATGTGTCACATGTATGAAAGATGTATGAATGGCCTGTAAAGAGGTTGGTTCCTTGTCGTGGCTTTACAGCTTACGAGCTGTGAGTCAATGGTTCAGTTTCTCGTCTTTTCCATTATTAACAGTGTATTTCTTTTTTTGTGAAATCACTCGCTAATACAATGATATATACTGAACCATCACTCACCCTTGTGCCAAATCCAACCAGTATGTGTGTGTGTTTGAGAACTTGATGTCTGTGTAGTTTATTTATTTATTGTTTGTTTTTTGAAGCAGGACGCACCTTGTCACTTTTTTTGTAAATGTTGTGATGTGTTGCTTTTGTGCCTGGTGATGTGAATGGTCTTCTGTGTGCCAGGTATGAAAGGTGCATGAATGGCCTGTAAAGTGGTTGGTGCCTTGAAGTGGCTTTACAGCTCACGAGCTGGTTTAGTTGGTTCAGTTTTTTTGTCCATGTAATTGACAGTGCATTTCATTTTTGTGAAATCTCTTGTTAATAAAGTTATATATACTGAACCATCACTCGCCCTCATGCCAAATCCAACCAGTATGTGTGTGTGTTTGAGGAATAGATGGCTGTGCAGGGATTTTGTTTTTTTTAGTCTCTCTGCCAAGGTGTACATTCCGCCTACGAATAACCTGCCAATTGTAGATATTGTTGAAAACCCATGGGACTACATGGTGATGTCTCTCTGATGAAATCTAACAACTCATTTTATCCACAGTATCCTGCAAAACTCACAATGTCCGTCATAATTTCCTTACAATATTGCGCCCAAATTGTCACGCTGCACATTAAACAACTAATTTTGTCAAAACTAATTGGTTTAGCTAGGGGGGTCACATGGGTTTTTCACTCCTTCCTCGGTTGCCATCTAGGGAAACCTAGCAAACCCACACTTTTTTGGAAAATAGACACCCAGGGGCTTTCAAGGGGGTATGGCTTGCGTGGATCCTCCAACGTTCCTTTTCTCAGAATCCCTAGCAAACTTTAAATGTAGCTGAAAAAATGTGTTGTTTCAAACATTTTTGTGTGTAAAAGTGTGGCATCACTGGGCTCACACAAATTTCCACCCACCCAGCGTTCCCCCAGGTCTCCCGATAAAAATGGTACCTCACTTGCGTGGGTGATTCAAGGACCCGCAACAGGCAAGGGCCCAAAACCTAATGAGGCAACATCAAAATTACCTATCACAAAGCAATCTGGTTTTGCAGAGGGTTCCCCTGAGTTTTTGGCCCGGGGCCTCGGCGGCCATGTAGGGAAACCTACCTAAACCATACATTTATGGACACTAGACACCCGGGGTACTCCTGCGAGGTATGGCTTGCGTGGGTCCTTCACCCAGTGTTCCCCTTGTTCTCCCGAGTAAAATGATACCTCACTTGTGTGGGTGGGCCAAAGGCCCGTGACTTGGATGACCCCAAAACAGTAGAATTCTCTGTGCTTTATTTGTCAATCCCGAACATTACAATTTCTTAAAAAAAGATTTTTGGCCTGTTCTGCTTTGGCCCACCCACACAAGTGAGGTATCATTTTACTTGGGGGAACAAGGGGAACGCTGGGTGGTAGGACATTTGTGCCGGCACGGAGATCCCACACAAAAATGTATGTAAACGTTTTTTTTCTCCTAATTTTAAGGTTTGCAGTGAATTCTGGGTAGGAAAACGTTGGGCAACCCACACATGCCATACCTCGCTGGACTCCCCCAGGTGTCTAGATTTCAGAACTGTTTGGGTTTGGTAGTGTCTCAAGTTTGCCGCCGAGCCCCGGGCCAAAAACTCCGGTGCCCCCCCCCGAAAAATAAGGTAGTTTTGCTATAGGTTATTTTTAAGTCTCCACCGTATGATTTGGGCCTTTTCCTGTTGCAGCCACTATGCCTACCCACGCAAGTGAGGTACCATTTTTATCGGGTGGGTAGAAATTTGTTGATCCACACAGATTCCAGAACTTTCCACCACAGAAATGTGAGGAAAATGGTTTTTTTTTGTCAATTGTTTGGCTTTGCAAGGGATTCTGGGTAACAGAACCTGGTGCGAGGACGTTGAGTCACCCCATCCTTAATTCCCCAGGGTGTCTAATTTTCAAAAATGTATAGTTTTGCTAGGTTCCCCTAGGTGCCGGCAGAGCTAGGGTTAAAAAACGAAGGGTAGGCACTTTGCCAAAAAAGGGCCAGTTTTCACTGCGAAATTGAGGTGCGACCACGTTGCGTTTTGCGCTGTTTCCTGTCGCAGGCACTAGGCAGACCCAGGCAAGTGAGGTATCATTTTTTTCAAGAGACCTGAGGGAACACTGGGTGGGTGGACATTTGTTGATCCACGCAGATTCCAGAACTTTCCACCACAGAAATGTGAAGAAAATGCGTTTTTTTGGTCAAATCTTTAGTTTGCAAGGGATTCTGGGTAACAGAACCTGGTGGGAGGCAGTCGAGTCACCCCATCCTGAATTTCCCTGGGTGTCTAGTTTTCAAAAATGTATAGGTTTGCTAGGTTTCCCTAGGTGCCGGCAGAGCTAGGGTTAAAAAACGAAAGGTAGGTACTTTGCCAAAAAAGGGCCAGTTTTCACAGCGAAATTGAGGTGCGACCACGTTGCGTTTTGCGCTGTTTCCTGTCGCAGGCACTAGGCATACCCAGGCAAGTGAGGTACCATTTTTTGGGGGAAACCTGGGAAAACGCTGGGTGGGTGGAAATTTGTTGATCCACGCAGATTCCAGAACTTCCCACCACAGAAATGTGAGGAAAATGCGTTGTATTTGTCAATTCTTTAGACTTGCAAGGGATTCTGGGTAACAGAACCTGGTGGGAGGTAGTCGAGTCACCCCATCCTGAATTCCCCTGGGTGTCTAGTTTTCAAAAATGTATAGGTTTGCTAGGTTTCCCTAGATGCCGGCAGAGCTAGGGTGCAAAACTACAGCTAGGCACTTTGCCATAAAATGGTCAATTTTTAAATGCAAAATTGAGGTCTGACCACGTTGCAATTTGCGCCGTTTCCTGTCGCAGGCACAAGGCTGACCCACACATGTGAGGTACCGTTTTTATCGGGAGACTTAGGGTAATTCAGGTTTGTAAATCAACTGTTATTACCTAGTGAGTTTTAATGCATTTCTCCCTTCCCAATGAAAGACATTGTGTAAAAAAAAAATCATTTTGAAAAATGACCAATTATTCTCATGCTAGTATGAGTATTCCCAATTTTGAGAATGTGCAAATATATACTGTTTCTAAACTCTATAATTTAATTTGTACCCAATTCAGAAATACATAGTTGTCTTTCATACCGATTTTTCCATGTATACATTTTCCAAGAATAGGTTCTCTATACCCGGTAAATAACAAAATACCATTGCAAGTTGCTGCTCAGTTTATGGCTCTGGGTTCGTCGGGTTCTTGGTGAAACTACAAGTCCTATATATCCCCACAACCAGGAAGGTCAAACGGATGTAACGGTATATTGCTTTCAAAGAGCTGTCAAAATTACAAGAAGTTACAGGTGAAAACGTTGAGACAAAAGGCTGTTTTTTTCAACTAATTTTCAATTATTCCAATATTTAACTCTTAGTTTCTATAAAGAAACCTTCATGGATTTAGACAAATTACCCCTTTCTGAATTCAGAAGTTTATCTACTTTTCGAAAATGTATAGCTTTCCATGATCCATTATTGCTTTCAAACTCATTTTTACCATTAACTGGAAGGAGGTTGAAAGCTTTAAAAATAGCAAAAATAGGCTATGTTCCAGAAAAATGCCAAACTGTGTGAAAAATGTTGGTTCTCTGACAAAAGACTGTCATTCCCTAAAAGCTGAGAAAATGGAGATTTCAGCCCCAGAAACCCTTTTTTGATAAAGATTGCAGGGAAAAACCCAGAGGCTTTCATTTGCAGCCCGTTTTTCCCAATTTTCTGAAAAAAACAAAATTTTTACTGTATTTTGCTTAATTTCTGGGACCCCTCCAAGGGAATCCACAAATCCTGGGCAACTTTAGAGTCCAAATGATGTTGGAAGAAAAGGACGCAAATTTGGCCTGGATACCTTATGTGGTCAAAAAGTTACAGGGGCCTAAGCGCGAACTACCCCAAATTGCCAAAAAAAGGCTTAGCACAGGAGGGGAAAAGGCCTAGCAGCGAAGGGGTTAAGACCGGGGAGAACACTGTGTTTCAATTGGCCATAGACTACATCAACCATAAAAAAGAGTTTATCGTGGTGGTCATATCTTTTGCAAAAGAGAAAATTTGCTTCATGCAAGTCAAAGGACAGAGGAGAGTAGATATATAAACATGTCTTTTGTTTACACTGTCAACTCTGCCTGTTGTCTGATGGTGTCTTGGATGTAACACCGATGGTGAGCTTGTCCACACGATAAGTGAGGTGCTGGTTATGATAACTTTGTATATGATGCATCTGGTTTTGAAGATGATGAGGGCCGTCAAATGGGAGTCAATAGAGCTTCATCAGATGGGGGTGATTTCATAAATCAATGAATCAATCAATCAATCAATAAGTTCATTTTGGGTTGCAATAAACCAATAAAACATACATAGTCATAAAGAGCCGTACATGCATGACCGTTTGTAATCATAAAAGTTAGAATATTAAACAATATAAAAATGTCTGTTAAGGATGTCATAGTGGATCAGTCTAAGTACATAAAGTGCAAAGTGTGGGGTTCATTAGCAGTAATGTGAGGCTAAAAATGTTCCATAATGTTCACAGGCATAAAATACATGAAAACTTAGATCAAATAAAATTAATAACTAAGAGCACGGAGAATCTGCCTCACGTCACATAACAATTCATGCCTGTACAAATTTCCATATACAGCCGTTCAGTCTATTCTCATTACAGGTGAACTAAAATATTAGCAAAGGAGAGGATATTTACAGGGAACTTTTTTACTCTTTTCCTTATTAACCAGACTGCGTGAAGGTGCCTGCTCATAGCGAATACTATGAGGCTGTCTGTGTTTGATCTTTGTACTACTACATAGCTTCTGAATCATAGGTTGATGCAGAGTTGTTTGAGCCATTTGCTTCAAGGTTTTTATACTGTGGGAAAAAAACAAGAGATGTTCCACATCTTCGCGGGGTGATCCACAAAAAACACAAGATGGTGTGGGTACTGGATGTTTTTTCAGCCTTTTGTGTAATGGCCAGTCTGCAAAATGACCATCCTGCACTTGATGAATAGAGTCTTAGTAATATCTGGGGTCGTATCATCAAGGTAGGGTTTGAAGGCTGCATTACCTTTAACCAGAAAAGAAGTGCAGTCAGAGATCCAATGCTACTGTTACTGGGGTATTGCCTTCAGAGTAAGGCCAAAATGCTGATTTAACAGATATGTTCGTGTTGCTAGTTATAGCAGAGGGGTTGCTTCATAGTGCACTCATGTCTAATCCCTAGAAGATGAACTTTAAAAGAGTAAACTATTTAATAGAAAGTGAATTATGCATACCCAGGACCTCAGATAACTAAATTCAATAGGCTTCCAGGTCTGGAGTCCTCTGCAGGTGTACCCAAAATAGCAAGCGTCTCAAGGCTGCAACATCACTGATCTGTTTACGGCCAATTTCAAAGAAAAGGAGGATAATGGGTATGCTTAGTGGCAGATTAAGCAAAGATCTGAAGAAAGATTTTCTTTAGTGGCCACCTCCCTTTTCCCCACATGACCCCAGATCTAAGCCCCATACAGTGCTACAATCTACACCTTTACACAGTAGATTTTAAAGGCTGGAGAGACATGTCTATGTGTAATTTTTTGTATCTTCTCAGAACAGTGAATTTTCCGTGCAACAGGTAAGCAATTACTTTGTTGATGTGTGACGTCCAGGTAGTTGATTTCTCTATAGTAATACCAAGATTGTCAAACTTTTCCATCTATCTGTAAAGGGACCCCTTTCATACTAAAACTACTTCTGGAAAGTATATGGGGATTGAGGATCATATACTTTAATTTTTGACGAGTTGACCTCAAGACCCCTCTTATCACAAAAAAGCATGAATTTGTTCAGCATGTTTTGTAAACCCATGAGGGTGTGAGAAATCACAAGGGTGTCATCAGCTAATAAAAGTGCTGGTATGGTAATACCACAGAGTCTGGGTGAGTCATGGTTACAGTTGAGCAATTATTTAGGTACGCCATAATCGACAATGAAAATAGGGTTGGTCTAACACACAACTTTGGTGGTCTTCTTGCTCGATTGAGATGCGTTTAGTTAGCTCCCCCTTTGGACCCCATCTCACGTGAGCTTAGTTTGATTCATGCAATCTCATTATTACATTCAGTAAAGCTGGGTCCATCCCCATCGTAACCAAACCTAACTATAGTTTATTTCTGGGTACTAAAATAAAGGCCATTTCGAGGTCTACAAAACCACATAGAGATGGTCCCAGTTAACTGAAGATAATTCCGTTGCAATAAAGTGTACCGAAAAAGTTGATCTACAGTGCTAGCCTCTTGCCTAAATCCTGCTTGTAGTGGGGATAAGATGTGAGTGTACTTTACCTTGTCCAGAACCTGATGGCAAAATACCTTTTGTAGGTTGTTGAACAGGTTTATAGGGTGGTAGTTATATACTGGTATAACTTCTGCACCTCAAAGGTTTCTGTAATGTTTTCACCATGCGGTATACTATTTGACATTTTGCTAATGCATGAAATGCAGACTTTCTGTTCTGATGAATATTGTTCACCTGGGATTTTATCCGGGCTGGGAGCTTTCCAGGCCATAGATGGTCATGGCTCTGAGTGTATCTTCAGCACGAAGACTGGCCTCCTTGAGGTGGCAGAGTCAGTGAGATGGGCGTTAGATTCAGGGGCATCAGCACTGCTGGTGCTCCTGGATCTGTCTGGAGCATTCAACACCGTCGACCATGCCCTGCTGGTTCAGAGATTAAAAGATACAGGCTTTGGGGGGAAGGTGCTGACCTGGCTGAATTCATATCTTAGCGGCAGTACCCAAAGAGTCACCTTCTGGAGAAGTGTGGCTCAAATGGTTAGAGCGGCAGACCCTGATGCAGAGGTCTGGCCCGGGACCAGGGTTCAATACCCGCCTTGGCGGGTCTTGGGCTCGATTTCCTTGGACCTGATTATTCTCGCCTCGGTGCCTATTCTAATCATGGGTCCCACTCTGCAACTCTGGGCAATAGCTTGCTTAATCTCCACAACGGCCCCAAAAGCGCTGGGATGCCTGGTTTCACCCTGGGGGTGCCCAGGAGTGGACACTCACAGGGAAAACCAGGAAGGGTTCCTAAGTGGTATACGGACAGCGCCGGGACACTGTCTCAGGGAAGTAGCTGTGCGCTCTATAAATGCCAGTACATTTACATTTACATTCTTATGACCTTATGCATCAAAACCTAAACCTCTATGGTGTGGCGTCCCTCAGGGCTCTGCGCTGAGCCCTTTACTTTTCAATTTGTACTTAGCCCCACTCTTTTCTTTGATTGCCAACTGGGGTGTTAAGGCAATCTCTTACGCTGACGATACCTAATTGGTTTTCTCTTTTCAAGAGCAGACGGCAGAGACTTTTAAGAATTTTAAAGGCTGTTTGCGAGACATAGCCCTCTGGATGAATATAAACAAACTAAAGCTCAATGCGGGAAAAACAGAGGTGCTGTTTTTTGGAAAGGGCCCAGTGCCTGCTCCAGATCTGAAGTGGCCATCAGAAATGGGCCCTCCACCTTCTCCCAGCTCTAGTATCAAAAATCTGGGGGCAAGATGGGAGGCTGACCTCCCTTTCTCGGCCCAAATCAAACAAGTCTCCGCTAGCTGCTTTAGCAAATTAAAAATCCTCCGTAAATTTCTACATTTGTTGCCAGAAGACTGCCGCAAATCCGTAGTCCATGCCACTGTGACATCCAGACTGGACTACGCAAACAGCTTATATCTTGGCCTGCCTAAATACTCGATTAGACGTCTGCAGATAGTGCAGAATGCGGCTGCGATACTGATTAGATGTATTGCCTCTCGGCATCATGTCTCTCCGCACCTACAGGAGCTACACTGGCTCCCAAGGGCTAAAATAATAGAATTCAAGGCTTTGACTCTGGCCTAGAGGGCTCTTAAGGGAAAATGTCCCAGGTACCTTTAACAAAGACTCTGCTGCTATAAGCAAAATCGATCTCTACTGTCTAATTCTCCAAATCTGCGCTGTGTTCCCCGCTTTGCGAAAGACCGTCTGGGTGGTAGGGCATTCTCAGCAAGAACAGCCAAAATGTGGAATGCCCTGTCTGGGTACCTCCGCCAAAACTTACACAGAGAGCTGTTTTAGAAAAGCGTTGAAGACATGACTTTTTAGTAATACCTAGGTCTGGCCCCAGTACCCAAACTTCCCTGGATGCATTACTTGCTGTTAGAGCACCAGGACACCTTTGTCATTGAGGTAGCTGTTGGCGCTATACAAACTCCAGCATTATTATTATTTTCCAGAGTGCAAGTCAGTGCTGAGACACTTTCAGCCTTGCTGGTGGGAGGTGCTGTTGGGCTTACATTAGTGGCTGGAATGTTTGGTCGCTTGAGGTATCACTATACAATGTGGTGAAATGTTTTTCCCAGTTATGAGCTGGTATAAAATGTTCTGTATAGTTTGCGACTGTAGAGCCGCTATGGGCAACTAAGTGCTAAAAGTATTGAGTCCCTGGTCCTAGATGCTTTAAGCAGATCCTCCCAGGTTTTGTCTATCCATTCGTGTTTGGTTGTGGTTATAGTGTCTTTGTAGCTCCCTCTCATTACTCTTATCATGTGTATATCCTGGGGGCCAGGTGATGTTCACGCTCTTGAGCCATTCTCACTTTGTCCCCCTGGGGTCCACACAGCCCAGAAACAGTGTTTGTGGTTGGCACCTCACCCACAGTACTTACTTTTCAGGGCATGGTGGGCGGTGGTTGGTGGGTTTATGATGTGGCTTTTCTGTGGGGGCTAGATGATGTCGTGACTTCCCGCCATCTTCACCTCAGCCCCCTCCCCTATGGATGGCCCAGCATCTGTGTTTTATGCTCTATCCATCCCCTGCCAGGCCATTGTCCTGAGACAGAGGAGGGCTGGTGGAGGGTTTGAAAAATTAAGTAATTCAAGGGGCCCTGACACTTGTTCTGTTGCTCAGCTAATGAAGATCAGGGGATGGGTTGAGTAATAAGTAAACTAAGGGACCTCACTTTTCTACTGCTCGTGGTTTACGCCATTGTCACCTTGGCACCAGAGTCCTTCTCAAAGACAATATCTTCACACTTTCATGCCTTGCGTGTGCATAGGCATATGTGGCCTGAAGGTCAGAGTTGCAGAGATGGGGGATCAGTTTTGTGTCCTGGCATCTGCTCTCAACATCCTGTGATTCTGGGTAAATCACACCAGGCCTGATTCACAGAATTAACTTAAGACAAAATCCTAAACTTACTACTCTTGTTATTCACAGAATGCACTTACTACTTTTGGTATTCACAGAATGGATTTACGACTACTAACTTTATGTCCACACTCAGGCCGGAGATTCCGGCCCGGAGGCGGAGATTCTGGCCTGTTGGTGGGACTTCCGGCCCGGAGGTGGGACTTCCGGCCTGTAGGTGGGACTTCCGGCCCGGAGGTGGGGATTCCGGCCAGGGGCGGAGATTTAGCCATGGCCGACATAAAGTTAGTAGTCGTAAATCCATACTGTGAATACCAAAAGTTAAGTGCATTCTGTGAATACCAAAAGTAGTAGTGCATTCTATGAATGCCGAAAGTAGTACGTTTAGGATTTTGTCTTAAGTTAGTTCTGTGAATCGGGCCCTCCATCTCCCAGGCACTTAAATAAAAATCCTGATCTTGTGCACTGTAATTGGTGCTCATGAATAGCAATCAAATAGTCGTGGGCTGAGTTCACACAATATAAAACTATAAAAAGGATGAACATATAAAAAACAAGCACTGACAATGTCAATAGGTCACGCATTTGCGGGAGTTAGAACTATTGGTGTTGTAAATTACAATTTGTTTTACTCATGTGTTATGGAGTGGAGGTATGTGGTGTGGAACTATCTGGTTTGGGTTGGAGCTGTTAGTTGTGGAATCATGTAGTGTACAATTATGTAGCATGGTGTGCAGTGGAATTATGTAGATAGTAATTATGCGATTTTGAGTGTACTGAAATTATGTAGAGTGTGATTGTGTGTCATAGAGTGTAATTATGTGGAATGATATTTTGTGTTGTGTAGTGGTATGTTGTGCCATTAATTGTGTGGTGTGTTGTTGAATTTTGTTGCGTGATGTGGTATTGTGTGGTGTGGATTGGATGTATGTGGTGTGTTGTGTAAATGTGTTGTTGAGTTGAAATATGTGGTGTGTTGCTGAATTGTATGAAATGATAATGTGTGGAATGGAATTATGTTGCATGGAACTGTGTGGCCTTGACTGAAAATATGCTGATTAGAATTATGTGGTATGATGTGGAGTGTATGTATGTGTATTGCTGCTATGTGGCATCAAATAAACCTAAAAACCATGTTGCCTTTCTGATACCAGCAAAGCAGTTGTAAAAATGCAAAAACATGAATAAGACTGAGGGCTGCCTTTCATCCCACAGAAATGCATGCTTAATTACATATTGTAAATTGTATTTATATAGCGCTTTCTACCACTGACGGAGTTAAAGCGCTTTGTTATGAGAAACAAGCTACTCCGAACCCCAGGATTAGAGGTTCGTAGTACATTAGTATTTTTCTTTTTGCATTAGTTGCACATCTTTGCGGTTGGAAGATACATCGCTGATGTCTGCTCGTCGAGACCTAAATCAGCGACATCAAAGAAGTGTACATCATGACAAGAGACATTGCTGGACCTTCCTGCAAAATCTGCATCTGCAAAGGGTGCTTCTGGGAGCTACAATACACTCCAATTATTGCTGGGGTGCATCTCTGCACCCCATGAGAGCCCTATTCTGGGCTGCATTGCCATCTGTACGGACACCATGAAGGGATATGTACGAGGAAAGCAGTAGTGTTTGCACCGGTGCCATTTCATCCACATGGGAAGGATGAAAATATTAGCTGACACCAGGTTTCAACCTCCCCAAAGTGCGTTTAACCCATTGAGCAATCAACCAAAGTGAGAAAGCGGAAGAGGTGAACGGGTGGAATAAAAAAGTAAATAAATCTGTAAATAAAACAAAATAAAATTCCATGTAGGGCGAATCACTTTTTATAAGGTTGAGCAGCTGTTGGCAATTGTGGTGTACAGATTGTGCTTCAGATTTGGTACTACATCAAGGTTTTGCACATGGAGGGCATGTGAAGAATTGTGAGGGATTGTTACTCCGATGGAATATTTAAGCCAATATCACTAGTTGTCTGTAAGTCACTTGAACTATGATTCTGAGAACAGAAGGCGTTTATTGCTTCTTTTGAATTCTGTGTGGCATTTGATACATATTCTCTTTGGAAAAGTGAAGAAGGTTCACTTTGCAGGTTTACATGTTTGACCATTAAGTATGACCTATATCTCTTACACTCATTATCTACCTACCTCTTCCTCTTTCTGTAGCTATCTACCTTATCTTCGGGCTACCCGATCTTTCCGTCTTTATCCTATGTCTCTCCTCATCATACCTATCACTACCTGATTTCTGGCTCTACTTCACCTCTCTCATTATACTGCTTCTTTACCACTCTGTTCACCTCCTCTTTTCCCTCAGCCCCCAGTTGGTAATGCCCAGCAGAACTGGGGATCACTGTCTAACTAGAGTACTGCACACAAAGAAAGAGGAGATGGGGACAAGGCAGCAAAAGGGACTTACATTCAGGGAAAAGTGCAACATTTGTGAGGGAGCTAGATTTAATTTCGTTTTAGTGTTTTGCAAATTGTTTTTATGGCTGACATGCAAAATGTATTTCTTTACTGTTGGTCGTTAGAGGTTCTATTCTCCAAGGCAGAGGGTTCAGAGCCGCTCTTCCTTTTACAGTTCTATCCAGATGTTACAGTCTTACCCTGTCCCTTTGACTTTGTACTAGATTTCTGATTCATGTGATAATCAGAGTCAAGGACTTAGCTGGTTGGGAAAGAGCTTCTAACTACATTGTGCAGGGCATTAAGACTGCAAGTAAGTACTCAGTTATCAGAACTGCAGTGCTCCTAGTCTTCACCAATGTTACTGGTTCTATAAACTTTAAAGTGCTTAATTTACCAAATATTTCTCTACAAATTGTGATCCCAATCTGACCCTGCTGATGAGTGCCGGACAGGTACACCCTTGGCCTGGGTTTCACTTGGGCATGGAACATGCGCTCACGATCATGAGGACTTGGCTCCTCCGGCCCTTGCAACAGAGAACAAAAACCTCTGGGGCTGGTAATCTCCCTCACTGCCTCTTGTGCATCCTCTGCAGTGGGGTTGTTAGACATGCTTTATAGCACTCATGTTCACTAGGGCTTGGCGTCTCTGCCCTTCGCAACAAGAAACAAAGAATTTGGAGGCTGGTAGTCCCCCTTTCTGCCTCCTGTGCGTTTGCCCAGCGGGGTTGCTGTGCGTGATTTATAGCAATCACACTCACGAGGTCAGAGCTCTTCTACCCCTTGCAACTAAGAACTAAGAATTCTGGGGCTGGTAATCCCCCCCACTGCCTCCTGTGAGTCCCATGCAGAGGAGTTGCTGTGCATGCTTTATAGCACCCATGATCACAAGGGCTTGGCTCCCCACCCCTCGCAACAAAGAACAAAGAATTCTGAGGCTGGTAGGCCCCTCGCTGCCTCCTGTGCATGCTACGCAGCAGGGTTGTTTGGTGTGCTTTATAGTGCTCACAATGACTTGGCTCCTCCACCCTTTGCAACAAAGAACAACAATATTCTGGGGATGGTAATCCCCATCGCTGCCTCCTGTGCATGCTATGCAGTAGGGTTGTTTGGGGTGCTTTATAGTGCTCACAATGACTTGGCTCCTCCACCCTTTGCAACAAAGAACAAAGAATTCTGAGGCTGGTAGGCCCCTCGCTGCCTCCTGTGCATGCTACGCAGCAGGGTTGTTTGGTGTTCTTTATAGTGCTCACGATGACTTGGCTCCTCCACCCTTTGCAACAAAGAATAAAGAATTCTAAGGGGTAGGCCCCTCGCTGCCTCCTGTGCATGCTACGCAGCAGGGTTGTTTGGTGAGCTCTATAGTGCTCACGATGACTTGGCTCCTCCACCCTTTGAAACAAAGAACAAAAAAATGTTGGGGTTAGTAATCTCCCTCACTGCCTCCTGTGCATGCTATGCAGTAGGGTTGTTTGGCGTGCTTTTTAGTGCTCACGATGACTTGGCTCCTCCACCCTGTGCAACAAAGAATAAAGAATTCTGAGCTTGGTAGGCCCCTTGCTGCCTCCTGTGCATGCTACGCAGCAGGGTTATTTGGTGTGTTTGGTGTTGACTTGGCTCCTCCACCCTTTGCAGCAAAAAACAAAAACATTCTTGGGCTGGTAATCCCCCTTGCTGCCTCTTTTGCATGCTATGCAGTAGGGTTGTTTGGTGTGCTTTATAGTGCTCACGATGACTTGGCTCCTCCACCCTTTGAAACAAAGAACAAAAAAATGTTGGGGTTAGTAATCTCCCTCACTGCCTCCTGTGCATGCTATGCAGTAGGGTTGTTTGGCGTGCTTTTTAGTGCTCACGATGACTTGGCTCCTCCACCCTTTGCAACAAAGAATAAAGAATTCTGAGGTTGGTAGGCCCCTCGCTGCCTCCTGTGCATGCTACGCAGCAGGGTTGTTTGGTGTGTTTGGTGTTTACTTGGCTTCTCCACCCTTTGCAACAAAAAACAAAAAAAATCTTGGGCTGGTAATCCCCTTGCTGGCTCTTGTGCATGCTATGCAGTAGGGTTGTTTGACGTGCTTTATAGTGCTCACGATGACATGGCTCCTCCGCCCTTTGCAACAAAAACAATAAATTCTGGGGCTAGTAATCCCCCCTCACTGCCTCCTGTTCTTCCCGAGCAGTGTGGTCATTGGGCGCGCTTAATGGTGATCATTATCATGAGGGCTTGGCTCCTCTGCCCCACGCAGCAAACAACAAAGAATTCTGGGGCTGGTCTTCCCCTCACTGCCTCCTGTGTATCCCACACAGCAGGGTTGCTGGGAACGCTTTATAGCGATCATGATCACAAGGGCTTGGCTCCTCCTCCCCTTGCAATGAAGAAAAGATCATTCTGGGGTTGGTAATCCCCCTCGATGCTTCCTGTGTGTCCCCCACAGTGGGATTGTTGTGTATGCTTTATAGCGCTCATGACCACAGGGGCTTGTCTCCTCAGCCCCTAGTAACAAAGAACAAAACAAGGAATGAAACCTATCGGTTCCTGCTTATAAGTCAGGTATATACATCAACAAAAGGCTCCACAATCACCCTATGTATCACAGCATTAAATCGATACGTGCTTCGGGTATATGAATGGATGTCTCCACAGGTCAAAGGCAGTTTTTGTAATGTGGAATCAACTCACAATACTGTGTCCTGAGGATGGTCTTGTGGACCTGATGTGCCCTAGGAGATCAAAACAGCGACATTCTGTCCTCTCTAACAATGTTTTGAGTCCTTCATTTAATGCTGAAATTTGATGATTTATTCAACGTGGACTATAGTGTCTTGGACCTATATAGTTAGGGCTATTGTTATCCTTCCTTAGATCCTTCAAGGTTTATTGACTTGGATCTTAAATTGGCCTCAGTGTGAATTCCTTGATGTACTGCTGTTATATAGACTAAATTAGGTATAATCGATGATTCAGTGATGATAGTTTCATAAAACTAAATGATTGAATTAAAAAAAACTATTTGCATTAGTGTTTTAATCATTACATTCCATTTATGCATGAATGTTGTGGTGATGTTATGGGATCATTTATTTGACCTGTAAAAAAACGAAGTAATGTGAAAAAAATCCTCCAGGAAATTTTTTGGTGTGTGGATTACAGTCTTCCACTTCTGTCAGCCCCCATAACAAGTCAAGTGGTAGTACTGTCCCAAGCCTTAATCTTGACACCCTAAGGGAGTCAGATTTACTATTCCCATTCCAGACACATCCACATTCTGAAAAGCATTGTTCTCTAGAGAGATTACATTTATAATTACTACTCAAATTTTAACCAGATTGGGCAAATTATCACACTCTTTAGGAGTTAGATTACTATTCATACATTCAATTTCGGGGATCATCACAATTGCGGTGTATCCACCACCGTAGCCTGCCGGTGGTGGATTCACCACAATCGTGCGGCCAAATACGGCCTGCCAGATTGCGATGGTGGGCGGTGTGGGTGGCCGGCGGAAGGTCCGTCTGCCATTAGTCTGACAGCAGCAATCGTAACTATTGCTGCTGCCGGACCACTCACTTCAATAGAATGGTGGCGGTGCCTAGCAGTCACCGTCCACCATATTATGATGCTGAATCCCTGCCAGCCATGTAAAGGCTGGTGGGATGTACTTTGAGGGCCCGTTGCAGGCCCCCCTTGTGCTGTGGGATGTTTGGCAGTGCACTGCGGGGCACTATGGTACCCCTCTACATTTCCCTGCACCAGGTCGCAGGGACCGCATGGTGCCTGCCAAGTGGTCCAGGGAAATGCAAACAGTGCATTTCGGACATTGCGGTGGATGCTGCAGCCAGCAGCACCTGCCGCAATGTTAGAGATTGATGATGCAACTGCCACGGTGGTTACTTTAATCTTTGTTTTCTTCAGAAAATTTCTAAGGTTTTTTTTTTAAACAAAAACAGATATTTTTTTTACAGCTGCCTATAACAATATTTTAACCTTAGTTTTATTCAGTGAATTTTTAAAGTAAATTTTATTAGTTTCGTGAGTGTATGTATGTATGCTAGAATTACTTAATAATATATAGTGTGTTCAGACATTATTTTAATTATAATTTTTATTAGAACAAAACAGGATATGGTTTGCAGTTTGCTAAATATTTGTAAAATGTGTGTGACTATTTAACAGAAAAATATTCAATGGAAATTGCATATTTGCTCAGTTATTGTAACTCTGATATCACATGTTACCAGCAATCTTTATTGGAAGTGTCATTACACTAACGAGAGGATGGCGGGATAACACAAGGCCCCCACAGCAATCTTCACCTGCAATAACTTGTAAATAACTCACAGTAGACTCTTGCGGGAGAACACAAACGTCTGTCTCCGTCCATCTGTTTCACTGCATCTTGTGAGAGTAATGCAAGCTCAAACACTTAGCAAATGTCTCATGGATAACTGCCCTGCATTCAAGGGTGTGGGAAGTAGAGTGTGCAAACACATAAGCCTCTCTGCTGAGAACTCTCTCTGCAGACAGATTTTCCCCACCCCTCCCTATTTTTTTTATAATGCTGATAGAGTCTTGAAAGACCACAAATATTTTGGTGGGATAGATTGCACACTTTCTTTCATTACATTATTAATAATTTATAGTTCCCACTCCAATTAGAGCTTTCCAGACTATAACAGGTGTGTATAGAAGGATGTAAGGAGAGACAGGCCACTCTGCTGACATCTCTCCTCAGGGTGACCAGCATACATAGTAGTGTATAAGAGGGACTGGCCTGTTTCCTGACACTTCTCTGTCAGATGTTGGGTGACCATAGTACGGGGTGTAAAAGGACTGGCTCTCTCTGCTAAGACCCCACTGTTGGATGATGGGTGAGTTCAGTAGGGTATGAGAAGGGACTGGCTTTTCTGCTGAGACCTCTTTCTGTAATAATGGGTGTGCATAATAGAGTGTGTGGGGAGACTGGCCACTCTTTACAGACCTCTCTCTAAAATGACGGGTGTGCATAGAAGGATGTTGGATGGGACACCCCTCTGCTTTCGGACAGCTTTCTCAGGTAACAGGTGTGCACAGTAGGGTGTGTGTGGAGGGACTGACCTCTCTGCTGAGACCTATCTCTGTAATCTTAGATGTGTGCAGTAGGTTGTGGGGTGGGACTAGGCTCTCCTTTCAGACCTCTATCTCAGATGATTGGATGAGCCTTAACTCTACTCACAACTCTTCTCAAGCCAATGCTCATAAATACTAGGGGCTGATAAACACCACAATACATAGTGTACATAGTGTGCATAGCAGAGTGTATTCAAACATCACCTACCATTTCCTACTTTTCACGATCCTGTGAGAGTCTTGCAAGATAGTAATATTTAAAAATATATATATTTAACCTACTGATCATCACAGTACTTATCTCTTAGGCACTTCCTGTAAAAAACAAGGCTCACAATATGCATAATAGAGTGCATTGAGTGCTCATCTACTCTTTTTACTATTCACAATCCTGTAGGAGTCCCACAAGATCATAAAGATTAGCTAAAATACAATATACCTTTATAAACGTCATAGTAGTTAGCCCTTAGAAAACTCGGGCCGATTACGAAGTCGGATGATAAGCCTCCGACCGCTCGTCGGAGGCTTACCGACCGACATCGTAGGTTTACGGTCCGACCGCCGAATTATGATGTTAGCGGTCAGAGTGTAAACTGGCCTATAAAACCAACTGGCTTCTGACAGGCTCAAGGAGCCTGTCAGCCAGTCAAGCACCTTTCATAAGCCCTTACAGACGGCATTTCTGCCATCAGGGTTATGATGTCGGTTTCTGTCAGGCTTTCCATGTCGGGCTTTAGGACATGGAAAGCTTGTCGGAAAGTGACTTCGGGGGCCCGTAGCAAGTCCAGCTGCCTCCATGGCTTCCGGTTGGCCTAAAGTGCCTGCCACACGGTTCTGGATTTACAATAACTCCCATTTCTCAATAGGAGCCTTTGCTACCGCAGGTTTCCGACCGCCGCACAAGCTCCCATAGGGAAATTTGAGTTTACGACTACAACATGTGTGGTGCGTTTCCATCGTAATTGTGGTTTCGGACCACTGACCTGAGGTCAGTCAGTACTGAAACCGTAGGGGTGCCTCCGACTGACATCCTAATCAGGCCCAATATCTCTAAATCTAGGGGGGGAACATGGTTTTCTGCTTCCCCTGTATATTGCTTTTTTACTTTATTTCCACAAAACTCCAATTTTTCACAGTAAGCAGTAATGGCAGCCGTTTCATTTGTAACATTCCAAAAGGCAGTCAATCTGAGCGTTCGTTCTTGCGAGATTAGCCGGTGCCTCTCGCTACTGAGAGAACCTGAAGGCTCACAGGAAAAACTGGCTCCATGACCAATCACAGGGCTCGCGGGACTCTCGTGAGCCCAACTGCTAAAATATACAATTATTTTTACCCTTAATATCTCAAAACAACTGAACGGATTTACAACAAATCATGAAAAGCACAGTCTGTGGATGAAGATCTAACTTCCTGCCAATTTAGTGTAATTCCATTGAGCAGTTTTTGCTATAACCTGTCTTAAAGAAGTCTATGAAAAATACATGGGGACTTTATGCTTTGGAACCCCCCCTTTTTCTCAGACCCGCTTGATGGATCATCCCAAATCTTTCCAGAAAGGAGCTGGGGTGGACTAACGTTTCTTTGGAACATTTTCCTGGAGATTCATCAAACAGGGCTAAAGTTATTAGCAATCAAAAAATGCTCCATCCATAGAAAAGGATACTGAACTATAACTACCTACTTATGACCACCAGTAGTTTACATATCTGATATTCAGTGGAAGCGGCTACCATCTGCCTTTGTGCAGCAGACATTTAACATGCACCAAAGACAATGGTCTATTGTACTTGTCATCTGTATGGTTCCCATTCAATGTACTTTTGCTACAACAATACTTCTCCTGGCCCTTTTCCAAAAGTTTGAAGAAACACAAGCACAGATTTTCTGTACTTTACACCCAATGACAAAAGATCTCCTCCTCTTAGGATGTGTGTTATTCTACTTGTTAAGATTTTGCCAGGCAGCTTTTCTGATACTGTCAGCTGCTGTCACTAGTTGCCAAGCTGCATTACGTGGTGTTGGGAGCTAGACTCAACACTTGAAATGTAGGCTTTGCTGTCACTTGTGCACCCTTGTGTCAAACACATGCACATGGATTCAGACAAGCCTCACATTAACTTTCACTTCAAAGTACATATTAAGATATATTAATAGTAGTCAAAGAGCACCATAACTCCCACAGGTACTCTAATATCTCCTTATTTGCACTTCCAGATAGTCTATAATCATTGAGCACCTCATTGGAGTGGTGTGGCTCACTGGTTAGAGGCGGCATACCCGGAAGCAGAAGTCGGCCCGGGACCATTCCTGACGCGGCAGGGTCGTGGACCAGGGTTAGCGGACTCGATAATTCTCGCCTCGGTGCCTACTCTAACCAGGGGTCCCACTCGGCAACTCTGGGCATTAGCTTGCCTAATCTCCACAACGGCCCCATCAACGCCGGGGATGCTTGGCTCCACCTTGGGGATTCCCAGCAGGGACCATTCCACAGGGAAAGCCAGGATGGGTTCCCCAGCGGTATACAGCGCCAGGACGCCGACTGGCAACAGTGCGCTTTACAAGTATACACATTACATTACATTAGGCGCATAATCATAACACTCTTAACTCTCTGTCACATGCTTGCAAACGCATTTATTCCTACTTAGTGATGATGTGGTTTCAGAATATCGACAAGGAAATATCAAGATCATACAATAATGTGACCAGAATAGCGAGGGCCAAAATGTTTAAAGGTAAGTATGTATATATTTTCTATACCTAACTCCAAATATACCCACATTGATGATAAATATATCTTCAAGGTAAGTAGATGTGGAGTAAAGAATAAAACATCTATACCTCCCCCTGTGCATTTACCTTCTTAAGATTTTGTCCTGGTTACGTGTTACCTTCCCTCTTCAATATTCCATACTACAATCACTTATGGCTACATCCTAGCGATCACTTATTCTCACTCTAACTTCCATGCACTTATTCATGTGCAGTAATTGACACTTGTATTCAGGCGTTTGGACAAAATATTGAATAAAAAATATTATGACACTAATATATCGTGCCAAGAATATTGGGATGTCAAAAATATTGTGGATAGGAATATTAAAGTAGGGGACACGTCTAAATGTTGTTTTTAATATCACTGTATACAATATTGTTTGTAAGTGTTATTTCATATGTGTTTTATTGTAGTGTTTATATTTTATCGGTTAATTCGATAATTTTTAAATGTTTGAACTTTTTCTTTCCAGTTGTATTACTGTGTAAAAATTATAAATATGTAATTTTTTATTCTTTTCAGTAGTAGAATGTTGGGTTTTGTGGAGATAGTGTAGGGAAGAGTTTTAAAAAGTGAATATTTGAATTGCAATGTATTTACATTTATTTGGTAATGTGTGAAAATTAATATTGTAATATTAAGAAATATATCTCAATTAGTAATTTTTATTAAAAATGATTTGATAATACATTTTCATGTATTGATAAATTAAATACATTTTTAAAAGATGTTGGTAGTTTACTGTAAAAAAGAAAATCATTATATTAATTAGAGTACTTTTGAAAGACACATTTGTTTTATATTTAAATTGAATAATGTAAAAAGTTTCAAAATTTATTTTACTTACATATTTTTCATTTAATAAATGTATTGTTGTTAAATAATCTTCCTTAGAAGTTTTATATTTTTGAATGTTTTTGAATATTGAAAATTACACTCTCATTTTTAATAAGCTTCTACAAAAGTTTATAAAATGTTACATTTTACATAAAAATATTCTAAATGATGTATAATTAAATTATGGAAACATAATGAATATGCTTTATTTATGACGTATTAATTAAGATTTTATTTGTATATTTATATGTTATAGATTTATTTAAATTTCTTTAAAAATTCTAATAATGAAAATGTTATTATTTTTATAAATTAAATAAGATCTATTTTGGGGTGGATATTCTAATATGTATTAATGCAAAAGTACTATAAGTCAATGGTTTTTAACTTCGGAATATGTATTTATCTATTATGTTATATTTAAAAACTTAAGAATATTAATATATTATTTTGAAAAAATGCTTAACACAATATTTTAAATGTTCATTTTTCATTTTAAATATATAGGTTTTTAGTTTGGGTTAATGTATCTTCTAAGTACTTTTTTATTCTATTTAAAAAAATTATGTGTGACTATAGAGTATTGATTGTGCATATAAACTCTTTAGTGTCTAACATCCTTCCCAAATGGTTTAGATTGGGCTTGCAATAGTAAATATGGCCCCTTTAGTGTTCAACACCTTCTTCAAAATGGTTTAAGCCTGAGTCTAGTGTCTTAGTGCATCCACTGTTGGGGCCTTTGTTTGACTTCATGGTCACAGGTTTGAAAACCTGGCGGGTTTACTCAGCCTTTCCTCCTACTGAGGTTAATAAAATCAGAACAATTGCGGTTGGGTAACAATAAACATCTGTTATTCAGTGTCAAGATGCCCACCGGTGAACATGCACCGTACAAATGTTATGTTAAGTTATGTTTAGAATGGAGTCCAAAAATGGTTTGGATTGGAGAAGAAATAGTAAATGCAGCCCCTTTAGTGTCCAACACCTGTCCCAAAATGGTTTGGATTGCAGTGGAAATAGAAAATATCACCCCTTTAATGTCCAACACCTTCCTCAAAATTGGTTAGATTGGAGTAGGAATAGAGAATGCCACCCTCTTAGTGTCCAACATTTTCTTTTAAATGATTTTGGCTTCAATAACGATGTCGGACGTACCCGAGTCTGTCCGACATCGTTTGGAAACTGGGACGAACGATCTCCTGTAGTCAGTCCCAATCTAGCAATTAGAATGAGACTGAACACTGTTCAGTCGCATTTCTATTCTTTACAATGAGAGCATGCATTCTGACCCGATTGCATGCTCTCATTGTAAAGAGCTATGGTGCAGTTCATCCCTGCACCCAGTGGCAGACACCTCAAGGTGCCTCCCATAGGGTGCAGAGATCAACAGGGGGGGCACCATAGGTGCCCCCTAAGCCACCATCCGGTGGCCTTACACCCATTGGGGCCCTGCTGGGGGCCGCAAATGTGGGATTCCCACAGCCTTTCTATGACGGAAAGGTAGGAACAGAAAGGCTGTGGGAACCTACCATTGTAATCCCTATGGTGAAAAGAGCCGCACAAGGGATTACTGGAGGCCTTACGAATGGCAGAAGAGCTCTGCACACCCATCGGAGGCCATTCAGAAATCCTTTTCGGATTCCTTTCCGACCAACCCTATCAAAATTGGTCAGTCGGAAAGGAATCCGGACAGCCAATTGCGATGCCGTAGGAATGGAGCCGTTTCCTAGAGCATCGTAATCGAGTCCTTAGTGTTAAATTCCTTTGTTAAAATGTATTTCTGTGAAGTAGGAGTTGTTTATGTTGTGTAATTAGTATTGTTGCTATTTAGAAAGATAATTATCTTAGTGGTTTGATGCATATTTGTAATAAATAACATTGCTATTGACATATTTTCACAGAATAAAGGTATCTAACAATTTTCAATTTTTCTTTTTTTTCCAAATTTTATTTATTAAATATCTATACATTTTTTCACATATAAAGTTATAGTTATAAAACATGTATATATTGATAAAAATAAAAAGTAATACATTATCACTAAATAAACAATGCTAATTATATTTTGATTATTGTAAGTTGCACATTTTTCATTTTTTTTATTTTTTAACTAGTTCAGGTGTTTCATATACATATCTTTAACATACTATTACAGATTTTTTTCATCATATTATATATAATTGTTTCATTTGTTATACTATTGTTTAATGTATACTTTACAATTTGTTTATATATTTTAATACATTTTAACATGTTATACATGTTTAATAATTTGTTACTTTTTTATTTTTTATGTTTTAACTTATATTCCCATTCATTTCTACGGAGAGGTAATTGTTTTAGTTAATTTAGCAGCCATTTTCTTTTACTGCTACCATCTTTTTTGTGGTCTAATTGTCTAATTTGTAGTCTATTTTCCATGATCCTGGTCATGGGAAGGTGCTGCTGTTTGTCTGAACAGGGATGTCCTTTTAAAAAAAATAATTTATGGTTTGAAGGCAGGGTGGAGGGGAAGGGAGAGTTACAGCGGTGAGTTACAGTGTTATTTGTGGGGTTTTAGTACATATAGGGCCGCATTACGATGAGGTCAGTTGGACCACAGAGGTCGGAGGGACAGACTGACACCTTCGACAGGTTCAAGGAGCCTGTCTGTGCGCCAGTTGGACCGTAATCCCTACAATGGGAGTGGTGCCTGTACAGGTACTGCTGTAAGGGTTACGATGTCCCTTTCCGACAGCCTTTTCATGGCGGTCCCACCACCATGGAAAGGCTGTCAGAAAGGAGCTTTGGGGGTCCCTAGCTGAGACCCTGTCCCCCGTAGGCCTCCACTATGTAGCCTGGGGGCACATGTGATGCCCCCAAAACATTCAGGCACTGTGTGCCAGGTTCCACCTTGTAGGACCCCCTTAGTTTCCTCACCGCCACAGTGGCAGTGAGGAATATGCTTGGGGGTGCAGTAGCTAAACCACCATCATTCTGTGCCCTCTGACCCCTGCGCCACCTCAATGGGATCAAGGATCCCGGCAGTAGCAGTGGTCTTGTGGTAGTCTCACCTCTGTAGTCACAATACAGATGTTGGACCGCCCAGTCTGGCGGTCCAAGGACTGCCACCATTGGTTCAGCTGTCCAATGGCTACCAAAATCATAATAAAGCCCTTAGTGCAACTTGTTGAAGATGTCTTTATATGCTTTGATTGAAAAGGTAGTAACAACATTTGTGGACACTTGGAATGGTGCACCGTAAGGCTTCTCATCCAAAGTCAATAAGGAAATGCATATGGAAAGGTATTCCTCTTAAACATCTCTTTTATTAAATCAATCTGAGCCCTTTGCATCAGCGCACAACATCCAGCCAACGCATTTTGTTCAGTTTGCACTTGAACTTCGTCAGGGCTCTTCAAATATTGACTGAATAAAGTATTCAATTAGATCCCAAGCCTCTTCAAGTGAAGAGTGTAGCAAGTGTATCGTCGCAGTATGTAAATCATCATAAACCATGCTGCTGGCAGGTATTAAAATAGCAAGGCCTCATATTATGGCCACGGGTTTGATAGCCTGTAAATTATGCCGGATATCAGCAGCAAAACATCACAACACCAACACAGTCTGACTCGGCTGGTGTTGTGATGTTTTGCTGTTTCTTTGCCACACATCTGTCTGTGCCACCAGTTTGGTGCATGACGTTGCTCATCACGCGCGACCATTGTGAGTCCCGAGAGGTCGCAGAGAGTCATCGCTGCGAAGGCAGGGGTCATGTTTACAAAAGATCTGACTGCCTAAGTTACGGTACCATCTGCAAGACTTGTCGGGCGCACAGGTCTGTTATTCATGACCGATATGTGATGTTGATAATTTATATTAAGAACATTAATAAATATATATTTAATTTTATCAGCCTGAGCCTGCAAGTATTGACACAGGAGATGATTAGCCCAGCTAAAGTAGTGGACAAGGAGGTGGCAGGCTGCAGTTTTGTCATTTGTCTTTGCTGCACTTGCTTCTGGCCATTCATGGTGCTACAGCCCTCAGCAGATCATCTCAAATTGGCAGCTTCTGCTTCATGGCACACAACCCTTGTGCTGGCTGCAGGATGGTGTATTTTTTTATCAATCCAAATCAGGGCCTGGCAGCTGATCTTGAGTAGTTCTGTTAGCAGGCCATGCCCCTGCAAGAGGGTGGGCTGGCTGTAACAAAGAGGGAGAATGCAATACAGACAATCAGTTGTTCCATCACACTACAAGCATGTAAGGTGTTTATTTGTGTACTGAGAACTCCTCCAACACCTCTCAATACACAGAAAAGCTGCCCTGCTTCCACTTCGAAGTAGCATGAGCATCCCTTAGTTTAGTCGTTTCAAATGTCTGCACTGCTGTTGCTCCTTGATTTTTACTATTTCAGGCGCCATTAATAAATGGGTACCTGCTATGTTCTTCTACATCTTGTGCTCATGTGTCTCCGCACCTCACGTCATGTCAGGTCTCCATGGAGGAGGGCGGGGGCCTGAACATAGTTGTTGGAGCGTGCAAAATTTCCCATTCAAGTAGAGGTCGCCCCAACATTTTGTATGACGGTGAAGTTTAACTCTTTTAAAGCCTTCTTGCAATAGGGACAGCTTCGGATAGTAGGTGAGCGGGAGCAACGGGGAGTACAGTATGGGAGCATGTAGATGGTGAGCAATGCGGTTCCATACCATATTTGAGCAGTTGACAGTCGACAGACACACCGCAAGGGGGGCAGGAGATACCCATCCAGAGGGATCGGGTCCGCAAGCCAATGTCCGGTTGCAACATGGGCCGCATATACGGGAGGGCGGAACCAGTAGTGGGCCTAATGTGCCTGGGCACACAGAGAATACTATTCAAAATTGGGGATATCACAGCCACCGTGGGAGTACCGCCGCGCGAGTGTGTCCCATTGAATGTGCGTTTGCTTTTCACCCCACACGAGTTAGAGCATTTCTGTCCGGAGCGAGGAGAAAAAATGTCTACCTGGGTCGTACGGAATATTTAAAAACAGGTATAAACATTTTGGAAGGATCACCATTTTAATAAGGGAAATGCGACCCGCCATATTGAGGGGCAGTGCGTTCCACCTAGTTATACAGCTCATCACATGGTCCTGTGTTCGCCCGTAGTTTAGCCTCATCAATTTATCGCGGTCTGCAGTAATATGCATACCCAGATATTTGACCTCAGTAGAGCACCATTCTATGGGGTAGTCTGTGTTCGAACGATGTCACCGAAGCAGTTAATGGAAAAATCTGAGATATGGTTCAATTTATGTAGATACTGGAATGCCCGCCAAATCTGACAAATTCCCGCAGGAGTGGGTTAACGATCTGCTGAGGTTCTTTTACATATAGGGTAACATCATCAGCGTATAGAGAAATGAGAATCGGGCGAAGGAAGCAGCAAAGGTCTTTTTCTTGATAGTGTTGCCGGATCGTGGCAGGTAAAGGCTCTATGGCACGGGCAAACAGGAGAGGGGATAAAGGGCATCCACGCCGGGTGCCTCGGGAAAGAAACAACATGGGGGAGACATGACCGTTAATCAGAAATTTCGCCATCTGGGAGGTGTAGAGGAGGCGAATATAAGCCAAAAACACATTGGGCAATCCCATGCACTGAAGAATAGTAAAGAGGTAGTCCCGCTCAACCAAATCAAATGCCTTTGTGGCATCTAGGAAGACTGCCAGAAGGGCTAGTTTTGGATCTACATTTTGAAGAATGGAGAATAGCGTCCGAAGATTGTGAGAAGTCACCCTACCGGGTTGGTCCAGCAAAACTAATTTCTCCATCAGGTGACTGAGGCGGTTAGCCAAGAGTTTAACAAGTATTTAGCGTCAGTATTGCTAAGGGAGAGTGGGCAGTAGTAGTCGCTGCGATCAGCAGGTTTGCAAGGCTTTAGAAGCGAGGTAATGAGTGCCTCCTTCATTGACGCTGGTCGAATTTGAGTCTCATGGGCCTCCTAGAAAACCTCTTTCAGCACGAGGAGTAGTGGGTCAAGGTATGTTTTGTAAAAATCTATGGGGAGTCCACCTGACTCCGGGGCCTTCCTTGATTTCATTTGCATAATAGCTGCTCAGAGTTCATCATCCTCGAATGGGACTGCCAAGAATTCCCTCTGGCTATCACCCACCCAGCCCAGAGCAACATTTTCAAGATAGTGAGAAAGATCTGGGGGAGAAGTTCTGCGAGAACTGTAGAGGTCAGTATAGAATTTGGTAAACATACGTAGGATCTTGAGACTGTCCTTGTGGCGAACCCCTACCCCATCCACTACTTCTATTACGTAATTAGAGAATCGGTGTAGTCGGATTTCCATTGCTAGAGCCCTTCCGGGCCTTCACCCTTCTCCATACTGTCGAGCCGTAAAGTACTTTCCCCAAAATTTGGCTTCCCGGTTGGCCGTGGTGGTATAGTCAGTGAGTTTTTCCGGAACTAATGCTCGCTGCGCTCCCAATGTCTCGTTCCATAGACCTTCTCGAGTTGTTTTAATTTCCCTTCGAGACATTGCAAGTTTGACGGATATATCGAAGGACTCCAAAACTTTTCAACATACAGGTGCCACGCATCATAACCTTGAATGCCTCCCAGACCGTGCCCACTTGTGTGACTGAGCCTTTGTTACGAGCAAAAAAAATATGAGACCAAGCTCCGTCTGGAAGACAGTATCCAGCAGTATCCAGAACCAGGTGGTTCAGTGAGGATTTAAAGGAGAAAAAGCTGACCCTTCGGAGGTCTGAGAGGAAGTGGAGAAGGGACTACTGTCCCACACTGAAAATCCAATATACCCCCCGCTTGGGAGAGTACAAGAGAGCTATACTTGGTGCAAAAACAGCTTATTTCTCCGCAAAAACTTTGGCTGCGGAGAATAAACCCAGGGAGATTTTCACCACTGTCCACGACCTGGCTTTTTCGGACATGGCTACCCTCAAACCCCCTCCCACCCAGTTTTTATGTGACTCCCTGAATTCTTATTTTTTGAATAAAATTAGTAATAGTAAATCTAATATCCCCCCTCCCTCCCCTTCCTTTGTTGATCCCCTTCCCCCGACTGCTCAGTCTTTTCTCACCTCAATTCCTCCTCTTACTGAAGATGCGTTCCAGGCTATACTCCCCAAAGTCAAGTCAGGCTCTCCGGCTGACATCTGCCCGGCTCGCATCCTCAGACAGATTTACTCTGTTTGCACCCAGCCCCCATACTTCTGAACAGTTCCCTTGCCCAGGGGGTCGTGATTCCAGCTCTTAAATCCGCCACCATAGTGCCTATCCTTAAGAAGCCCGGGGCTGATCCTTCTGCCCCTGCCAATTACCGCCCCATCTCATTGTTGCCCTATTTGGGTAAGGTGCTAGAGCACCACGTAACCGCGGTACTCAGCTCCTTTGTTGAGAATGGGGGCCTAGCATACCGTCAGGCAGGCTTCCGGCCTAGACACTCTACCGAGTCCATAGTGGTGTCGGTCCTGGATAACCTCAGGGAGGGCTTGGACCAAAACCAACATCACGCCTTGGTGCTCCTCGATCTCTCCGCCGCTTTCGACACGGTGGACCATTCCATCTTGCTGTCACGTGTCGGAGCGGCGGGAGTCGGGGGCTCGGCCCTGGTCTGGCTTTCCTCCTTCCTGAGGGACCGCACCCAGGCGGTTCGGTTGGGAGACTTCTCGGCCGCCCCATTGAGGGTCACGTGTGGTGTTCCCCAGGGTTCTTCTCTTTCTCCTCTTCTGTTTAACCTCTATATCTATCCTTTGATTTTTGCTCTCCAGCAGCTGGAGGTCACCATTTATAACTATGCGGATGACCTCCAGCTCATCTTTAATCTATCTTCCTCTTCTCATTCTATTTCCAATTTCCAGTCTGTTATGATTTTTATCAGGGACTGGATGAACTTCAACCACCTGAAGCTGAACCCTGACAAGACCGAGCTGGTTCTCACGGGTGGTTGTTCCAGTCCCTGGAACTCTTTGTTTTGGCCTTCTTCTTTTGGCCCCCCCACTCCTTCTTCCTGAGTTAAGACTTTAGGTGTCAAGCTTAATAATCATCTCACCCTTCACTCACAGATTAGTTCTGTTGTTTCCTCTTGCTTCCTCACCCTTCGTACTATCCGCACTGTCTCCCACTTTTTTTCTCCCCTGGCACTTAAGCTGATCATGTCCGCCTTGGTGATACACCGGCTGGACTACGCGAATGCCCTCTACAACGGCATTCCGGCGTACAGTCTGCGGAAACTCCAGCTGGTCCAAAACCAGGCTGCTCGATTAGTTTATGGCCTATCACGTTCCCACCACTCAACCCCTTTACTGAAGGCGCTTCATTGGCTGCCTGTCAGGGAGCGAGCCCTATTTAAAATAGGTTGTATGGTCTTCCAGGCACGACGGGGCTCGGCTCCCGCCTTCATCTCCTCCTTGACCAGGGAGTACACCCCCACCAGAGAGCTGCGCTCTTCGTCACAGTCACTCCTGCTGGTCCCTCGCTATAAGCGCAAAAAGTGGGGAGGGGCCAATTTTTCTACCTTGGCACCCACCTTCTGGAACTCTCTCCCCGACCATCTAAGATCGTCCCCGCATTATCTTCCCTTCCGGAAAGACCTTAAAACTTTTCTTTTTAAACAGGCTTTCTCTCTGTAAAACTGCTCCCACTTTCCTGAGTTTGTGGTTGTCATCTTTTTCCTCTGGTACCCTCCCTTCACAGCGCCAAGAAACCGCCAGGTGAATGTTGCGCTCTATAAATATTTTAAAATCAAAAATCAAAATCAATCTCAGGCACCAGCCTCCAGCAACGAGGGGTCGCAAGCAAATTAGGGGCGCAATCGTCATACAGACCGGTGCATGATCTTAAAAAGTTCGAGCCATATGTTCAGCCGAGAGGATCCAGGGGCCAACCCCTCTGGTGCATACCCAGTAGTTGAGATGCGACCAGGACGAATGTGCCATAGTGTAGTAAATGCCTTCCCTTTCAACCGGGTGAACATGACGCCATACATCTATGAGTCCATCATTGAGAAACAGCCGGGATAGCGTGTCTTGGGTTTTGGTGTAATGATGTGGAAGGGGACTGGACCTATCAGCTGAAAGGTATAAAGTAGTGTTAAAATCACCGCCCATAAGATGTGAGTGAACCCTACCTTAAGAATGTGTCCCCATATTCGGTCCGTAACAGCAAACAAGTGTAACTGACTGTGTACCCAATGTGCTCCGAAGCATGCAACTTCTCCCCGAGGTATCGCTGTCGGTGCCGCCCAAAATGAAGTTTCTTTTTTTTAAATTAGGATCAATGTGCCTCGTGAATATGTAGAATAGGAGGAGACCACTCTATCAGAGGCCCATTTGCTTCCAAAGCAATGAGGGCACTGAGGGTCAGTGTGTGTTTCTTGAAGCAATGCGACCTGTATGTGATGCCTATCAAGGTATGCAAGGATTTGTCGACGTTTACGCGGGTCGCCGAGACCCCTGACGTTCCATGTCACTAATTTTAAACGTAACTGGTCAGAGTGTGGAAACATGGCTTGTCTATCTGCTGATGTGCCAAATATTTAACATAAAAATGCAACAATCCCAAATGACCTCCCCACCCCCTTCCCAGCAGCAGCACCCCAATCATGCTGACAGTGTAGTGGTACCCCAAAGACAAAAGAAACAACCCACACAAGAAGCACCCCAAACGTGCTGGTACATGATTGCCCACCTGTACCCCAAATACTCCCTGACATTACAGTCCCAGTCAGGAAAGTCCAACAAAAGAATTCGTAATGTGGGGGATCGCCCATTTGAGGGACGCCTGTGGGCCACGAAACCCTCCCGTCTCCCAACCAAAAACTGCGAGGCAGTTTCCCAGTGATATGGGTGTGAGAAGGGAAGAGAGAATGCGGGAGGGTGCTTGGCAAGGTCCAGAACAAACCTACTGAAAGAAAACAGAAAGCTTACTATTAAGCTATACAGAGCATGTAGAATCTACGATACACTTATCTATCAATAGCAAGTCATAAGAATGTGAAACCATCAGAAAGCATGCATCATTTCGTCTATCTGGCGTAGGCAGTGATAGCAACATTTGAGAGTAAGCAGGATGTAGCCGGCAGCAGGGACAATGGGCGGATCCAAAGACGAAACCCAGTGCGTTAGTGTCTAACTCTCGATTCAGCTCCCTGTAGGGGATGGTGATCTGGAAGCGCGGTCATTGGAATCTCGATGTGGTGACCTGCGCTTGGGGGAAGTCCTCAATTTGTTGCGGATTGACAAAGATGATCATTTTGCAATGCTGGGTAATCCGAAGGCGTGCATGATACATAAGGGCATATTCAATTTGAGCTTTGTGAGGTTTTTGCTTGACTTGCAGGAATTTGTGATGTGCCTCTTGAACCGCAACAGTGAAGTCTGGGTATATGGTGAACTCATTGCCATCGAAGTGCAGCGATTTCTGCTCTCGAGCCATTTTTAGTGCAGTATCAGAATCTCAGTAGTTAAGGAGTAAGGCCACAATGGTTCTTGGGGGTCTGCCTGGAGGGGGACGGGGACCCAAGGAGTGATGTGCTTGTTCCACAATAAGCTGTGATGAGAAGGACTCCACACCGAAGGTTTCTGACAGGAGGCATTCTATAAATTCTTCCACGGTTCTTGTGGTAGTGCTCTCCAGTATCCCCAACACTCGAATATTATTGCGACGGCTGCGGGCCTCGAGGTCCTCATTATTGGCCGTGATGACTTATAATCAGTTTATCTATTTGTGTCGCCTGGAGCTGCATCTGGGATTGTGTGTCTTCGGTGTCCGAAATACGCCGCTCAGCCTCTTTAAGTTGCTGATCATGTTTGTCGACTTTCTGCATGAGAAAGTCAAGGCGGTTGTTCATTGCATCCTTCTTCCCAGAGAGTTCAGTGAGGCTATGTTGCATGGCCAATAGCAGAGTTTTGACCTCATTCTCCGGGGCCGTTTGTGGAAAAGTGAATTTTGTCTTGCTATATGTGCCTACGTGTTCCCCATCCTATGTTATATGTGCATGATCGATATGCATATGTATCCCCCTATGATCGATTAAAGACGCAATTATAGTTGTGTCCGACTCTAGTATGCCAGTTTCCGGTTCTCGTGAAAGCAACGAGTATTAGGCCTATGTTGCCACGTTTTACAGTGTGGACGTTAATTCATTGAATTGTCCCCGTTTCTAGGCCTCAAAAGGGCCCGGACATCAGATTCAAGCTCCAGTCTCCTGAACCCACTCCGAGGAGCGATACAGCCCCAACCTGCATCCCTGACCCTTCACTTACTTCCTGCCGCGCAGCGCGGTGCCCGGCCTGGCTCTGCCTGCCTGTCTGCCAAGAATATGTTATGCTTCTAGTTATCAGTCCAGCTTTCCTCCTTTGCATTCCTAAGCTACTGAACCGTATCAACAGTTCCAGCTATGGTCTAGTCTTTCTGTCTCCATGTAAGAGAAATACTGTATTAATATTCATAGAATATTCCTAGCACACGCAATACATGTAGAATATATGCATGCACCAGCCTTAGTGTCAAGTAGCCTTTGCCCTGATAACTTTTGGATTCTATCAACATGTACTCCAAACACCAGATACCAGATATGCTATAGGTACATGTCGTCCTGACACTGCAGACTTTAGTCTCCTCTTCTAGTGCAGAAGTCATAGCCCCCAGTTCTCCCCGGTAACACGTCATTGCCCGTTTGCGCGCACCACTAGGTTAAAGGTCCCAGCTGCTCAGGTAGCCCCCTCCATGTTTCCGCCCCATTCATGACACTTCTGTGACGTTTCTCATCACATGTCTCAGTGCACGCCCTGTGCACGCCTTCTTCTTCCGCCCATGTGTTCTTATCTTACGTTTGTCATAAGTTACGCCTACTGCATGTAATGTAATGTAATGTTTTACTATATATACGCTGCACTGTCGATGAAATGGTGCAGCTGCCTTCCTTCCTTCCTATTTTATTTCAGGCTGTCCCGTTCCAGTCCCTTCCTTTTTGCCTGAATAAAACCTGTTCAACTCGGACACATCGGATCCTGCCTCTTATTTATTGAGCTATCTGTTATTGTTAATATAGTCAAAAATAGTCCCGGTATTATTTATTTATATACCACATAATGGCGCCCGTATAGGGACGAGCCCCTTCCTCACGCGCTGGCGATGCTACGCAGGCCCCCTGACCCTCTGCAGCCGTGACGGAACTCTACTGCGCACCGGCAGATATTTCTGCTTCAAGTCTCCCTCAGGCCCACGGAGGAAACGGAGACTGCGGTCCGACATCCAGACGAAGCGGTGTGGAATGCGGTTCGTCCCGACCAGAGCCCAAGCCGAGAGAGCAAGGTCCGAGGTATCCGGAGGCCCACCTGTAACCGAAGTTTCCGAAGTTCGTAGTCCGACGTCGTAGCAGTCCAGTCCAGTCCGAGGCCTTCCAGTTTCTGCTTCCCGGTGAGTACCGTCGCGGGGGAAGTATCTAGACAGGATCATTAGTTTGTTCCTGGTCCGTTGGGTTTGGGTACGCAGATCCAATTACGAAGTATTCACCTAGGTGGATACGGGTCAAGACGTGTCTCTTTATGGGACCGGTATGTTCTGTACTGTTTTAGTAGTGCATCCAGTAATTCTAGTAAGTTTCGTTCTCGAGAAATTCATGTATTGTGTTTTCAGTGTATCAGGTAGTATTTCTGTTCGAACTGTTATTAATGTATTTTTATGTCGTGGTATGAGTGTTTTGTTCGCTATTTTATTATTGTGATTATTGTATATTGTGTTTAAAGTGTATTACCGAAATGCCTCTGTTCTCGAAATTACGTCAGTTAAAGACCAGAAAAGGGTTACTCGAAGAAGCAGTTCCTGTCCCTCCTAGGGACAGTCCAGGACATTTTATGTATCACAAGCATGGCTTAGATGCCATAATATATCTAGACTTATGGGCGGACTATACTAAGGAACTAGAAGAGAAATGTAGATGGCCCGTATCAGGTACATGGGATGCCGAGTGCATCATGCGAGTAGAAGAAGCATTATGGAAAAAGAAAGCCAGACAGTCCCAGAAAGATGCCATCGAGTTATGGCGCAAAGAATCTCATAAAAGAACCGAAAAAGAATTCAGAAGAACAGAATTAAGTAGGGAATCCTCAGAACGAGCCCAAGAAAGGGAATTAATCGAAGAAGGTGAACGAGTTAGAGCCGAACAGTCAGACAGACAGAGAAATGCCCTTATTAAAGGCATGTATCCTCTTCTTGCCGAGGGCTTGCCAAAAGCAACCCCGGAAGCACCCTGTAATTTACCGCCGCCATTGGTCCCGACTAAGCTACGTCATAAACCGACCGCAGCTGATATTTTTCTTTCGTCCTATTTGGACGACACAGTACCAGCCTATGGAAAACCTGTTCCGCCTGCTCCCGTTAATAATGTAATTCCTGTTCCTCCAGCCGCTGGTCCCGTGGGTCCAGTTAATGTTACAGTACCTGTTACAGCACCCCCGGCCCAGCCCACAGTACATGTACCCGCTTTGCCAGTCACTCTACCAGCACGTACAGTATTTACCGACGATTCTAGTTTAGGAGCCGCGGGGGGAGGTTCTCCTCGTACCCCGCCTCAACCCAGACGTCTGACGCTACATGAACTAGCGTTACAGCGTACGCCAAAAGTGTCTACATACGTAGATATCATGCGAGGTCTTACTGAATGTCGTTATGATCCAGTTCCAGGCGAGGATCACATGGTCATATATTCATTACGTTTAAGACGGGTTGCCAGCTATTTGGACACCCTGCCCGATATGGGAGAACATCTAGACAGAATATACCGTTTTATCCGTACAGGAGTGAATCCAGGAAGTATTCACGAAGCCATGGTTCAAAGAAAAGTCGAGACTCAGCTCATGATTTTAAAGTTTTTGATTAACTGTTTAATAAGAGAGCAAGATTATCCAGAAAAAGATCAAGAAGAACTGAAAGTCCTGACTAGGTGGAGTGACAATATAGCAGATGGAAAACACAAGACACAAGGTTGTATAGAGAGTATGTACAAGAAAATTCGTAGGGAAATCATAACTATACACGAGAAACGAGAAGCAAAACAAGCAACCGAGAAAGAGTATGACTCTTCTACTGAAGAGGTAGACAACGAGAATCCCGACAGAATAGCGTATGTAGGTAGAACTAGACTTTCCGACCGACATTCACGCCTAGATTACAAGAAAGCTTTTCCTCCTCCAGTACCAGAACAGTGTTCTCTTGAGCAAGTATTCCAGGCCACCGATCACATCCTGAAATCACGAATAGGTTATAGTGAGCTCAGTACCATGCATGAACAAGAACTAGCCCGATCAGCAGTCCGGTGGACTACTGATTCTACCACTTTTCCAGACGAAATAGTGGCACAAACGTTTCTGAAACTGCCTCCAGCCGAGCAACGACTGGTGGGTATGTATATGATCCAGCACCTCATTACACTGTATGAGGAACAGCATTCTGATCCAGGTCCTTTACATGATGTATTAAACGAGTTACTACAGTACAGATGGAAAGGTCTAGGTACCGATTTAATTAGCGTCATTCTAGAACAGCGCCACAAATACCGAACGTTTCTGAATCCACATTTTGTTCACGTCTCACCTCCAGAAAGTAAATCATTCTACATAGACAGACAGAATCCGTTACGAGAAGTACATCCAGTCAAGAAAGAGGGTGGTGGTCTAGAACGAGTATTTGTTTACACCCCTATCACGAAAATAGAACTCTTAGAAATGAAAAAGTTAATTCCCTGTCATGATAAAGATCCAGCAGGGTTTCACCGTGAATTAAAGGACATGCTCCGTATGGGAGAATACACGTATCCTGATATCATTAAAATGCTAAAGGTCCTGTTGCCTGCGGGCATATATGAAAAACTCAAAGAAAAAGAATGGGAGGTGGGAGAGAAAAAGATAGATTGGACAGCTCTAGAAGCTGAAGATAATTCACGAGTACCAGGTACCGGTCTTGGGGATAAAGCTAAAGAATTGCCCGAGTTATTAATACAAGTTTTGCCAAGATTACTAGCCACGAAAAAGGAAGATTGGGATGCCATCTCAGCCTGTAAACAAAAACAAGACGAAGATACTAGTGATTTTTATTCTAGATTTTAGAAATGTTTTATTATTAATAGTGGTCTGAAAACAAGTAGTGAATCATACCCTCATCTTTTTGTTACCAAACTAGTCGAGAATTCAAGTCCACAAGTTATAAATCGAGTCCTGAAAGTCGAAAGTACCTGGCAAGCTAATTCTCCGTCACAAATGCTCCAGATGCTACAGTACCACCAGAACAGAATCAGGGAAGAGCAGGAACACGAAAGGAGACGTATGAAGGACACGAAAATGAAAGTACTAGTTGCACAGTCTGTTCCACAAGACAGTCAGAAGAGGGGTCCGAATTAAGCCAGTCATCCCGCAGTTCCCGTTAAAGGGACATGCAATTACTGTAAGCAGCCAGGTCATTTTATAAACGAATGTGCAGTTCTGAAACACAACATAGCTACTGGTAAAACTAAAGAGAGACCACGTCCGCTTAGACAAGAACAAGTTTCACAGAATTCCCAGCCACCACAGAATGCACAGCAGACAGTTACTGTACCGCAGCCTATAGCTGCAACACAGCATGTTACACAGCAGATGTATCAGTATGCACAGTCAGAGTATCCAGATTATCAGCCATATTCATGAAACAGCCTAGAGAGGGAGGTAGGCTTGCCTCTCATCGAGATACCTGTAGATCAAGAGGGTCCCTATGTACACAGTCAAGTATTAGGGAAAGACAGAAAGTTTCTGATTGATACAGGGGCAAGTAGGACTACCATCAGTCATGACGAGGTTCCAGGGGCTCCGCTCTCAGGCTCTAGAAATGTTTCCCTTGGATTTTCAGGAAAGCCCATTGTTAATGAAATATCGAAACCAGTTACTCTAGAAGTTGGTCCATTGTCCCGAACTACAGATTTGTTACTCACGAAATCTTGCCCAGAAAATTTGTTGGGCATTAAAACACTGAAAGAATTAGGAGCAGTCATATGCTGCTCCCCAGAAGGGGTCCGTTTGTTCCTGCGTGATTTTAAAGGTCATTATGTATTACGTGATTTTGATCCAAGATTATTGAATGTACCACAGCATTTATGGGCGCAAGGTCCAACTGATGTAGGTTGTATGCATATCACACCCCATCGTGTGACTCTAAAGCAAGGTGTTGTTTTACCACGAATCAGACAGTACAAATTGCCACCTGAGGCTGTAGCAGCCTTATCCAAAATTATTGACGAACTAATTGTTCAAGGAGTGGTTGTAGAAACTGACTCCAATGTATGTAATTCTCCTATCATTCCGATTCTGAAACGTACTGATCCAAATGCACCTCCAGTTTATCGATTAGTGATTGACCTTCGAGAACTTAATAAATGTATTATACCCCAGTACCCAGTGGTCCCAGATATTTCCTCCCTATTGACAGCCATTGATTCCGAAGCTACATTCTTTACAGTTATCGATCTCAAGAACGCATTTTTCAGTGTCCCCTTTCATCCAGAGAGCCAGTTCCTTTTCGGATTCTGTTTAAATGGAAGAAGCTATAAATTCACACGAGCACCTCAAGGTTTCACAGAAAGCCCTAGCATTTACAGTCAGGCACTTAAGAGACAACTAGACAATATTCACATGCCAACTGACACTGCCCTGCTCCAGTATGTCGATGATCTACTGATCACAGCCCGTTCTGAACGTGACTGCGAGCGTGCGTCACTTACAGTTCTGTATTTTCTGGCCGAGATGGGGCACAAGGTGTCCCCTTCCAAATTGCAATTCTGTGTCCAGCAAGTGGTCTACTTAGGACACTTACTGTCCAAGAGGGGTAGGCAGTTGACACCTGACCGTATCCAGTTAATAGCACGTCTTCCACAGCCCAAGACACAGAAGGAGGTACGAGCTTTTATCGGCCTCACTTCTTACTGCAGACAATGGATTCCTCAGTATGCATTTCTAGCCAAGCCACTGATACAGTTAACGACACAGGAGGCAGCCGTATCGACTGTCCTCCCTTGGACCCAGGAACATACACTTGTTTTTAATGAGTTAAAGAAAGCTTTATGTAATGCACCTGTTCTAGCAACACCGAACTACAGTAAGCCTTTTACACTTTTTGTTACAGAACGTGATGGTACTGCATTATCTGTTCTTACACAAGATCAAGCAGAACAATACAAGCCCTGTGCTTATTTTTCTAGCACATTAGATCCAGTGGCCCAGGCTCTGCCTGCGTGCCTCAAGTCAGTTGCAGCCACAGCTCTAGCAATCAGACAAAGTGATTCCATAGTGTTAGGACATTCCCTGACAGTACAAGTTCCACATTCCGTGGAAGTTCTTTTAAACCGAACACAGACTCAGCACTTGACAATTGCACGTTTAACAGGTTATGAACTGACACTGTTTCAGCCACACATAGAAATCAGACGCTGCAACATTTTAAATCCAGCTACACTGTTACCGTCAGTTACTTCAAATCCTGCCACACATGACTGTGTGGAAGTTGTTAACACCATGACAAAGCCAAGACAAGACCTGACAGACATTGCATTACCTGATCCCGACCTGACACTTTATGTGGATGGTTCATGTATGAGAACAAGTGCAGGAGAACTAGTAGCCGCGTATGCAGTGACTACTGAAACCGAAGTTATAGAAACACATCGTATAGACACCCTGTCTGCTCAAGCAGCAGAGCTTGTCGCTCTGACCCAAGCCTGCATACGTGCCAAGAACCTGAAAGTAAATATATACACAGATTCACGTTATGCATTCGGAGTCGTACACGACTTTGGAGTGCTCTGGCAAGAAAGAGGTTTTATGACTTCTCATGGAACCAAGATTCAGCATGGTCTCCTCATTCAAGCTCTGTTAGATGCAATACATTTACCGACAGCTATCGCTATCATGAAGTGCAAGGCACATACGAAAGTCACTGATATCATTTCCCAAGGTAACGATCTAGCAGATCGAACGGCCAAGCTCACAGCCCAGACTCCAGACATTCCAGTTAACACGACACAGACACTCACTCCAGAACAGACTACTTGTATGACAGTTAAGGACCCTACACAAGATGTCATAGACATACAGTTACATGCTACTCCCGATGAAATCAAGAAATGGTCCGAACAAGGAGGGGTCCAGACAGATCAAGTATGGTTGACGAAGGGAAAAGCCACATGGTTTCTCCCCGACTCTATGGTTCAAGTCATTATTAACACCGCACATAGTCCAGCACACTTAGGAGAAAAAGCCATGTTAGACAGTATCCAGAACCTTTGGTTCAATAAGCATTTACGAGCAGCAGCCAAGCAGAAAGTACGTACCTGTATGATATGTTGTCAGTTTAATCCAGGTAAAAGTGTCCTGGTGGAACAAGGTGGATTTCATCCTCCTGACCACCCTTTTGAAGTCCTCCAGATGGATTACATTCAGATGGAGCGATGTCGAGGTTTCAAGTATGTCCTCGTAGTCGTATGCGCTTTGTCCAGGTGGACAGAAGCATATCCAGTTCCAGATTACACAGCTGCGACCACTGCCAAGCAGTTGGTTCGTGAGTTCTTTCCCCGCTATGGATTACCCAGGGTCGTGTATTCAGATAACGGCCAGCCATTCTCATCCGAGCTCATGAAACAAGTTTCCCTTCTGTTAGGGTACCAGTGGAAGTTCCATTGTGTACGCCATCCTGAAGCAGCCGGTCTCGTAGAGAGACATAACCAGACCCTGAAAATCCGCATTGCAAAAGTGTGTGCAGAGAAAGGTGTAGATTGGATAGTAGCACTGCCAGTTGCCCTTTTTTATATGAGAATGGTCGCTCACTCCCGTTCAGGTCTATCTCCCTATGAGATAGTGTTTGGTCGTCCCCCTAACATGTGGGGTACACCTAGACCCCGTACAATAACTGATGTTGACAGTAATATGCTGACAGATTACCTTGCCTCCTTGATGTCTGCACTACAATCTTGTTGTTCACAGGTTGCCGCTGCATTTCCAGACAACACCGAAGTAAAACCGCATGAGGTCGTTCCGGGTGATTATGTATTTATAAGGAACTTTGATCGTTCAAGCCCGCTGGAGCCTCGTTGGAAGGAGCCCCGTCTCGTTCTTCTCACCACCCGGACTGCGGTGAAACTGGAAAACCGAAAAGGGTGGCTACACGTGAGCCACGTAAAGAAATTCCATGGACTTAAAACTAAAGCTTTTCTCAAGGACTGCCCCGTTCTCAAGGACTGCCCAGACAATGAATCTAAACTTCCCCTGTTAGAGAAAACTCCGCAGCAGGAGTATAAATCCAAGTTGAGGTCTAGTAAGTCAGCCAGTTTAATTGTCTAAGTCCCTCTCGGGTGAAACGGTTAGACAGGTTCCTGACATGTATAAGACAGACCCACACAGTGAGAGAGTTAGTCAAAACTCTAAGAGATGTATCATCATTCTGTTCTTTTTATTGTTCCTGAGTCTTATGGTTACATGCATAAGTTATGCTTTACATTTATGTTTTCCTATTTCACATGTACATATGTTTTCTAATGTTACAGTAGAGCACACATTTAGTGATCTGCCTCCTCACGAGTTATCCTATCGTTTGCTATGCGTAATAACACTTTTATCCGAATGTTGCACTATTCACACCAGACCAGCAATGCCACTAATTGTTGGGTGTGTGGTCGACTCCCCCCTTTCCAGACACCGAAGGGAGTTCTGCCACTCTTTCCCTATCCGTTTTCACATAATGGGTCGTGTGGAGCATGGTCCACGTTAACGTCATCCTCAACTGATATGTCCCTTTTGAATAGAACATGTTTTCCAGACAAGCAAGGTCTTTCCCATAGAACAGGATTAGATCTAGAAAATGAAGTATATGATTTAGGTAATTATTCCTCAAATTTTATGGTTTTGAATGTTCAGTCCGATACTACTCCAGATTTGCCTGCTATTTCAGTTCTACCAGTCAGAGGCGAATTATGTGTCAGAAAGAATGGTTCCGCACATGTAGGACATAGTGATTGTACTACTGTGGTCGAGTATAGTGACAGTGGGAAATCTATTTTCAAAGCCTCACGTCATTCTTATTTTGTTTGTGGTCAGACCGCAAATGTTCGTCTGCCCCTAGATTGGGATGGAACATGTTATATTGCCTTCCTACTGCCACCAGTTTTTCTAGCCCCATCTGATTATCACAGAAACACACATCTAGTACACGTTAGACATAGAAGGGAGACTGAGTCCCCAATTGTCGATCAAACTGAAACTACTCTAGAACAGTATCAAGACTTCAATAAAGGTTTCTTTTTCTTTATAGGTCCTGTCCAGAATAGTAAGTTAATACGTAGGTTAACCAGAACCCTTGAAGCAGTAGTGAATGAGACTACTTCCGCTCTAGGTAACTTAACTGAAGAGCAAACTGCTATGCGTTTTGTCGTGCTCCAAAATCGTCTCAATCTTGACGTCATACTGGCCGATAGAGGAGGAGCTTGTAGAGTCATCGGATCTAGTTGCTGCATTTTCATTCCTAATAACGCGCCGTCTGTTTATTTAGCTATAACCAGACTTCATAAAATTGCCCATCAGTTACACCAGAATCCAGGCACCTGGACATGGTCCGGTTGGCTCTGGAGTATCGTATCTGCCTGGGGATGGAAAGTATTGTCATTCCTAGGTATAGCAGTAATGATCATATTCAGTTGCTGCCTCTGTTTACAATGTGGCCCTGCGATTTGCGGCATGTGTGCTACCTCTTGTATTCCTAGTCCTAAATCCCGTTCCAAGACAATTCGAGACGAGCAAATGATGCTATATGAACAGATAGATGGTATCATGAATATTGATGTTTCCTGATGGAAACGTAGGGCACAAGGAGGGAATGTGGAAAAGTGTATTTTGCCTTGCTATATGTGCCTACGTGTTCCCCATCCTATGTTATATGTGCATGATCGATATGCATATGTATCCCCCTATGATCGATTAAAGACGCAATTATAGTTGTGTCCGACTCTAGTATGCCAGTTTCCGGTTCTCGTGAAAGCAACGAGTATTAGGCCTATGTTGCCACGTTTTACAGTGTGCACGTTAATTCATTGAATTGTCCCCGTTTCTAGGCCTCAAAAGGGCCCGGACATCAGATTCAAGCTCCAGTCTCCTGAACCCACTCCGAGGAGCGATACAGCCCCCACCTGCATCCCTGACCCTTCACTTACTTCCTGCCGCGCAGCGCGGTGCCCGGCCTGGCTCTGCCTGCCTGTCTGCCAAGAATATGTTATGCTTCTAGTTATCAGTCCAGCTTTCCTCCTTGGCATTCCTAAGCTACTGAACCGTATCAACAGTTCCAGCTATGGTCTAGTCTTTCTGTCTCCATGTAAGAGAAATACTGTATTAATATTCATAGAATATTCCTAGCACACGCAATACATGTAGAATATATGGATGCACCAGCCTTAGTGTCAAGTAGCCTTTGCCCTGATAACTTTTGGATTCTATCAACATGTACTCCAAACACCAGATACCAGATATGCTATAGGTACAAGTCGTCCTGACACTGCAGACTTTAGTCTCCTCTTCTAGTGCAGAAGTCATAGCCCCCAGTTCTCCCCGGTAACACGTCATTGCCCGTTTGCGCGCACCACTAGGTTAAAGGTCCCAGCTGCTCAGGTAGCCCCCTCCATGTTTCCGCCCCATTCATGACACTTCTGTGACGTTTCTCATCACATGTCTCAGTGCACGCCCTGTGCACGCCTTCTTCTTCCGCCCATGTGTTCTTATCTTACGTTTGTCATAAGTTACGCCTACTGCATGTAATGTAATGTAATGTTTTACTATATATACGCTGCACTGTCGATGAAATGGTGCAGCTGCCTTCAGTCCCTTCCTTTTTGCCTGAATAAAACCTGTTCAACTCGGACACATCGGATCCTGCCTCTTATTTATTGAGCTATCTGTTATTGTTAATATAGTCAAAAATAGTCCCGGTATTATTTATTTATATACCACACGTTGATGGCATCTGAGACTGCTCAGGGCCCAGTTGGCCAGTGTCGTCCGAAGTGGACCATGTGGATACCTTTTTGGAGTTACAGACGAGTTTGGGTTGGCGGCCATCTGATTTCCCCATTTATTTTTCTTTTCTCAGCAGATGTGGCCTGGCGAGCATGAAGGGGAGCAGGACTGGCATGCCCAGGGAACCCCCGGAAGGATGAGTATGTGGGCTCCGGGTCGTCAGGTGCAAGGTGGGCTATATAGGATGGAGGAGAGAACACGGTCTAAATGGAGTCTGGGCGGTCAGCAGCAGCAACCTCCAATACGGCCAGAGGCGGGCACAGTAACACTCCTGGGGAGCAGCGAGTTGTGAAGGATCAGGGCATGAGGTCTCTCGAAGTGCAACGAAGGGCCATTATGGCTGCATTTTGGGCGCTTGTCAGGCAGGTACCAGTGATACTTACCAGAGGAGGGAGGCCAAGAGAGGAGCCCCATTGCCAGGTAGAGGAGGAGAGTCTGCGTCCAAGCTTAGAGGCACGGTGGGGCCACTAGGGATGAAGCCAGAGGTGAGCGAGCATTGTATTTAGCAACACAGGGGCCAAAAAAAAATAAAACTCAATCAGAATGAGGCCGTAAATTACTCCAGTCTGGTGAATCAGCCACCCATCACCTCATGCAATTCTGATGTCCCTCAGTCTGTGGCATGTCTATTCTCGGCATACTGTGAATTAGCAAGTCCAGGAGTATGGGGTAGCAGTGTCCTCTAGATCGCTGGGGATTAGGCCTCCGAGTGCATGCTTGGCAGTGCAATGATCGGCACTCAGAGGGGGGTCAACCAGCTGGGGGGGCAAGCAGGTGAGTGCAGCTAGTGAGGACAAAGGACGCTGAACTGAGGCAGTGCGGAGCAGTGGGCAGCGTAGCGCACGGCTTTGTGCATCTCAAGAGTTTAATGTGGCCATTATTGTCAGTTGCTTTGCCTCAGTTTCAAAGTGAATTCCACAAAATAAGCCAAGGGGCCCTCCGCCGCAGCCAGTAAATAATGGTGTCCGCTATGCCCAGTAACAGATCCCCGCAGGCAATAATCTTGACAAGCTCCCAGTGGCATAAGGAGCTTAAAGGCCAGAGTGCTGGTGGGGTCCGGAGTACTGTAGGAGCACGACCGTGAGGGAGTTTAGGCAAAGTGAGAGTGGAGGCGCTCATTCATTGTAAACAGTGTCTCGCAGGGCAGCGAGCACCTCACCGTATTTCACCAGGATTCACCAATGAACTCCACTGTCGCGATCTGTCCAGAGAAATGCAGATTGGTTGCGGGCAGGCGGGGTAGCTGAAAGAGAAGGGAGCCACTCACCGCCACCAGCCGTGAGGCTTACCGCCATGTGGAATCCCCGGAGCACGCATAGCAGCGGAAGCCGCGCTGGACTCCAGGAGCGTCGACACGCTCACCTCCCGATTTGTAGAGGCCAAACTGGAGCCGCACACCAGGGTCGGAGAATACCAAAAGTCACCACAGTGTTGCAGGATACGTTGAGGAGCAAACGGCAGGCTATTCAGGCAGGATTTATGGGGTAGTATCAGGATATATGACGGATGTTTCTGCCAAGCTGCCAGAGCCTCACAGGCATGCGGCCATCTTGGTCGTGCGCCACCTAGCACCCCTGGTTTCTTGGTATTACCTACTTACAATAAAGCTATTTGTAAGGAAATCTTTATTCAGACTTACAATATTTGTGACAATCGAGGTGAGTGTCTGCTGTGCACAACCTCTGTACTGTTTGCCTAGACTTGGAATATTTTATAGTCAGCAATCAATAGATCAAAAGGATTGTGTTTCTTAGTCCATTTTTTAATTATTTATTCTTCTTTTTGTATCTTTACAAATTCCAATAAGGATACGGTCTAAAGACATTATTATTTACAAGAAAGAAAAAAAAGAAACACACCGCATTTGCCACTGTCCTTGTGGCGAACCCCTACCCCATCCACTACTTCTATTACGTAATTAGAGAATCCGTGTAGTCGGATTTCCATTGCTAGAGCCCTTCCGGGCCTTCACCCATCTCCATACTGTCGAGCCGTAAAGTACTTTCCCCAGAATTTGGCTTCCCGGTTGGACGTGGTGGAATAGTCAGTGAGTTTTTCCGGAACTAATGCTCGCTGCGCTCCCGATGTCTCGTTCCATAGACCTTTTTTCGAGTTGTTTTAATTTCCCTTCGAGACATTGCAAGTTCGACGGATATATCGAAGGACTCCAAAACTTTTCAACATACAGGTGCCACGCATCATAACCTTGAATGCCTCCCAGACCGTGCCCACTTGTGTGACTGAGCCTTTGTTACGAGCAAAAAAAATATTAGATCAAGCTCCGTCTGGAAGACAGTATCCAGCAGTGTCTCAGGCACCAGCCTCTAGCAACGAGGGGTCGCAAGCAAATTAGGGGGCGCAATCGTCATACAGACCGGTGCATGATCGGAAAAAGTTTGAGCCATATGTTCAGCCGAGAGGATCCAGGGGCCAACCCCTCAGGTGCATACCCAGTAGTTGAGATGCTACCAGGACGAATGTGCCATAGTGTAGTAAATGCCTTCCCTTTCAACCGGGTGAACATGACGCCATACATCTATGAGTCCATCATTGAGAAACAGCCGGGATAGCGTGTCTTGGGTTTTGGTGTAATGATGTGGAAGGGGACTGGACCTATCAGCTGAAAGCCATAAAGTAGTGTTACAATCACCGCCCATAAGATGTGAGTGGACCCTACCTTAAGAATGTTTCCCCATATTCGGTCCGTAACAGCAAACAAGTGTTTAATGACTGTGTACCCAATGTGCTCCGAAGCATGCAACTTCTCCCCGAGGTATCGCTGTCGGTGCCGCCCAAAATGAAGGGGGTGTTTTTTTTAATTAGGATCAATGTGCCTCGTGAATATGTAGAATAGGAGGAGAACACTCTATCAGAGGCCCATTTGAGGGAGAGGTGTGGCGCCGCGGCCAGGGCGACTGACGCTGGAATCTGGGGACCACGGTTCGATCCCCGGCTCCGGCGGCAGGTTAGCCCAGCACCATGTGACTCTGGGCAATAGCTCGCTTAATCTTCCCGACGGCCCCCAGCGCCTAGAGACCCTTACGGGTGATTGTGCGCTTTACAAATGTGGACTTTAATGTGGACTTTAATTTGCTTCCGAAGCAATGAGGGCACTGAGGGTCAGTGTGTGTTTCTTGAAGCAATGCGACCTGTATGTGATGCCTATCAAGCTATGCAAGGATTTGTCGACGTTTACGCAGGTCGCCGAGACCCCTGACGTTCCATGTCAGTAATTTTAAATGTAACTGGTCAGAGTGTGGAAACATGGCTTGTCTATCTGCTGATGTGCCAAATATTCAACATAAAAATGCAACAATCCCAAATGACGTCCCCACCCCCTCCCCAGCAGCAGCACCCCAATCGTGCTGACAGTGTAGTGGTACCCCAAAGACAAAAGAAACACCCCACACAAGAAGCACCCCAAATGTGCTGGTACATGATTGCCCACCTGTACCCCAAATACTTCCTCACATTACAGTCCCAGTCAGGAAAGTCCAACAAAAGAATTCGTAATGTGGGGGATAGCCCATTTGAGGGACGCCTGTGGGCCACAAAACCCTCCCGTCTCCCGACCAAAAACTGCGAGGCAGTTTCCCAGTGATATGGGTGTGAGAAGGGAAGAGAGAATGCGGGAGGGTGCTTGGCAAGGTCCAGAACAAACCTACCGAAAGAAAACAGAAAGCTTACTATTAAGCTATACAGAGCATGTACAATATACGATACACTTATCTATCATTAGCAAGTCATAAGAATGTGAAACCACCAGAAAGCATGCATCATTTCGTCTTGCTGGCGTAGGCAGTGATAGCAACATTTGAAAGTAAGCAGGATATAGCCGGCAGCAGGGATAATGGGCGGATCCAAAGACGAAACCCAGTGCGTTAGTGTCTAACTCTCGATTCAGCTCCCTGTAGGGGATGGTGATCTGGAAGCGCGGTCATTGGATTCTCGACGTGGTGACCTGCGCTTGAGAGTCTTGAGGAAGTCCTCAACTTGTTGCGGATTGACAAAGATAATAATTTTGCAATGATGGGTAATCCGAAGGCGTGCATGATACATAAGGGCATATTCAATTTGAGCTTTGCGAGGTTTTTGCTTGACTTGCAGTAATTTGCGAAGTGCCTCTTGAACCGCAACAGGGAAGTCTGGGTATATGGTGAACTCATTGCCCTCGAAGTGCGGCGATTTCTGCTGTCGAGCCATTTTTAGTGCAGTATCAGAATCTCAGTAGTTAAGGAGTAAGGCCACAATGGTTCGTGGGGGGCTGTCTGGAGGGGGACGGGGACCCAAGGAGTGATGTGCTTGTTCCACAATAAGCTGTGATGAGAAGGACTCCACACCGAAGGTGTCTGACAGGAGGCATTCTATAAATTCTTCCACGCTTCCTGTGGTAGTGCTCTCCAGTATGCCCACCACTCGTATATTATTGCGACGGCTGCGGGCCTCGAGGTCCTCATTATTGGCCGTGATGACTTATAATCAGCTTATCCATTTGTGTTGCCTGGAGCTGCATCTGGGATTGTGTGTCTTCGGTGTCCGAAATACGCCGCTCAGCCTCTTTAAGTTGCTGATCATGTTTGTCCACTTTCTGCATGAGAAAGTCAAGGCGGTTGTTCATTGTATCCTTCTTCCCAGAGAGTTCAGTGAGGCTATGTTGCATGGCCAATAGCAGAGTTTTGACCTCATTCTCCGGGGCCGTTTATGGCATCTGAGACTGCTCAGGGCCCAGTTGGCCAGTGTCGTCCGAAGTGGACCATGTGGATACCTTTTTGGAGTTACAGACGAGTTTGGGTTGGCGGCCATCTGGTTTCCCCATTTATTTTTATTTTCTCAGCAGATGTGGCCTGGCGAGCACGAAGGGGAGCAGGACTGGCATACCCAGGGAACCCCCGGAAGGATGAGTATGTGGGCTCCGAGTCGTCAGGTGCAAGGTGGGCTATATAGGATGCAGGAGAGAACAAGGTCTAAATGGAGTCTGGGCGGTCAGCAGCAGCAACCTCCAATACGGCCAGAGGCGGGCACAGTAACACTCCTGGGGAGCAGCGAGTTGTGAAGGATCAGGGCATGAGGTCTCTCGAAGTGCAACGAAGGGCCATTATGGCGGCATTTTGGGCGCTTGTCAGGCAGGTACCAGTGACACTTACCAGAGGAGGGAGGCCAAGAGAGGAGCCCCATTGCCAGATAGAGGAGGAGAGTCTGCGTCCAAGCTTAGAGGTGCGGTGGGGCCACTAGGGATGAAGCCAGAGGTGAGCGAGCATTGTATTTAGCAACACAGAGGCCAAAAAAAAAGTAAAACTCAATCAGAATGAGTCCATGAATTACTCCAGTCTGGTGAATCAGCCAACCATCACCTTATGCAATTCTGATGTCCCTCAGTCTGTGGCATGTCTATTCTCGGCATACTGTGAATTAACAAGTCCAGGAGTATGTTATGTTATGTTATGGTATTGGTTATTTGTAGAGCGCACGTACACCCAAGGGTTTCATGGCGCTAGTATGGGAGTATGAGTATGGGGTAGCAGTGTCCTCTAGATCGCTGGGGATTAGGCCTCCGAGTGCATGCTTGGCAGCGCAATGATTGGCACTCAGAGGGGGGTCAACCAGCCCGGGGAGCAAGCAGGTGAGTGCAGCTAGTGAGGACAAAGGACGCTGAACTGAGGCAGTGCGGAGCAGTGGGCAGCGTAGTGCACGGCTTTGTGCATCTCAAGAGTTTAATGTGGCCATTATTGTCAGTTCCTTTGCCTCAGTTTCAAAGTGAATTCCACAAAATAAGCCAAGGGGCCCTCCGCCGCAGCCAGTAAATAATGGTGTCCGCTATGCCCAGTAACAGATCCCCGCAGGCAATAATCAGGACAAGCTCCCAGTGGCATAAGGAGCTTAAAGGCCAGAGTGCTGGTGGGGTCCGGAGTACTGTAGGAGCACGACCTTTAGGGAGTTTAGGCAAAGTGAGTGTGGAGGCGCTCATTCAGCGTAAACAGTGTCTTGCAGGGCAGCGAGCACCTCACCGTATTTCACCAGGATTCACCAATGAACTCCACTGTCGCGATCTGTCCAGAGAAATGCAGATTGGTTGCGGGCAGGCGGGGTAGCTGAAAGCGAAGGGAGCCAGTCACCGCCACCGGCCGTGAGGCTTAACGCCATGTGGAATCCCCGGAGCACACATAGCAGCAGAAGCCGCGCTGGACTCCAGGAACGTCGACACGCTCACCTTCCAATTTGTAGAGGTCGGAGAATACCAAAAGTCACCACAGTGTTGCAGGATACGTTGAGGAGCAAACGGCAGGCTATTCAGGCAAGATTTATGGGGTAGTATCAGGATATATGACGGATGTTTCTGCCCAGCTGCCAGAGCCTCACAGGCATGCAGCCATCTTGGTCGTGCGCCACCTAGCACCCCTGGTTTCTTGGTATTACCTACTTACAATAAAGCTATTTGTAAGTAAATCTTTGTTCAGACTTACAATATTTGTGACAATCGAGGTGAGTGTCTACTGTGCACAACCTCTGTACCGTTTGCCTGGACTTGGAATATTTTATAGTCAGCAATCAATAGATCAAAAGGATTGTGTTTCTTAGTCCATTTTTTAATTATTTATTCTTCTTTTTGTATCTTTGCAAATTCCAATAAGGATACGGTCTAAAGACATTATTATTTACAAGAAAGAAAAAAAAGAAACACACTGCATTTGCCACAGTTTGTGTCTATTTTTCACTGGAATAAAGTAAACCTTTGCAAGTCATTAGTCCAAGTGAACCACTTGTACCATGGAAGGAGTGGTTCAGACCATTTATTGCATTTATGGTGCAATTGATGGCTTTAAATTCATACCATAAAGGAAGAAGTGTCAGTTGGAACATTCCCTGGGCATGGTAGGCCAAGAAATACTTGTGCTTCTCCTTGAACAAGTGAGGGAGGATTTGGCTGAATATGAATTCGCTGTACGGAAACTTGAGAATCACTTTTGCTTCCTTACTAGTTTTGGTGGCTAAGTGTGAATTTGGGGCATTTACTGTCCAACTCATCAGAGATCAACTAGTAACCGAATGCTACAACAAAAAGTTACAGGAACGTTTTCTCACCTGCGAGAATCCTTCACTTGATGAGCTTGTCGACATCTCTAATAGTATGCTAGATTTTAAAAAGTCAGTCGAAGAATGAAATAAGGACACTGAAGAAGTGGTACTTCTGGTGAATCCTACCAAATCTGTGTCCAGCAACATGAATGACAAGAAGAAACATTTAAATGGAAGTGGTGCATGCTTTTATTGTGGTTTGAGGTTTCATGTAGCTTCATTAAAACATTGCCCTGCTGTGGGTAAAGAGTGTCTTAAATGTGGCACGTCTGGCCATTTTTCCAGAGTATATTGTTCTCAAACACGCAAAGGTAATGTGAAAGTTGTAGACTACGAACAAGATTCAGCCCATTGTATGGATAACATGCTTCTATGTGTGCGAGTGCATGAGAAAAATAATTATTATTCCTAAAGATATGTATTCTAGTAAGAATTTTGAGTACGAGTTAGAAATACCCGATGTTACACCAGTTGGGTATAAAGTGAAAGAATTGATTTTGAAGATTTTTTCAACATGGTCCTGACATCCGGATGGGTATCACCAATCGTGTTTAGGATCATCTTAAAGCCTGGACAACCCGATCAGATATTACTGGTGGGCGAGTGTTACTAATAGTGATTTGGAATTGGTATTGGTGGAGAATGGGGAGGTTTTGTAGGACACACTGAGCAAATTGAGTGGATTTCAACACGCTATTACACTGAAAGAAGGTAGTATACCAGTTAAACATGGGCCTAGATCCATTCCTCTGAGCATTAAGGAAAACGGGAGGATCTCATTTTTGCAGGATGCCATTTGGCCTTGCGTCAGCAGTGGCTGTATTTCAGCAAGTGATTGGGGAAGTCCTGAAGGATTTGAGAGGGGTCTTGGTTTTCCAGGATGATGACATGGTGAGGATGAAACTGACTATAAGTTGAGACTAAGTGCTGTCTTATTTGCACTCAGAGCCAGGGAATTGAAATTAAGGTGGGTAGCTGAGAATTTGGTGTCAGAAAGGTTGAATACCTGGGTCATGCGGTATATAGAGTGGGTATTCCAACACTACCTGGGTTGCTCAAGGCAATTAAGGAAGTTCCCACTCTTGTTAAAAGAGAGCAACCTGAGGATTTTCTTGGCATATGTGAATTTTTATTCTAAATGTGTTTACAATTTTTCCACTAAAGGAGAACCGTTATTCAAGTTACTGGAAAATATACTAAATTTGTCTCAGAGGATGCTCAAGAGAAATCTTTTTTTCAAATTAAGAAATATTCAGTGTCCCTTTGCTGCTTCCTTACATGCCTGGGATGTAATTGTGTATCACTGTTGATGTCAGTGTGGTTGCTTTCAAAGCTGTGCTATCACAAGGGGAGGGTACTGATGAACGTGTTCTTGCTTTTGCTTCATGCACACTCAAGCCACAGGAATGTCTATATCCATGGGAAATGCTGGCTTGTGTGTAGGCAGTGGAAGAATTCAAAGCTTACGTGTGGGGTACAACATTTCTGTTGCAAACTGATCACAAGTCTTTAGTTCCAATCATCAGTGACTCTAATGTTCATTTCAGAAGAGCTGCGGCCAGATTGATCAAATTGAATGTGAAGTTTTTAGAATATAATACCTTCCTGGTGGCAGGAATAGAAGAGCTGATTGTCTGTCATGTCTCCCATGTTCCAGTAATGATCTAGAGGCGCAATCATGGGATATATAGGACACAGATTGTTTGGTAGCAAAAATTGTAAGTTGTGATACCAAACTTATTGGTCTAGAAGTCTGGACAAAATTATTGGCCCAAAATAGTGTTCTGACAAAAGTTGTAGAATACGTGATGAAAGGAGGACCCAGATAATAATTTACCCATTACTTTGCAACCTTACGGTAAGTTACAGTCTGAATCATCTCTTGAGACTGATCTTTTCTTCGGAGAGGACAAATTGATTCCACAGTGTAATGTTAGAGAGAGATTGGTGTAAATCAATCATGCAGGACATTTAGCAATGACTCCTAATAAGGAATGACAAAGGGCTTAAGAGTGTGACACCCCCTGTAATGGAAGTTGGCAGTCCAGAGAAAGTGTGGAGCAAAGTAAGCCTATATTTTCTGGGTCTGTTTGGGACACTTCTGGCTCATCAGCGGTTCACCATTGTACTGTCTAAATGGATTGAGGTCAAATTTGTGAATGATGCTAATACAAAAACTGTAATCACTTTTTTTACAGATATATTCTTGAGAGGGGGCTTTTCCCATTAGAGGTGATGCCAAACAACGGGGTGCAATTTGAATCGGATAATATGGTAAGATTTTTTAAAGCTTCTAAGATGCTGGCATCAAGTACAAAAGATGTGGGCCCGATTCACAAAGGGCCTACGCACTAGTGGCGGAGGCCCTACAGTATGGTGAGGTCCCGCACTCGTGGCTGGAACTCTGCAATGAGAAACTATAATACGGAGGCCCACCATGAATGTGGAGCCCCTTCCATTACTGCTGGGCCTCCGCCACGAGTGCAGAGGCCCTTGGTGAATTGGGCCCATAGTCTTTACCACCCCCAAAGTAATAGTCAAGTAAAGAGCGCCAATAGGTTAGTGAATGAATGTGCCAGATAAGGAATCATTGCAAGGTGGATGTTGTTGATACTGTGCGAGCCATCCTATGTTCTTCTCGTAACACTCCACATTGCATAACTGGACTATCACCTTTTCAAACACTATGGGGACAGTTTGTTTAGGATTATTTGAAAGCGGCATGGTTAAAAATGGCTTTTATATCAAGCAGCATGTGGGTGACATGCAGTAAGATATTAAGCAAAGCCAATTTTGAAGTAAAATGAGATACAATGAGTGCAGAAAAGCAAAATGTATTCATTTCAAGGGAGGAGACTGGATTTGTATCGGATTACTAAGTATCAATGTAGTGAAATGTGGGCTATATATGGTGCAATCTGTCAAGTGGAGGAATTTCATGTGAATGGGAGTGCGTTAAGGCTGAAAATGGACAATGGTGGGATTTTGCCAGGGTGGTAAAAGTTCCACATCCGTATGTTTCAGAGAAAGAAAATTAAGATTTTTAAAACTGTGGGTGGGGAAGGTAGTTGTATTTATGAGAAGTGTGCTACTAAAGTACCTGGGAAATGTATGGATTTTGTCATGAGGTAAGTCGTAGTTAAATGCTTTCAACATGTTCTTCATATATGTTATTGTTTATTGTAGTTGAGTATTGCATTATGATTGAGCATAGCAAAGTACTTTTATCCTTTCTAGTTTTTATCTATCTTTTTAGGCAACTATTAATGTTTACTGTTATTTATTTTTGTGTTTATTAGTTAGAATAAGTTTACCATGTAAGGTTTTACTATTATGTTATTGTAAATGAGGGAGCTGTGTTATTTCTTTCTACATCTCATGCTTATCTGTCTCCTCCTCTCAAGCCGGGCTGGAGTGTGGAATCATGAGCCACATTACAGGATGCTCGGAGATCAGGGACATAGAAGAGAGGAGGAGGCTCATGAGCCTGGTGGTTGCCCCTTTATTACCTACTTCCAATATAGCTATTTGTAAGTAAATCTCTGTGTGGACTTGCCTTACAATAGTACCATTCTGGGAGTGTTCTTCCAAAGTCTGCAATTGAGGATTTGTTTGTCTGTGCCAGTGTTTTCATGCCTCTGGAAGTAATGGGGAAGGAAGAGTCCAAGACTGGCATATTTAGCTTCTGCAGATCTTTCCATATTTAGATATCAATCCTTTTGTGCGGTCATCCTATATCTATTAGTACTCCTCTCAAGTACTGTTTTTTACAACATAGACATATGGTCTATGTAGGAAAGTAAGATCTGCTTCATATGGTTGCCCCCACTTTTTGCTTGTTGTGATGTTCTTTTTGACTAGTCTGACTGGGATCCTGCTAATCAGGACCCCAGTCTATCTGCTTTCTCCCTAAACTGCTGTGTAATGGTATGTTAATTTTAATTTGTAAGGCCCAACAGCTACCCAAAAAGGGTTTCCCGGCAAAAAGGGTATCCCAGATTGGATACTGGGGTACCCTTGTCAGTCCTTAGTATATGGTACCCATGTACCGGGGGCATAGAAACCCCAGAGGTCTCCCATGAGCTGAAGCATACATTATGCCACCCATGAGAGACCATTCAAAAAAGGAACTACAGGCCTGCCATTGCAGCCTGTGTTAGTTGGTGCATGCACTACTTACTAAAGATAAAGGTTTACTATATCTAAGGGTCACTGCACTTAAAACCTATAAGTCACCCCTCCAGCAGGCCTTTACAATCCTGAGGGCAGGGTGCTTGGTTCAAAGTGAGAGGGTGCCCCTGCATGAGCAGGACACCCCTGCAGCCTACGGAGTCCATTCTCCTGAGCTGTCAATGAAGCAGCCATATACAATATAGAGGGGCTTTGCATGACTGCACGATGACCATCTCAAAAACGTCTGCAACAAAGTCTATCATGTTTGGTATCAAACATGTTGGAATCATACCCCAACACCGTAGACAGTGTGGGAGGTATGATTTCAAGCACTTGAAGAGCCTCTGTTAGGCTCTCGGTATTCCCAGTTCCAGCCTTCTAGTCTAAACAGCACAAAATGGTTGTTGCCAATCAGAGACACATTTCTGCTATCCTGCTGCTGAGCCAAGCTGTACAAAAGGGGGTGGAGGTTGAACCAATCAAACACTCACACCCAGTCAAAAGATTTGGGTTTAATCCATCACCGTTCTTTATCCCACTCTGCCACCCCAGTTCAGACATGGCCATATTCAAATCAGTCTGACCCTGTGCCTCACGGGAACAGTCAGCCCGAACTGCCAAGCCATGCCTTCCCTGGACCAGAAACAAGCTTCCTAGGACCGGTTTCTGGCATTTCAGCCGTCTTCAGCCAGGCTTGCTTGAATCCAGTGGCAAAGTGAGCAAGGGACTCACGTCTGAGCATACCCTGAGCATACCCTGCCAACTTATGATGAACAAAGCGGTACAAAAGGAGGTGGTGATGGACGGAGCATCTGAACCAATCAAACACTCACACCCAGTCAAAAGATCTGGGTTTAATTCATCACCGTTCTTTAGCCCACTCTGCCACCCCAGTTCAGACATGGCCATATGCAAATCAGTCTGACCCTGTGCCTCATGGGAACAGTCCAGCCTGAACTGCCAAGCCATGCCTTCCCTGGATCGGAAACAAGCTTCCTAGGACCGGTTTCTGGCATTTCAGCCATCTTCAGCAGGCTTGCTTAAATCCAGTGGCAAAGTGAGCAGGAAAAAGCAGAATAATAGGCATCTGTCACAGGGATTTGTGACCACCTCCCATACAGGATTTAGTGTCTTAAGGCTGGGTCAGTTTAAAAGCAGCCCTGTGTTGCAGGACTGCCAAATTCTGCCCGAACTTGACTTAGGTGTTTGGGACTCTTACAAATGAATAAACTACGATGTTCAGGCATATTAGGTACCCAAAGGCAGTCCCCTAGGTGTCCCAGGGGTGGTGGATCAGGTATTTATATGGAGGACCCTTATAAAAATGAGTTTTAGATGCTCTGGGTTAAATGAAAATGCACATTTTACTTCCCACATTGTGATAAAGTGCTTCACAAAATTGACTTTTGTGCTAGAAGCACTGTGGAGTAAGGATCTGCAATGTTTTACATATTCAGAACCACTAAAGTCTCCGCTAGGTGTTCCAGAGGGGGTTCTGAAGATTTAGGCAGGGTTCTTAAGAAATATGTTTTATAAGCCCTGGTGTTGGAAAAATGGCCCAAGTAATTTTTCCCATCGCAAATTCCCTGCCACATAGGTTAACATGGCAAGAAGGTATTAACCAATAATTACAGCTAGAAGAATCATAAAAATGGCATATAGGAACTTCCTGAAATGGTATTGATAAACCCAACAATATGTTATTGTTGAATTCCTCCTAAAATGGACAGACATGAAGTTATAAGACTTTCTAGTCAGTAAGCCAAAATTCAGCCTTCCAGTAGTCTGTCCTGATTTATCAGAGTTAAGTTCATTAGCCAGACTCCTTTGATGAGGTGATAAGGAGCCCCTGGGGTTAGCCAGGTTTTCTGGGAGGGCAGGGTTCTGCTGCACTAGAATGCTGGATCAGGAGGGGTCATAAACAACATTTTTCAATGGAGGGGGGGAGACAGGCAGAAGTTTCCTTTACAACTCTCCTCTATGAACCATGCCAGATGCTAAGCTTAAGGAAGCAATGAGCAGCTGCAAGGGGGAGCAACTATGGAGATTAGCTATGCTGGAGGTGTGTTTAGCCAGCTTTTCTCTCCTGGCTAGAAATTCTAACATTTTCCATTTTGGAGGAATTTTGCTTTCTATGAGATCATTGTGCCACACTTTGAAGGAAGTGGTCAAGCTCTGGGGTGTTGCCCGTCGCCTCATTGGACAGGAGTGCCCTCCTGCTTGACCCCGGAGAACACTGAATAATTATCTGAGACGGGCAGTGCCTCTGAGATCTGCTGCTTGAACCTTAAGAAAGAAGGGTCCATGCTGGAAGTTTGTTTATTGTACCAACCAGGTCCTGCACTCGGACTGACTGTGCCTGCTGCTCAATCTTAAAACTACAGCCCTGTGGATCAAACCTGCTTCAAAAGGAATAAAGAGTGATCTCCCTTCAAGCTATAGGTTAACAGAGCTCACCTGGACTATCACCCCAAAGAATCCTCAGCCTGGAGTACTACCAGTGGATGTGTAAGGGTTTTGTCCAAGTGGATTGTTTCCCAAACTTTCATGGACCGTCTTGGAGATTCCAGACCCTTGGATTGCGTTTTCTTACACTTTGACAAGAGGACCTTCAGCAAGGAGTTCCTCACTGAATCTGGCCAGGGGCGGCCTTCGGCATGTGCAAGCAAGCTGTGCACCCGCACACGGCTGCCAAACCCCAGGGGCGGCCACGCCAATACTGTAGTCTTGTGCTGACTCTGCCTAAGTGTGAGAAATTATGATGTCGCACGTTCATGCGTCCTCGCGCACACACCAATTATATTTCGGCTCCTCAACCGGCACCGGTGTTTTCTAAATCCTGAGCTACGGCTGGCATTGTAAGGTAAGCGAGCTTGCTGCTCGATACCCCTTTTCCTCATTTGTCCTACGCTGCGCCAGACAAGGCACACACCCATAGCTGAACCGGCTTTTTACCGATTCTTTTTGCTGCATGATACCCTGCGTGTCCCGTCTGAGGATTAGACGATGGCCTACCACCCCCACCTCTCTCATTTATCAGGAGGCATTCGCCCCGCCTTTAATACCGCAACAGCATGTGCCCATTTTTGTAAACCTTTGCCGGACGGGGAACTGTCTCTAACTCAGGAGGCCCCTTACCCGCAAACAATGACCATGTTTGACTGTGTAACCATTGGCAGCATTTATGAAATGCGAGCACGCCCCGTGTTTTTGTTTTAAATCATGTCGCCCCACCTAGCCATTTTAACCTTTGCCAGTAATAATTGTGTGTAGGCGCATATATTTTAGGCCACACTCAGCCTTTCACGTTGAGCCCCGACTGGCACTCCATGACCAGCCATTACAGAGAGTGTGCCTTTTGTCATTTCTAGTCATCACCACATGTATGAAGCCACTCACACTACAACTCGCTGTATCCATGCGTAAGACACCTATCCGATATGGTATCGATATTAATGTTTCCGGGCAAAGAGGCCACCGATTCTTTCTCTGTGGGGGGGCTGTGGGTCTGGGGCCCCTCTCATGGCCCGGGCACTGCAGAAGTCTGCGCCAGTCCCTCACGTCGCGTGTCACAATACCCTCCTCCTCCTAAATGTTATCGTTCTGAGACGAATTTGGAAGGGTAGGAGCAGCCTCAGGTACTGGTCATCTAACACCTTTTCTGGAAGTTTTATTAAAACACCTGCCTGAGCTCCGGGGGGGCTCCGCCCCGCCCAGACCCCCTCTTCTAGGGCCCCCTACCTAAGCTCCCTGCCCAGGGCCGCCATGAGCCTAGAACCGCCCCTGATCCGGCCTGCTGGAGGAGGCTGCACAACATCTGGTGAGAAATGTTCCAGAAAAGTTTCTAATCGTGAAGGTAAAATCTTGACCAGGACCTCCTGATTAGTTTATCTGACCAGGGCTCCAACGCGGTTGGCCTGAAACTTTGACTTTGTCTCCGTCAGAGGCAATCAAATGTCCAAAAGTGGCACTATTGGTTTCTAGGCACTAGAAGGTGTTTAATCTTTACAAATTCATATCTCTGGTTCCCCATCGTGGATTTTTTTTGTTTTAGTTTCATTTTAAAGATGAAAATATGTCTTATTTTTATACATTTGTTTTGGATTTGTATTGTGTATTGTGTCTTTATTATTTACTGAAATGTTTTTTTTAATGCTTTACATACCTGTCTTTGAAGTTAAGCCTGCCTTCTCGCAGCCAAGCTACCAAGGGTTGATCATGGGAACAGTTTTCCAAGACCTATTCTGAGCCCTATATTGTGCTAGTGGTATTATTGCCAGTGGTAAATACATATCTGCTACTACTAATAATTCACTTTCCAATACTTACAATCCTACAGATGACCTTCAGAACTGGGCACCCCCACCTCAGCGCATTGGGACCCCTACAGGTGAGTAGCCACACTCTACGTATCCCTGATTGATTGATTGAAGATGAGGGACCCCCCAGAACTTGTCACATGTACACCATAAAAAAAGAAGGTATTGGGCATGAGGTGGCCTTGAAAACTGATGCGGCCAGATGAGGTCTCCAATGCCAAATACTATCCAAACTAGACTCTAAATAGGGGCACATTATGGCAGAAGTGGGTGGGGAAGCTGGGATTTGTATCTAGATTTTCTTACCCATCTCTGGAATCCCAAGCCAGGTCAACTGGACATTTTTCCTTGTTCTAGAAGTATAAAGGGAAGATTTTACAACCATAACTATGAACAGCTTTACAATCAAGTCCAAATTACCTCAAAGGACCACTGACTACGAACTGAATGTTCAAAGATTTATTACAAAGCCAAAAATAGTTGAACATACAAACATCTCAGCAAGAGGTTCAGAAAATAGACTTGCACTAATACAAACATGATTCTACACAGGATTCTTAGACAACTCAGAATAAAAAGCAAAGTCAATTCGAGTAACATTAGGCAACCAAGAACAGTCCCTGCTTGAAGTTTGGACTGCATTTAAAAAAGAAAAGAAAGTTGTTAGTCTGTCCCTACACTATTCTAAAGTGGCATCCCTACTTAACATTCCCTTCAGACCAGAGTAAAGATGTCAGCAGTGAAGAATTCCAAAGAAGTACATTCACATTCTTTAGGCAAATAGTCTAACTATTGAGCTCGTTCTAAGATGATCCTTCTTACACCCCACTCTGTCCTAAGTTCCCCAAAAATTCTCTCTACAGCTACCTACATCCTGCTCTGTCAATCTCCTAACCAAAATCTGCTCTCCACCCTCGGGTGTTGTCCCTAATACAAAATGCCCAAAACAGTCGACAAACCCAGAGGTATGCCCCTTTGGCAGGTACAGATCTTCAGACTTTTCCATCATGGCACCTTTCCATCAGGTGTCCGTTGGTGTGTCCTTGGGTCCCAGGCACCTTCCTCGCTAAATGTTGCACTCCCAAATTCTTTGGCAGCTCCTCTGCACTTGCGCCTACTATCCTAACTCCTAAACAATGAACTCTTCTACCTAACGAGTCTTGCAGTGGCGGCTGGTGAGATTTGAAAGTGGTGTGGCGGAAACTTTTTGGTGTAGCACACCGTGCGAGCGAGCGCAGCGTGCGAGCCCGAATCACCTAAGTAGGGTTAGGGGCGGTCCCCCACCGAAATTTTTTTTACAAATTAGCAGCAAAATGGTGGATTTTCAAGACTTTCGGAAGCCATTGTGCTTAACAGAAACAGGCCACTGCCTCCCCTAAAACTATCATCAGTTTCAAGGCATCATGAATAAACCATTCTAAATTGCAATAAACCACAATTAATTTTAACAATGTTGCATAAATAGGTTGGATCTGTCTACTGACCCAGTGGCTATGTGAGATAAAGTGGCATTCAAGGTAGCCCATCAGAGTAAAATGCCTACTTTTTCCACATGCACTAACTCTCAGGTCCTACTAGGTCTCTAGTTTGCAGTGGTATCTGCAACCTCCTTTTGGAGCTGGCTACTAAAGCCCTTAAATACTGATACAAAAATTGTCTAGTGGACAGAGACCCCCTAGCACATGAAGATGTTCTATTGGTCTGAACATTTTGGAGACTGTGGATGCATATGGAGCCCTATCCATACAGAAATCATTAGTATCACCCAATGGATTAATGCACACAACTGACCATCAACAAATGAAGAGAGGATCAAGGCAAGACCCCAGAAGCTTCTGATGAAGTTCCTTCAAACCTTACATGTCTTCATGCTTATGCCACGGATAGGTACCTTCTACTTAGAGTTGTATACTTTGCAATGTCTGTCTTCGCCCAGTCTTCTTTCTAGGCTTTTTTTGGCTCCATGAAAGACTTTTTCTGATAACGCCTTCACCCTTGTACTGCTGTATGCATTTTTCCTCCATCTCGTAGACCATGGGAGTCATTGAGAGCCCTGTAGCAATGTGACATACTCTACCAAATTGCCCATCTTGCCAGCTTCTAGTACCCCCAACCACATTAAGAGGCAGGTGTATTACATTTCAGATGGAAGAGCAACGCCTGTCTCCGCTATCGGAAATACCCTCTCAGTGACTGGTCTGCCACCTTCTATGGTATCAGAAGGCCCATCTTATTTATCTAAGGATGTGCAAAAGAAAGTTAGCCATTTTCCTCTCCATTTGGGACAGCTTTACATAGCAATCATGAATAGCTTGGTGGTGTTGTACCAAAATATTTTGCCCTAAATATTGTTTACAAAAATGTTTCAGAACTGGAGATAATAATAGAAAGTCTTTACCCAATGAACCAATATATTTGCAAACAATACTTAGGCCATTTTATTTATGTTAGTTGATATTTTTGCTGTAAGGTGACATATAACTGGTTTTAAGATTAAGGAAATGATCAGTGCCTGCTACAATCTGGGTGAAAACTCCAAACACCTCATGAATATTGATTCAATGTTTTGGGATAGTCAACTACTGCTTTGGGGGATTGTCTGAAAAAATGAAAAAAAAAATCCTAGCCAGTCCCTCAGGCTGTGGTGGCATGGGGTTGAAGGCCAATAATGTGTGTTTTCAACAAACGTGCTGGACCTTGTGGACTGAAGCACTTTTGGTGAAAAAAAGCATGGCGCTAGCAGCAATTCCTAATTTGATCGTGCCTCTAATGACCCTGTGGTTTAGTGGCTGGCCTATTAATTCCTAAATATGGCTCTGAATATGAAGGATTCTTGGCTAAGGACAGGATTTGGCCAAACGGCTACACCAGTCAACCTCAAACCTGAAGAACCGGGTTTGGGTCTCGCCAAGAACAACTCAACATCCTGTGATTCTGGGCAAATCACTTCATCTCCACGTGCCTACCAAAATGAATATGTCCGTCTGTAATGTAACTGTTGCTCATGTAAAGCACTCTGATACCTTCAGGTCGAGTTATAAGTATATAAAACTGAAAAATAAACCCTGACTCTATCCTACTCCAAGCCATCATAAGCGGACCCATAGATCATATTGAGAATCACCAATTTAATTATTTCACAATTTTTACTGTTTCTATCCTATTGATTGCTATTAAATGTTTTTATTCTATTGGTACCTAAGACAATTCTTGACCAAAATTTTCTGACTTTTGATCTGACCAGCCTAATTTAATCAAATATTATGCCCATTCGTAATAAAAACAAACATTAAGAAAATTTCAGACAACCATTTAACGCATTGAAAATTATCAGTAAGTGAAAGCTTTGTGTACTGTCATATAACTGATGTGTCTAGCATTTCCTCAGGATAACAGAAACATCCTAAATATACACTTAATGTTCAGATTAGACACCGATATTATAACCAGAATGAGTTTGTGGGTATAATAATGCTTCAACAATATGAAACAATAGTAAGGTAAGAAATTCCACACATCACCTGGATTTTCATGCATGAAAAACTGCTGTGATTTTGAAGAGAATAAATATGTGAGAAAGTGATAAATATAAACATTTTGCGTTGAAACTGAAAATAAAAACTCAACAGATCTGAAGATAATTCCATAACATTCGTATACGCACAGCAAAAGCAAACAACGTGGCCGCTAGGTACTCGGTAGGCACATTCCAGGCAATGCTCTTTGCTTTACCCCCCTATGCCGTATTACTGTCTCCAGACTTATTGGTTAATGGCGCGATCAGAACTGTTTTTATGCTCCTTCATGCAGGGCCATTCTGTGATTTTCCCCCCATTTCGATTCTGTCTAATGATATTATTGGCACTTTGTGATACCATAACTTGATACATAAAATACTTTCTTCTCCGCAAACAGTGGTACTGACTGCGGTGTGGAATATAGAGAGCGCGTGCAGAGTCTTAAATCTTTGCATTCACGCTGCGCTCTTACAGGCCTCTCTCATTTACACCCTGTGGGGAAGCAGCCGCCTCGGCCTAGACTGATTTTGCTTGTGTTGCGTCCAGCCCCATTTTGATAAAATCTAGGTTGAAAAACTCTCAACCGCTCACGCCACATGTGTGGCACCGCGCCATGTAAATGTGACATGCCATCTGAGTCATCTAGATCTGGGAAGAGCATGAGTTGACAGGTGTCCAGTCCCACCATAAACATGGTTTCTTACATCATTTAGGGAAACCTCGAAGTTTCAGATGAAAACGCCTCAGCTGTCAGGAACCTTTGTTTGGCTGCCCACCCACGACTCACCACAGGATGTCATACGTGTACATGGAATGCCCACCCTTCCAACACATCTTTCATGCCAAGGACTTGCTTGCAAAAATAATCAGCGACCCCCGTGCACAGTGAGAAAAGTCTTCGCATGTCAGGGCAATTAATAGTTTCTGACGACACAACTCCTGCTTTGAGGCTTTGTTTGTGAAAAACAAACATAATATCGAGTGGGCCAACATGGCCAATTAACTTTGGAGAAACTATACCTGTTCCAGCACTTTCTACAGAAATGTCCTGCCTCAGCTGCGGGGATCTTAAAATATGTTGGACATAAGCAAGTCAGTCTAGAAATCCAAGAAACAAGGGGGACTGATAACTCATAAATTATACATAAATCACGAGCCTTTCTTTATGACCTTGAAATAGCACTGTGCATGGAGAGAAGTTAAAAGATATGCTTTACTGCTTTGATGTGTAAATATGTGCTAACCTAACTAACAAAGGTATGGTGCCTGTTTGAACTGTTTTCTCCTCCAGTTACAAAACAACTTTGCAAATGTTTCCTGACAATCGCCCCACAATGACAGCACCCTGGGCCTCTCGTCAAAACTCTGGCTGTGATACATTTGGGCCTGAATTACGAGATAGTCGGGGATCAAATTATGTAGAAAGGGCCGACTGAATTATGTGGCCGACAAGTAAAAGCAAATGATGTGGCGAGGGTAGACGAATTATGCGACGTATTTGCAGAAGTTAAATGTAAAACTGCCCGCCTGGGGGGCCCTACCTGCTGGCTGCTTTACAAGTCTCTCTAGTTTTTTTTTTTAGAGAGTTTTATATAGCTGCATAAAATGGCTGCAGAAAATGGCTGCGCTACTTCTCCTCAAGGCTCCAACTGCAAGCATGCACGGGAAGAAGTGAGTCTGCGCAGCCGCAGACGGTCCCTATGCCAACTCGTCACAGGGTGGGTCTCACCACGCCCTGTGACGATTTGGGAGGGGGAGGGGACACAACTGCAAACTCTCCTGAGTCTCCTCCACTCTGATTGATGTGGAGACGTTAGCAATCCCGGGCTTGTGTTAAAAACGCCCGGGGCTAACTTAATCTCCACGCCATCAGGGGGTGGAGACTGGGCCTCCAGGCTATGTCTTTTGCCGAGTGATGACATCACAGCCTTCAGGGCTGTGAGGTTCTCAGCCGGCAAAAGACGGAGCAGTAAGTCAATCGGTGGACAACATTGACTGATCTTGAATAACATTGGTGCGGCGGCGGTGACTGGGGCTGGGCAGCAGTCAGCAGAGTCAGAGACAACAGTGCCCCGTGTCGTGTGTTCTTTGAAATGTATTTAACAAACAAATAACGTGATCTTAATGTAAACTTAAATCCTGAGCAAATTACCTGGGGCGGAGCCCCAACGCCCGCACAGAGAAACCGCCACTGGAGCCTTGTGGCCTTGCACCTGCAAAATGAAACACATGGGAACATCTCTGCAAACATTCGGAGTTACAATTCAATATTTTGCTGAGAACAGCTTCTTTCCAGAAGAGAGAAAATCATTCCTTCTCGACTAAAGCTAATCAAATAAAATACAGTTAGGCATCTACTGGCTTCAGCATGTCCCAGCCCCTTACATGTATAAATGCATTCCTAACACAACGTGACATTACATTTCACCACTATAAGGCATTAATTTCTACTTTCGATGCAAGCAATATATCTCATTTTAAAAGCCCACGTTAATGCACTCATTAATAAGTACATGTATTAATTAATTAACGCACATCATTACTAATGCGACATTTCACATATGATTACATTTCTACATTATGCAACACTACATTTTGATTAAGGCACTACATTAGTCTCTAATTAATAAACACATTACTATCAATTGTGCTGCTCCCAGCCTAACGTTACATTTCTAAACTACATTAGTAAGATCCTCTAAATATGTGGGGGCTGACTACTCGGTATTATGGTGCACACCTATAATTTTCAAAAATAACATAGCGCTCTCTCAGTCCCCCCTTTTGATGACCCGTGACATCACACTCTACACCATCCTTAGGGAAGAACCAACTTATACAGAGCTTGTTGCCATTTTCCCTCTCCTGAGCAACTCCATGTTCTTCAGACTTTGATATTGACTGTCCTGCAGTCTCTCTATTTGTCTTTCTTGCATTCTCTTGAGTTGTACCACAATAAAATATGCTAAGCAGCAAACTACAAGAAATTCCATATGTCAATGGTAGATGATGGTATCTAATACCCTCGTCTACAGAAGCAGGCAATTGCATACACACATAGCAATCTTTCGCATCCATTGCATCAATATACTCATACAAGAACTTTGCAGCTCAAAATTACCCTTAGACAGACCTGCATGTAATCTACGACTCTCTTCTAGCAGCAAAGCTCTGTTGTGTCCTACCTTGACCTCTTCTTTACTAGGAGTAGTAGGTGTAGGTGTTCCCTCAACCTCTACTGCCTGCACATGTGGGGCTAAATACGAAACTACAACTACTAAAATAATGAAGAATATCACTCCTCCTATAAGTGTGCCTACAATGCACCTAGCTCTACGATTCGGGTTTCCAGCCTCCATGGTCTCAGGACTTGCTTTTCGATATAGTCGTTCAACAGCAGTGTTCCAAATTCTCTTTCTTCCTTCTTCCTGTAGAAGCACTCGAACCACACCTCAGAGGCGGAAAGTCCCCTTTCTTTATTTCAGTTCCTTATTTACAGCAAACAATAGACAACCCTAACCCTTCTCCGTCCTCTGTGGGATGTCCCTAAATTTCTTCTTCTTCCACGCGGACCTAGGTTATTTACAGCAAATATTTTCAAGAGTCTCATTCATCAATAATAAGATTTGTTCCAATCGCTTCTAGCACATATTACAAAAGTTCAAGATGAAGAACAATGGATTCTTGAGCTGATATTTCAAGGCCAAATGTAGGAAAAAGCAATCTAATCAAAATCAGATGACGAATTCTGCTTAAAATCGGTGGATTTGGAACAGTGATGGTCAGTACACCTTCGATCTCAAGTCCCGGCACCAACAACAGCACATCCTGTTTGACGTTAGGACTGTTACTGATCACTGCCACTGCCCTCACCCTCCCCGATCTCAATATGCCTGGCATCAGTCACGGGATAGGTCCACTCAGGACCTTCGACAAGGCACCCTCTTCGCCTTGATCTTCTCAGTCCTCCACAAGCTTGCCCTTCCTCGTCTCTGTCTGATCCAGACTCTTCAGAGACAGGAGCAAGATCCCTCTTGGACACCAACCCCAGGTTTAGTCGCCTCTGTCTTTCTGGCCACTGCCCCCCATGCTCTGCTGGTTCTCCTGCTTTGTATTTGCTCACTTTGCTCGCAGTTCTCTTCAGCTGAGTTTGGCTTCGGGCCACTTTTACAGTCACTTCCCCTTTCCGAAACAGTCTCAGATTCACTTCTGTTGGGACCCTCTTCAGCTTGATCTAGTGAGTCACCAGCTTCTTCAGACACCCTCACAGCTTGGCTTGTCCCCTCCTGTGGCCCTGCCACTTCAGCTGGATTTTCATTAGAGAGAGGAGCTGTTTCTTCCAAGGGTGCAGGAACTCGACGGGTGTGTGAAGCATGCACCCAATTCGGTAGCTCTCCACACTTCACAGCAGTGTTCGTGACAAGGATGACTTGGTAGGGTCCTTTCTAACAAGCATCCAAGCAGCTCTTTCTCACGTACTTCCGAACCAGCACCCGGTCCCCCAGATTCAGGTCGTGGCAGAGATCACTGGTAGCCAAAACCACAGCAGCCTGAACCTGATGGGACACAGAACGGATGACATCAGCGAGTCCCTTGCAATAATCAAGGATCAGATCATCTGTGATACTCAGCAAGGCTGTCGATGGCACCACTGGTAACCTCATTGCCCTCCCCATCAGCACTTCATGAGGCGAGAGACCTGTTCTCCTGTCTGGGGTACTGCGCATACACATTAGCACCAAAGCCAAGGCATCTGGCCAGTTAAGAGACGTGGATGAACACACCTTCGCCATCTGAGTTTTCAAAGTTCCGTTGAGCTGCTCCACTATCCCAGAAGCCTCTGGTGGGTAACTACAATGGAGTCTCTAATCAATGTTCAGTGTTGTGCAAAGCATCTTCATAATCTCACTATGGAAGTGAGTTCCTCTGTCTGATTCCAAAGAGGTCGGGACCCCGTATCTAGGCACAAGCTCCTTCAACAATAGCTTAGCTACTGTAAGTGTGTCGCACCTGCTTGTTGAGTACGCCTCGACCCACCGTGAGAACACACCAATGTGACTCATGGTAACTGCAGTTCTCTTTCCAACATTCATTTGTTGACACGTAACACACCTTTGATATACAGTTTCTGCCACTGCACAAAACTTTGGATTGTACCATGTCTGTCTGAACACTCGTATCATCGCATCTCTTCCCAAATGAACTGCACCATAAATGTGTCTCACCATCGGATTCAACAGCTCATCTGGCAACACCGCTCTCCCATCAGTCGAGACCCAAATGTCCACATCTCCTTACACACAGCCTGGATTGATTCATACATTTTTCTCATGGTCAGACACCTGTTCCTGCATGCACCTAAGTTCATCCCAAGTATCTGCTATGGCAAGCATCATGTCCAACTCTGTTGTTTCCTCGCATCCTTCTATCTCTTGTTCAGTGAACGAATAACGTTGCTCAGCACAGAATCGTGCAACTTCGTCCGCATACCGGTTTCCAAGTGATACAAAATCTGTCCCTTTTCCATGAGCTGTGCATTTCACAACAGCAATTTCTAAGGGGGTCCTGCAAGGCTTCTAAAAGCAGCCTAACAAATTCTGCATTCCTGATGGGTGTTCCTGACGACGTCATGTAACCTCTCTGAGACCATAACTGTCCATAGTCATGAACCACACCAAACCCGTGTTGGCTGTCAGTGTAAATGGTAATCTGAATTCCCTTTGCTGCCAGGCAGGCACGAGTCAAAGCTATGAGTTCGGCCACCTGAGCAGAGTATACTCCTTCCAGGCAAGCAGCTTCGACAACTCCTGAAATAGTGCATACAGCAAATGCTCCTCTCAACTGACCAACACTGTCTCTTTTGCACGAACCATCAACAAGGAAAATCTCATCAGGGTCAATCAATGGTTCATCGACAATGTCAGGGCTCGGTTTGGTGCAAAGTTCAGTCACATCAAGACAATCATGGTCCTCACAATCTTCTTCAAGCATGTTTGGCAACGGCATCAAGGTGGCAGGATTCAAAACAGGGCACCTCTTGAGGGTTACATTCTCTGCAGCAAGTATAACTTGCTCGTAGCGTGTGAGCCTGTTATTCGTCAAGTGCTGTGACTTGGTCCTGGTCATTAATAACTCAACCGAGTGTGGCACATACACAGTCAATGGATGACCCATAACAATGCTTTCACACCTTTCAATGCTGACACCTGTTGCAGCAATGGATTTGCGACATCAGGGCAACGCTGAAGCTACTGGATCTAAAGTAGCTGAGAAATAGGCAACTGGTCTACGGACACCTCCATGATCCTGAACTAGGACTGCTAATGCACAACCCTCTCTCTCACAGCAAACAGCGAAAAAGACTTATTGTAGTCAGGCATTCCCAGTGCCGGAGCACGACAAAGGTCCTCTCACAACTCAAGGAAAGCCTTCATACAGTCGTTGTCCCATGGTACCGCCGGATCACTCACGTCCTTGTGCATCAGTCTCTGCAAAGGCTTTGCCTTTAATGAGAAGTTGGCAATCCACTGGCGACAGTAGCCATCATCCCTAAGAACATCTTGACCTCTCTCTGGGTTGAAGGCACCATCATGTTCAATATTGCCTCAATCCTGTAAGGTGACACCTTTCTTTTGCCCTTCTCTATCCTGTGCCCCATATACTGCACCTCATTCAAGCAGTACTGTAACTTATTTGGTGACACCTTGTGTCCGTTCTGTGCCAAATGGTTCAGCAAGGCAATGGTATCAATTCTGCACGCATCCTCAGTCTCTGACGCAACAAGGAGGTTGTCTATGTACTGGACATGAACGGAGTTCTGCGGCAGTACTAGACTCTCAAGATTCTTTTTCAAGATCTGATTAAAGATCGATGGGCTCTCTGTGTGCCCCTGAGGGATACAACACCACGTTAAGACACAACTTTCCAGCTTGAAAGCAAATAAAAATTGGCTCTCTTCATGCAGAGGTATCGAGAAGAAAGCTTGACAGAGATCAATGACAGTGAACCCCTCAGCTTGGCACGGGATCTGAAATAATATTACGGATGGATTCAGTACCACTGGACAATAGGGAACAACTATGTTGTTCACTCGGCACAGGTCCTGCACAATCCTGAACTTCCCGTTCGGCTTCTGTAATCCCATGATTGGCGAGTTACATGGACTGCCCAATATCTCCTTCAGTATTCCCTGTTTAATCATAGACTCAATCACAGGCTTTATCCCTGCAATCGTTTCTGGGGTCAAATTATACTGAGGTGTTCTGTGGAAATTAACATTCTTCTTGACCTGAATCTTAACTGGCTCAACACCTTTAATCAATCCTATGTCTTCTCCAGTAAAGTCCCACACCACCTGTGAAACTGAGTCTCTCAAATCAAAAGGAAGCTCTTCCACTGTCAAGGCAGGGTACATCTCTGTGCATACATGCTAATTTGCGAGCTTAAAGGTAGCATCATCATCATTAGTCTGCAATTCCACTCCCTTAGGGGTACAATAGATGGTGCAATTAAGCTTGCACAGGAGATCCCTCTCTAGCAAACAAACAGGACTTGAATCACGCACGTCAAATTGATGTCTATCCCTGAACGTTCCTATCTTCACAGGAATCGGTTCATGTCAGAGGATTTGTCATTTTCCTATTAGCAACACCTACAACTTGGATTGTCTGTCCCGAGAGGGGTAGGTTGGGGACAACTGCTGTTGTATAACATTTTTGGACCCTATTGTAATTTTCCCGATTCATGCCCTTAAATAGGTATAAATCACTATATCCTTATATAGGCATTTGAATCATAACCATACTTAGACATGGCTCATGCAGTCCAAATACGGCAGGGCTACTTCCACTAGTTCCGAAAATCTACAATGATTTCTTGGAAAACTCGGCTTCAGCAGCTAGGGACTTCTCCTTGCTCGAATACTGACTTGTCCAAGAACTCATGGAGTTTTCAAAGAACTGAGACTCTTTGATGACGTTATTATGTCCACCTTTACGTCAAACTCGGTACCTTCCAGGTATAAATATGCCCACACTTGCCATAGCAAACACACAGTGGTTTGGAGCAGTTCGACTATCTACTTGCCCGACACGCCCTGCTACTGCAAGTGCCGAAGAAAGTCAACCCTCCAGCAGACGCACTCAGAGAGACGCTGTCTTTTCTCCTGCCGAGAAATTCAGCTCCAGTGTTTCCAAGCTACCCTTGCGGGTTGTTGGGAAATCGAGTCCTGAGATTGACCTTCTTCATTCTAAACCAAGGTACGGAGCTGATTAGACCCTAAGAGAAATATGGGATAGATTCTTTGCAAAGAATACTAAATTTATGCTACACCTCACTTACTTCTTCCCTCGTACTAAGCTTAGGTTAGGTACACCGGGGTAGGCGTATTTTAGATGCACCAGTTGAGTACTTTTTAGCCTTTGTTATTTATGTATGTATTTATCTATGGTCTAGGAACCATACAATGCTCTTACAGTACTATTTTATTCTACTCTTTTTACTGTATGCATTATATTTTGCAACCAGTTTTACGAGTGTAGCAGTTCATTTCTTATGTTTGAGAAAGAAGACTGTTCAATAAATCTTTTATTGAAAACGCCCGTCTATCTATTTCTCTGCACCTCTGGTGAAAACGAAGCAAGCGCGATTGACTGAGTAAAATATTTATTTATTGTTTCCATGACTCTGAAGATCAGTTTTATCTTGGGGAAACAAAGTTGTCATGTTTATGCGGTTGTCAGAAACTACATCCCTTCTTGTGAACTCGAGAAATTTTCTAGTGACCTCTGAGCTAGCTGGCACTCACAATTAAGTCTAATATTTATTCAATAGCAACCTAGTAGACATAAGTCCTACGTCACATCTATTGGATATATTATTCCAATGCGCTGAGCCTATTGGGAATATAGGAACTACACTACACTGCAGATCTCACAGTAGAACAGGTAGCACAAGTAGCAACCAAAAAGGTGGTAGGGGGACCATCAACATCAGCTTCTACAAATGATCCCCTCTGGTCTACCTCCAAGACTGCCCCAACAGTGCAGCCCTCCTCCCCTCTCAGGCACCGTCATTCCAATGGGTCTAAGTGACAATCATCGCTCTCCTCAAAGAGAGGCATCTTCCGGTAAGTCCGAGTTCCTGTCGATATTTTTGGTGGCTGGGGAACCTGTATTCGAGGAGTCGAAGTCCCCCCTTTTATCGACTTAGTGTTTGCTACTGATGTCGCCGTCACCTGGAGTACCTGTTCCTGAACCATTTCCTCCTCCTGCTGCTCCTGATTTGCAGGATTATAGGGACACTCACGTCTCCAGTGTCCAACCTGATGACACTGGTGGCACTCAGTAGTCTTTTTCAGCGTCTCTACATCTACCCTTGGCTTAGAGTCATCCCCATTTCCTTTTTTCTACCCGTTCTGTTTTCTCCCCAAGGTACCTTCCTTGTCAGCAGATTGCATCTGGACCAGCATCAGCTTGTCCTTGAGCTTTTTGTGTTTCGAGTCAATTTCATTACTACAGTATCTAGCATACCTCAAAATCTCATCTAGCGGTTTGTTCTGCCAACAAATTAAATGTTGCTGGATCATGAGACAGATATCAGGCCTCAACCCTAGAACGAACTTTGAAACAAACTGTCCCATGTCTCTAGGAGCCATCACATCCAACCCACTGTACTGCTTAAAGACCTGTAATAGTCGTTCGTAGTAATCATGCACTGTCTCCTTAGGCTCCTGTACCGTCCGATCTATCTTAACCCAGTCGATATCCTACAGTGGTACCTTAGACTTCAACTACATAATCACTCGTTCATATTTTTTCATTACCAGAGGTGACGATCCATTTGTGGCAGCATCCCTATCTGGCTCCACAGTGGGCCATTCAACTGCAACCTTTCATGCTACCCTCAAGTCTCCTGGAACCACATAGTCAAACAAAGTGTTCAGATCAATCCACAGCACCTTCAAAATCTTAATAAACCTCTCTACCTGCTTATACCATTCAATTGGGTTCTCTCGCAGCTTTGGGAAATCATTCGTAAAGGCAGCCAAATCTCCCCGACTCCAGGGCACATGTACCTATCCTCCATTGGCCACCTCCCGCAAAGGGTATGCTTCAATTCCTGTCATTCCTCCTCCCGGAGGAGGTGTCTCAGTCGTACTCCTTCTAACACACTTTTTCTTTGACCACCTTTCCTCCCATTTATCAAGTCTACTCCAAGCTCGTATCCCTATAACCAGTTCCCGAATGTGAGTCTTTAGACTGATCACCCTCTTCCCTTCTAGGTCTTGATCAGTATAATGCAATCTGTGGTTTCCCTGCAGCGTTTTTGTCCTGGACAAATCCACATCATACTTATTTGCTAATTCAGTCAGTTTCTCATGGGTCAACCTAGCCTTCCGAGTCACATCCTTCGCTACAAACAACAACTCATCTGGTTCAGTCATCAATGGAGCGCACACCGCTAGCCCCTCCTCCGGATCACCCCTCGGGACTCTGGTACTTGTAGTTCTTTAGTGGATCACCCAGGTGGGTGCAAGTCGGTACTTGTTGGACTGATGAATCTCTAGACCCGATACATGTCCCGGGTTTTAGGATATCGCCAGAGACATGTCTCGGGTTTCGGGATAACTTCCCTCATCAGTAGAGAAAGATCGTTAGGGGTGGAAGAGAAGGCCGCCACACAACAGTCAAAGGCCTCGATGCCAGAACCGGCACGCAGGTGCGTCGTCCAAGAGCCCGTCGGCCCAAAGCTCAAGGGAGCCATATTATGTTTAGTCATCAATGGAGCGCACACCGCTAGCCCCTCCACCGGATCCTCCCTCGGGACTCTGGTACTTGTAGTTCTTTAGTGGATCACCCAGGTGGGTGCAAGTCGGTACTTGTTGGACTGATGAATCTCTAGACCCGATACATGTCCCGGGTTTTAGGATATCGCCCGAGACATGTCTCGGGTTTCGGGATAACTTCCTTCATCAGTAGAGAAAGATCGTTAGGGGTGGAAGAGAAGGCCGCCACACAACAGTCAAAGGCCTCGATGCCAGAACCGGCACGCAGGTGCGTCGTCCAAGAGCCCGTCGGCCCAAAGCTCATCTGGTTCGTAAAGCTCAATCCTCTCTAAACGCAAGTTTCCTTCAACAATCTCATCCACTTCTGCTTTCAATCGCATCACATCAATTCTTTTTGCCTTTATTGCTGCACTCAATGTACCTCAACTAGAGCCACTACTCCTCTCTTCACAAGCACTGTCCTGTTCTCTGCACCTGTTCACTTCAGATACGTCTCTGAAAGGCGTCCTGTTCTCGACGCTTCCCTTGTCTTGGCCTGTCACTCTGGACCCCTTCAACTGTCTCCCATGTTCTCAAATCGGGCCTCAACTCGCCGAAAGATTTTGGTCTTGGGCCCCTTAAATCCATCGGACCTTTCGACGAATATGCTGTCGCTGGCAAAGGGGTACTCCATTCTGTAGGCCTTGGCATTTGACTCACCCCATCAACCATCACCCTATGCCTTTCACTGATTATGCTCCCTTCCATACCCATCCGTGATGGACCTTCACTTCGCGTCTGCTCTGGGTTATATACTGACACTCTAGGACCAATGGTAACCGGTACTGGAAGAGCATCCGGCAACCTCTGAGAACCGACGCTTTCCATATTCTGTCATTCTCCTGCCGAGAGCTGTCCCACTACTTCAGTTCTAGGAGGAACGTGCGGTACCCTCACTTCCTCGACCGGGGCTGACTTCTCCTTGCCTGACTCTGGGTTGTTTGGGGGTTGTTCTCTCAGATAACAGCCTTTCTATCAAGCTATCATCCGTATCACTGTCATCTTCCTCTATTTTGTTTTTTCTGCGCATCCCCCGTTTTAACCAACAGTGGATACAACCTGTCTCCTTCAATCGTCTGTATTCTCCATCTCTTTTCCAATGCATCCCACCTTGCGTCTTGGACTGCCCTAACTGATCTCTTCTCTCTTTCCTGTCGCCTGTCCCTGTTTCTTTCGTGCGCCACCCTGATCCATGCATTCAATACCTCAAACTGTGTCGGCCTGGGTAAAGGTCGCAAAGAAGCCATAATCGCCTTCAACTGATACAACACTTTCAATCTGAAAGTTCCATATCCAGGGGAAGTCAACTCTTCATTTCCATCTATCATCTTAGCCCAATTCTCGAGCTACAATATAGTGTGCAACCCAACATTTGGAGCCATATAATGAGCCGGAGTATCCTCGGACGGGGCCTCTTTTCACCCCCTGGGGTTCTAACCTCTTCTCTTTTCTGAACAAATCTCGCGAAACCTTAAAACATTTCATGATAAAAACCAACGTTTCTTCTCTCCGCAGCGCTCTTTGACTTCCTGATGACTCTCCACCAATCCCAGCGCGGCTTCACACCAACCGCCCTATCCCAGCGTGGCACCTTTTGATGTCACTCGCCTCCGCTTTGCAGTAGTTCCCCTCCTTTACAACTCGTCTCTCACTCACACACACATCCCAAACATACACTGAAATGATCACTTCCGACCAGGCAACCACTTCGCTGACTGTACGTCCACAGTCTGACTGTACGTCCACAGTCACGTAATTGTCACTGATCTGGCAACTGTCTGTCTGCGAAATGACCGGACAATCACCTCACTGATAGGTTACAACCACCCAGCAACTCACGACCACGTCAGTTACTCACGCACTCACACATTTGTTCCCCCTATCTCGGTCCAGCGGGCGATCAATGGTACCTCACGATCCCCTTAACAATGGTCGACAATTACTATGGGTGTTCGAGACACCCGAACCACTTAAGCTACTCCTTGAGCCTAAGATTTTCCCGGGCTGCGCGCGCTCACAGCCTGATCTCCTTTCATACAACAGGCATTCCAAATCCACAAGACACTACAACACAACATATAAACACCGCAATCTAACAACATATAACCCTATTCATACTCACTTTCCCACAAACAGCTGCTTTTCGCCGCACCGTCACTCTCCGTCGGTTTCCATGGATAGCTGTCTTCCGCCGACAATCCACTGGGCAATAATTTCCTAATTTCTATGGGCCTTGGGAAACTCTTATCCTAATCTAGATCAGTTCTTCCCTCACTCCAGAAAGGGAACCATCCTACTCTGCTACCAACTGGGGAAGCTGGGATTTTTATCTAGATTTTCTTACCGATCTCTAGAATCCCAAGCCAGGTCGACTGGACCTTTTTCCCTGTTCTAGAAGTATAAAGAGAAGATTTTATAACAATAACTTTGAACAATCAAGTCCAAATTAACGCAAAGGACCACTAACTACGAACTGAATTTTCAAAGACTTATTACAAAGCCAAAAATAGTTGAACATACAAACATCTCAGCAGGAGGTTCAAAAAATAGACTGGCACTAATACAAACATGATTCTACACAGGATTCTTAGACGACTCAAAATAAAAAGCAAAGTCAATTTGAGTAATATTAGGCAACCGAGAGCAGTCCCTGCTTGAAGTTTGGACTGCATTTACAAAAGAAAAGAAAGTGGTTAGTCTGTCCCTACACTATTCTAAAGTGGCATCTCTACTTAACATTCCCATCAGAGTAAAGGTGTCAGCAGTGAAGACTTCCAAAGAAGTACATTCACATTCTTTATCAAATAGTCTAACTATTGAGCTCGTTCTAAGATGCTCCTTCTCACACCCCACTCTGTCCTAAGTTCCCCAAAAACTCTCTCTACAGCTACCTACATCCTGCTCTGTCAATCTCCTAACCAAAATCTGCTCTCCACCCTCGGGTGCTGTCCCTAATACAAAATCCCCAAAACAGTCGACTCGCCCAGAGGTACGCCCCTCTGGCAGGTACAGATCTTCAGACTTTTCCATCATAGCACCTTTCCATCAGGAGTCCGTTGGTGTGTCCTTGGGTCCCAGGCACCTTCCTCGCTAAATGTTGCACTCCCAAATTCTTTGGCAGCTCCTCTGCACTCATGCCTACTATCCTAACGCCTAAACAATGGACTCTTCTACCTAACGAGCCTTGTGGCCTTGCACCTGCAAACTGAAACACATGGGAACATCTCTGCAAACATTCGGAGTTACAAATAAACATTTTGCTGAGGACAGCTTCTTTCCAGAAGAGAGAAAATCATACCTTCTCGACTAAAGCTAATCAAAGAAAATACAGTTTGGCATCTACTTGCTTCAGCATGTCCCAGCCCCTTACATGTTTAAATGCATTCCTAACACAACGTGACATTACATTTCACCACTATAAGGCATTAATTTCTACTTTCGATGCAAGCAATATATCTCATTTTAAAAGCCCACGTTAATTCACTCATTGATAAGTACATGTATTAATTAATTAACGCACATCATTACTATTGCGACATTTCACATATGATTACATTTCTACATTATGCAACACTACATTTTGATTAAGGCACTACATTAGTCTCTAATTAATAAACACATTACTATCAATTGTGCTGCTCCCAGCCTAATGTTACATTTCTAAACTACATTAGTAAGATCCTCTAAATATGTGGGGGCTGACTACTCGGGATTATGTTGCACCCCTACAATTTTCAAAAATAACTTAGCGCTCTTTCAGTCCCCCTTTTGATGACCCGTGTCATCACACTCAACACCATCCTTAGGGAAGAACCAACTTATACAGAGCTTGTTGCCATTTTCCCTCTCCTGAGCAACTCCATGTTCTTCAGACTTTGATAGTGACTGTCCTGCAGTCTCTCTATTTGTCTTTCTTGCATTCTCATCGACCTCTCCATTCGACTTGAGTTGTACCACAATAAAATATGCTAAGCAGCAAACTACAAGAAATTCCATATGTCACTGGTAGATGATGGTATCTAATACCCTCGTCTACAGAAGCAGGCAATTGCATACACACAAAGCAATCTTTTGCATCCATTGCATCAATATACTCATACAACAACTTTGCAGCTTGAAATTACCCTTAGACAGATCTGCATGTAATCTACGACTCTCTTCTAGCAGCAAAGCTCTGTTGTGTCCTACCTTGACCTCTTCTTTGCTAGGAGTAGTAGGTGTAGGTGTTCCCTCAACCTCTACTGCCTGCTCATGTGGGGCTAAATACGAAACTACAACTACTAAAATAATGAAGAGTATCATTCCTCCTATAAGTGTGCCTACAATGCACCTAGATCTACGATTCGGGTTTCCAGCCTCCATGGTCTCAGGACTTGCTTTTCGACAGCAGTGTTCCAAATTCTCTTTCTTCCTTTTTCCTGTAGAAGCACTCGAACCACACCTCAGAGGCTGAAAGTCCCCTTTCTTTATTTCAGTTCCTTATTTACAGCAAACAATAGACAACCCTAACCCTTCTCCGTCCTCTGTTGGATGTCCCTAAATGTCTTCTTCTTCCACTCGGACCTAGGTTATTTACAGCAAATATTTTCAAGAGTCTCATTCATCAATAATAAGATTTGTTCCAATCGCTTCTAGCACATATTCCAAAAGTTCAAGATGAAGAACAATGGATTGTTGAGCTGATATTTCAGGGCCAAATGTAGGAAAAAGGAGTCTAATTAAAATCAGATGACGAATTCTGCTTAAAACGGTGGATTTGGAACAGTGATGGTCAGTACACCTTCGATCTCAAGTCCCGGCACCAACAACAGCACGTCCTGTTTGACGTTAGGACTGTTACTGATCACTGCCACTGCCCTCACCCTCCCCGATCTCATTATGCCTGGCATCAGTCACGGGATAGGTCCACTCAGGAGTCACGTACCTTCGACAAGGCACCGTCTTTTGCCTTGATCTTCTCAGTCCTCCACAAGCTTGCCTTTCCTCGTCTCTGTCTGATCCAGACTCTTCAGAGACAGGAGCAAGATCCCTCTCGGACACTAACCCCAGGTTTAGTCGCCTCTGTCTTTCCGGCCACTGCCCCCCTGCTCTGCTGGTTCTCCTGCTTTGTATTTGCTCACTTTACTCGCAGTTCTCTTCAGCTGAGTTTGGCTTTGGGCCACTTTTACAGTCACTGCCCCTTTCCAAAACAGTCTCAGATTCACTTCTGTTGTGACCCTCTTCAGCTTGATCTAGTGAGTCACCAGCTTCTTCAGACACCCTCACAGCTTGGCTTGTCCCCTCCTGTGGCCCTGCCACTTCAGCTAGATTTTCATTAGGGAGAGGAGCTGTTTCTTCCAAGGGTGCTGGAACTCGACGGGTGTGTGAAGCATGCACCCAATTCTGTAGCCCTCCACACTTCACTGCAGTGTTTGTGACAAGGATGACTTGGTAGGGTCTTTTCCAACAAGTATCCAAGCAGCTCTTTCTCACGTACTTCCGAACCAGCACCCGGTCCCCCAGACTCAGGTCGTGGCAGAGATCACTCGTAGCCGAAACCACAGCAGCCTGCACCTGATGGGACACAGAACGGATGACATCAGCGAGTCCCTTGCAATAATCAAGGATCAGATCATCTGTGATACTCAGCAAGGCTGTCGATGGCACCGCTGGTAACCTCATTGCCCTCCCCATCAGCACTTCATGAGGCGAGAGACCTGTTCTCCTGTCTGGGGTACTGCGCATACACGTGAGCACCAAAGGCAAGGCATCTGGCTACTTAAGAGACGTGGATGAACACACCTTCGCCATCTGAGTTTTCAAAGTTCCGTTGAGCTGCTCCACTATCCCAGAAGCCTCTGGTGGGTAACTACAATGGAGTCTCTGATCAATGTTCAGTGTTGTGCAAAGCATCTTCATAATCTCACTATGGAAGTGAGTTCCTCTGTCCGATTCCAAAGAGGTCAGGACCCCGAATCTAGGCACAAGTTCCTTCAACAATAGCTTAGCTACTGTAAGTGTGTCGCACATGCTTGTCGAGTACGCCTCCACCGACCGTGAGAACACACCAGTGTGACTCATGGTAACTGCAGTTCTCTTTCCAACATTCATTTGTTGACACGTAACACACCTTTGATATACAGCTTCTGCCACTGCACGAAACTTTGGATTGTACCATGTCTGTCTGAACACTCGTATCATCGCATCTCTTCCCAAATTAACTGCACCATAAATGTGTCTCACAGTCGGATTCAACAGCTCATCTGGCAACACCGCTTTCCCATCAGTCGAGACCCAAATGTCCACATCTCCTTTCACACAGCCTGAATTGATCCACACATTTTTCTCATGGTCAGACACCTGTTCCTGCATGCACCTAAGTTTATCCCAAGTATCTGCTATGGCAAGCATCATGTCCAACTCTGTTCTTTCCTCGCATCCTTCTATCTCTTGTTCAGTGAACGAATAACCTTGCTCAGCACAGAATCGTGCAACTTCGTCCGCATACCGGTTTCCAAGTGACACAAAATCTGTCCCTTTTCCATGAGCCGTGCATTTCACAACAGCAATTTCTAAGTGGTCCTGCAAGGCTTCTAAAAGCAGCCTAGCAAATTCTCAATTCCTGATGGGAGTTCCTCACAACGTCATGTAACCTCTCTGAGACCATAACTGTCCATAGTCATGAACCACATCATACCCGTATTGGATATCAGTGTAAATGGTAATCTGAATTCCCTTTGCTGCCAGGCAGGCACGAGTCAAAGCTATGATTTCGGCCACCTGAGCAGAGTATACTCCTTCCAGGCAAGCAGCTTCGACAACTCCTGAAATAGTGCAGACAGCAAATGCTCCTCTCAACTGACCAACACTGTCTCTTATGCATGAACCATCAACAAGGAAAATCTCATCAGGGTCAATCAATGGTTCATCGACAATGTCAGGTCTCGGTTTGGTGCAAAGTTCAGTCACATCAAGACAATCATGGTCCTCACAATCTTCTTCAAGCATGTTTGGCAACGGCATCAAGGTGGCAGGATTCAAAACAGGGCACCTCTTGAGGGTCACATTCTCTGCAGCAAGTATAACTTGCTTGTAGCGTGTGAGCCTGTTATTCGTCAAATGCTGTGACTTGGTCCTGGTCATTAATACCTCAACCGAGTGTGGCACATAAACAGTCAATGGATGACCCATAACAATGCTTTCACACCTTTCAATGCTGACACCTGTTGCAGCGACGGATTTGCGACATCCGGGCAACGCTGAAGCTACTGGATCTAAAGTACCTGAGAAATAGGCAACTGGTCTACGGACACCTCCATGATCCTGAACTAGGACTGCTAATGCACAACCCTCTCTCTAACAGCAAAACAGCGAAAAAGACTTATTGTAGTCAGGCATTCCCAGTGCCGGAGCACGACAAAGGTCCTCTCACAACTCAAGGAAAGCCTTTATACAGTTGTTGTCCCATGGTACCGGATCACTCACGTCCTTGTGCGTAAGTCTCTGCAAAGGTTTTGCCTTTAATGAGAAGTTGGCAATCCACTGGCGACAGTAGACAATCATCTCTAAGAACATCCTGACCTCTCTCTGGGTTGAAGGCACCATCATGTTCAATATTGCCTCAATCCTGTCAGGTGACACCTTTCTTTTGCCCTTCTCTATCCTGTGCCCCAGATACTGCACCTCATTCAAGCAGTACTGTAACTTATTTGGTGACACCTTGTGTCCGTTCTGTGCCAAATGGTTCAGCAAGGCAATGGTATCAATTCTGCACGCATCCTCAGTCTCTGACGCAACAAGGAGGTTGTCTATGTACTGGACATGAATGGAGTTCTGCGGCAGTACTAGACTCTCAAGATTCTTTTTCAGATTCTTTTTCAAGATCTGATTAAAGATCGATGGGCTCTTTGTGTGCCCCTGAGGGATACAACACCACGTTAAGACACAACTTTCCAGCTTGAAAGCAAATAAAAATTGGCTCTCTTCATGCAGAGGTATTGAGAAGAAAGCTTGACAGAGATCAATGACAGTGAACCACTCAGCTTGGCACGGGATCTGAAATAATATTACGGATGGATTCAGTACCACTGTACAACAGGGAACAACTATGTTGTTCACTCAGCGCAGGTCCTGCACAATCCTGAACTTCCCGTTCGGCTTCTGTAATCCCATGATTGGCGAGTTACATGGACTGCCCAATATCTCCTTCAGTATTCCCTGTTTAATCATAGACTCAATCACGGGCTTTATCCCTGCAATCGTTTCTGGGGTCAAATTATACTGAGGTGTTCTGTGGAAATCAACATTCTCCTTGACCTGAATCTTAACTGGCTCGACACCTTTAATCAATCCTATGTCTTCTCCAGTAAAGTCCCACACCAACTGTGAACCTGAGTCTCTCAAATCAAAAGGAAGCTCTTCCACTGTCAAAGCAGGGTAAATCTCTAGGCACACATGCTGATTCGCGAGCTTAAAGGTAGCATCATCATCATTAGTCTGCAATTCCACTCCCTTAGGGGTGCAATAGAGTGTGCAATTAAGCTTGCACAGGAGATCCCTCTCTAGCAAACAAACAGGACTTGAATCACACACGTCAAATTGATGTCTATCCCTGAACGTTCCCATCTTCACAGGAATTGGTTCTGTCAGAGGATTTGTCATTTTCCTAATAGCAACACCTACAACTTGGATTGTCTGTCCCGAGAGGGGTAGGTTGGGGACTACTGCTGTTGTATAACAATTTTGGACCCTATTGTAATTTTCCCGATTCATGCCCTTAAATAGGTATAAATCACTATATCATTATTTAGGCATAAGAATCATAACCATATTGAGACATGGCTCATGCAGTCCAAATACGGCAGAGCTACTTCCACTAGTTCGAAAATCTACAATGATTTCTTGGAAAACTCGGCTTCAGCAGCTAGGGACTTCTCCTTGCTCGAATACTGACTTGTCCAAGAACTCATGGAGTTTTCAAAGAACTGAGACTCTTTGATGACATTATTATGTCCACCTTTACGTCAAACTCAGTACCTTCATGGTATAAATATGGCCACACTTGCCATAGCAAACACACAGTGGTTTGGAGCAGTTCGACTATCTACTTGCCCGACACGCCCTGCTACTGCAAGTGCCGAAGGAAGTCGACCCTCCAGCAGACGCACTGAGAGAGTGCTGCCGAGAAATCCAGCTCCAGTGTTTCCAAGCTACCCTTGCGGGTTGTTGGGAAATCGAGTCCTGAGATTGACCTTCTTCATTCTAAACCAAGGTACGGAGCTGATTAGACCCTAAGAGAAATATGGGATAGATTCTTGGCAAAGAATACTAAATTCATGCTACACCTCACTTACTTCTTCCCTCATACTAAGCTTAGGTTAGGTACCCCGGGGTAGGCGTATTTTAGATGCACCAGTTGAGTACCTTTTAGCCTTTGTTATTTATGTATGTATTTATCTATGGTCTAGGAACCATACAATGCTCTTACAGTACTATTTTATTCTACTCTTTTTACTGTATGCATTATATTTTGCAACCAGTTTTACGATTGTAGCAGTTCATTTCTTATGTTTGAGAAAGAAGACTGTTCAATAAATTCTTTAATTGAAAACGCCTGTCTATCTATTTCTCTGCACCTCTGGTGAAACGAAGCATGCGCGATTGACTGAGTAAAATATCTATTTATTGTTTCCACGACTCTGAAGATCAGTTTTATCTTGGGGAAACAAAGTTGTCATGTTAATGCGGTTGTCAGAAACTAAATCCCTTCTTGTGAACTCGAGAAAGTTTCTAGTGACCTCTGAGCTAGCTGGCACTCACAATTAAGTCTAATATATTCGATAGCGACCTAGTAGACATAAGTCCTACGTCACATCTATTGGATATATTATTCCAATGCGCAGAGCCTATTGGGAATATAGGAACTACACTACACTACAGATCTCACAGTAGAACAGATAGCACAAGTATCAACCAAAAAGGTGGTAGGGGGACCATCAACATCAGCTTCTACAAATGGTCCCCTCAGGTCTACCTCCAAGACTGTCCCAACAGTGCAGCCCTCCTCCCCTCTCAGGCACCGTCATGCCAACGGGTCTAAGTAACAATCATCGCTCTCCTCAAAGAGAGGCATCTTCCGGTAAGTCCGAGTTCCTGTTGATATTTTTGGTGGCTGAGACAGATATCAGGCCTCAACCCTAGAACGAACTTTGAAACAAACTGTCCCATGTCTCTAGGAGCCATCACATCTAACCCACTGTACTGCTTAAAGACCAGTAATAGTCGTTCGTAGTAATCATGCACTGTCTCCTTAGGCTCCTGTACCGTCCGATCTATCTTAACCCAGTCGATATCCTACGGTGGTACCTTAGACTTCAACTACATAATCACTCGTTCATATTTTTTCATTACCAGAGGTGACGATCCATTTGTGGCAGCATCCCTATCTGGCTCCACAGTGGGCCATTCAACTGCAACCTTTCATGCTACCCTCAAGTCTCCTGGAACCACAATATCAAACAAAGTGTTCAGATCAATCCACAGCACCTTCGAAATCTTAACAAACCTCTCTACCTGCTCATACCATTCAATTGGGTTCTCTCACAGCTTTGGGAAATCATTCGTAAAGGCAGCCAAATCTCCCCGACTCCAGGGCACATGTACATATCCTCCATTGGCCACCTCCTGCAAAGGGTATGCTTCAATTCATGTCATTCCTCCTCCCGGAGGAGATGTCTCAGTCGTACTCCTTCTAACACTCTTTTTCTTTGACCACCTTTCTTCCCATTTATCAAGTCTCCTCCAAGCTTGTATCCCTATAACCAGTTCCCGAATGTGAGTCTTTAGACTGATCACCCTCTTCCCTTCTAGGTCTTGACCAGTATAATGCAATCTGTGGTTTCCCTGCAGCGTTTTTGGCCTGGACAAATCCACATCATACTTATTTGCTAATTCAGTCAGTTTCTCATGGGTCAACCTAGCCTTCGAGTCACATCCTTCGCTACAAACAACAACTCATCTGGTTCGTAAAGCTCAATCCTCTCTAAAGGCAAGTTTCCTTCGACAATCTCATCCACTTCTGCTTTCAATCGCATCGCATCAATTCTCTTTGCCTTTATTGCTGCACTCAATGTACCTCAACTAGAGCCACTACTCCTCTCTTCACAAGCACTGTCCTGTTCTCTGCACCTGTTCACTTCAGATACGTCTCTGAAAGGCGTCCTGTTCTCGACGCTTCCCTTGTCTCAGTCCTCTCTTGGCCTGTTACTCTGGGCCCCTTCAACTGTCTCCCATTTTCTCAAATCTGGCCTAAACTCGCCCAAAGATTTTGGTCTTGGGCCCCTTAAATCCATCGGACCTCTCGACGAATATGCTGTCGCTGGCAAAGGGGTACTCCATTCTGTAGGCCCTGGCATTTGACTCACCCCATCTACCATCACCCTATTCCTTTCACTGATTATGCTCCCTTCCATACCCATCCGTGATGGACCTTCACTTCGCGTCTGCTCTGGGTTATATACTGACACTATAGGACCAATGGTAACCGGTACTGGAAGAGCATCCGGCAACCACTGAGAACCGACGCTTTCCACATTCTGTCCTTCTCCTACCGAGAGCTGTCCCACTACTTCAGTTCTAGGAGGAACGTGCGGTACCCTCACTTCCTCGACTGGGGCTGACTTCTCCTTGCCTGACTCTGGGTTGTTTGGGGGTTGTTTTCTCAGATAACAGCCTTTCTAATCAAGCTATCATCCGTATCACTGTCATCTTCCTCTATGTTCTTTTTCTGCGGATCCCCCGTTTTAACCAACAGTGGATACAACCTGTCTCCTTCAATCGTCTGTATTCTCCATCTCTTTTCCAATGCATCCCACCTCGCGTCTTGGACTGCCCTAACTGATCTCTTCACTCTTTCCTGTCGCCTATCCCTGTTTCTTTTGTGCGCCGCCCTGATCCATGCATTCAATGCCTCAAACTGTGTCAGCCTAGTTAAAGGTCGCAAAGAAGCCATAATCGCCTTCAACTGATACAACACTTCCAATCTGAAAGTTCCATATCTAGGGAAAGTCAACTCCTCATTTCCATCTGTCAGCTTAGCCCAATTCTCGAACTACAATATAGTGTGCAACCCATTCTAAAGTTGCTAGAGATGGGGTATTCACATTTAGAGAGTATGTCTAGTAGCTATCCCTCTTCCTTATTAGAATTACTACTAGACCTCAACCCCCAACTACTCAAACACGTGTTTTGTCGTGCCGGCAATTATTCAGACCGCCTTCTACCTTGAGATTGTGAGTGAGAGATGACAGAGGTTGTGACCAGAAACATGTTTGTATTTTATCACACCTGCCTATCACCAGAAATAAATTCAGAATCTGTACCTCTGCACCTTAATACAGGATAGGTGTAGTGGGGCCTATAATTCTGCGTTGAAAAATGTCCATACTTATAAAACATATTCTTAAATTGTTTGGAAAACAGATGGGTAGACCTGTATGGCTGTGCACAGAAGGGGCACATTTTTTACTTTTGTGGTGTAGGATAACACAGCCAGTCATCTTGCTGATCTGGCTTGCGTCAAAGGGAAAGGGCTCCAAAGAATGGGTTCCTAACTCTACCAAAGCCATATCACTCCTTCAATCAGCTAGGTTTTTGGTGCGATTTCACTCTCAAATTACTTTGGCATCATTTTACCAATCTTCATGAAATCTCCACAAACCATTCCACAAAAGGTTTATTCAGTTTAGGTTCTGCATGACAAGTTTTGTTCAGATTTGCACAGGAGATTAGCCAAAAAGGAGTGTTTTCCATTCAAACCCACATAAGCATCATTGCTCTCTGCTAGAGAAAAAGGCACTGAATGACATTTACATAAAACCTTACATGAAACTAGAACACTTCCCCAAAAAGTGCTTTTACTTACTACCTTTTGAGAAATGAGTGTAACAAAAGGGTTAGAATGGTACAGATATTATGACAGTTGAAAAGATGCTTTTGATTTTCCTGTAACTTATTATTGCTTGATGAACTTCCACTAAATTTGGCAGACCCTTGCCATGTCTTGCTCACTCTTGGTATTTTAACGTTTTTACCGAGTTGGGGTCAGTGTAAGTCAAAAAGTATAATACATTTGGCAATAAATGTAGCATCTTTTTACAAGGCAAACAAAAGTAGATGATGGACGGAGCGCTGAAACCTTTCTGACACTCACCCCCAGTCATAGATCTGAGTTGAATCCATCATCATTCTTTAGCTCACTTCGCCACCCCAGTTTCGACCCTGCCATATGCAAATCACTCTTGACCCTGTTCCTCATGGGAACAGTCTAACCTGAACTGCCAATCCAGGTCTTCCCTGGACCGGAAACAAGCATCTTGGGACAAACTCAGAGGTAACACCCCTCAATAGTCAGGCTAGCCTAAATACAGAAGCAAAGTGAGCAAGGGACCCACGTCTGGGAATACCCCGACAACTTAAGGCAAACAAAGCAACAAAAAGTAGATGGTGAACAGAGCGCTGAAACTTTTCAGACACTCAGCCTCAGTCACAGATCTGGGTTGAATCTATCATCATTCTACAAAAGACTCACAGAGACATTGAGTGGCCAGGACAGAAGTTGCAAAGGACTGGGGTTTCAGAAAGTTATTTTAATGCTTTGATGAACTTTCTGGAGGCGTGACATGCGCTTTCTATGTTGCTTTGATCTTACTGTCCTCTAGCTGTGCAAATGGGTTTTTCTTGGCATAACGCGTCTGAGAAGCCAATGGGTCTGATGCCTCGAAGGGAATTGATGGACACATTTAAGAGGTGCTATAAGATCAAGGGGCATATTACCAAGGGGGGTGATAGACAATTATCGCCGATTTAGCGGCCGTTTTCGGCCGCTAAGCGTCGATAATTCTATCGCCCTATTAGCAAGCTGTCGCTAACTGAGGTGAGCAACAGCTTTTAGGCGATAGCGGGCGGTTTGGGGCCCGCTTTGCATGTCAGCGATGTTTATCGCTAATGACATGCAAAGTGGGCGTACCCAACCCGTTAGTGACTGAAAGCAGTCGATAACATCGCTATCGCCTATTAACAAGGCAGGCGTAGCATTGGAAATATTCACGCTAAGCGCGAATATCTCCAAAAACGCCTGCTCAGACCAGTTCTTAGCCATGTTATCCAATGGGAGGTGGATTACATTGCTAAGAGCATTTTGTCGCTAATGAGTGAATATCGCTGTATTCTCAGCGATATTCACGCTATTGCCGGAAAATTTATCGCTTTGGAGATAAACGTTGCCAATAGCACGTTATCTCAGCGATAATTTCCGGCGATGCTTAGCGATAAAAAATGTGTTGCTAATCCTAGTTAGCGATAAATATCGCTAATCGTTGGTAATATGCCCGCAAAGGTGTTAATTAGAGAATCTTGTAGGCGGCAAGAGCAGAGTCGACTTCCATGTTGGGAGACTGAGGAGGAGCCTTATATGCCTCTGTAAAGGTGGCAGCCCGACCTCCAGGGGCCCCAAGCTTTGAAGTCCACCGTCTTGGCCTTACCGAAGGCAGCCATACAAGGAATAGAAAACTTGATCAGATAGCGGTCTGACCAGGTGGTTGGCAAGGGAGGTTCGCAAGCAACCGTCACCTTGTTAGTAAAAATAAGGTTGAGGGAATGTCCAGGCGTATGTGTAGGGCCTGTCACTATTTGAGTTAACCCAACAGTCTCCATGCCAGCTAGTAGTTGCACTACCTCTTGGCTGCTGTTATCTTCGCCATAGTAATTGAAGTCGCCCAACAGTAAATAGTTTAAGATGGCTCCTGTGGGCCGTGAGCTGACGAGCTCTGTGAGCACCTGCGTGCTGAGAGTGGCACTAACCCCGAGGAAACTGCGGCAGCACGTCCAGCGACCTATGGACATTTTCCCCACTGATGAAAGAGGAATCTAGAAACACGTGTCTGGGGATACACTTGAAAAGAATACTGGTACTGGCACTGGCCAACAAACTGTGAGAACTGTGTGTGAAGCGAGCAACATTGAACCACATCGACCATGATGCATGAGGTAATTCAGCTGTGACGTGTCAGCAGGGTGCTCCAAATCCCTTTGACTGTTTAAGATGGCTCCCGTGGGCCGTGAGCTGACGAGCTCTGTGAGCACCTGCGTGCTGAGAGTGGCACTAACCCTGAGGAAACTGCGGCAGCACGTCCAGCGACCTATGAACATTTTCCCCACTGATGAAAGAGGAATCTAGAAACACGTGTCTGGGGATCCACTTGAAAAGAATACTGGTACTGGCACTGGCCAACAAACTGTGAGAGTTGTGTGTGAAGCGAGCAAAATTTAACCACATCGACCATGATGCATGAGGTAATTCAGCTGTGACGTGTCAGCAGGGTGCTCCAAATCCCTTTGACTGTTTAAGATGGCTCCCGTGGGCCGTGAGCTGACGATCTCTGTGAGCACCTGTGTGCTGAGAGTGGCACTAACCCTGAGGAAACTGCGGCAGCACGTCCAGCGACCTATGAACATTTTCCCCACTGATGAAAGAGGAATCTAGAAACACGTGTCTGGGGATACACTTGAAAAGAATACTGGTACTGGCACTGGCCAACAAACTGTGAGAATTGTGTGTGAAGCGAGCAAAATTTAACCACATCGACCATGATGCATGAGGTAATTCAGCTGTGACGTGTCAGCAGGGTGCTCCAAATCCCTTTGACTACTTGTCAGTGATTATGATATAGGGGACTACGAGTCAATGAGGAACTGTGGAAAATATTTTGTGGGCCCGATGGGGGCGATAAATTAAAGCCCCTCCCCAGGTCTCATTGTTAGAGATAGTAATCTTAAAGATACACATCTCGATCCAGGTGTAAAGTAGGGTGCCAATTAAACATTTCGGTTATGGCAGTGTAATGTTGCATAATTTTCGGCATTTCGCATTAAACTTCTTACACGAAATGCCTGAAAATATGCCACTATGCCATGTTGCATAATTGAGCTTTCGTTTGGATACAAATCCCATTTTAGTACCATTGGAACAAAGTAAACAGCTGTTTGTTTGAGTCACTTGCGATTTTGCACTATTTTCCAGTGCAAAATGAGTCTTTGCACCAACAAATTAAGACAAGGATGCATTTCATGGTTACAAATACCACAAAAAGCTGGATAGGCGTTTTACGTATCCTCATATAAATTTGTTCGGAAAATTGTGTCACTTCTGTATAAGAAATTATGAACATTTCACACACCCGTAATAAATATCCAAAAGTTGTTTATAATGTGCATGTTAAACCAGAATTACAACGATTTTCGTTGTAAATTTATGCATTGTAAGGGCATACTCTTAGTAAAGGTTATACCCCTCCCTGTACCCTTACATTACCCCCCAGCCCCAACTCCTTATAATTACCCATACCCTTAACCCTTAATCTTTTTAAACTAAAATTCCCCTTACCTTTTCACGGCGTCTCCTCTCCATCTTCCTTGGTGACGTCGTATGTCGTAAAGAGGAAGCGGAAGTTTCTTTCAGTTTCCTTTCAAACGACACTGATTGCCTCTCCTTCGTCACATCAGGTTCGTTTTTTTGGGAGGAGGGAGATCCCCAACCCCCATTTTTATTCCCACGCTTTTTTTTTGTTGGGGGTGGAGACACCCCAAGCCCGCTTTTTCATCTTTAAACCTTTACCACACATGCCTTTACTGCGTATCTCGTAGTAAAGGTATGCGTGGTAAGGCTGGCGTGGTAACCAAGCATGCGTTGTAATTCATGCGTGGTAAAGTTTGCGCGGAAACAGCAATGTTGTAGTGGCCGTTTCCCCCTGAGAGGTATCCTCAGTGAGGAAAATGGCTCCCGGCAGTACTTGCTTCCTGGTGGCTTGGAAGGATTGGGCCTGCAAACTTCAGACACGATAATTACAGGCCTGGAGATACCGAGCCTGGACTTGCTATTGCTATTGCTGGCGAAGCTGCTGGCCTACCCACATACTTCAGCAAGTACCACACCTGGAAATAGACCTGCCTGGCCCCCTTTCACCACACCCCAGTCCTGCACAATAAAAAGTAGAAAGGCCTTTAAAAAAATATAACACCTGCAACTGTTTTGTGTGTTATTCCACATTATAGAAAGAATCGCAGGCTATAAGGGAAGGGACACAAGCCAGAATCAGTACGTCTTTCATTTGCCATTTGGCAATTTTAATGTTTTGCACAATGAATTTATGTTAAAACATGAGGACTAAGAAGTCTTGATGCATGTTTGTAATTTGGAGAATTATTTTGAATCATTCTACAATATTTCTGTTAACAGTCCCCAAGAAGTTCCGATTGGAGGAATGAAATATATTGCCTGTTTTGGGATTTTTGTGTATACATGAATATACCTGAAGTACACAATAAAGAACTGTTTTTAAAGAAAAGTAAAACACTTGAATGACATTTGAAAGAATTCACCAAGATTTTGGAGAAATATTGAATATTTGTGATAATTCATTGAGTGTTACAGTACCTCTCCCGTCTTTTGTACATTGAATATTTATGGGTCTTTGTGATGGTAGACCTAGAAAGGCAGGCACTAACTATGCGTAAAAGTCTGATAAGACTAAGCATGGGCGCAAAATCCGTTCCGCTCGCGGATTTTTAGGATTTTTGGTAAATCCGCAATCCGCAAACTCTCGCGGATGTAGCGAAAATACGCAAATCCGCGCGCAGCGGATTTTTTGCTTGTGTTCGCACTGCTCACGGTCCGCGGCGCGGGCAGCAACAATCTCGCACTCGCGAAATTACAAAAATTACAATTGGGGAGGGGTGAAGGAAGTGGCCCAGTCTCCAACTTCCTGTTCCTGTCCAGCAAGCTCCTCCCATTGCTTAGTCCATTTCCTGGCCACTTTGAATTCGATCTTGACTGGGAAGGATTACTTTTTGTGGATGCTGCTGGAGATTTGGCTTTGAGGCTTTTTGGATTACTTTTGGATTCGAAATTTGTTTTCATAAGTAAGTTGATAAGTTGATGTTGTTTGTTTGTGGTGATTTTTGTGTGTGTTTTTCGACTTTCTGGGGTGGGGTTGGGGGCTGGCTATGTTGGTGGGAGGCCATTTTGAGGCATGATCCTGCAGGTCCTGGCCATGTGGATGGGGTCAAGCGGCCATTTTGAAGTCAGGCAGTGTGCTTTGTGCCCTAGGGGGGCTACCCAGTCTGCTCAGATTTTTTTCATTATGCCCAGGCGAAAATCGGATTTAAAAAAAAAAATTGCCTGTGTTCGCACTGCTCGCGTCCCGCGCAGCAACAATCTCGCACTCGCGAAATTGTAAAAATTACAATTCTGCACATGAGTTGAAAACTACCAGGCTTAGTTATGGGTGCATGCATGATACAACTGTTTTGTTGAATTTTAACATGATTCTGGCCAGGGCATATATGGCATTGGATTGTGGTGATATTTGTATGTTTTACGACTTTTTGGGGTGGTGTTGGGGGCTTGCTATGTGGGTGGGGGCCATTTTATTGCCTGGTCCCGTGTGGGTGGGGGTCTAGGGGCCATTTTTAAGGCAGTTTGTGTGCTTTAGGCCATAGGCCTGCACCCAGTGTGCTGTGATTTTATCATGCCCAGGGGGCCCAGAATCGGTCTGTTCGCGGATTTTGCTGGTTTTTCGCCACGTTCGCGTTGTGAAGCAACAACCTCGCACTCGCGAAATTGCAAAAATTGCAATTCTGCACCAGAAAACCACCAGCAGGCAGCATAAACCTTCTGAAACTTGATGGATGGCATTGGATTGTGGTGATTTGATTGGTGTTGTGTTTTTTGACTTTTTGGAGTAGGGGTTGGGGGCTGGCTATGTTGGTGGGGGCCATTTTGAGGCATGGTCCTGGCCATGTGGATGGGGGTCAAGCGGCCATTTTGAAGGCAGGCAGTGAGCTTTGTGCCATAGGCCTGCACCCATTTTGCCTTGCTTTCACCCATTGTGCCCAGGGGGAGTCAGTGGTACATGAAACTATAACCCTCTCTGTGTGTGCTCTCTTGGATCAATGTTAAATTCCTGTTTCCCAAAAATTTAGCAATTCCTAATTTTGAAATTTCCATATTGTGTGGTGTGCACGTGTGTATTCATAAATGCCTACTTGCAAACTATTTATTGAAGCGCTACATATGCAACATATATTTACTGATGTTCCTCTGTCTTTGTTTGCTTTTAGGTGCACAAAGTCAATAACTCCGCATCATCGTTGAGCATCAGTGCCAGGAAGAAGTCCTGCTGCGGCCTGTTGTTCCGACATCTGAAGAAGATGGCTCCAAAAAGAGGTGCCCGTAGCTCCTCTTGCAAGAAAAATGTCTCTACTAAGGAGAAGAAGAAGCAAGTGGCACCACTTACCAAGGAGACTGGTTGCTCCACCACTAAATTTTTGTGGAAAAAAGAAAGGCCCACCATGAGTGCTGCACAGGTAGCCTGTTTAGTGGTTCAATCACCACCGACCAGTGATGTTGGCTCATCGCAAGAAAGTAGCAGCACACCATCAACACAGGTTGTAACTCATCTCACAAGTACTATTCAACAACCAAAGCAGCAACAACAACTGCATGGGCTACTAGTACAAGCACAAGAACATGCGCAAGGAGCTGGCCGAGAAGGAGCTGGCCGAGAAGGAGCTGGCCGAGAAGGAGAAGGCCGAGAAGGAGAAGGCCGAGAAGGAGAAGACCGAGAAGGAGAAGGCCGAGAAGGAGAGGTCCATGGAGAGTTGCAAGTAGAGGTCAGTGAAGAGGCCCATGTAGCGGCGCATGGAGCGGTGCAAGTGCCCACAATGGTTGTTCTTCCAGAAGTAGGGGCACAGGAGGAAATTGACTTTGGAGCCGGGGTATCATGTCAGGAAGACGAAGGCATTCCTCCTGATGATTCATTTTCTCCCAGCTCCCCACCAAGGAAAAGATCAAGGAGTGTGTGTAGAAGTTCCTCTTCAAGCCCCGCTCCATCAGATGATGATCTAGATTGGCAACCATCTCCGACGTCTGAGAGGGAGGCACACCATGAGCTGCGAAAGGTATCAAATGTTAAAAGGAAGGGCCCCGGAAAGCTCATACTTATGGATCCGAACGTCGGACTTGATGAAGTGGTGCATTCTGATGTTGTTGAACAGGATGACAGCAATGACCTAGTCATCACACACGTCATTCCTGCCACACCGGCCATGCAGCAGACAGACATTTATACCCTATCCCGACATCATGCTGAGCGTGACCCTGGCGACGTGGCACTGGTAGCACCACCAACGCAGTCAAGTAGTACAACAAGTTCAACAAAATCTACAGCTCCCATATTTTCTCCCCAGAGGGGGACTCCATCCAGCTCGACTCCCTCAAGTAGGGTTGCTGCAATAATTGCACAACCCAGTAGATGTCTCCAAGGCTCATCCACCACTGCTTCATCTGGCATTGGCAGTATCATCTCTTGCGGCAAAACCAGAAGTTTCCAGTCCCCAGTTTGGAACTTTTTTAGTGTCCATGCAAAGTATGATAACATAGCCGTTTGTTGCATTTGTAAGACTAGAGTTAGCCGTGGTAAGACTGGTACCAACTATGGAACCGGAGGCCAGATAGGTCATCTTCAAAGAAGGCACGCTGTCGAATGGTTTGCGCACCTAGCAAACATCAAGGGAAAGCAAACCCAAAGGGCAAGTGGCCAAAATATACCCATACTAGGTGTTTCATCTGAAGATGACGGGGAGGTAGAAGAAGCGTCAGACATTTGTCCGGTTGCACCCAGTACCCCTGGCAGCACCACACCCTCCGGAACACATAGGAGGCACACTGAGAGTCTGGGAGACACACCAATGCGGAAAATGTCAACACTGAGCAGAAGTGGGTCGAAGAAGGCATCAGCATCATCCAGTAAATTTGTCCAGCGCACCATTTCAGCCATGTTCTCCTCAGATGCGCAATTTCAACGCAACCATCCAACTGTACGCCTGTATAACACTAAGCTGGCTAAAATGCTAGCGGTGGACCTTCTCCCTTTTTCGTTTGTCAAAGGTGTGGGTTTTCTTGAACTCGTGGCAACACTGGCCCCTAAATGGAAGGTTCCTAGCCGGTTCTATTTTGCCAGGGTTGCTGTTCCAGCACTACATAAAGAGGTGCTTGAGTTGGTTGGGGCAGCTTTGCAGAAGAGTGCTGTTCACACTATACACCTGACAACAGACATGTGGACCAGTTGCCAAGCCCTTGATTACATGTGCATCACTGCACACTGGGTCTCTTTTTCAGGGGTTGCAAAACAGATAAATGCAGGTGGTGACTTGGTCGAGATTTTTAAGGGTGCTCGTAAACATGCAACATTAGCCATGTTTGGCATGGAGAAAAGTCATACTGCAGCCAACATTTTGGATGACTTTAACAAAAAGGTCTCGCAATGGCTGCCCCCAAGAAATTGCAAGGTTGGTTATGTTTCAACTGATAATGGCAGCAATGTAGTTAAGGCCATGGAGAACGGTTACTATTTCAGAGTGCCGTGTTTGGCGCACTGTATGAACCTTGTCGTGCAAAAGTTCTTGAAAAAAGAACTTGCAGTCGACAAAATACTGACCATCTGCAGAAGAATATGCACACATTTCAACCATTCTTTTAAGGCCCGGAAGGAGCTGAGGCGCCAGCAAAATGTACGTAGAATGCCAGTGAAAGCACTTATCCAGGAGGTGGCAACACGTTGGAACTCAACCTTCTACATGCTTGAGTGTCTGCATGAGCTGTTTCCAGTAGTCAATGAGTATTTCTACAACCTGGGTGGTGATACGACAGAAATGATGCTAGCGGTGGAGCAATGGCAGCTAGTTAAAAGCCTGACAGACATGCTTCGTCCTTTGGAGGTCTTCACGCGTGACGTCAGCAGGGAGGACTGTTCTTTGAGCAAAGCTATCCCATTGTTGCTGAAGCTCGAGCACCAAGTCAAGGTGGTGTCTTCAGAATTAAAAGATGCTGGAAAGAATGAAGCATATGAGTTGGCGCAGAGATTATTACAACGCCTAGTTAGCAATAAACGGCTTGTAAATATCAAGAAACAACAGCACTACATTTGTGCTACTATTCTGGATCCACGTTACAAAAAGCCATTGTTTGGCAAAGTAATAATTCCTTTTGAAACATCAGATGTTACAGAGTACAAAGGTTGGCTAGCTAAGTCAGCCATTCGTTTTGAAAGAGAGCGGAAGGAAACTGTAGGAGAAGACAGTACTACTAGTGAATCAGCAGGCCATCAGGCGTCCCAAAAAAACACTTCTGCATCTGTGCCTGTGGCAGAAGTGAGTGACTTTTCCTCTGAGCCGTTAACCACACCAGCAACCGTATCATCTGCACCAGGCCCAGGCGATATGTCTGAAGCGGATTGGCTAAGTGAGCTAGGGTTTCCTTGTCCCAGAAAGGACACAGAAGTGCAAAGTACAGGAATCCGGGAGGACATTCTTTCAATGGTGCAGGCCTATCTGGATGACTCAACAGCGGTCAATATTACTGAGGACCCATTGGCGTATTGGCATGGGAAAAGAAACATATGGCGAGAGCTCACCAACCTGGCTATCAATTACTTGTCTTGCCCACTCGCAAGCGTGTCTTCAGAACGTGTTTTTAGTTCTGCTGGTGGCATTGTGACTTGCAAAAGGTCCCGCCTCTTGCCCGCAAATGTGGAGCGGCTCACCATGATAAAGATGAACCAGCACTTCATACCACCAGATTACAAAGTACGAGAATGCACGCAGGAAGAAGACGAGGACACCGACCTACCTGAGAAAAGTTCTCCTCAGTTACCAGAAGTACTACCGACTCAATTTGCAGAGTTTGAGGACGAGCTCTGCTTCCCTGACAGCGAGTTCTGAAAATGAGTCAATGATTCATTAACTTTAACATTAGTCCTTATTCACTTTTATTCCTGTGTGTCTGTCTTTCTTTTTTTAGCAAGTGCTTCATCACATTCACAACAAAACTGTAATCACCCAATCATACAACAAGCCCATCAACAGAACTGTCTTGATTTTGATGCCGCAGCATTCCTCAGGTTCACAACAGTTAGTTGACAAGAACTCAGTCCTGGTCGTCTATCCTCCTCCTCCAGACTCACCCTATCCATTTCCCGTAATGCTGATGCCTGGATTCTGCACAATGAAGAAACTTACGTTGACGAGTCCCCTAAAGAGGGACTGTCTGGAAGTAGTGAGTCCTCATTTAAATACATTTTGCTAAGTGTGACTTTTTTGCATTTGGGTTTAGGGGTCTTGGCTGGGCCATTGCTGGCAAGGTCTATTAAGGGATGAAATTTGGCCTATTACACGTGAACGTTTAGGCGTTATTATTGCTCGCTTGCCTGTCTTAGGGGTGCTGTCTGTGGGGCTTCTAGGATTTTGGGGTCTGTGAGCACCGCTGCCATATTTCTAATGTTGATTGCTTTTGTTTTGCAGAAAATCCACGCCGGGAAACTCCAGTTGGGGCCCTGCTGCAGAACGCTTTAGGACACTGTGAATTCCAGGTGGAGCCAGCCCTCAAACACAAATTACAGGTAAGATAAGCGTTTGGATGGGAGGTAGTATAATGGAGTATTAGGAGAGGCGAGAGAGTGACAGTGGTACTAGTAGTAAAGTCCTAGGACTCCTCAATTAACAAACTCTGTGACAGGCATTTACTTTGGAAAACATTTGGCCAATTACACGTGAACCAACACGATGACAGTGTTCAGTAAAACGAACTTACTGCAAAACCACCACCCACCAGGCTCAAAAGTAGTAAAAAAAAAGATATGCTCAGATAAAGTTTGAAAAAGTATATTTTTATATCCCTAACAAAATAATCTCCCGCAAGTCCCTCCCTAACCCCAACAAATAAATAGTCCCTCAAAAGTCCCCAAAAAACCCAACTCCCAATTCCCACCCCCCAAAAGTCTCTAAAAAAGGGGCAAGGGACACTCTAGGGATGCATGGTGTTGTTAACTTTGGCCTCCAGGGCATCATGCCTTAGGGCCAGGGCATCGTATTGCTCCCGGAGGGTGGCGTGATCTAAACGGAGGCCCTCCACCAAATTTTGGTACTCTTTCCATTTCCGGACCTCCACCTCCAGGTCCGACACTCTGCGGATTGCTCGGCGCAAGCGAGCCTTTACAGTACTGTGAGGTGCAGCCTTTGCTGCTCGGCGGTGGCGTCTGCCAGCACGGCTCCGTTTGGCTGGAGCACTGCGCTGACCGGCAGAACGTGGTGTCACGGAGGAGGATGCAGATGTCACATTGGAAGTACTGGACTGCATGTCGTCCCCCTCCAGTTCCACCAGCCGCCGATATTGGGCAACAGTTGCATCCAGCCTCCGTTGCCGGGCCAGTACAGCCTGCATACTCCTTGTTGGTTTTGTTTTAGTATGACCAACTATATGAAGAAAGAAAGACATAATCTGTAACCAATGCTCTTTAAGAATATGATTAACACAAAATTATTCAGCAGGAAGTTGTGTCACAGTACAACTAGCAACTAGCCAGCGCAGTACAAAAGAAACTATTCAGGCCAATATCATGGGCGTCCGCAGGGATGGGCAAGAGAGGGCGCGATTGCCCCCCCCCTGGATCGCAGGTCCATCTAGTGCTGGCCCAGTGAAAAATTACAATATGGTAATTACAGCAGGCTGGGACCGACAGACAGATAGAGGCAGAGACAGAGAGAGAGGAAGACAGAAGGAGAGAGAGAGAGAGGGAGGGAGCCAGAGGGTGACAGAGGGAGGATGAGGGAGGGAGACAGAGAGAGAGGGAGGGGGAGAGAGAAAGAAAGATGTGTGTAATGTGTATGCCAGGTCTGGTGGCTCAGTGGACGAAGGCATCCGCTGCAGGGGCATGATTTCAATTTCATGGTCATATTTTTTTTGTTGCTCTAGATCCACCCCCCTCCCCCACTGACCCTGCCCCCTTCGGTGCGGCCCTTGGCCACAAACCACACTATCAATCATGTCAGGAGTAGGACTCAGGAGATGGTGATGATGTTGCACCCCCCCCCCGGAAACATTTCATAGTATGTTCGTAGTTCATCCAGTGACCGTCTACTCTCTGTAGATACACATCATATGCTATCTAAGAGTCAGATAGTACCATGATCCAGCTTACCTGTACCCGCCACCACCACTGTCTCCTTCCTCACAGTCTGTACTTCTTGGTCCTCTTGCGCCGCCTCCTCCCCAGAGTGATCCTCGGACTCGGAGTCGATCACTATTACCACATCCGAGCTGGCCCCGCCAACAGATGTTCCACCTACAAAGTAGATTTAAGAATGTTAGATTACACCACTCACTAGTATTTGGTCTATGAATGAAGAATGTGAAAACAACAGAAAAAGTAATTGACTGTCTACTCTAGTCTAAAGTAAAAATGTCCCTCCTTCCAGGGAAGGCTGTTGTCTTGCTGCATTTTTTGTCATAATTGATGAATGCTTGATAAATTTTAACACACATAATTTTTCTCTGAACAGACAAAAAGTGGACTTCTAAGGACAAGAGCAACATCAACTTCAAACCAGGTGAAAGCTCGGCTCGACCACAAGAAATGTGTTCCATTACTCATCAACTCAGCACCAAGCACTTTTCCATTTCCAACTAACTTTATTTTAATATATGTGTTTACTTTAACTTTTAATAAAGCTTTTAAACTTGAATAGACTCTGTGGTTTTTGGTCCTCCAGACTAGAGTGACTGAGCGAAAGGTTTTGCAATTTTTGCAAGGAGGAGTCCGTGCCGCTGACACTAACAGGTTTATACAGTGTGCCAAACACGCCACTCTGAAATATTATTACTCTGGTCTTTGGTGTCCATAGTTCGGTTTGTGGAGAATTGTCCCTGCAACAGTAGTATTATGGATTTTACTCCTATCTAAACACTATTTCGAAAAAATTAAATTAGGAACGCTTGGACAACAATAGGTCCTCTATATTTAAATGAAAACTTACTGGGGCCAGCAAAGGAGCACTCGCCGCCCTGGCCTGCATCCTCCTCCTTTGGAGCCACAGCATCCTCCTTTTCCGTCCGCTTGCCCCTGGGCGGACCTGATGTACAACATGAAAGAAAGAACAGAAAACATTGATGATTGCTGCTTGTCGATGTCCTTGTCAACCAAATCAAACATTTAGAAAGAACAAGAACCAACTATTTCAGCCAAAAAGAGGGCTACAAAAGAAGGACTGCACCTGAGCCTCTACTCTAGGGGCAGATTTACAAGCCCCTTGCAGCTCTTTTCCTCCGTTCTTGCGTCACTTTTGTGACGCAGCGCTACAACAAGAGAGGCGCCATGGTGTGGCGTATATTAACAACGTGACGCATATGGGAGATGCATCCCATTCTAAAGCCCTGCGCCATAAGGGAGCGTTCCAGCGCAAGGGAGGGCGTTCCTGCGTAGGAACGCATGCTAAAAGTGGCTATGGGGAATATATCAAATTTCAATCAGTCATTTAGGACAATGATGCGTCACTGAAACCCTGCGCCTGCATGAAGCAGACGTACGGCTTGACGCAGCATTGCTGGAGCTGCGCCATCGTTGCAACGCAACTCCATCAATGAGCCGCCTTTACGGCACCGATGCGTAACGCTTCGGTGACGTTTTGGGACCATGGTGTGCCGCATTGTAAATACGGCGCACCATGGGTGGTGCTGGCGTGCCGCACACTTTGCAGGGATGCGCAGGTAATTGCTAATCTGACACTTAGGGGCATACTTACGAGTTCTGGGCTGCACACCTCCAGAGGTGCACCAGAAGAAATGCTTAACGCAAAACTAACCTTGCGTCACGGCAGATGCGCTGCAATTACAATGCGGCAAACCCTGGCGCAAGGGTAGGCAGATGCGTGACGCATCTCGTGACGAAAGAGGGGCGCATCTCTAGAGTCACGTCACAGGCGCGATGCAACTCTAGCAATGCTCAGGGCTGCCCAATACTCAACATACCGCATCAGTCCTTACGCCTGCTTCAAGCAAGTAGGCATAAAGAATTGACATAGCAGCGGAAGTGCCTGCGCTAAATCTTGTAGATTTCACGCAGGCACTTTTGCGAGGCGTACAGCTGCCTGACCGCCACCTCCCACCCCCCCCTGCGTGGGAACGCACCCATTGTGGCGCAGGCCCAGGCCTTAACGTGGCGCATCTCCCTAGATGCATCACGTTGTACATGACTCGCAGGGATGCGCCACGTTTACGTCGCTGTGCGTCAGGTAAGGCAGCGTAAACGTGGCGCAAGGGGCTTGTAAATCTGCCCCTTTGTGTCTAGCATTACGCAGTTCTGTAAAGTACACTCACACATTACTCAGTCCCAAAAAATGAACACAAAATAGAAAACAAATAAGCAGTGACACCGCCACAGAGAAGGAGAGCAGTGCACCTGAAATGCACAGAAGATTTTGAAATATTAATTTAGCTCTCCTATCAATGTAATCGGCAGCATTATTGCTCTTTGTAAAAAAGTTAAAGCAAACATTTGCAATATAACACACAGAGCAGGAGAAAAAACAGAGTAGTGAGAGATTAAAACATTTTTACTACTACTCACCAAGCCCGGGGACCTCCACTCCCAGCACGTCGAGCAGGTCGCGCTCTCGGTCGAGGATATCGGTCCAGCGGTGGGTCACCTGATTATAGGTGCGCTGGACCCCCGAGATGTGAAACAGGCCCCGGCACACCTGCTCCCACCGCTTCCGTCGCTCCTGGCGGTTGGTGTAGCCACCAGCGATCCTGCCGCCTGCCGCGATGGTCTTGGAGAGGCGGCGCTGTACATAAAAAACGAGTGCCCCCACCTCCTCAGGGCTGAAGATCTCCCTGGGCACCACCATTTCCGCCCTCAACCGGCCACACGGGAGCCGGGCACGGGCTGCGGGGCCCGTCTTGGGCAGCTTCACAGCTGTCTTCACCATGGTCTGAAATGCCAGAAACCGGTCCCCGGTAGCTTGTCTCCTTTCAGGTGAAGAATTGGCTTGGTAGTTTGGTCTGCCCTGTTCCCATGATGCACTGGGCCAGGGACAGACTAATTTGCATATAGCCAGGTTCTGAGCTGGGATGGGGCAGTGAGATAAATAACGGTGATGGATCAAGTCCTGATCTTTGGACTGGGTAAGAGTGGTCTGCTTAATTCAGACACTCTGTTCATCACCACCCCCTTTTCTGTATCGTTTTTGGCCACTATAGGTGTGGCAGGGTATACTCAGACATGAGTCCCTTTCTCACTGCTCCATCAGGATTCAAGCAAGCCGGGCCGAAGAGGCTGAAATGCCAGAAACCGGTCCCCGGTAGCTTGTCTCCTTTCTGGTGAAGAATTGGCTTGGTAGTTTGGTCTGCCCTGTTCCCATGATGCACTGGGCCAGGGACAGACTAATTTGCATATAGCCAGGTTCTGAGCTGGGATGGGGCAGTGAGATAAATAACGGTGATGGATCAAGCCCTGATCTTTGGACTGGGTAAGAGTGGTCTGCTTAATTCAGACACTCTGTTCATCACCACCCCCTTTTCTGTATCGTTTTTGGCCACTATAGGTGTGGCAGGGTATACTCAGACATGAGTCCCTTTCTCACTGCTCCATCAGGATTCAAGCAAGCCGGGCCGAAGAGGCTGAAATGCCAGAAACCGGTCCCCGGTAGCTTGTCTCCTTTCTGGTGAAGAATTGGCTTGGTAGTTTGGTCTGCCCTATTCCCATGATGCACTGGGCCAGGGACAGACTAATTTGCATATAGCCAGGTTCTGAGCTGGGATGGGGCAGTGAGATAAATAACGGTGATGGATCAAGCCCTGATCTTTGGACTGGGTAAGAGTGGTCTGATTAATTCAGACACTCTGTTCATCACCACCCCCTTTTCTGTATCGTTCACCATGGTCTGGGCAGGTGTTAGGAACAAGGAGACAAAATGAAAAAGAATAAAACTAGGGAAGAATAAAATAAAAGTTTAAAAAAGTAGTTGAAAAGTAAACAAAAGTAGCCTAAAACACAAAATTTTAGACCTAGAAAAGTAGAGGGATAGAAAAAGTTAAATAGATCAAAAAAAATATTAAAACAAGCAAAGGATGGCAGAGATATAGTGAGGATAGAAACACCATGCCCAGACACATAGGAATGAATGAAAAACAAGATGGCGGCCCGATCACGTGCGCGTAAGTAAGTTCGCACGCGATTTCTCTCGCGAACTCGTGCGAACTTGCATTCGCAAGGCGCTCATTCCGCGAGATTACACATAGCGGGCGGAAACGGAAATACGTCACGAAAACAAAATGGCGGCGCCTGTACTCAACCTTAGGGTAACTCGCACGAGTTTGCGTCTTCTACGGTCGAGTTCGCACGACGCCGCGCCTCGCGAATAGGGCGAAATTACCGAAAAACGAGTTTTGCAAAAGCAAAACCAACGAGCAGGTGCAAAAGTTCGAGCTCATCATTTGTAACCATTTCCCTGTAGTGCTTCCTGAAGGGGCCCTCCAGAATCCGGTTGCCTACTTGCAACTATTGTGTGACCCTGCTCTGACAGTCACAGAATAGTTACCAGTATGCCATTGCATCCTGTTAAAAAAAATTTACATTGCAACAAAAAGGAAAGGGAGCAGACAAGCAGGTGCCAGCCTTCATTAATGTCAGTTGGGGCAGGGCAGGTGTTGTTGTTTGCAAAACTTAAAGCACTTAGCAGGTGTGCTTTGCTTTGCCACAATAATGTACACTCACTTGTCAATCAGAGGGTGCTGTGATGACACCGAGGGTGGCATGGGTGTGCCAGCCAGAGGGTGGCATGGGTGTACCAGAGTGCCAGTGTTGACAGAGGATGGCAGTGCTTTGCTTTGCCACAATAATGTACACTGGTGAACCAGAGGGTGCTGTGATGACACAGAGGGTGACATGGGTGAGCCAGAGGGTGGCATGGGTGAACAAAGAGAGTGCCAGTGGTGACAGAGGGTGGCAGTGATGAAGAAAGCCTTGCAAACAGGCTGGGCACGTAGAAACAACAAGTTCGTAAAACTGGCGACCCGACAAGTAAGTTCGCAATTTGCGAAATTGTACAAAACCCTCGCGAACTTGCAGAAACCCGTGCGAACACACACTCCAAAAAAAATCCGTAAAATCCGCGAGAATTCGCGGATTTAGCGGATTTACGCAATCCGCAAATTCGCAAATCCGCAAATTCGCGGATTGCGAATCCGCAAAATCCGCCCATGCTTAGATAAGACTGGTAAATGCCTTAGAGATGCCACAGCCATTCTTTGTAATTTGGTCATCTATTGGGGAACATTTGTAACTACTGTGCAGTTCCCAAGGTTGGCTTTTTCTGTTTTTAGACCTGCAATGAAGACTGGGGACCATATAAGTGCCTCTATTCCCATGTCCTAGGGTAAACCCTTTCACTCATATGAGCTTACACTGGTAAATGGGTTGAGATGCTACCAATCAGACCTGAAGGTCTGCGCATGGACATTTTAAATACAATACACATGAAGATGATTTTAATTGTGCCTCAGGCATCTGCTCTCTCAGAGATGATACTTTTGCAACACATGGAAGAAAATGCTATTTCTCCCTGCAGATCTTTGTTTGTCTGTAGACTAGGCCTCACTATCACTTGTTAACATAATGACGCTCACAAACTCAAGAGGTTCTAAAAATATGCATACTACTCAAGATCTTCCTGGTGTCAGCCCCCATTAATACACAAATGTACAGTGAATCATATTTGATGTACTTTCAGCAGTCTGTCTATTGGAAAGTAAGTGCAGCAGCTGCAATATATATGGCCTGGCGTGGGTTTCACTGCAATGGAGGTGCCCAGCTTCTAGAAAGCATCTCAAGATGGTATGACTGAAATTGACCATGATGGCCCAACCTACTATGAACCATTGAAGCTTAATCATGCAGGTGTTGAATATTTTCTTTCGCTGGTGCTAGCACAGGACTGAAAGCTTGAAGCCCAGCATAGGGTCAGATATCTCTGCTGTGACCCCCTCGTAGTTTCCACTAAGGAAAGTGGAAGGGCCTGGGGAGCTCTTTCTCCTAAGCAGATGCCTCTGCTATTTGTAAGTCAGTGGAAGGCAGCTATGTGAGTTTAAGCTCGTGAAACCAATTATCACAATATTTTGTGAGGTTACAATGTAGACAAGGTGGATAGGTTTAGGGACAGTTTACCATTGGTAACTTTTATGCTGATCTATTGCAAGAGTACAAGCAGAGCTCTTCTCTATGTATCGCCTACCTGTCATTGAAGCAGTTCTAGATATTAAATACTTACCACATTTCATCAACAAGAACAAGGAGAGACTGGCCTCTGAGTGTGCCAGTGAGCATGTTGGGCTGAGCATGACTATCAGAGATTTATTCTATGATTTTTTTAATATCTGCCAAGCCAGCCCTCAAAACCCTGCATTGGCTCCCCGTGCGCCAAAGGGTGCACTTTAAAGCAATGTGTACAACACACAAGCTTTACAACGGATCTGGTCCAGCGATCCTCAGTAAAATGATCACACCTTACACAGCAACCAGATCACTACGATCTCAAAATGAGAATCTAGTCTGCATCCCCAGATTCAAAAAAGCCCGCACAGGAGGTCGACAATTCTCCGTTCAGGCGGCTAAGGGCTGGAACGCACTCCCTCGCGCCCTCAGACTGGAATCCAACTACCTTGCTTTCCGCAAAAAACTAAAGACCCATCTGTTTCCCAAATAACTCCCTTCGACCGCTTTCCCTCTCAATAGGACTTCAAGTTACATAGCGCGGGGATGCCCTTGGGTCACCAGGCGCTTTAGAAATCGCTAAAAATAAATTTAATTTATAGAATATCGTACCCTGCACCAATTGGCATTAGTGTGTTTTACACATATTTTTACATGGAACTTAATTATTTTTGGTTGACACAAATGGAAATTCGGAATCTGCCTACAGATGTTACAACAGTGAAGGGAGGCGGTGAGTTGCCAAACTCAGTTATCTTAGATATGATCACAGTATCAAACTTTTTATTGGATTTTTAGAATAGTAGTAATAATTCTGTTAAACAGTTTTTAGTTAGCCAGGCAACTGGCCTTTGCGTGTCTCTTTGAAGTGTGGTGATGTCATTTAGGGCCATATGTACAAAGCAATTGTGCAGTCAAAAATGTGCAATCAGACTGTTTCCAACCGGAAAAATGCTTTTAAATCTGTACAAAACACAAATTGTGATTCAGTAACAAGTTACAAAATAACAATTTATGTTTCTGATTCAGTAATTGGAAGGGGCCTGTTTGGGGCATGTTTAGGGTGTCCCTTGCAAATACTGAAGCTTAATGGGATGTATGAATGCTTTGCGACAAAATTACGGTTGTAAAACATTCATATTGTACCGAACCCTTAAAAAAGGTGTGTTAGACCTGGCATCTTTGGCGTGGTTTCCCCTGACTTTTTGCCTTTACTTCCTGGATTTTTGACGCTGTGCTGGATTTCGTTTTTGCTGGTTTAGAAGCTTTGGGCACTTTGACACTGCTGATCAGTGTCAAAGTGCAAGTGCTCCCTAGGTAAATTGTTATTATGATTGGTTATCCCTAATTGGCATCTTTGTTTTACCAGTAGGTCCCTAGTAAAGTGCACTGAGTGTGCCAGGGCTTGTGATTCAAAGTCTACTAGGAGGCCTGCAGCACTGATTGTACCACCCACAGGAGTAGCCCTAAAATGGTGTCTCTGGCCTGCCACTGCAGTGCTTGTGTGCAGTTGCTAACTGCCATGCTGACCTGACCAGTGTCCACAATGGCCAGGCCTAACCCTTCCCTTTCTATACACATTGGACACCCCTATGGAAGGCCCTAGGTACCACCCTGGGCAGGATGCATATATGTGAACGGTAGAGCATGTACTCGTGTGGGTGACATGCTCTGGTAGTGAATTACAGCCATTTTCATTTTTCTCTACTGAAAGGCTATCTTGCCCATAGGCTATAATGGGGAATGCTGTGTATAATGTTTACCTGCATATCTTCCCATAGGAGCCAGATAGAAAATTAAAGTCTGGTATCCCTGAACTCAGAATTTATTAACACATCTTTTAGGAAGGATGGTTTTTAAATCCTGTGTTTGAAAACAGCACTTTTAGAAAGGGGCTGTTTTCTTGTCTGACCTTTCTGTGTGCCTTGGCCTGTTTGTGAATTGACTGTCTGGTTTGTGAGTGACAGGGGCTGTGGTGGCTCCCAGAGGCTGAGTGAGTCATCCCTAGGCTGAATAGCCCCATCTGCATCTTGAGTGGTGGGAGGGGATAGCACCTGGGCCTGAATAGGGCTGTGCCTGCCTTCCACAATGTTGTCTCCACCTCCTGCTGGGCGGCTGACGACCCTGCCCCTCTCTCTCAAAGGAAAGGAGAAGTCAAATAAACAAAGTGCTCCAGGACTGACCAGAACTGGTTCTGACTAAGCCAAGGCCTCTCTGCCCTCAGAAAACAAAGAGAAAATTGATATAAAAAGGGCTACCCAGACGTCAGAAAATTAGATAATCCTGGAATCAAGAAGGAACCTCTGCCAAGGAGAAAGCTGGGAGACTGAAGAGGAAGGACTATCCTGCTGTGTGTTTGTGGGCTGACCTGCAGTTGCTTTGTGGCCAAGGAGAGGGGAAGGACTTTGCTGTTGCTGTGTCCCCTTGCTTGAAGAGATCTCCAAAGGCCTGAGGAGAGCTGGCCTCCTGTTAAGAAGTCCCAGGAACAAAAGGAATTCACCCCCAGCTTCCCGCCTGAACTCTGTTGAGTGAGTTCTGCCCTTCCTAGAGAGTTTGACCCATTTGTTGGGCCTCTGGAAGATGTTGCCTGCTGTTTGGGGAGCTGGACAAGAAGAAAAGAAGAAGATCCACAATTTGCATGCATCGCTCTCTTGCGGAGCGCATCGTTGACAGTGTGAGAAAATTCCCGTCACCGTTAAGGTCGTTGCAGCGCCTGTTGCCGCTGCAAGAACCAACGCATCATCGGAGTGCATCGCCCCGGTGCGGGAAGATACCTGTCGCTGTGAGCATCATCGCAGAGCCTGTCATCGCTGTGAGAAACCGTTGCACCCCTTGCTTGCGGATCGCATCCCGTCGCTGCGAACATCGTCGCAGAACCAACACATCGAGAGGCCGTGAGAGGAGACGATCAACGCTGCACCGTGCATCATCGCCGCACCGAAGATCGTCGCCGTCCTGAAGATTGTTGTATTGTGCCTGTGCGAGACGCTTCCTACCGAACTTGCGCACAGGAGTGACGCATCACTTGTTTTCCAACGCTGCAGCTTCCCCTTGGCACTTTTGTCGCATCTACAGGAACTTTGGGCTTAGAGTGACGCAACTCTGGATTATTTTGATGCAAACCCTTGAACTGTGTATGTTGGATTTTTGTCGTTTTGGTCTTGTTTAGTTTAGATAAAGATACTTTGTTTTTCTAAACTGGTGTGGAATCCAATTGTGTTGTTTTGACTGTGGTACTGTGAGTGTTGGTACAAATACTTTACACATTGCCTTTGATAAGCCTGTCTGCTCGTGCCAAGCTACCAAGGGGGTGAGCAGGGGTTATCTAAAGAGTGTATCCCCCTTACCCTGACTAGAAGCAAGGGTCCCTATTTGGACAGTTGTACCTAACTCTGTCAACTAGAGACCCCCAGATCTAACAAGGTGGTACTCCATTCACAAATTGGAAGGGGTCCCTGAGGGACTACTTCCTCTTTGAGTATAGAAAACAAAAAAAAAGTTAATCTTCAAAGTAACTTTTTTTTCTTTTTAAACCCATCCCATTTTAAATATTGTTTTATTAAAAAGAAATCACAGACATGGTGGTCCGCTGACTCCAGCAAGGCACCCTCCTTGTGATGACTATTATTCCTAGTGGGTCGTATATTGCGTCCTACCTCATTAATATTCATGAGGTAGGTCGATTTGCGACCCTTTAAGAATTGCTAACGAAAACTTTTAAGGTTGCTTAGTTTACAAATTACGATTTAGCAATTGTGATTTGGTAAAAATCACAATTAGGAAATCACAATTCCTAAATGTTGTACATGGGCGTTAGTGATTTGAGCATTAAGTAAGCCAAGAAATGGTTCTGTGGGGTCCCAATCTATCAGTCCTGCTTTATTTGTAACAGGCTAAGCAGACCATACCGAACTGGTTGTCAGGATGGAAGAAGATGATGATCACTCTTGCTACAACTTTCAAAGATTCATGACAGCAGTGGCAGATGGATAATTCAAAACGAACTCCAGCTCAGCTAAGAAAAAATTACTAATTGTGGGTGTTCAACTTAGCCCTCCCTGCAAGGTCACCTCCAAACTATTTGCCTTTACCACTCCTGTTTTCTGGAATGTGTTTTTGTTTACATTAGGACACTGTGCACATTACTACTGCTAACCAGTGCAAAAGTACTTGCGCTCGCTCCTTAAAACATGGGAACATTGGCCTACACCTGATTGGGACAATTCATTTCCTTACAAGTCCCTATTATATAGTACTACAAGTACCCAGGGCCTGTAAATTAAATATTTCTAGTAAGCCTGCAGCATATACTTTACCACCAACTAAAGTAGTCCTTTAAAGTGAGACTTAGGCCTGCCATTGCAGCATGGAGTGCAGTTTTAGAATGCCATTTCAATCTAACAAAATATACCTTTTGGAAAGCCTAAGCTTTCCTTTTTAATACCTATAAGTCACCCCTAAGGTAGTCCCTAAACGGCACGCAGGGCAGGGCGCATTGTATCTAAAAAGCAGTACATGTGTTTTTAAGTTCTACATATCCGGGAAGTGAAAAACTCCTACATTTGTTTTCAACTACTGTAAGGCCTATCTCTCTTATTGGTGTTAGACCAGGCACCCTTGGTGTGGTTTTCCCCCTAACCTTTAGCCTTTAGACCTCCTGTTTTGATTACTTCATTTTTTCTGGTTTTAGGACTGCGCACTTTACCACAGCTAACCAGTGCTAAAGTGCCTGTGCTGTCTCCTTAAAACATGGTGTGCGAGAAAGTCATCCTTTTTGCCATGATCACCACCGTTTTTTTGACAGATACTGGTGGTAACTGACTCTGATTGTGCCCTGCTAACCAGACCCAGGGCCAGTGCTCTGGGTAAAAGGTATATGATAAATATTTGTATTTATTTATTTCCTTTTCTGGAGCGCAAACACTGCTCCCCTAAGGGATATATCATGGTGCTAGAGAACTCCCTATCCTACCAATTGTGAGAACTGCCCGTTAGGTTATGGATCAGCTTCTAAAATTTCTTAACTTTGAAAATCTACGTTTTTAATTTTACGCAGATGGTCATCAGTCTAGTGTCGATATAAGGGTAAGATGTTCCAGTGTGCTGCTGCCAGATGTGAAAACAAGCGCCCGCCAGTTCTAACTTTTTTGTACACATTTCGTCTTGGCAAGTGCAAATTTGCATGGCCTCAGTTTGCATGCTGGCTTTTAAAATTACACTCTGGTTTGAAGAATTTTGGGCCCAATCTTCTAATGAATCTTCTGTGTACGACAGAGAAGCTTAAAGCGGGAAACAACCTTTACAACACAACTTTTACAACACACTACCATTACAACGCAACATCCCTAACAACGCATGCCATTACAACGCAACCATTATCACGCATGACACTACAACGCATACAATTACAACTCATGTCATTACAACGCAGTCATTACAACGCATACCATTACAACGCATACCATTACAAAGCATAGTACCCTTACACTATCCAACACTTACCCTGTTGTTGCACCCCCTGGAGTTAAAATAGTAATTTTTACCCCTACACTATCCAACACTTACCCTACTGTTGCACCCCCTGGAGTTAGAATAGTAATTTTTACCCCTACACTATCCAACACTTACCCTACTGTTGCACCCCCTGGAGTTAGAATAGTAATTTTTACAACTACACTATCCAATACTTAACATTCATGCAATGTAATGGTATGCGTTGTAATGGTATGTGTTGTAAAGGTAGTATGCGTTGTAATGGAATGCGTTGTAGAGGTAGTTTTCATAACATTTGTTGTAATGGCACGCGTTGTAAAGGATGTTCCGTTGTAAAAAATGTGTTGTAAAGGTATGCGTTGTAAAAGTATGCGTTGTAACATCATACATCCCTTAAAGCAGGATCTTTTCCTCATTGGTAGCCAGTGTAGAGTTGCCAGGAAGGCAGAAACCTAATGGTACCTATCCAGATTGCAGATCAAGTGTAATAAGGTGTAATTACAACTCCGATGACAACCTACCTGTAACCCCCTAGTATATACAAATGTAATGCTCCTACGTTTCCACTGCTGTCATTTTATAGGCAGCCCAGCTTTAATGAAATGATATGCAAATTAGAATTTGGAATTAAAGGTACTTCCAAAGCCTTAAACTACCTTATTTTTACATATAAGTCACCCCTAAGGTCTCCCCTAAGTGCCCCAGGGGTTGGGTACATTGTACCTAAAAGCAGGGACATTTTAAAATATGTTTTATATGCCATGGTTAGGGAAAAACTGCCAATTTTGTTTCTCCATTACAGCACATTGGCTGCGAAGGCTAACATGAGACTACCTAAATAAAGTATACCGATTGACAGGAGTGAGCTGAAAATCTAGTTCAAATACCTAAACGAATAGTTATGATGAATCCAACAACCTGCCAAGGTTAGATTTATTACAACTATTACAGATAAGACGTTATAGCACTTATTTTTATGATTAACCAAATGCCAGCCTTTCAGCAGCTTTTCCTGATTGGCCAACCTTAGACAGGCTGAGCCACACTGCTCTGATGAGGTATGAGGTGGCCTGCATAGAAACAAAGGACATCTGGTAGGAGGAGATCTGCAGCTGCAGAGTGAAAGGCATGATGGGACTAGAGTACAAAAGTGGTCTTCAAAGAGGGAATGACAGGTAGGACAGGACACAGGCTCACCCCCCACATCCTGCACCCCCAGTCAGACAGGAGCCCCGGTAATTGAATTAGGGGGGGGGTTAAGGGAAACTTAGCCATGCCAGTGGGTTTGCTTAGCCAGCTCTTAACCTCCAGGAGAGAGTTTGGGTCTTAAAAGAACAGTACTTTCTGGGACAAGAATATGCTACACTTCATAGGAAGCTGGCAAACCTTTGGGCGGCACCCTGTACCCCATTGGTCAGGGGTGCCCCCTGCTTGTCACCTAAGAACACTGGATAAATAGGGGAGAGCAGCCCAGCAACTCTGATCCATGTCATAAATTACCATAAGAAGAAGATTGCACTGCTGGAATCCTGGCCTGCACCAAGAGGATTGCCCTCTGAATGACTGCACCTGCTGCACCCTTTGGGACAACAACCCTAAGTACTTTACCTTGCTTTGAAAAGTGAAGGAGTAGACTCCCTGAAAGCAACAGGTTAAAAGAGCTCCAACTGCATCATCTCCAGCAAGAAGAGACCAGCTGACCACCTTCAGCTGGACTTTAAAGGATTTGGCCATGTGCATTGTGGAAAACATAGTTCCAACATCCCAAGTAGCAACTCAGAGCTTCTAGGACCTTGAATTGGTGTTGTGGACACTTTGGAACCCCAATCAGATCTTCTGGAAGAAGATCCAGAAGTTTGAAAAGACTTGGAGAGTTTTTGTCAAAAAGCTCCATAAGTTGACGACCAGTTGTCCAGAGTGAAGGCCGGTGACATCAAACTGCAATTCCAGAGATTCGGGTTTGCCCTGCTGAAGCTCCGGAGCGTTTAATTGCTGACGAGGCTTCCAGGAGTTGCTGTCGTCGAACCCAAAGCCGGCCTGATGTGGAGCCTCGCTTGACGTTGAGAGAAAAATGTTGACTAAGGGCCTGATTTAGATGTCGGAGGATCTGGTCTCACCGTGGCTTTTTTGAGAGTCCTCCCTCCTGCCGACTTGGTGGTCTGCCTGCTATATTTAGATGTTGGCTGGTCTATAGAGGGAAGACCGTTGGGGTTCCGCCACCTTCACCAGGATTTTGTTCCTGCATCAATGTCGGCAGAGGTGTAAGCAGCTGTTGGAGGGAGTCCCACGAAGAATACCGCTGAGCTGATTACAATGTGCCTTTCCATCGAGGCAACTGTGGCGAGTAAACCTCCAAACTCAAGTTGGTGGACATAAAGAAAAAAGGTGAAAACATATATTTTTTTGGGTTCACACTTAAGATTCCATCTTGAACTCCATTGTCCAGGTCCTTCATATGCTGCTGCTATCTTACCATGATGCTCGGCAACCCCGTTGTTGCTGGAATCTAAGGTAGGCTTCTATGTCACTTGTCTCGCTGTCAATCATGTGTTAACATTTGCTATCACCGCATGTATTGCTGCATGCAATCTTTTATGTGTCAGGCATAAGTGTTCATCTTACAACTTATCGGGGTAAAAGGAATACCCCTGTATTAACACATAGAATAATATTTTTAGGTGGTGGGGGTGTGGTGATTGCTTACGGTGACTTAGGATATACATACAATAGTGTTGGTGTGCAATGCAATATGTATGAAATATGGCACGACACATTACGTACATATACAAATTGACAGGTTTACAACATATATGTGTAGTAAGAAAACTAGGAGTAGTACCTACATATCTCCACATCACCATGGACTCACTCTTTCAGGGCTCTGCAGCCAGGACACTGCCAACACATCTGGAACATCAAAATCGGCTCAGCATAAACCTGATGACCTGACAGCAATGGAGCAAGCTGAGAAGACCGCTGCAGCCGGACGACCCAGTCTATTGCCACAACATCTAAATACGGCTGGAGGACTGCCACCAGCTTGACTGAGTACGTGGAACTGCCGATACCGCAGGGGGACAGAAGTACCGCCAGAATCTACATCAGGCCCTAAGTTAGAAGGTAAAAACTTAACCGGGCCCTTCCGCTAAGTGCATCCCACCCGCACTCCATCACAGTCGGCCTGGAATTTTGACTTGTTCCCGGTCAAGTGCGACCATATTTCCCAAAGTGGCCATTTGTCTTTTAGGTACTAGAACGTGTTTATTCTTTAAACATTCATATCTCTGGTACACTACATTGGATTTTTGTCATTTTTGTGTCCTTTTATCATAAATCAAAAATATATCACATTTTTTATAAATAAGTGTTTATTGTGTGTTGTGTCTTACTTATTTAATGTATCAGTGTTTTTAAATGCTTTACACACCTGTCTCTAAATTAAGCCTGCCTGCCCGCAGCGAGTGTTGAGCAATTATAATTTATTGAGACCTGACTGGGCCTTAGATTGTGATTGTGGCCTTATTACTAGTGGTAGGTACCTACTTACCACTACTACTAAGCCACATTCCAACATGGTGGAATTAACTTATACCCAATTCTCATGTTTAATTTACGCGAAAGTGCCTAGTAAGTGGCACCACCTGTGACCAGGGCCAGTGAATTAGATGCTACTGGTGGGCCTGCAGCACTGATTGTGACACCCACTTAAGGAGCACTTTAGACATGTCTCAGGCCTGCAGTGTGTGCAGTTTCAAACTCTCAATTCGACTTGGCAAAATAAACATGTTGTCAGGCCTTAATCTTCCTTTTTAATACATATAAATCAGCCCTAGAGTAGGCCCTGGACAGCCCAGAGGGCAGAGTGCAATATGTTTAAAAAGTAGGACTTGCTTTTAGGTTTTATATGCCCTGGTAATGAAAAACTCTGACATTCATTTTTTACTTCGCCAAGGCCTCCCTCTCCCACAGAATAACACTAGAGTTACCATATTACATTACTGAGCTGTAATTTCCAAATGGGAGCAGGTAACCAGCGTTCATGTTTGGTGTCTTTGGAATTGTAATGAAACATCAATCAAGAAATAGACATAACAATCCTGACGGAAACCTGGTTATCTGAATCCTCATCACCAGTCATGGACCTTCTGGTACCACCGCAATACAACATATTAAGACTAGACAGGCAGATAAGGACAGGGGGAGGTATTGTCTGTATCCATAAATCGACTTTTGAAGTTGGCCAATTTCAATCAGATCCCCTAGAATCATGCGAATACCTAGGGCTCAACGTAAGATCGGCTAACAAACATATCTGCAACCTACACGCCCTATACCACCCACCAGGAAACAATATGAATTTCATTGACCAAATGATGGAGATCATCACTACCAATGCCAACGCTGACATCAACAATATATTTTTAGGTGATTTCAATCTTCATTGGAACGACAACAACGACAAACAGGTCAACGCCTTTAAAGAATTTTTAAATAACCTAAAACTATACCAAGCTTGTCATCAACCAACGCACTCAAAAGGAGCTACACTGGACTGGATTATCTCAAAGAACAAGGACATCTCAATACTCTCCATCGAAAAGTGTGACTGGTCAGATCACCACGCCATAACCTTCCGAATACCATCTCAGGAGAAAATAAAAACGACACAAACTACCAAAATGAAAAAATGGATCCGAGATACCAGAGACGCTAATATGGATTTGCTAGCTGAAAGCTGCAAGAGAGACTTGTACCCACCCGACAATCTGATAAATGTGAACGATCTAACGAACCACTACAATTCCACAGTAACAAAAATAGTCAATGACACCATACCACTCAAATTAAAAAGAGTAATGGAAAAGAATAAAAATCCATGGTTCAATGGAATATTGAATGAAGAAAGACGAAATTTGAGACGAGCCGAAAGAATATGGAGACAACACCCTTCCTCCCCTACACTGAAATCACTCAGAAAAATCAGAAATGAATATAACAAGAAGATTATTAACACTAAAAAGGAATTTATCAGAACTGAACTGGATAACGCCAAAAATAGACCTCGTAAATTATTCGAAATCATAAAACAACAATCTAACAAACTGCCAAAATCTGTCCATGAGGTTACTAAAACACAACTAAGCTGCGATGAATTTTCTACCTTCTTCATTAACAAAGCCAATAAGTTGGAAGAAGAGCTTAAGACCGCTGCAGATAATATCAAAGACAACACTAATACATTACCTTCTGTTCCGAATTTTGAGAACATGACGACTAAAAACAATGCCCACTGGAACACCTTCGAACCATTAGACTAGACTGAAATTGCCAAAATAATTGCAACCACGAAACCCCACAACCATTATAACGACCCACTACCATCAAAATGCCTGAAAGACATTAGCCATAATATGATTCCAATATGGACTGACATCATAAACGCCTCACTCACACAGGGGTGCCTGCCTGAAAGCCTGAAGACGCGACAAGTAGTCCCGATCATCAAAAAAACCACAGCGGACCCAACAGATCCAAACAATTATCGCCCAGTGACCAACAACCCTTTTCTCGCCAAACTCATAGAGAAATGTGTACAGAATCAGCTGAATAAACATATCGACACCTACTCCTTACTAGATGACTACCAATCGGGATTCAGAGCTAACCACAGCGCGGAAACAGCAATCCTACACTTTGTCAATGATGCACTTCAAGCGCTAGATAGAAATCAATCTTGCCTACTCATCCTCCTAGACTTGTCAGCAGCATGTGACACAATCAATCACAAAAAATTACTGAACAGACTCCATGTTAGGATGGGAATGTCAGGCACGGTACTAAAATGGTTCGAATCATTTTTAAAGAACAGAACTCAGAGATTCCTAGTAAACCAAGCACTATCGCCTTCATGCCCAAACACACTCGGAGTGCCGCAAGGATCCGCCTTATCTCCTTCTCTGTTTAATTTATATATTGAACCTCTTACAGAAATTCTACGGAAGTCAAAAATATCCTACCACATGTATGCAGATGACACGCAATTGTACATCAAGATTGCTAGCTTGGAAGACATAACCACAATGAACGATGCCCTCAATCTATCGATGAAGTGGTTAACGAACAATCATCTCAAACCTAACGCTAACAAAACAGAATTCTTGCTCATCTCACCACATAAAAATCAATCCTTAGTGAAAGAATGGTCTGAAATGATTACAGCTTTAAATTGCATCCCAACTCTAGTGGACTCAGCGAAATCTCTCGGAATCACTCTGGATGAGAACCTGGATATGAAAACACACATTAACTCCATGGCAAAAAACGCTCCTTTTCACTTGAACTATCTGAGAAAGATGAAATCTTTTTTAACTGAGACAGATCTGAAACTAGCGGTGCATTCACTGGTTATCTCCAGGATCGAATACGGCTGTACTACACTGACTGGTCTACCAAAAATTTCAACTGCACCCCTAAAAGCCTGCCTCAATGCAGCGGCAAGGCTAATTACAGGCTCGAGGACATTTGACCACATAAAACCTCACTTGAAGGCCTTAAATTGGTTACCATTTGAAGCCAGAGTACAGATGAAAATGACTTGTATAACCCATAAAACGATTCATCACAACACACCTAACTATCTCGCCCACAAAATAGAAATCTCAGGAAGAAACAGACTTGTCAGGAATGCTAATTATCTGCTCCTGAAATCTTTAAGAAGAAAAAAACATATGAAAGGACTTTCTCAGGCGTAGCTCCCAGGATTTGGAACTCCCTCCCTGCAAACATCAGAAAAATTAGAAACACGACAACATTCAAGAAAGAAATAAAGATCTTTCTTATGAGCAAGTTCCTCCCATAAACAAGATAATCGAAACCGAAGACTTATCGTGGATTTTATGACCATAGGATCTGATTTAACCTCAAAAAAACTCTACCTCAGAATTTTATTAACTCAGGTCTTGAATCAATACCTTACATGTTGCTTATCAAGATATTAACCTATAGTAATTACTATGTCTAAATCGCCATTTACTAAGTCAGCATGTTTTTCTGCTCTTTGTACACTGTATATGTATTCTATACCACATGATGTTAAGCGCTCTGATACCCATGGGTCACGTACGCACTATATAAAACTGTTAATATATATATATATATATATATATATATATATATATATATATATATATATGAATGCTCCCTGTTGCCCAACGTGTCGGGAAGCACTCAAGGACTAGTTATGCCATGTGGATCCAGCAGCTCTTGTGAAGCGGCCTGACGCGTTTCGCTAATTGCTTTTTCAAAGGCCGATCTCTTCGGTACCCCGGTGGCTTGCGCAGGCATTAAATTCACTATTGCCTCATGCTGATTGGTTCGGCAATACCCCACTGCATAGTGGGACTTGTAGTGTCTATGCTGCACTCTTAAACCTTGTATAGGTGCCAGGAGTCCGTCGATCACTGATGCATACCCAGATGGGCCCCAAGGGCTGCACGATCATGATACCGGCACCAGTCCATCTGCCGTGAACCGGGCAGCTTCCCGACTCCGCAGCCCGCTTCCCTTAGTGCGGAGGTGCTTCCCTCGCGGCCAGGCTGCCGCGAAAAAATGAATGCTCCCTGTTGCCCAACGTGTCGGGAAGCACTCAAGGACTAGTTATGCCATGTGGATCCAGCAGCTCTTGTGAAGCGGCCTGACGCGTTTCGCTAATTGCTTTTTCAAAGGCCGATCTCTTCGGTACCCCGGTGGCTTGCGCAGGCATTAAATTCACTATTGCCTCATGCTGATTGGTTCGGCAATACCCCACTGCATAGTGGGACTTGTAGTGTCTATGCTGCACTCTTAAACCTTGTATAGGTGCCAGGAGTCCGTCGATCACTGATGCATACCCAGATGGGCCCCAAGGGCTGCACGATCATGATACCGGCACCAGTCCATCTGCCGTGAACCGGGCAGCTTCCCGACTCCGCAGCCCGCTTCCCTTAGTGCGGAGGTGCTTCCCTCGCGGCCAGGCTGCCGCGAAAAAATGAATGCTCCCTGTTGCCCAACGTGTCGGGAAGCACTCAAGGACTAGTTATGCCATGTGGATCCAGCAGCTCTTGTGAAGCGGCCTGACGCGTTTCGCTAATTGCTTTTTCAAAGGCCGATCTCTTCGGTACCCCGGTGGCTTGCGCAGGCATTAAATTCACTATTGCCTCATGCTGATTGGTTCGGCAATACCCCACTGCATAGTGGGACTTGTAGTGTCTATGCTGCACTCTTAAACCTTGTATAGGTGCCAGGAGTCCGTCGATCACTGATGCATACCCAGATGGGCCCCAAGGGCTGCACGATCATGATACCGGCACCAGTCCATCTGCCGTGAACCGGGCAGCTTCCCGACTCCGCAGCCCGCTTCCCTTAGTGCGGAGGTGCTTCCCTCGCGGCCAGGCTGCCGCGAAAAAATGAATGCTCCCTGTTGCCCAACGTGTCGGGAAGCACTCAAGGACTAGTTATGCCATGTGGATCCAGCAGCTCTTGTGAAGCGGCCTGACGCGTTTCGCTAATTGCTTTTTCAAAGGCCGATCTCTTCGGTACCCCGGTGGCTTGCGCAGGCATTAAATTCACTATTGCCTCATGCTGATTGGTTCGGCAATACCCCACTGCATAGTGGGACTTGTAGTGTCTATGCTGCACTCTTAAACCTTGTATAGGTGCCAGGAGTCCGTCGATCACTGATGCATACCCAGATGGGCCCCAAGGGCTGCACGATCATGATACCGGCACCAGTCCATCTGCCGTGAACCGGGCAGCTTCCCGACTCCGCAGCCCGCTTCCCTTAGTGCGGAGGTGCTTCCCTCGCGGCCAGGCTGCCGCGAAAAAATGAATGCTCCCTGTTGCCCAACGTGTCGGGAAGCACTCAAGGACTAGTTATGCCATGTGGATCCAGCAGCTCTTGTGAAGCGGCCTGACGCGTTTCGCTAATTGCTTTTTCAAAGGCCGATCTCTTCGGTACCCCGGTGGCTTGCGCAGGCATTAAATTCACTATTGCCTCATGCTGATTGGTTCGGCAATACCCCACTGCATAGTGGGACTTGTAGTAACCAGTCCCAGGATGCAATTGAAGCTGTACTCACCTGACTGTGATTGATGGCTAATTATTAAAGGGAGATCACTGGAAACCATTTTGTTGGCAGTTTGTGTGTGGCAGTGAAAACCTATGATTAAGAGTGGTTTACTCGAAACGCGTCAGGTTACTGCAGACGCTGGATGTGCCTGACATTTCCTTACCAGATGACACGCCGACTTGTGAGTGCGCCCTGCCTTGTGGGTAACTTGTGAAACTTGATGTATTTCGGCCGACCCGGCCGAGGGGTGCACCGCCGCGTAGCAGGCGGTTCTGCTGCTGGACTCGCTTTCAGCGGAGCGGAACAAACAGGCGGAAGGTGTACTTGGGGAATGTTCGGGCTGGCACACCCGTGATGAACAATTTAATTCATGCAGAACTGCCTACAGCCCACTTGGGATTTATGTTATGGACTTCCAGTCCCAGGATGCAATTGAAGCTGTACTCACCTGACTGTGATTGATGGCTAATTATTAAAGGGAGATCACTGGAAACCATTTTGTTGGCAGTTTGTGTGTGGCAGTGAAAACCTATGATTAAGAGTGGTTTACTCGAAACGCGTCAGGTTACTGCAGACGCTGGATGTGCCTGACATTTCCTTACCAGATGACACGCCGACTTGTGAGTGCGCCCTGCCTTGTGGGTAACTTGTGAAACTTGAGATATATATATATATATATATATATAAACATTCTAACTTATGGTGAAGTTGGATTTTAAATTACAATTTAGAAAGTTGGCATTTTCTGCCTTAGCCATTTGGTGCACATGACTGGGTGCAGTTGACAGTTGGGCTTTGTGTATTCTTTCTAAATATCAACACACAATGGGGAGCTTAGATGTGCCTGGATGGGTCATCACTGGCAGGATGAGAGGGATGAGCTGGGCACAGCCCCACTTACACTTTAATAGACTGTGTCCTGCCACCACACAAAGGGCTGCATAACATCCAGGGTGAGGAAGGCAGGGCATCTGTGCAGTTTATAGAAATGCCTCTAGAAGCATCTCTCCTTGTCAAAGGCACAACTGGATATAAATACTAGACCTCAGATTCCAATTCTTCAGTACACTCCTGGACCTGCGGATACTATGACAGAAAGAAGTACTACTGTGCTGCTGAAGGACCTGCCACTCTGCTGGACTGCTGCCCTGCTGTGCTGACTTGCTGCCTGCTGTCCTCTTGCCTGGGTGAGAAAGACTGGGCCTACATCGGTTGAATCCAGGAACCCAAAGTGAAAATAAGGGCTAGCTGTAGTGCCTCCTAACTTGAGCCTCAGGAACAGAAGGCTCCAACAAGCTTGAGCCCAGCACCCAGACATTTGTGAGTCTACCCTGCCAAGTGGTACCACCCCAGTCCTGGCCCTTGGAAGTGGGCCTAATGTAGGTCTTTGTGTATCAAACGGAACCAAGGGATCTTCTCTGCTGCACAACCTCTAGCTGAACCGATGCATCTCCACTGCTGTGTGGATAAGACCCGTCTCAAAGACCCACATCACACTGCAACCCATCGGTACTGCCGCTGTGGGATGCCTCCTCAGTACAGGCCCTCACATCCCTCATTGTTGGACTTGGCACTTTTTGCAGGGTCATCCCTAAACTTTTTGCCTTTCTCCCAGCCTTTTTTCTGACATGGTGTTGGTGGTTTTAGGACTCTGGGCCCTTTAGCACTGCTGTTCAGTGTAAAGTGTGTGTGCTCTCTGTGATAAATATGGTAAGATCGGTCTACACCTGTTTGGCCTACTTAATTTACCTATAAGTTCCTTGTAAAGTGGTATCTCAGATACCCAGGGCTGGGCGATTAAATGATACTGGTGGACTTGCAGCGCTGATTGCACCACCCACCAAAGTAGCCTTTAAAACCTGACCCAGGCCTCTGCCATTGCAGGGCCTGTGAGCGCAGTGCTGCAGCCACTGGGACTTGGCACCTAAAGTGTGTGCCATGTCTGTGACCCCCCTTTTACTGCCTGTCAGTCACCCCTAAGGTAGGCCCTAGCTAGCCCTATGGACCGGGTGCGTTGTAGGTAAAAGGTAGGACATGCACTTTAAATGCGTGACGTGTCCTAGTAGTGACAAACGGCCATTTTGGTTTCTCACTGCTGTGAGACTGCCCTCTCATAGGGATGCATTGGGGATTCCCTGATAGGTGTTTCAGTGGTAATTCCTGATATTAGAGGAGCAGCGTGGTAAGGTTTAGAATGCCTGAACTCAGAATCTAAAGATGCATCTTTTCTTGAAGGTGATTTTTACATTCTGTGTTTGAAAATACCACTTTTAGAAAGTAGGCATTTTCTTCCTCAGTCATCCCATGTGCCTCTACTGGAATGTAGATTGCCTGTCTGGGCTTTGGATGACAGAAGGCTGAGGGGCCGAAGTGGCTCCAGATACTCTGATGGGGTCAGGAAAGGGTTGAACAGGCCAGGGCTACAATCAGGGAAGGGGAAGGAGATTTCCTTGCACCCCAAAGGGCTTGGTCTGCGTCTGGCCCTGCCCTCTCCACCTCCTGCCAAGAAGTCACACTAGGGAAGGCAGAACTGGTTCTGGCTGGGTACAGACCCTTTCTGCCTCTGAGATCACAGTACTGGGGAGTATAAGTACTGGGGCTGTGATTCAAGGAGTGTTGTTGTTCATGTGCGTGTTCTGGTACTGGGGGCTGCTGCTGCTGGGCTCCAGGAGGAACCGCCATGAGGGACTGCCTCCCTGCTGGAGGGCCCTGTGTGCTGGCCTGCCTGGGCCTAGACATGAGCCCCCCTGGACTGTGTCTTGAACCTAGCGGCTCAGGGAGCGCCTCTCTGGGCTTTCCAGCGCTGGGCTGCAACCTGAAGATTCCCCTTCCCAGCGTGGGGAGCGGGAGCCCACCCCCCACTTTTGTGCTTAGTTGGCTCGCAGCTGCTCACCCCGCGTTTTGCAGATCGAGCGGGTGCCCACCCCGTGTTTGGTGTTGGCTCGCGGGAGTCCACCCCGCATTTTTGTGCTTAGTTGGATCGTTGGTGCCCACCCCGCATTTTGCCGATTGAGTGGGTGCCCACACTGCGTTTGATGTTGGCTCCCGGGTGCCCACCCCGCTCCTGGGCTGTGTTGGCAGGTGCCCATCCCGCTTATGGGATTATCATAAGGCGGGTGCCCACCCCGCATGATAGCGCTTCAGAGGAAGTCACCGCCGTGGCCCGATCCCAAAAAGGGGAAGCCAGGCACGTCTGCCTGACTGTGGGAGGAGCCTCGGGGGCTCCTGCCCCCAGGGAGTAGAGGGCTGGAGGAGGTGCAGCCGGTAGTTGCACGAGTGCCCTTGTGACTGGAGAAGAGAGCCCCACATGTTCCGGGTGACCAGGCAAAGTGGGGAGAAGTCCTGAGCCCTAGGAGATGGCCCAGGTGAAGGGTGAGGAGTCCAGTGACCAGAGGAGTCTGCCAGAATCCCCGGACACCAGCGGAGTCCGAGAGCAGCCCAGTGAGTGCGGGCGGGACCTGGGGAGGTGCCTTACCTGTCACGGAGCCCGGGGGAGAAGAGCCTGCAGAGCCCTGGTGAGTGGGGGCTCTATGTGGGGTGATGAGGGCCCTTTCGAGGCACATTTCCGGTGCCTGGTGTCCTGAGTGGACCCGCAGGAGAGTGGGCCACTCCAACTGGAGGCATCTTGTTCTTAAGGCCCCGGTGGGGGTCCAGAGGGCACAGTTGTGCCCGTGCGTCTTCAGGGTATTTACAGCTGTGCCGCAACAGTGCGGGCAGCTGTAACATTTGGCCGCATTTCCGTTGACGAGTCCCAGAGTGGGGCTCAGGCCATTTTCCTCGGTTGCGCCCCGGTAGCAGGCAACTACAACGTTGGGGCACATTTGTTGGGAGAGCCCCAGTGGAGGCCCAGAAGGAACAGTGAGTAGTACCCACATTTTCCTGCACAGCTGCACCACAGTTAACGGCAGCTGCAACGTTAAGGCCAGATTCCTTTAGGGAGTCCCAGTGGGGACTCAGGAGGTACAGTGGTGCCAATGCAATTGCGCCCTTTGGTTCGGCTGCATTGGCAGTCCACCCTGACTTTTTGGAAAAAGGGCCTTTGAGCCCCAGTGTATGGCCAGATGGCCTGGGCTTAATGTAGATGGCGTTTGTGTAATGTGATTTATGTTGGTTATATCTATGACATAATGTTTTTATGTTTAGGATGTTTATGCATAATGTGTTTATGTTTAGGAGGGTGTCTAGTGCTAATATGATAATGCTTAGGTCATTATGGTACCAGTAGGGACTGGTTGTGTTTTATATTTACTTACTTGTTCTGATGGTTCTGACCAGGGCCCGATTGGCCTGGTCCTGTATATAATACCCTGTGAATATTGCCTAATGCCAGTTGGCACAGTATAAATGTGTGATTATGTTTCTAATGTATTTATGATAATATAAAGGCTATTTTTGATATAACCTTGTGTGGAGTTGCTATTGTGGTGTACCTAGTGGGGTGCTGCTGTGTGTGTGTTGCCCAAACGCTTTATACATTGCCTCTGGGTCATGCCTTACTGCTCATGCCAAGCTACCAAAGGGGTGAGCAAGGGTTATCTTCAGCGTGTAACTTCATTGCCCTGACTAGAGTGGCAGTTTCTGCTGGACTTTGGCGCAAGCCTTAGCCAATCGGAAATCCCATTTCTAACACTCATCGATGGCAGCCTTGACGATGACAGCTGACAACTGACAACTTTCACCACATCACAGTCTCACAGCTGTACGGAAGCAAGGCATCACTCCGACTGTGCGACTTTTCCCGCAAGTCTTCGTCAACAGGATCTTTGATAATGACGTAGGACCTCACATTGCAGCCTTGCCACATCTCAGAACCAACCATCACTTCGGCTGTGTGACTCATCTTTGACGCAGATCCTTGCAACGCTCTGCAATTCAGGGTTTAAGGTACTTTGTTCAGTGGCATAACTGAATCCCTGTATCCGGCTCGCTCTCCATTGTGGTCGGCCTGAACTTGTGATTTTGTCCCAGGCAGCATGACCAGATATCCACAGTTTGTTTTGTGCCTTTGATGCTATTTTTATATAAACTTTAAAATTGCATATCTCCCATGCTACTGATTGTATGTTTGATGTTTTGGTCTTGTATTATTAACAAATACTCTATTCCCTAATTTGGTGTAGGGTCATTTTTGAGTGGTGTTTTCACTTTAATATTGTATGAAGTGTAGCACAAATACTTTACACATTGCCTCTAAGTTAAGTATGATTGCTCTCAGAGGGTTTAGCACAGGTTAATTTAGGGTTAGCTTGTGCCTCACCCTGACAAGAATAGTGGTTGGTACTTGACCAGGATTCACATCCTAGTGAAACCCACAACCCAATGTTTTATAATTGGGTTATCTTGCTACATTTAATTAGTGCTAACTTTTGATTGGGAACAGGAAGAAATATCATATTTGGACTGAATAGCACATTAAAATCCTCCTAAAGTTTAAAATGCCACTTTGAGAAGTTGGCATTTTTGGCCCAAAAGCTTCTAATACTTTCTAAGTTTCTAGCTGCCTGGGCCTGTCACTTGTCCCCATTATGAATGCGTAATGGGCTCAGACAGTGAGCAATAGGGGACTAGAGGTGTGATCAGGATAGGAAATCCTGCCAGAAATATTGGGGGCAGAGCTGTTCCCTGCCTCACTTACATTTAAAAGGGCTTGCCTCCAGCACATACAAAGAAACCTACCACTAGTCCTTTGTGACCCCTGATGTCTTTGAGCCTTGGCAGCGCAAGTGAGGTACTTTCTAGAACCAGATGTGGAGTAGCCAAGAAAATTGCCCCACTTCATAGGATGATACCAGGCATAAATATTGGACCTCCTAAGCTACTCTTCAGTACACTCTTGGACTTGAGGGCATTACAGATGTAGAAATGAATTGTTCCTCAGAGTACCACCCTGCTACTTGAGGCTTTCCTTGTTCCTCAGAGGACTGTCCTGCTGCTTGAGACCTGCCTTATTCCCCATAGGCCTGCCCTGTTGCTTGAGTCCTGCATCATTGTTTCTCAGAGGACTGTCCTGCTGCTACCAGAAAACTGTCCTGCTGCTTTAAGTTTATCTTGTTCACCAGAGGACTACCCTACTGCTTGAGGCCTGCATTGTTCCCCAGAGGAGTGCCCCACTGCTTGGTGACTGGCTTGTCCGCACAGACTGCCCTGCTGCATGAAGCCTGCACTGCTCTCTGTGAATGAAGACTGCACCTGCTCCCTTCAACCCAGGCTACCTGAGTGACTCCAAGGGTCAATTGGCTGACCTTTTGTTCTGAGCTATGGGACACAACAAGCTCCAAAGGCCGTCCTGCAATTGCCAAGCTGACCTGCTTCACGAGCGCAATCCCTTTGCTGTTCCTGTGACCAGGAGGGTCTGTCTCTTCATCTACTGCTCTGATCGGTCTCAGAGCTTTTACACACACAAGAGGCATGTGCACTCGCATGGAAGCCCCGCCCACACACTCGCGGTGTGCACCGTCTTCCCGCCATTGACCCACTATGATGGACAGCTCACCCAAGGGACACCTGCGCCCCTCGGGGCGATTGCATAGTAACTCACACATGGTCGCTGGAACTAGTTGAAGCTCAAATGCAGTGACTCATTCATCAGCCCAAAAACAATCGTGCTCGTCATCGAGGCTGGGCAGGTGTGCCTTTTTCCCAAATCTACCGTCGAAAATCAGCTGTGATGCTGGATAGAGGCCTTTGCATCCTTGACACACAAGAGGCATGTGCACTCGCATGGAAGCCCCACCCACACACTCGCGGTGTGCACCGTCTTCCCGCCATTGACCCACTATGATGGACAGCTCACCCAAGGGACCCCTGCGCCCCTCGGGGCGATTACATAGTAACACACACATGGTCGCTGGAACTAGTTGAAGCTCAAATGCAGTGACTCATTCATCAGCCCAAAAACAATCGTGCTCGTCATCGAGGCTGGGCAGGTGTGCCTTCTTCCCAAATCTACCATCGAAAATCAGCTGTGATGCTGGATAGAGGCCTTTGCATCCTTGACACACAAGAGGCATGTGCACTCGCATGGAAGCCCCGCCCCAAATCCACGGATCCGCAAATCCGCAAAATCCACCGATTTTGCGGATCCACGATCCGCAAATCCGCGAATCGTGGATCCGCAAAATCCGCCCATGCCTAATTACAACGCACACCATTACAATGAATGTCACTACAACGAATGCCATAATGGAGATATTTTAGTTTTAGGGTGGGTATAGATTTTGAGGTAGATGGGAAGAGTAATTTTTACCCCAACTCTAACCAACACTTTCCCTACTGTTGTACTTACTGGAGTGAGGATAGTAATTTTTACCCCTACACTATCCAACACTTACCCTACTGTTGCACTAACTGGAGTGGGAATAGTCATTTTTACTTCTACACTATCCAACACTTACCCTACTGTTGCCCTAAAGGTATTAGGCGTTGTAATGGTATGCGTTGTAATGGTATGTGTTGTAATGGAATGCATTGTAATGATAGTTTTTAAAAAATGCGTGGTAATAGCATGCGTTATAAAATCATGCGATGTAATGGTAGTTGGATGTAAAAAGCGCGTTGTAAAAGCATTGTAACATCTTTCATTCCCCCCCAGGTCATGGGCACTTGGCTGGTATTAGAGTGCACTCCTCTACAGTAAAAGGAGAAATCCTGAGGTTCTGAACTCTTTGCACTGGACTATGAGAAGGTGTCCTTTTCAGTGGGATTAACTTGGTCCCTGTATCCGGCCCTCACTCCATCACAGTCAGCCCGAATTTGTGAATTTGTCCTGGTCTAGCATGATTGGATTCTCACAGTTGGCACTTTCTATAATGCTATTTTTACTCAGACCTTTACAGTTGCACATCTCAAGTTCTCCTGATTGGATTGTTGTCGATCTATCCTCGTTGGGTTCATTAAAGTATTCTCTATTTTTATAAAATGAAGTGGGATTTTTCTTGTGTTATGTTTACACTGTATTGCTGCATGTTGCTTCATCAATATTTAACATAGTTCCTATAAGTGGCTTTTGTGCCAAACTACCAGAGGGTTAAGCACAGGTTAATTTAATGACCTTTGGGTTTCACCCTGACAAAGATTGCAGTTGTTGCTTGAGAAGTGTTGTCACCCAACCCAATTTCTGACAGTGGGCTAATAACTAGTGGCCAAATAATTTGGGGCTTATCCTTTAAAAATTGTGAAAAATGTGGGTGCCATTATTGACTCTAAGCTTATGTTAGCCCCTCATATCCCCAGACTTACTACATTTTGCTTTGAGATTTTAAAAATCTTTAAAAACATCTGCCACTCCTGCCCACCTACTGCAAGAAGACAGAGATTTTCATGTTGATTAGGTGTTGTCTGGACTACAGAAATACCCTGCCAGGTTTCCCAGATCTATGTGCTGCACCAGTCCAGGTTTTACCTTTGAATTCTAGGGCTTGTAGGCTTGTTTATTTCATTATAAAACAGGACTACAAGTCCCGGGATTCGAAGGAAAAAGTCTGGAATGGAACAGTACATCACACATGAACCAGTGAAACTTGGCGGCTATGATGTTGGGCTGCCTAAGTGTATAGTACTACAGAGACTCTGAACAGTGAAAACATGGCTGCTGATTTATTTTAGCTCTTAACCGGAAAGATGCAGTTGGACCCATCACTCCAAGCTTCACTTGGTTCCTATGCAAAAACGTAATTTTTAAAAAATGTCTTTGCATGGATCACTATGCATTCTACGGTTCAGGGACGGCCTACCTGAAAATGTAATAAAAAAAGAAAATCCTGAAACTTGAGTTCAAAGAACTTGTTCCTCATCAATATTCAAAAGATACGGAAAATGTGCTCTGGCTACAATGTTTTCTCTTTCAGTTCAACAAACCTTTGCAACCACCTTCTTCAGCACTCCTAATTTAGGAAGCTACTAAAATCTTGCCTATTGAGTCAACTTTTTATAATAGTATTTGCCTTTATGTATGCTCCATTTTTCTGTCTGTTTCTGCCTGCAGCGTGTCTCGCCATACTCATACTCAGACCGCTGAGCATTGTCCATGTGTTTATGAAACTTAATGCCTGAGTTTTCCAGTAGGCGGCCAAAAGGGTATATATACATATTTGAAAAAATCTGAGAGGAAGATACAGCTTTCTGTAACATTTATAACTAGCTGTATATGCCATTATGTATAATTTCCTACAATTCAGCAGCTATGGTATGGATATTTGGATAAGCAGCAGTTACTCACATGACTATATCTAATATGGTGCTTAACTTCATATGGGTCCAGCTCCCCAAGAACCCAACTTTTACCTCCAAACTAAAACATTAACTCTACAAGAATAAATAACTAATAGTATATCAAATTATACAGCAGACATTCAAGACAATGATTCGTGCATCACAAAAGGATGCCAAATGAAATCTTCTTCATTATTGCAATATCATTGTTTTTTTCAAACAAAGTACAACCAACGTATTTCATAACGTTGAGAAACATCATCAGGGGTGAAAGAATTCATATACATATAATTACACACACATGAAAATAAAGATATGTAAAGGAAAAAAGTACAAATATTGCAATTAAAAACAAAGTTTTTTTCCAAATGTTCACATGATTTCTAATATGACCCCTAAACACTAATCAATCTAACAATCTACTAAATTATATGAGTGTTCTGCTATGTATTTGGTTCAAAAATTTCTACTTTACTTCTTCTCTTTCATGTAAACAGAGGTGAAGGGAAATAAAGTGACATATTTATAATGGGGATCACTGAATATCGACGACCATAATATCGTCGCCAAAATATTGTCTCCCTATCTAGAAACAGGTAAGTACAAAAATATCGAAGATAAAATATTGTTGTATAAAATATAGTTTGTAAAAATAGCGCATTTTTTTAAATATGTTAAAAGTAATATTAACGTAATTAAATATTCAATATATTTAAGTAAAAAAACATAACATTATTAAAAATAAATATTAAAGTTATTAAATAATATACGTAATCTCTGGATTTTTTTTTTACATCACTGTTGAATAGCGGGAGGGTAAAATTTACTATTCCCACTCCAGCGAGTGGAACAGTAGGGAAACCGTTGGATAGCAGGAGGGTAAAATTTACTATTCCTACTCCAGCAAGTGGAACAGTAGGGAAAACTTTGGATAGCGGGAGGGTAAAATTTACTATTCACAGTCCAGTGAGCGCAGCAGTAGGGAAAGATTTGGATAGTGGGAGGGTAAAATGTATTATTCCCACACCAGCGAGTGAAACAGTAAGGAAAGCGTTGGATAGCGTAGGGATAATATTTACTATTCCCACTCCAGTGAGTGGAACAGTAAGGAAAGCGTTTGATAGCGGGAGGGTAAAATGTACTATTCCTACTCCAGCGAGTGGAACAGTAGGGAAAGCGCTGGATAGCGTAGGGGTAAATTTGACTATTTCCACTCCAGCGAGTGGAACAGTAAGGAAAGCGTTGGATAGCGGGAGGGTAACATTTACTATTCCCTCTACAGGAGGGGAACAGTAGGGAAAACGCTGGATAGCGGGAGGGCAAAAATTACTATTCCTACTCCAGTGAGTGCAACAGTAGGGAAAGCGTTGGATAGCATAGGGGTACAAATTACTATTCCCACTCCAGAGAGTGCAAAAGTAGGGAAAGCGTTGGATAGCGTAGGTGCAAAAATTACTATTCCCACTCCATAGAGTACAACAGAAGGGAAAGCGTTGGATAGCGTAGGGGTAAAAATTACTATTCCCACTCCAGTGAGTGCAACAGTAGGGAAAGTGTTGGTTAGAGTAGGCAAAGTAATGATTTAATATTTAAATAAGAATGAAATAATTATCAATACCAATACAAAATTTATTACAATGAATTACTCATTAAAACATATTTAATAATGAATTAATGAAATACTATTTATTAAAAACTAATGACCTATTGGTAATTAACAACCAATTAATTTTCAATACCAAAAATGTAATAAGTAATAATAAAATACCAATTAATAATTAACAATAAATTAATTATCAATACAGAAAAATAATTAAAATATGTACTTAATTACAATTAAATTACATCCCTACCCTAGTCCCCTATAAACCCACAACACACTCCAAATAATAAACTAATACAGCTACCATAATTATCAATTAATCAATTAATAAAAATTGATCACCAATTAATACAAATGAATTACCAATTAATAATGAACAATAAAATAATTATCAATACCAATAATTTTTTTTTTTTTTTCTTAATTACAATTAAATTATTTCCCACCCTATTCCCCTATAAACCCACAACCCGCCATGGAACTAAAACGCAAAATTAAATTAAACATATAATTAATAATTCCTAAAAATTAATATTTAATTTAGTATAATTAAATTACTTCCCACCCTATTCCCCTATAAACCCACAACCCGCTACGGAACTAAATCACACAAAAATAAAATAACATAAAATTCATTACTTTAAAAATATTAAACATACATTACAAAAATAATATACACTTTTAACACGAATACTAACATACAAAACACAAAAAAATCGATACTATTAAAAATTCAATATATTTTAATGCCTATATTATGTACTTCGATATTACTTACTTGCATAGCGATATTATTAACCGCTATATTATGTCCATTCGATATTATGTCCATTCTGTATTTTGAATTCGATATTCTGAACATTCTATATTTTTTTCGATATTATGTCTAGTTTCCATCATTCATTCACATCCCATTCTCAATAAGCAATTGCAAATTGTTGTACCGTGAATTTTCCTTATTTCATTAATGCTATAGTCATGGGCCAAATACCTTTCCCAGATTTGAAGAGACACTCACACACATGTACGTCCACTATAGATTTCAAATTGAGTTGAACTTGATCATGGGGTACTGTTATCGCAACCAAGACCGTGATGCCTGAAACAAAAAATAAGCACAACAAGACCTAATAAGGTGAGTACCCTAAAATTCCTAATTTTAACACAATGCAACACAGGATTCAGCATAATAATGGTTTTACTTACTTGTAAATTGGCTTCTGCATGATACACCCAGGTTTCTTTCCTAGTTATCCAGTCCAGTAGACACTGTATTCAGCTGTCATTCACAATTATTATGGCGTTCGGAGAGCAGAGCACTACATACATATCAGGAGAAATTGATCAACATCACATGTATCTTCCCCACTAGAATATACTTTTGACCCATAATATTCAGTGGCACTTTTCCAATTTTCCTTCTACCTGGGTGTAATGTTTGCATAAATCAGCGTTTTTTCAGGCCACTGTTTGCATACCTTAACCAGTAACATCATATCAGAGTTCCTCATGTGCCACTAACAAAGCTCCTTCAACCTACTTTTAATCATTCTTTTCCGTTATTAACATTTGTGAGACATTTCAATGGACCAAAGCCTAAACACCCCCTGAGGTATCACTGTTTCTCTTTATAATAATCCCCAATAACATACACATAATTACTCCTTAGGGGCCGATTCCGATCCTGGAAAAAAAACGTTCGTACGAATCGTATCCGGAGCCCTCTCTGTACGAATCGTACCCGTCCGTCCGAGTCGTGAAGTACGATCCGTATTTCGTGAATCCGTCCGAATCGTCACGCTTCCGTACGTATTGCAAGGCTGACACCGTGAACCGTATGACTCGTACACATACCGTACGACCCGACGAGTATGATCCGGACCGGGGTATGAGGACGCGATCCGTACGGTCCACGTCAGGTAAGGGCGATTTGTACGGAAAACCACACAATCACATACACACCGTACGGTGCATACACCCCATGATCGCAGGGGTACGCACCGTACCCCTGCGATCATGGGGTGTGCGCACCGTACCCCACGATCGCAGGGTGTACGCACCGTACACCCTGCGAACATGGGGTACGGTGCGTCGTACGTACGGGGGACGTTGTAGGGTACGATTCGTATGGGAAAAACACTCCATATGGCTATTCAGAGAGGTTTTTCCCGAATCGCAATCGACCCCTTAGTGTCCTCCCAAATCAGACCACAGAGCAGTTATTTACTTTACACGGTTTGTTATCCTTCAATTAATCAATCAATCAGTATTTGTTAAGTGTGACTACTTCCCCAGTAGGTGTGGGGGTGGTGGGTGCTGCAGATCCTACTGTGCGCTGAGGTTCAGTCAAAGAGCCATGTCTTGAGATCCTTCCTGAGCTGGGTTTGCGACTGGGATAGCCTGAGGAGGAGGGGCAGGGTGTTCCAGGTCTTGGCACGGAAGTAAGAGAAGAATCTTCCTCCAGTCCTGGTCTTGCTTATCTGAGGGATGGTGGCGAGGGCCAGTTCAGCGGAGGGGAGGTGTTGTGTGGGTACGTGGAATGAGAGGCGGTGGTTTGGCTATGCTGGTCCAGCGTTGTGCAGGGCTTTGTAGGCATATCAATGCTTTTACTGAACTTTCTTTTTAGTCGCACCATATGTTTCAATGATCATCCATATTCAGAAAATTCTGTCATCTTGCAAACAATTTTACATGTCCCTAACTTCTACTCTTATCACCACAATTCTCCTGGTCAGTTGCATTCTCCACAGAAGAATCAAATTGTTTTAGAAACTATACTCACTTGGCCGATCTTAGTTTCAACATGTCTCACCCCTGTATTGTTAGGAGTGAATCAGCAGTTTCTGAGCAGCAATAACTAAGTATGGCCGACCCAAATAAGTTCTAAATTGCATTATCAACCTGTCCCTGTCAACAATGAAATAGGCAGACAGCGCAAGTTCATATTTATTAGAAAATTAACTCTAATGTAAGCTAACATCCCCGTACACTCTCTAAGGGTCAACTGACTTGTGTAAGAACATTTCTTAGAGGTTCACTACTTTTACCATTCTGTGCCTTTACCTGTCTCTAAATACACGTCTGGGTTAGGATGACAGTTGGGCATTTGTAAATTCACTCTAGAAAGTCACACAAAGGGAGCTGAGGTGTGCCCTGCATAACCTAATGATCCATCCCTATGATGATGGGCCTTCCTGAGCTAGAGTGGTGGGAGGAGTTGACACTCACACCTGAATAGGGCTGTGCATGTCCTTACACAGCCATCTCCATCCCCCTGTAGTGAGTCTGGAGCCAGAGCAAGGAAAGGCAGGGTCTTGTGCACTACAAAGACCACGCTTTGAAATTTGCCCACTTCAAAGGCTGAAATTGGTATAAGTTCTAGACCTGTGACACCATATCCTCAAAACATTTCTGGGTTGAGGACATTCTGCCAGGAAGCTGGATAGCTCTCAGGAAGAACTGCCACTTTGCTGTTTGCTTTGCTGTGTTGGCCTGCTGCTTCTGTCCTGAAAGTGAAAGGATGGAACTTTGCTTTATACATTCTGCTTTGAAGGTTCTTCAAGGGCTTAAGTTGAGATTGGCTCTTGTTAAGAAGTCTCAGAGCCAAAGACTTCACCTACCAGTACTTGGGCCCTTCTGTGGAGAGTCCCGACCTGCCAAGTGGTGCCAAATCCAGCTCCTGGAGCCTTGCAAGTGATTTCTGCTGCAGCAAGAAGAAAACAAGGCGTCAGCACCAATCGAGTTTGGAACCGGCACCTGTCTGCAACTCTGATGCCTTGCCACTGCCTGCACCGAAGCAGTGGTCCCATTCAATGCACTGACTCTGACTTGCACCGCAGGCTCCAACAAAGACATGTGAAACTGCCTGCACAAGAGCTATGGTCTCGCTCAATGCGTCAACCGCTACTTGCACAACAGGTTCTGAAGATGACATGCCGCTGCCTGCACCGGAGCCGTGATCTCACTCAATGCACCGGCCGCGACTGCACCACAGGTCCCGTCGATGCAGCAGTGCCTCTGAAGCTGTACCACTCCATGAGTCCCGAGCACTGCACCACCAAAGTCTGTGACACACAACTCCTATGCCTGTGGCCTAGTTTGACATCAACGCCACAGAACCAAAGCCTCACGGCTTGACCTTTGATGCTGCTTCACAGTAAGAAACCTAGGTACTGCACTGGAAACTGCTGCATCCCATCCCCTGCCTGGCAGTAAGGAACTGATGCTGCACCTGCAACCACCGCTTCACCTCCCCTGCATAGCAGTAAGGAACTGACGCTGCACCTGCCTCCGCAACACCTCACCTCCCCTGTATATTGCAACATCTTTGTTTTCGACGATACATCCAAAGTACTGGGATGGAATCTGTCCCACTTTGTAGCAGGCCCATGCTCCATCTACGATGGACTGTTTTTGTGGAGTCGTCAACATCAACCACAACCAAATAGCCCTGGTTGGAGTTATTTTTGATTTCTACAAGCTACACTTGATTCAATGTTTTAAAAGTGATATCGTGATTCATGTATGTTGGATTTTTGTCGTTTTGGTCTTGTTTTATTCAGATAAACATTGGCTATTGTTCTAAACTGTGGAGTCCTTTTGTAGTGTTTTCTCTGTGTTACTATATGTGTGTGAACAAATACTTTACACATTGCGTCTGGGATAAGCCTGCCTGCTCTTTGCCAAGCTACCAATGGGGTGAACAGTGGTTAGCTTAGGTTTGTAACTTACTTATCCTGACTAAACTGGTAGGTTCTGCCTGGCTTACCTAGCCAACCAGAACAGCCATTTCTAACAGGAGCTAAAGGAGTGCCTTCAGGTGAGGGGATATGTGGGTTTGTGAAGTCAGATTCAGGCGCATTCGGACCGTCAAATTCTGCACCACCTGGAGTCTATTAAGAAGATAGTCTGGTATGCCACAGGCATTGTCATAATCCAATCTGGATGTAATGAAGGCCTGCACCACTGTTTTCTTTGCATCCATAGAGAGTAAGGGGAGAAATGTTTTCAGAATTCGAAGCAACCAAAAACACATGCCAGTCATTGCCTGAATTTATAGTTGGAAGGTAAGGGCGCCAGCAAATTTAATACCTACATTCTTAACAGTGCCCTGTTGAGGGCTGGGAAGGAGAGCCTCCTTCAGCCAGAAGGACCTCCATGAATCCTGTAAGATATGGATGGAGTAAAGTACTCAATGAGTGTCCCTCATGGAACTCATTCCTGCATGTCATAATGGTGCCAATGGACGGTCGGAGCTTGGCGACTAGGGCTGAGGCACTAGTGTGAGGTTGCGCTGGTGGATTCAGGATCTAGGTCATTCCTGGGAGTGTTAATGAGGTGGCAAAGATGCCTTGCAATGTGAGTCTTTTGCAAGGCTTCTCAGTTGCAATACTCATCGCTCGCTGCGATCCTACCAATTTGTTGTGTTCTTCCTTGGGTTTGCATTTCCCCTGCTTATGGCTATTTCTTTCTCCTCACCCGTTTTTTTGCTCTGTGGTTTTGGTTCTTCTCCATGGCAGCTGACTGATACTGGTGGTCAGGTGGCTCACTTATGGCCTGCAGCTCACTGCGGGAAGGATGTCCAGAGAGTGGTTGGCAACAGTGAATATCCCTGCAATATTTTCTTTGGTCATTTATTCCTGGTAATACTGTCTCTACAGTTGCACCTTTGGGTACACATCCCTAAAGAGGTCCAGTACTAATTGAAAGTATCCTGAACATCTAGAGGATCAACCATATCTTCCACCCCTTATCCACCTTGATCCTTTCCTCTGTCTTCCCCATGTGGTATTCCTTGGTATATGCCCTAACAGTGATACGGTGTCTGCATGCTGATCTTGTGGGAGTGACTTCAGCAATCTGCTATAAATATCCTTATTTGTTTTCTGACACTACACCCAATGTACAAGGAAGGGGCTATTCTGAAAACAGGGACATTTCTTTTGTTATATAGAGTGACCCTATATGTCCTCTGGTTATATAGGATACTTTTAAGGCAACAGCCTATTCTTCATATGAAAGGTGGTTGGATACAATTGCAAGCACTTTTTTAATGTGTGGTGTAGTTGTGTGACCTGCCATCCGCCTAGGCGAACAGCCATCACATTGCGGCTGTTACATCGCATGCTGTTACGTTGCATGTGGTACAACGCATACGACGTTACCACACATACACAATACAACGCTTTTAAAATGCATATAATCTAATGGATGGCTGCCGGGACGGACGTGCGCCGGAACAGCGACGAGGAAGAGACGACACTGGAACCGGGAGAGAGGAACCGCTAGGAGAGAGAGAGGTAACGGATAGTGTTTTAGGCTTTAGGGTTTACGGCTTAGGGTTTAGGGTAGTGTCAAGGCCAGGGACTCGTAGGATAATGTGTTAGGGCTTAGGCGAGTGTCAGGGGGTCGTAGTGTAGGGTAGTGTTATAGGGTTTAGGGTAGTGTCAGGGTGTCGTAGTGTAGGGTAATGTTTAACAGTTTAGGGCTTAGGGTCATGTCAGGGTTTCGTGGTTGGGGTCCTTTTTTTAGGCTTTAGAGTAGTGTATTGTTTTGGACGGTAGGGTACTGTTGTGGAGGGAATGTTATGTAGGGTAGTGTATTAGTGTGGGGGGGTTGTTAGGAAAATAAAATTGCGATGTAAAAGCATGCAGGGGATTTGGGTGCGCTGTAAACGGATTTTGTATGCATTTCAAAGGAAATGCGAAGTAATGGCTTGCGTTGTACAAACTTGCATTGTGACGGTACATGCAAACTAAAAACTGTGATGCAAAGGCATGCGTTGTTTTAGTTTGCGATGTATCATCTGCCTAACTAGTGTTATTAGGCCGTGTCACATCAGGAGTGGTCCACACTTTTTTACTCCATCAGGTGGTGTAAGAAACTTAAATTGCACTTCCAATCCTATGGCCTGTGACTGAAACATAGAAACATATTTGTTCAGCAGAATAATCTTCAGAGTAAATGGCCATAGCATACCCCTAGGAGTAAAGGCCTGTCGCATCCTCCCAGCATCTGAGTCCCATTTGCAACATAGATCAGCATCCTCAAAGATGGCTTCTCAGAGTATTTCCTACTGGGGTGAAGAGTTATGGCAATCAGAGGTGAGCCTTTAAATATGTCCATTGTTTGCTTCTAGCTCTTGAACTCCACTTTAGCCAATGGCCTACCTGCCTGCCTCAGCCCTCCTGTTTTTCTGTAAAATGTCCAGCTAACCCTTCCTTCATGTGCAAATCACACAAGTAAAAGATGTGAGCTTTAAGAGAGATCAGGCCTTCTGCTCTGTATAGGATAACCGTGTTGCTAATAAAATGATACCTATTTAAAGTACGACGCAGATGTTTATTTATTTATATTTATTTATATCATTTGTAAAGCGCACTGTTACCGACCGGTATCCTGGCGCTGAAGTGATAGCTCCCCTAAGTATCTGATCACCAGCCTAGTGCGTGATGAGCCATGTTTTTAGACTTTTTCGAAAAGCCATTAGGTTCACGCTTTGTTTTAGGGGCATAGGTAAGGCATTCCAGGCGGTCACCGCCCCTCTGACGAAACTTCTGCCCCCCCAGCGAACCTTCCTGAAGCGGGCTGTCTTAATCAGCCCTATACTGGCCGACCTGAGTTGTCTGCCTGGCTTGTACCATTGGAAGTGCTGCTGGAGAAACAATGGACGAAATCCATGTGCCGGCTTGTAGACTATGCACAAAGATAGCCAGTGCAACTTCTCCAGCTCCCGGGAGACTGATGCAAACTTGGGCAGTCCGGTAATGAGATGGGCAGCCGCATTTTGCAGAACCTGCAGTTTGTTCAGCAGCCCCTGCTGGGCCTCAAGAAGTAGACTATTGCAATAGTCAAGACGGGAGAGCACAAGTGCCGTCACCACTGTCTTTTTGCACCCCTCCGGCAGGAGGGGGAGGATCTTCCTGATGATTTTCAAGGTCCAATGGATAGAAGAAATCAGCCCGTTTACTTGTGGTTTGAAGGAAAGTTGATCATCAATGAGAACTCCCAGGTTCTTAACCTTCGTTAAGGGAGAGGGAGGGGTTCCCATTTCTTCAGGCCACCATTTGGGACTCCAGAAGTTTACTTTTGAGCCAAAAAGTAGAACCTCAGTTTTGGAGGAGTTCAATTTTAGGCAGTTTCTTGCCAATCAGGAGCTGACAGCTGTCATGCAATCCTGAAACCTGGCTGCTACGCCTTCTTCTCTCCCCGGGAGCAGCGATACAACGATCTGAGTATCGTTTGCATAGGATGTTAATTCAAACCTGTAAGACCGGATTACCGGGGCAAGAGAAGATACATAAATATCGAATAGGGTGGGGCTTAGAGAGGATCCCTGAGGGACTCCCCCTGGGAGTTTGAAAGGTCTTGACTCGAAATCTCCAAGGGCCACCACCTGAACCCTATTTGCAAGGAACAGGTCAAGGAGGACCTGTGCTGACCGCCCCCCTGCATCCATCGCCTTCCTAACCTCCTCAGTAGATTTGATCAGGGAGGTCTCGGTGCTGTGTCCTTCCCTGAACCCATATTGAGCTTTATTCAGACCCTGGGAAGTTCGCAAGAATGCACAGAACTGAAAGTTCATAGCCTTCTCTATGAGTTTGTCTGGCAGTGGCAGCCTGGCAATAGGCCGATAGCTGTTGGGATCGGCGATTTCCAGTGAAGGTTTCTTAAGCAGTGGAACAATAGAAGACCGTTTCCAACAAGTAGGAAAATCGCCGATTTCGAACATCTGATTATAAAGATTGGCAAGGGTGCCAGCTATCGGAATAGCTGCCAGCTTAGCCACTGAGACCATGCAGAGATCATGTGGAGAGCCCGATTTCGTAGCAAACAGCAGTTTTTTAATGTCCTCGGAACTCACTGTACCGAATACAGAAAGTTTTGCCTCTTGTAGGTTGGCACCCGGATTCCTATGAGAACCATCAAGTAGGCATTGTCCAACTTGAGGCTCAAGTGCAGTGAAAATGAGTTCCACCTTACTAAAAAAGAAGTTGGCTAGGGTCTCGCAGAGTTCCAAACTCGGTGGGACGATCACCGGCTTGGAAATGGCCAGACTGGAGACTGTATTAAAGAATTCCCTAGGTGAATTACTGGCCCCCTCGATACGATCGGTAAAGTATGTACACTTTGCCTTCCTTATCATATCTTTGTAGGCCCTTTGGCTAGATTTAAGTTTAGCTTTGTCCCTCTCAGAGTAATTTGTGCGCCAGTTTCGCTCGAGCTTCTTGCACACTAGCTTAAATTCTCTAAGCTCATCCGTGAACCATGGGGCTGATGGAACCGCGCGAGTGGGGCGTCATTTTTTGGGCGGGGCTAATGTGCTACATGCCCGATCAATCTAGTCAGTATACATGGCAGCCGCTCTATTCACATCGGCTGGCAGAGTGATCATAGAGGATACCAACAGTTCCTCCAATGCTTTGCCCTCCACCTTCTTCCAGGGTCTGCATGACCTGGCTATTTTCCTAACCTGCCTTGCCTTGCCCAACAAGGGGCTCAAGATGTTAAACAGCACGGCAGCATGGTCAGTCCAGACCACAGGTTCCGTTTTGACAAACTGCAGATCCGGATTATTCGTAAAGACACCATCAAGAGTGTGTCCTGCTAGATGCGTTGCCCCCTTAACCACATGAGTGAGTCCCACCCCGTGCATCACTTCAAGTAGTGCAAGAGTATCCGGGTCTGAGCTACCCTCTAGGTGGAAATTAAACTCTCCCAGTGCTATGTAAGATTTCGCACACAGGGCTTCCTCCAAAATACTGCCCACAGTTTCGAGGAACTGGGACTTAGTCCCGGGTGGTCTGTAAAGGAGGCAGCCCTTTAGGGATTTGTGGTTGGACAGCGTGAGCTTGAACCCCAGAGCCTCGCATTTCTCGGAAATCACCGGTTGAAAAAACCCCTTGATGGAAGCATGGTAGATGATAGCCAGACCAGCTCCCCTTTTACCGGGTCTATCCAGTACGAAGTTCAGATAGTCGGGTGGGGTGGCTTTCACTAAATGCGGCCCGGACGCTGCGTCAGTCCAAGACTCTGTGATAAAGGCGATTTTTATCTCTTTCTCCTGGATCATCTCTGTGCACTCTACACTGTTTTACCAGGGATCTGGCGTTAATCAAGAGACAGTGTATATTACTCGTCGCCCCCTCCCCTTTGGAAATATGAATGCTTGTAGTGGCTCTAGCTGGTCTAAGGAGGATCACAGGGAGACTAGTGTGACACGCCTGGGCAGCAATAGGAACCGGCCTGCATGTTCTTATCTGGCCTCAGACTGATGCAGCTCTCTTTCCTACCACCGACATTCAGGTTCCGCAGTAGATCTCGACTGAAGACCCGGTTGGGCTGGGGTGCTGTAGGTAGTCGACCAGGGGTCCTGGCGCTGGGCGCGGATTCGGCGCGAACGGGCGCAGACGGGCTTGCCTTTGGCGCGACTTCGGCGCGCCGCCGGCACGCCCGCTGCGCAAACGGATCCCCGAGGTCATTTAATGGGGCGGGAGGAGGGTGGGAGGCTGCCGACAACTAGTCCGCAAGCCTGACCGTCCCCCCAAGATGGCGGTTCCCCGTGACCCCTTCCGCGTCAGCGCCTAGTCGGCTGCGCGGGTGACAGGGGACAGGAGGTGCTAGCAATCAGGTAGAAGAGCACATGAAGCGTGGTACAAATTAATAAACAATTCTGGTATCTCAAGTTTAAAATCAGCAGAATACACGATTTTTAAAAACAGACTCACAGCCTAGGCCCCCGGCTTTCCGCCTCAGGGGAGTATCAGGTGTGAGCTCATTGCTTTTGCTCAGCAGTGTGCTAGTTTTAATATGGACTGAAGAGACATATAAATGTGCCCTCTGTTGCAATGTTTTCTGAAACCTGTTTGCATGGGAATATATAGTACTTCATATAGCCTCTTGTATTAATTAATTGAAGTTTAAGTTTGATATTTTCTTAAATGGTTATAAAATGTTAAACTACAATCCAATTATTCCTCAGCTCATATATAACCACTAACACTTCATTGACTTTCAAGAACATGCTGATTAAATGTAACCATATGTCACTGGTCCTTAGGAAACCCACACCGGAATTTGTATGATTTCCCTTGGTCAGAAATGCTCATTAGTGTGAGAGACCTATCTGGTAAATTCTTTGTTCTCACTGGAGCATGCTTTTTTTCTATTTCAGACGCCGCTTTAGGTTTAATTTCTGAGATTGATAAAAATATACTGAGCAGGCTGACATTGAATGGTGGGTAAAGAATAAATTAAATAGGCAGGCTATTGTATTTATCAATAATACTTAGGATTCTGCAACCCCTGTTTTAAAAAACCCATCTCTAATGTATAATCAGCGACGTGACACACCCACTCGCCTATCAAAAAGACGTTTCAGAACTCAACTGTAATAAATACATTCGAGTATTGACATCACAATGCCTGCTGCCAGAGCCGGAAGTTAGTGGAAAGGGAGCAAGACCACTGACTCATTGTCAGTGAAATTGCTCTCCCACCCTCGCAGCTCCACCAGTAAGTGAGGCCTGCTACTGAACTTGCACTCTTGAGTGTTGGCGATCAAGGCCCTCCTCCACCCACAGGTTTACCTGCGCCTCATTCCTTGTGGTCCAGTGGACCGCTATCTCCTTTCTCTCACTCTGCCTTATACTCGCTTTTTTCACTAATTTTTCTCTCCTCAATTTCAGCCTCTTTTCCGCACTTTTCTGCATTTCTGCACTTTTCTTATTGATTTTCACTTTACCCCCTTTCTCCTTTATTTCTCCCATTCCCTCCTTTCCCTTCCCCGCACGCTTCCACCCCACTGCTGCCCCCCCGCCCCCTCACCCCCAGCACGACCAGCAAGAGCGGCCCAAACCAGCTCCCCTCCCCGCTCCCGCCTCCCAGCTGTCCAGCCCTCCCTGACCCCTACTTAATGGGGGCCGTTGCGGGGATAGGCGAGCAAGACCACTGACTCATTGTCAGTGAAATTGCATTCCCACCTTTGCAGTTCCACCATTACGTGAGGCCTGCCCCTGCACTTGCACTCTCGAGTGCTGGTGATCGAGGCTCTCCTCCACCCGCAGGTTTACCTGCACCTCATCTCTGGTGGTCCAGTGGACCTCTGTCTCCTCTCTCTCGCTCTGCCTTTTACTCGTTTTTTTTCACTTGTTTTTCTACCCTCAATTTCAACATCCTTTCTGCACTTTTCTGCATTTCTGCACTTTTCTGCTTGATTTTCACTTTACCCCCTTTCTCCTTTATTCCTCCCTTTCCCTACTTTACCTGTCCTGCCCGCTTCCACAATGCAGCTGCCCCCGTGGCCCCTCCCCCAGCACGGCCAGCGCGACCGCCCCAATCCAGCACTCCTCCCCGAACCCTACTATATGGCAGCCACGCGCAGTGGCGGCTGCCGGCACGCGAAGGTGCACCAAAGGCAAGCCCGTCTGTGCCCGTCCGCGACCCAACCGAAACCAGTGCCAGGAACCCTGGATCTCTGCAAAGCCAACGCTACGAACAAGCGGCACTCTACACTCTCAACCCAGGCGGTAACAACAACTGGAAGCTAGCATCATCAGCCGACACCCACGGACCCTTCAGCTATCTCCGCCGCCGGCACACCTGCAGCACTGCCAAAACCACAGACCCAGCGCAATCCGCCCGCAAGAACACAACCGAACCGAAGACCCTGCAATGCATCCTCCTCAACGTCCGATCCCTTCAGAAACATACCACCTAAATCTGGAACCTCCTCGAAACCTGGACCAACACCACCTCGAGACCAGACATCGCCATCGCCATCCCCCAAGGATACAAGTTCTCCAGGAAGGACTGCCACAGCCGCCTGGGAGGAGGAATCGCCATTGTTCCAAAATCCACCCTCCACCTGAGCACACTCCCCGACGAGCTCACAGACCTGATGGAACACCTTCACTTCAAGATACTGGCCAGCCCTACCTCCACCCTCCGAGGAAACCTCATCTACAAACCCCTGGATCCCGCAGACTTTTTGCCAACTCCATCATGGACATCATCTCCTCGCATGCCATCGTGTCCACCAACTACACCCTACTGGGAGACCTCAACTTCCACCTCAACAACAAACTGGACCCCAGAACCACAACCCTCCCGGACAACCTCCACAACATTGGACTCCACCAGATTATGACTGAACCCACGCATTCAGTAGGACACACTCTCGCCCCCATCTTCACAACAGGAAATTCCATCACCTTCAGCCACACCACCGAACTCCCATCAACTGACCAATAATGCATCCACTTCACCTTCAGAACAACCACCATCCACAAACACCAGCACCTGCTCCTACGAAGAAACTGGTCCAAAATCACAGATGACCAGCTAACCTCATCGCTCAGCAACTCCACTCCAACCATCACAGAAAACGAGGACCCCAACACTGCAGCCCGTACCCTGCACAGCTGGATGTCCGACAGCGCCATCACCATAGCTCCCTTCAATAAAAAGAATAACACCCACGCCAACAAAGCTCGATGGTTTACCACCGAACTTCTAGAGTCCAGATGCACTTGCCACTGCCTCGAAAAGGGCTGGAGGAACACCAAATCCACAGAAGCCCACAACAACTTCAGAACCACCACCAACACATCAGAGAAATAAGGAAAACAAGGAAAAAAGCGATTGAAGACAGAATCTCCACTCATGCACACAAGAGCAAAGAACTTTTCAACATCATCAAGGAGTTCGCCCAACCCACCAGCGAGTCCATCGACATCCTTCCCTCACAAGACCTCTGCGACAAACTCAGCACCTTTTTCCACCACATAATCAAGAGCATCTACGACAAGTTCGACGAAGACAACCAGCACACTGAACCCTCACCAACCATCCCTCACACCCTGAAGCCAATGATTGACAACTGGACAGCCCTCACCATCGAAAACACACTGAAGATGATGAAGTCAATCCACTCCGGGCCACCACCGACCACTGCCCCCACAACATTTTCAACAAAACCGCCGACACCATCGCACCCATGCTCTGCCACACCATCAACTATTCCCTGGCAACCACCTTGCTCCCTGATGACTGGAAACACGCCAAGATCAACCCCCTCCTGAACAAACCTGGCGGACCCCACCTACCTCAAAAACTACAGACCCATCTCCTTGCTCCCGTTCCAAGCAAAAGTCAACGAGAAAGCCATCAACAGCCAACACACCACATTCATCGAAGTGCACAACATCCTCGACTCCTCCCAATACGACTTCAGGAAAAAACAAAAAACAGAGTACGGAAACCCCCCTCCTCACCACAACAGACAACATCCGCACCCTACTGGACAAAGGAGACCAGCAGCCCTCATCCTCCTCGACCTCTCAGCGGCATTCGACACAGTCTCTCACCGCACCCAGACTCCACAATGCAGGGATCCAAGGCAAGGCCCTCAGCTGCATCCGCTCCTTCCTCTCCGTCAGAACGCAGAGGGTCAGACACCCCCTTTCCTCTCAGACCCTATACCTACCACGTACGGAGTCCCCCAGGGGTCCTCCCTCAGCCCTACGCTCTTCAACATCTATCTACATGGCTACGCTCACCATCGTCAGAACCTATGGACATTGTGTCATACGCAGACGACACCCAACTCATCCTCTCCCTATCCATTGAACCCAACACCGCCAGACAAAACTTTCCAGAAGGCATGGAAGCTGTCGCCAAATGGATGACAAACAGCTGTCTACAACTAAACACCAACAAAACGGATGTTCTCATCATGGCCCAAAACCCTGATGCCTAGAACGACACCTGGTGGCCCCCCGCTCACGGAAGCCAGCCCACCCCTACGAACCATGCCTGCAACCTGGGAATCATCCTGGACTCACAGCTCAAAATGGACCGCCAGATCAACTCCGTCTCGTCCACCTGCTTCCACACCCTCCGCCTCCTACGTAAGACCTTCAAATGGATCCCCCTCGAACAAAGAAAGACCGACACTCATGCCCTGGTCAGCAGCAGACTCGACTACGGCAAAGCACTCTATGCCGGAATAAACAAAAACCTCACCTGCAAGCTACAGAACATCAAAAACGCCGCCGCAAGACTGGTGCTTAACCTGCCAAGACACTGCCACATCTCCCAGCACCTACGCACACTCCACTGGCTCCCCATCGAAGCTAGAGTCACCTTCAAGATACTAACCCACTCTCACAAGGCCCTCCACGACACCGGACCAGATTACTTGAACAGCCGACTCAAATTACACACACCCCAAAAGACCCTATAATCAGCCCAGCTCTCCTACGCCGTGGTTCCCCGCACCAGAAAGACCAAATCGGGAGGCCGCTCCATCTCCTTCCTCACGGCCAGAGGCTGGAACGACCTTCCGCTCCACCTCAGATAGACAAAATCTCTTCCCGTCTTCGCAAGAAACCTCGAAACCTGGCTCTTCGACAGACCCCCACCTTGATGGACTGGAACCTGCGACACCCCCCTCCAGCGTCTTGAGACCATTACGGGTGAGTAGTCACGCTTAACAAACACCTGATTGATTGATTGAGGCCAGATCATGGGTCATAACTGAAGCAGCTTATGAATGAATGAAAAGGAAATGTTACTTTTCTTTCTCCTGCTCAGCTTTTCTAGCTTATGGTGACAAGTAGAAAGGAGATATTTATGGCAACATATATATTTTTTTGCACTCCTTAGTCAATTATTGAAAAGTTATAATATTTCTACATGTTCCTACACATTCCTTGGTACAACGGACAACGGACTTGCATTAAACTGAGTCTAATGTCTTTGTGCAACAAATATTTAACAGTTTGTACTAGACACATGTTTGCAAACATGCTGTTTCTCTTTCATATGAAAGAGCCTCACACCAAGAATTTTGAGTAATTTGTGGCAAAAGTGATGGGGTGCCCATGCTTTTTAAGCACTAAAGTACCTTTTGCCATAAATGATAAAGATATTGCACCTCGATGTTCCATAACCTTATAAAGCATTTCGGCATTCTGCCACCTTCCTCTGTATGCAATTTCTCATTGACTTGCAATATAATTACAATGTATGGACGGGGTACTTTATCCCTTATATCACTCACTTTTACCTGGGCCCAAAGCAATAAAAATACTTCACAGGGTAAATTTGGAGTAAGTGCCATTTTATTCATTTTCAGTTGATATGAAAAAAATGCTTTAGTCTCTGGAACACCAATGGTAAAAATCAGTAGCCATCCCTCACTTCGTCCATGTGTCACAAATGGGACTTCAGGTGGCGTTGCATTGGAACACTTGCACATGACTGGCAGGAACGCAAACCCTTTTTTTCTCTAGCCAATGAATAAAAGAGACAAAGGGCTCCATAGTTAATACACATTTATGCTTTGTTACAGTCTGGCCCTGGCGGGCCTAGGGCCACTTAGAGCACTGCTCTTACCTGCTTCTCATTATTTTCTCCTTGAACTCAAACATGTTCTTCCTTGACAGTTGAGAAATAATAAATGTTGTGCGGCACCCCGTGCAATGTGGACTAGAATGTCGTCAATGTACTCAATAGGTAACTTTCCTGGGTGCCTGTGGGTTAAATCCCCTCTGACCCTCAGGGATTAGGAACTTGTCCATCCACCATCCAGAGTGTTTAGATGAAAGTCGACTGTCGGACTCATAACCCTGATACTAACCACCATGCGATGGTATGTTTATCCCCTGACGAAGGGCTGATGTCCCGAAATGCATAGGGATACATACATCGCAATTTGACTCTGTATCAAATGAGAATGCGAAATTTATTTACCTTCATCTAACAATTGATTACTTGAAGAAAAGTTTGGAATATCACAATGAAGTGATTCATATGAACATTTGAAATAAATTCACCACTATTTGGAGTACAATCAAATGGATGTTGATTACTATTTATGTTTGAATGGATTACTATTAAGTTACAGTGAGACACAACGTCTCATAAAGAGTGCCTAATGGACACAGTGCCGCACCCATAACTTCCTTGAAATTTGCCTTTACTTTCACAGTCTTGCCATTTGTTACTTTTGAATCTGTTGGTTGTGCTTCTCTTAAATCCTATCAAAAGAGGTATTTTTTCTGATGAGTGTCTTGTTCAGTTCTCTGGAGGAGAGGGGAGCTTTTCTTTGTATGTGCCCTTTTGGTATGATTACATGTTGTTCCTTCTACATGTATTATCCTCTGAACGTGTGGAGTCCATGGTACTCATTTGGTATGGCAAGCTTTTCAACTCTTTCCACATTCCCTCAGTTTCAACTAGGACAAGCAAGAGGGCCAATAGATTCATTATTTATCCTTAAATATTATCACTCGAGTCGTCTCTGATTTGTAAAAACCTTGTGACTCTTCCTCCAACACCTAAGGGATAGTCTTTACCAGAGTTCATCATGACTGAAGGATGCAGATGGCCTTTAATTTGGCATAGACTGCGATAAGGGAGATTAGGACTTTAATCACCAGTGTGGGCACCTTTTAGTGTATCATAAATGATCTACAGTTGAGGAAATGTTTGCTCTCAGATGAATTTATTACGAAATTTTAGTAAGTGCTACGTGTCTCATATCCGTATGCATGATAGAGGAGCACATGGGAGTTTCAGAACCACAGAGTGGGGGAGGTTATAGTCCAGACAGACACCTAGTTATCTATATCCAGTATTCTTTAATCACCACCCCTGTTTTGTGTTGAGCTTAGTTGATTGCAACTTTGAAAGCCTCATTCCAGAATCCGGGTCCTTGTACATCCAGTCATCTTCTTTCATGCTTCACCCTTCATCGTTGATTGATCCACTGGGCGGTGAATGAGCACAGGTGTCTAGTTGAGCCACAGAGCGGTGCCAGTTTCAGCAGGTTACTGGGCTCTTGCCCCAGTATGCTTTATTGATGAGGCACAGGACCATACATTAGAATTGGACCTAAATTAGATGACAACATTTTCTTGTTTCACTAGGGACTCATCTAGAGTGAGTTCATACACAATGAAGGCAATAAAAGTTAACATAAAGTTAGAAAGAGAGAGCAATCTGCAGAAACAAACTCACTTCCCCATTGTTTTCATTAGATATAGCTGACTAAAGAAAAAAAACACAAAGCAGTGGCAATTCCAGGACTTGAAGATCTTTAAAAGTTTCTAAAAATGTAGATAACAATTGTAAAAAGAGCAATATCTAAATATAAGATAGAGCAAAACACAACATCGCCCCTTTGACTTGCTTTCCCCTTAGTCATCTTTTCAGCAGTTCATGTAGAAGCAGTTGAAACATCTACAAAGGCACTCATTAAAAAGAATAATGTTCCTTTTCTTTCCACCAGTTGCCTGTCATAGAAAGTAATCACAGATATGGTACAATATCAATATAGTTATTACTTCTCAACATTATTAAAGTGAAATAGCAAGTCAAAAAGTCGTTTTCGTACATCTATGCGATCCAAAAGAAAACTGCACTGTTTGTTTTCTTTGAATATGCATTTTATTCACTACAGTGCTAGCATATTTCAATTTCTTGAAAAAAATAACACCTTCATCAATATTACTCTAGAGTTGAAGATCGGGTCACTTTATTGACACTTCTATATTGATATTAGTATGCTGCAATGCTTTGCACAGAGAATGCCAACAAACACTAATGTTTGAACAGAATGTAATTATGTCTCAAATTATGTTTTGTAAAATCTGCATAATCATTCCTGAATCCACATATTGTATTCTATTTATTCAAGATTTAATGCCGGATTACTGCGAACAAAAGGGCAGCCGGGGGAAACACATTACCACTTAGAGGAATGCTTGATTAGCCAAAAATGATCTTGCTATGCAGTGGAAAAAGTCAAGGAGAGAAAGAATTTCTTGGTAGATGTCAATAAATCCCCTATAACAGTGAACATTTGTGAAGTTGAATAGTTGCTATGTGACACGTGGAGAAGTGTGGCTCAATGGATTGAGCGGCAGATCCTGATACAGAGGTCTGGCCCGGGACCAGGGTTCAATTCCTGCCTCGGCGGGTCTTGGGTTCAATTTCCTCGTACCTGATCCCACTCTGCAACTCTGGGCAATAGCGTGCTTGATCTCTACAACGGCCCCAACAGCGCTAGGGTGCCTGGCTTCACATTGGGGGTCCCCAGGAGTGGGCACTTCACAGGGAAAAGCCAAGAAGGGTTCCACAGCGGTATTTGTACAAGCGCCTTGAGACCCCTCTGGGGGTGATATGTGCACTATACTAAATTACAAATTACACTACATTACACAGAGATCAAACCAGAGACATCACATTGATTTGATCCATTCCTGTCACACATGCTTAGCCCAGCCACACAAGCGGGGTACCGTTTTTATTGGGAAAAGGGTGGCAATGCTAGATAATAGGAAATGTGTGGGTCTGCCCAGTTTCCAGAACTGTCCCTCACCAAAATGCAAGGATAATGCATTACGTGATTACTAATAAGCTGTTTTTTTGTTGTAAGTTATAGCTTGGTGAGCAGTTGTGTAATATAAGTTACTGAAACTTGGTTAAAGTGTTATGACTTACAATTACAATAGCCTAATGGAAATAACAAGCAGGGCAAGGAGGCGTGCAGGAGAAAGTGGAATTTCTCAGGGCAGTGAAACTATAGAGCATAGTAGGGGTTTAAGCGGGAGGTTTAACTATACATAAGTAAAATAATTAAGATACTCTAACTTGTTACTTTGTCTTTGCAGCCTCTTCTCAGAAGCACCTCTCCCATGTCACTTGCCGCAAATTTCAGAGCTGCCTTATTTCGAGCTAAAAGTCTCTTCTTATTTATCATGCATCCTGGCTTGTTGTCTTTAAAACAGACACTAATTCATCCACCATCCCTACCAAATCATAAGATTTTAGAACAAGTAATGCTATTGGTAACTTTACTATCTACTACATACTTGTGGTTTGTTTGCTGTTATCTGGTGAAGAAGTAAAGCAGACCAGGATACATGAAAGAAAGATAGGGGCTTATTTACAAGGGAATGGACAAGCGTGATGTTAAGGAAGCATTGCTAACGCCATGCTCTGCCATTGTGAAAATGCAGGGATGTGCCGTATTCACAAGAATGTGACACTCTCCTGAGTTTCCCACAGTGCTGCTGCTAAATCTAGCTGCCTAGTGCCAACGAAGGCACCCTTCAACAATTGTACAAGGGTGACTGCATTGGGGGAATTATTTGTATGTGCAGCAATCCAGAATGGCGAACTGTAACTTCTATGTGTGTACTGCATTGTGCAGCAACCATAGAAGTTGCAAATCATCCTTTTCTAAATGTTTATTTATGTGCAGGAAGGGACACCACCCGCACATGAACAATCATTCATGGCGATTTGCTGGTTTTATGTGCGCTGCACAGTGCAACAGACATTGACACAGAAAAAAAAAGGTGAAAATTAGCATCTCTCTTCTTTTCACCATGTTAAGACCTGGCCTTAATTTTGGCATTGCCCCCGCCACCCTTGTAAATAGGGAGCAGTGTCAAAATTAATGGGTGTTACAGCGGAATGCTCACCACAACACCCATTGCGAACCCCTTTCATGCTAAGTATAGCATAGAAGGGGGCCTTATTTACAAAGTGGAATTAAGCCATGTTTAGTGGCTTAACACCACTGTGTAAATATGTTGAAGGGTTTATCGCCACAGGAACGTCATGAAAAGTGATGTTCCTGTGGCAAGAGGGGCTTGTAAATATGCCCCTTAGTTTCTCTAATTTAAGGGATTTCACCACCTGGACAGCCACGCCAAGCAGTGGGCAGCAATGGCCCATCAGAGAGCATCAACATTTGATCCACTACAGAGTGAGAACCAGCACAAACAATATTCAGCATAAAAGGAAAAAATAAACTTCCTAAACTAAATAGCAATGACCAATCTACAACACTAACAATAGACTACAGAGGGAGAAAAGTGTAGCTAATGAAACATGTGTGGCCTGGTTGTTTAAAAACACATTAAATGTGTAAAATATTATGATGAAACTTCATAAAAGATTAGGAAAATGTTTTTGAAATGAATAAGGAACATAAAGACTACACTATCAATAACAGAACTAAGAAGCCCCACATCTGATCTGTTTGGTAAATGCATTAGGTTTCACCTATGTTATTAGTAATGTTCCTTATCAACTTAAGAGGGTGAGTAGGTATGCGATTAGCCATGGGAGGGCTACAGTGTAAACGCTAAGTTCTGTTACTGGAACAAAAAACAGCTTATTATTAACCACATAGGCGAAATCTATTGCATTGCCAAAGCCCTTGGATGTGCCTTTTGAATTGTGCCTGCACACTCTGCCATGCAACACACTAGTACATATGGAAAAATAGAGCATGCACATAGGCCGAAAACGCAACAAACCTACACCTAATTATCACAATTTCCAACAAGCAAACACACCCCAGTTCACATAGACTATAAGTTACACATAAGCATGCACAGAAGGTGCTGCTGAAGGCAATTTGAGTTTCTCTCAGTGCTTGTGAGCGGGGCAAAAAGATGTTCAGAATACATGGTCATCCAATCCTTGGAGTCACTACAAAGCGCCCAGCCCTATGGTCACGTATGCAAGTTGTCGCTATGATTCTATACATATGTGTGGGTAAGTAAGTAAGTAAGTAAGTACATTTTATTGTCTTAGGTTAATTAAAACCATTACAAAAGATACATTGATGGCTCATATCATCGGGTAAAAGATTATAAGAAAAGTTTTAAAAACAAGAAAACTTTGGTTAAAAAAAGTAATAGTGCTAAAACAGTTTGATGGGGGAGCGTGATCATAGTATGGTGTCTTGGCCATTGTTCAATTAATCTGGTCTGGGCCGACTTCATGATTTTTTAGTTTCAGTTCCAAAAGTTTCAGGAATTTGACCAACTTCCCATTTAATGGCGGAAGGCCTGGGTCGAAACAAGCGAGAGCTGCTTGTCTGCATGTGCGGATTTTTTGTTCATTGAAGGCAGTTTTTAACAGGACTACTCTTTCCTCTTTCAGCCTCGGGCAGGTGCATAATAGATGTTCAAAATCTTCATTCTCTGCACCGCACAGCCTGCATTTTGTCCCACAGTCCCTTCTCAACCATGGTTGTAAATGTGGAATAGCTGGTAGGATTCCTAGCCTATGTTTTAAAAAGGCTTCTTTAGATTTCCTGCCGTACCCCAGACCAAAGTATGCTTGTAACCCCGGCGATTTGTATGTGGACAAAGTCATCCAGGTGTGACGCCTGTGAGAAAAGGTAGCTTTGTCTTCCACATGCGATAGTCTTTTTATGTACTTGTTTACAACATGCTTGAATTGCGCATGCGGTAATGGAGTTTCCCATAATTCTTTCAGGCCTGTGACAGTCAGGGATTCCTCTAAAAATGTTTTCGCCGGCAGTTTGGAGGAGCTGCTTAAGTCTTGTCATAGCTGATGGTTCAGTGTGTTTTCTGGCGAGTTCTTTATTTTCTGCCACCACTTTATGTATGACCCTCTTCTTGCAAGCATTTGGCAGGTCAGTCCAAATTCTAACCGGATCTGGGCTTGTGAGGTGTAGGTTGGCAGGTTAAAGAGAAGTCGGTAGGCCTTTGCAATGGTTGTGTCCAGCAGTCTCGCGTCTATGCCTCTTAGAGCCTCACTGCCGTATGTGATGGATGACTCTATTTTGACTTGCGCCACGCGGAGCAGTGGGAGAAGAGTGGGACCGTTCAGGTTTAACTTTAGCTGTTTAAGCATAGTAGCTATCAGCATCCCTTTCCTCTTGATTGCCTCTAGTTGGTTTGAGAAGCGGCCTCCTTTATTGACCAAGATTCCAAGATATTTATATTCTGAGCAGTTTGCGACAACTTTTGTTCCAAGGAACCAAGTGTGCAGCTTTTTATTCCCAGTTATGGACAAAACTTTGGTCTTATCGATGTTTAGTTCTAGTAGGTTTGCTTCGGCGTATCCGTGCAGCGCATTGATAAGATTTTGAAGGCCTACTTTCGTGTGGCTGACCAGGACCACATCGTCTGCATAGGATATGCTGGGCAGCGTTTTGCCCCCCAGGCGTGGAGCGTGCGCGTTACAAGCTTCTAGGGCAGGTGGTAGATCGGATGTAAATAGGTTAAAAAGGGTCGGCGCCAAAACCCACCCTTGCTTTAGGCCGCTGTGGTCGGAATGCGCCTGGAGAGGTGTGTGCCGTTACCGAGCTTTACCTGAACCCACGTGTGGGTAGGATAGTGCTCCATGGGAATTGTAGTGTACATGTTTAAGCCATGACCCTAATATATAGGTCTCACCCCTTTCAGAGACCCTTACTTTTTTCATCCCACTTAAAGCCCTGATAATAGAACATAACACCATGACAGATCTCTGAGCTCAGTGGATTGAATTTGAAACCATTACTATGGGACACTTACTTTTATATAGCCTAAACAAGTGCATTTGATGAAATGGGTCATCACTTATATTCCCAACTTAAACAAAAGAGTTTGCATCTATTTGTCATTTTAGCATCCCTTCAAATAGCAACGCCCCCAAACCCCCCCTTTAACCGATTATTTCAAGTCCTTGCCCAGAATCTCATTGTAGATTTCAGGAGGTCTCTCTGGGACTTGTCATTGTGCGACTGGAATGGGCACAGCAAAACAACATGTACCAAGAAGCAACAGGGTAAGTAATCTGTTTGCTGCTCGAGCAGGGCAATGGAAGACCTGTCTCTAAACAAAAATATCTGAGATTAGTGTAGTGTCTACAAGATGAGTATCTGTTCCTCACTGCGGTCGATGCGTTTGGTCACCCTGACTCGCGATATTACCACAGGGCTGTTCTCATCACAGCAGATTTAAATCTGACTAATAGGGAATGTGCACACGGGGAACAAATACAAGCATTTGCAATGCAATCGGTCTCGCCTTTAGGACCTGATATGTATTTAGCTATGCAGCACATTAGCCTGGGTGCTGTAACATCTACTGTTCTTTAGCATGGAGGGAAAGTAAGCACCAAACTGTGTAACACACCAGGTATGGGAACACATGGAGAGAAACATTGCCTTCCAGCGGGAAATCGTACAGTCCAATGCTCTGTTTTAATACAAAATCAGGGCCTTTGGTGGTCACATCACTGAAAATACAAGATTTGAAAAAAATATTATTGTCTACAGGTACTCGTGGAAGACAATTTGTATGGAGTGGAATCTAGAGAATGCTAAAGCGATTCTGGTATTTTACTGTCCTTTGCTGGTCATTTTCTATCAAGAAAGTTAAATAGAGGCAATTGCCAGAAAAATTCAAAAAAAGAAAGTCCCTCAGCAGAAAGCAATTCTGGTATTTTATTGACCTCTACTGGTCAGTTTCTATCAAGACCGTTAAATAGAGGCAGTTGAACAGAAAAAAGTCCCTAAGCGGAAGCAGACAAGTCCTAGGGCTGATCTCCAGAGCCCACAAAGTACATACACATATAAGTGTATTGTAAAGTATATACAAGAGGTCTCCAATACTCGACCTAAAAATAGTTAGAAGGGAATTCTGACATTCGTTCTGACACTGCCCGTACTTTTCTTGCAGTTCCTGATCTTTCATTGTTGACCGTCCACCATTATAAGCTCTTCAGAGTTGTTGATTGACGCCCAGGGATTAGCATCAGACCAACAGCAAGGATGCCAAGGGCATATCTCAAGCCCTGCAGCCCCTGCGGTTCAAGGGTGGCAACCCTTCAAGGGCCCCTAAACCCTCCAGGGGGCATCCTTCCAGCCCAAGGCCAATGAAGGGCCTCTTTTCACATTCCGCAGGGAGTCCATTGTTTTTCATTACGCTACTGAATGGCACAAGCTGGGCATACACAAGCTCAACTAAAAGTTGTGCACTAGTTCACCAAGTTAAGCGAGTCTGTGCATTAAGATTCCCTGCAAAGAGCACTGTAATCATAGGGCCAAGCGAGGGATGGGCATGCAGCACTGCATTCATTGCAACCTACATGTATCAGTTTAAATAAGGCAAAGATTGGATTGGCTTGAAAATTCTTGGATTGACTTTTGAAAGGTTTTGATTGATTTTGAGGCTGCAGTGCTTTGTGAACTTAATAACACCTACAAGTGGGTGACCGAATAAAGGTTCAAACCTGACTCAGGTCAGAGGTCTGGCTGTGGCCTAGGCATTTCTCCCCTGGTAAAGCCAAACAATTTGAGAGCCAGGACCTGTATCTAGGCCCGTTGTATGCTCACCCTCACTAGTGCAAACTTGTAAGACAGTAACATGCATTGATCTAATGAACAAAGGACAGGGACTATTACTGCCTTTTCCTGATTGCTGACCGCCCGTGAGGACTCACCTTTAGCTTTCCACACGCGGACCTTCCGCCCGCCTCCCGCTGCCCTGCCCTGCCGCTACTCCAAACTGAGAGCGGGGACGCAGTGAGGAGACCGGCGAGGGGCGGACTCCATTGTCCAGCAGCCCTTGAGGTTCTGCCGCGTCACCAAGAAGCGCCAGGAGGCGCATAAAACAATCATCAGCCCCGCCTCACGGGACGCGAGCGGGACGCCCGGACAAAGCCCGGACAAAGGGCGGACAGTCTTAGACAGTCAGAGACAGGACGTGACTGGGCTGGGTCCTATACTAGGCCCCTTAAGCAAGGAAAATACCCACTGCCAATTTACGCTACTGCATAAGGGATTGTAAGCTGAGCATTCTACTTTTACAACCTTGTAACGTTTGAACTAGTGTCGTTATAGATACTAATTTGTAGCGTGTTCGCTTAACAAGTGTTTAGGATGCCTAAAAAAGGACCCCCACCTACTTCCAACACTTTAGACAACTACTTAGTTCAGGTGGTTACAAAAATAAATAGTGAAAGGAGACAGTCACTGGGACTAAGCCAGTCACCTGTTCTCCAACCCATGAGCCCAACCCAAGCATCCTCACAGGTAGATATCCCATCGCTGGATCCTCCCATTGATCTGATAGATACTAACATACATGTGGGAGATACCGACGATCTAAATACCCTCCCGGCGGGTGACTCAGCAATCCTTGTTGCGATAGACCCAGAAAATGAAGTTGACCCAGACCCTGAGTCACGTGTTCCAACTACAGATGAAGAGCCTTCTTCCTCAGATCAGGAAATTCGACCTACTAGAACATGTAGAAAGACTCAGCCAAAACGAGTTGGTTTACGATCAGGTCTAAGGAGGAAAAGGGCATCACCCCCTGGGAAAACCAAGCCCAAAAATGTGGAGCATGGGGATGATAGCGTAAAACGTATTATGGATGATGAGCTGTTCCATAGGATAGCCGAAATGTTCGAATGTAAAATTAAGTCCATTATTAAGCCTATGGTTGCTAAAATTGACAAATTAAACGCCGAGATAAAAAAAATGGGTGGGGCCCAGAGTAAGGTTGCTGGTGAGGTTGACAAAGTAGCAACACTAGTCACAAAATTGGTAGAAGTAACTGGGGAGAATGTTGTGAGTGCACCAGAGGAGGGGGATGGCGTTATGCCACCTATCGGCCTGATCCAGGTTCCAACAAGTATTAATAATCACTCTGAGGCCACAGATGGTGGTTTGGTGACACCAAATATTCGGCCGGTATTAAGACAAGACATAGATCCCCTCCAATTCATAGTGGAAGCTTCTCCAGTGGTACTGGTGCTGGCCAGTGTACCGCCCCTGGCGAGTGGGCAGCTGGAATCTCCAGCATCACTGTCCAGTAAGGCGCTACATTGGTTAGCAGGAAACATGCAGATGGCGCCAGGAGGGAAACAGCAGCTAGCGGGCGAAATCAAGACAGCGAAAAGGGTTGCTTGGATTGGGAATCGTCCAAAAAGATTTAAAGGAAACTGTGTAGCGGTGACTTTTTCCCATCCGGCTGTCCTACCAAATGTCTCGACTAACATTCTTCCGCCCCAAAGAAGAAGTGGGACATTTGTCCCCCTCACTCTAAAATTTTTCTACGGTGAACAGCAAAATGTAACATTCCCCAAGACTCCGGGACTTGGGTGGGACACTGTGAGAAATAGATGGGGATCAAAGGTTCTAGCTGATGACTGGGGAATGAACTTGGGAAATAGATTTGGGATCTTATCAGGGCTAAATGATTGCGATTGACTTGAGAGAGGATGTAAGATTGCATGTCCCATATCACCTGGCAATCACCAAGTGGGAGATCCTATAGCTCAGACACCTACCTTGCCAAGCGAAACTCTCACGTCTCAGTTAAAAACAATGAGTAAACAAAATATTCTAATGGCCCTAAAAGGAACTAATGATCTCAATGAACCACCCGCTTGCAATACTACCAGCAGCGTAAATGAGAAAATAACTTCTAATTTGGTGGTAATAGAGAATAGTTTGAGTGACAGCATTTCACCCCAAGAGTGTAGGACTAGTCAACCCCCTAGCACGGAACTACCCAATGGCAATGCCTCTGCTCAATTTACCTTGCTGTCCTGGAATGTCGCAGGTCTAAAAAACAAAGCAACATCCTTGGACTGGCTAGCTTTCTTGGATACTAAGGATATACAGCCTGATTCATGTAGGTAAATTGCACTCGCAAAGGGCCAGATTCTGAGAATCTGGCCCTTTGCGAGTGCGATTTTTGCATTTGGTATTCATGATACCAAATGCAAAAATCGCTATGTAAGAATTCGCATATTTGCGTGGAATGGCATTTAAGGAATCTCTAATAGAGATTCCTCAAATGCTATTCATGACACAAAACAAAATAGCGATTGTGGACTTTTGGGGCCGCTATTTACCGACAGGTCAGACCTGTCGGTAAATAGCAAAAACTCAGAAAAATGCTTTTAAAAGCATTTTTCAAAGTTGCATGTAGCACACACACATGTCCTTTGGACATGTGTGTGCGCAACACCTGTCCAAAAGTGCATTTTAGGGGTGCTACAAGGCGTCCTTTGGACACCCCTGGCACCCTTAAAATCGCTATCTTAGTTGCGAGTAGCAATTTGCTACTCGCAAATCCCCATTCATTCCTATGGGCCTCTTGGCCCATAGGAATGAATGGGGAGTATTTGCGAGTAGCAAATTGCTACTCGCAAATAAAGAACATGTAGGAATCGCTATTTAAGTAGCAATTCCTACATGAATGCCGTTTTGCGTGTCCTCAATAGCGAATCGCTATGATTCGCTATTAGGGACACGCAAAACGGCATGTACATGAATCAGGCTGATTATCCTCCTCCAGGAAACCTGGCAGGTAACCCCGGAACCAAAGCAAGGTTACTTACACTTTTACATCCCAGCTATACCGAGCCTATGGGGAAGGCCAAAGGGGGGGTCTGGTGACATGGGTAAAGCAGGATAGTGGGTATTCTGTTCTCCAGCTGGCTACAAATAGCTCTGATATCTTGCTAGTCAAATTCCAACGATTAAACTGTAAGGACCTCTTTATTTTTAACATCTACTCAAGGGGGCTTCCGGGTGGTAAACCGACTGAGGCAGTTGACCAGCTAGATATTCTTTTCAAACAATATTGTCTGAATGGCAATGCTATTGTTGCTGGTGATTTTAATTGTTGTTTTGAACCCCTAGATAACTACGATATAGACCTCACGGTGGAAGAGGACTATATCTGGGAAATCCCTCAGCTGTCCCTGTCACCTATTAAAAGATGGACAGAGGCCGCATTGCAACTCAAAGTCTTATGTGTGGAGCATGGGTTACGGGCCACTAATGGAAGAACGGGTTCTGACAAACAGGGTGCCTCTACCTTTAATAATGGCACATCACACAGTCGTATTGATTATATCCTTACTAATAAGGAGAATTGGTCCTGTGTTGATGATATGTGGATAGAGCCACGGGTTGAAAGTGACCATGACCCACTAATTTTGTCATTTAGGCTGTTCGATCTGCCTAAAAGTGAGGGTCAGAGGGAAAGTGTGGAAATTGCCCTTTCGAATGACAGCAGACGAGTCAGATGGGCCAATTGTGTAACCAACGAAGATAATGTTGCAGCTATGAGGGATTTAACTATCCAGGCTATTATAGACCTGAGGAATAATTCCACTGTGGAGGTTTCAGTATCTAATGTTAGTAAGATCCACGATGTGTTTTTTAATAAATTGAGATTTTATTTGATAAAAAAGGTTATTAAAAGACAGAGTAGGCCTGTTAGGAAGGAGGATCAATGGTACGATAAATCCTGCAGGGCTGCCTACAAGTCCTTGTCAGATGCAGTAAAGACTAAAGACATAGTCAGGATAAAGGAGGCCCGAGTTGTGTATAAAAAAACACAACTCAGGGCAAAAGGTGAATGGGATGATGGTTATTGGAGGGATGTTTTGAGAGCTAGCAAAGAAAGATCCATGTCCTCCTTCTGGGATATGTTTAAATGGGGAAGGGGGGTCAAAAGAGGCGAACCTATGAATTATGTGTCACCTGACGCTTGGGTTACCCATTATGCGTCCCAGTTCGCTTCTGAGGATGGAGATCAAGATGGGTGCGAGGCACCCTTGAATACAACTGTGAGTGCAAGCTACCTATCCTTTACCAAAGTCGATGTTCTAAAAACCCTAAACAACATCCCAAAAGGTAGGGCCCCAGGCCTCGATCAGTCCCTGCAGACCTATTTATGCATGACAAGGACCTCTGGGCTTCTTATATTCAGTTGCTAGCCAATGGCATTCCGAAGGGCTCGCCTATTCCAGAGTCCTGGAAGGGAGCCGAGATTATCCCAATCTTTAAAAAAGGGGAGTGCTCGGATCCAGGTAATTATAGGCCTATTAGCCTTATCGCGTGCATACAAAAAGTAGTGGCGAGGCTTCTGTTGCAGCGCATCCATGGCTGGATAGACGAAAATGACATTCTGTCACCCTTACAGGCAGGGTTCCGCAGCCATACTAGCACCATTGACCACGTTTTTAGATTTGTTTTATTATATTGGCGTGTAGTGTTACTTGGGGGGGGGAATGCTTTTTGCAGCCTTCGTTGATCTTAAATCAGCATTCGACTTGGTCCCTCGTGTCAAGTTGTGGAAAGCCCTACAAGAACAGGGCATCCCAACAGATATCCTGTCGTTATTAATTAGATTGCACGAGGATAATTTTGCTCAAGTCCGATGGAACCAGCAAGGTAGCGTAACTGACAAATTCCCCATTGCAAGGGGAGTACGCCAAGGATGTGTACTAGCCCCAACCCTCTTTTCGCTATACATCAACAGGGTGATCAGGTATTTTGAGCAACAACCGACAGACGCACTCAAGTTGGGCGGAAGGCCGATCCCCATGTTGATGTTTGCGGATGATACCTTATTAATTTCCAAAACACAACAGGGTCTTCAGAAGGCCATTGGAGTTTTTGAAGAGTTCTGTATAGACCATGGGCTTGTTATTAATACCGCCAAAACAAAATTCATGGTCTTACACAAACAGAAACAGGTCAGAGGGAAGGTGGTTATGAACGGGGTTCAACTGGAACAGACCTAGGTCTTTAATTACCTGGGTATTACCCTGTCATCCAAGCTAGATTGGAAACAGCACACCAACCAGCTGGTCACGAGGCATGCACAATTGACAGGAGCACTCACCAAGGAATTTTATTCATCACACACTAGGCCAATTACCCCGGTCTTAAAGATTTACAATTCTAAGGTTGGAGCAGCTGTCCTTTTTGGGGCTGAGCTCTGGGGACCCAGTAACCTTACAAAGTTGATTGTTGCCCAAAATACATTTTTGCGCAACATCACTGGTTTACCGGTATCCACTCCCTTGATACCTCTCCACTATGACTTAGGGTCTCATGGCTTCGAGGATATGGCCAAATATAGATCGGTTGCCTACTGGAGGAGATTGTGGGTAACCCCGGAACTCTCCCAGTATGCACAGGGCTTCCTTGAGGTTAGAGACTCGGATAAAGCTCATAAAATACCATGGATGAGGGAGGTGAAAGGAATTTATATGGCTATGGGCCTATCTCCATTATGGGATGACCCTGTGAGCAATGTTTTCCCACCTAAGAAAGCACTTCGTGATTTGTACTGGAACATGGTTGGGGCAAAGATCTTTGGTAGTTGTATCGAACCATCTTTTACAACTGACGTTTAAGAACTCAAGCATGTACCGGCCCTTGAACCTTATTGGGATTGGATTACCATCCCAGGGGACCGGAAGAAGTACCATCAATTGAGGGTGGGGACTGTCGCAGCGCTGGCGCCCATCGCAAGGATACACCGACACAGAGGTAGAGATTACACGTCTTGCTTTATTCCCTGCCAGCCTCACACTGGCTTACAGACTAAGCGTTTCCTGTGTCCTCACTTCCTCTTCCTGCTCGCCTGTCCTGTCCCTGACAGGAAGTCAGGCGGGACAATGCTACATCTCCCCTGTTTTGCAAAGTCTCACTTCCTCTACATCTCTTCGACCAGACGTCGAGGTTTTCTTATCTGACGTGGTGGCCGGTCTCTGTATCTGAGCACTGGACTGTGGTGACTTGTGATATCCACCATTCGCGTGGGGCTATGGTGGCTTGGGTCACTGTTGTCACTCTGATTGGAAGAGTCACTTGAGGGTAAGTTTGACACGGTCGTGGTTGCATTTTCTAAAGTGTGAGATGTTTCTTGTTATTTGTTTGTGGTCAGCTTTGGCTGTGACCATGGTTCCTTTCCTCTTGGTGACTTGCATGGGAATGTCGAGGTATCGACTGTCTGCTTTGGATCGCCGATCACTTCGCACTATCACCCAGTCTCCTTCGTGTATGTTAGAGTCTTTGGCATGTCTGCGTTGATCAGCATATGTCTTCATTCTATGCTTTTTGGTGTGATCGATTTCCACGAGGGTGTTGTGATCAACCGTGACTTTCCGTTGTTGGGGATTTTCATTTAGCATGGGCAGTCTTGTCCTAGGTGTCCTTCCAAGCATTACAGTTGCTGGGCACTGATCGGTGGTGTTGTGCGGCGTATTCCGATACGCCCTGAGTACTTCATTCAATGTCTGCTGGACATCTCGGTGAGTCAGTTCAGCTTGCTGGATTGCCCTCTTTAGTGTCCCCATAAATCGCTCCACCATGCCATTTGCCTGTGGCCACAGCGGAGTAATTTTCTGGTGTTTGAAGTTTAGATGGGTTGCAAAGTTTGTGAACTCATGACCGTTGAAGGGGGGTCCATTGTCCGTCTTTACTCGCAGCGGGATGCCCCAGGCTGCAAATATCTCATCAAGCACTGGGATCACGGTCGTTGCTCGAGTCGATGATATCAATTGTGCGAATGGAAAGCGGGAGTATTCGTCCATAGCAACAATGATATACTGTCCTGATTGTAGTGGGCCGAAGAAGTCGACCGCAATCTGTTGCCATACTCCGTCCGGCAGTTCTGACATTTGTAACGGTGCTGGTGGTTCTTCCCGGCTGACTACTTGGCATGTGATGCAGTCTTTCAGAGTTGTCTCGACCATATAGTCAAGGGTGGGGAACCAGACTCGTTCTCTCAGGGCTTTCTTGGTTGCATTGATGCCTCTGTGTCCCTCATGTGCCAGGTTGATGACCCCTTGACGTAGTTTGAGAGGAATCACAATTCTCCCCCCTCTTAAAAGGAGACCATTGTCACTGATGGAAAGTTCTTCACGCACTCGTTGGAATGCGGCTAGGTCTTGTCGAAGTTGAGCTGACTCGGAGGAGGACTGCTTCACGTCCCTCCAGGAGTTGGAGCGAATGCGGGTCATCACTGCTTGGACGAGGGGGTCAAGTGCGGACGCCTCCTGGATGGCCTCGACAGGAACCGTGGGAGGACATGCAGCGTCGACAACGAAGTGGAGATATTCGTCAGCCACAGAAAGTGCAGAACGGGCACCTGCCAGCGGGTGTCGTGACATGAAATCAGCTGGGTTTTCAGCTTTCCCAGGTTTGTGGATGATGGAGAAGACGTAGTCTTGGAGGCGCAGACCCCACCGCTCAATGCGTGGTGGCATTTTCGCATTGGGGTTACCAAAAATTGTGATGAGCGCCTGATGATCTGTAATGATCGTAAAATGTTTGCCATAAACAAAAAGGTGAAAGTGTTCGCACGCCCATACCACAGCTAGGCTTTCCTTCTCCGGCTGGGAGTATGCTGTTTCTGTATCCGTCAGACTGCGGCTTGCGTAAGCAATGATGTGTCGCTGGTCTGAGTCTTCGCGGTATTGGGCCAGAATGGCACCCAGGCCCACTGGACTGGCATCCACTGTGATTTCAGTTTTCTTCTTCGTGTCGAAGTACGCCAAATTGATAGCTGACCCCACGGCATGTTTGATGACGGAGAACGCATGTTGGCACGCTTCCGTCCATTCGAATGGCTGACCTTGGCGAGTAAGTTCCCGCAGTGGGTAGCTGATTGTGGCGTAGTCGCGGATGTACCTCGCGCAATAGCTTGCCATGCCAAGGAAGGAACGTAGGTCAGTGACATCTCGGGGTTTCTGAGTGTCGGCCAGGGCTGCTACCTTCTCAGGGTCCGGTCTCATGCCCTCCTTCGAGAAGATGTGTCCATAAAATTTTAAGGTGTCTTTGTGGAATTCACACTTACTGGCATTAAGTGTTAGGTTTGCCGTCATCAGTGCATGACAGACCCTGTCCAGGGCTGTGTCGTGTTCTGTTCGGTCCTTCCCAAATACCAGCAGATCGTCACTATAATTGAAGGCATTTGGGATGCCTTGGATGACTCGCCTGATGGCCTCCTGGAAGATCTCGGCAGCCGAGGATATGCCAAAGTTCAGGCGTTTGTAGTGGAATAGGCCTTGGTGCGTGGTAAAGTGTGTGATGTATCTCGATTTGTCGTGGAGCTCCAGTTGGTGGTAACCTTTGTTAAGGTCAAGCTTGGAGAATACTGTGGCGCCATTTAATTTGGTAATCATGTCACTGATATGCGGCCCAGGATGGCGTTCCCGCTCGATGGCGGTGTTGGGCGCGCGCATGTCAACACATAGCCTGACCTTGTTGTCTTCCCCTCTTTTCGGAACTACCACGACTGGTGATACCCATGGGGTGGGACCCGTCGTGCGTTCTATGATGTCTGTTCGAAGGAGATCTTGGAGCTCGTCATCAACGGCTTTTTGTAGATGGAATGGCACCTTCCTGTGATGTTGGGCAACTGGTGTCACATTTTCATTGATATGAAGTTTCACTTTGAAGTGGTTGAGCTTCCCGAGTCCTTTGAATAAGTTGGGAAATTTTGCAACAATGTCAGGAGTGTCCTCCGTCATGTAGAGGAGTTCTACGAGTTTGAGTCTTTCTGCTGTGGGGAGACTAAGGAGACAGTCTGCCAGATCTGGTCCCTCCACTACATGAATGTAGGCATCAATTGTCCGGTCCTTGAACGTGAGAGTGGTGCGGAAGCGGCCTAAACAAGGCAGTGGCTTGCGTGACATCCACGTGAACACACGGACAGCAGCAGGTTCCAGTTTGGGCTTGTGTTTCATGTTTTGATGTTCTAAAGCACAGATATAGTTCAAGGATGCTCCAGAGTCCAGAACAAATTTAGCTGGGTGGTCGCCTATCAGGATGTCGAGTTTTGGATATCGCTTCAGTCGATCCGGGTCAGCAACCATGCATATGTACTCATCACGATCCGGGGTTGTTACCATGCATATGTATTCATCACTGTCTTGTGATGTGGGGGTGCGCGATGGTGACTCACTGGATGTGTCTCTGCGTGACCGATAGGAGTCCGTCACATGACGCCTTGAGCGATGGCCACTTCCGGAGCGACCTCTTGACTGATGCGAGTAGGCTGACTGACCGCTGGAGTTGGACGAGCTGGAGGACCTGCTTCCCTTGTCTTTTATGGCTCGGGCGTGGTGGCGTGACTCATGCCCTTTGGTCGATGATCTGTGACTTGGTTGCTTGGCTTGGCATGCGATCTCAAAGTGATTGTCTCTTCCACAGCGGTGGCATCGTTGCCCGATGGCTGGGCACTGTCCTGAGTGTGGGTAGTCCTGCCCGCATCTATAACAGGTGGGCGTGGCTTTTGCGGACCTCGTGTGTCGCGAGCTTCGACGCGATGGTTGAGACCCGTGGGATTTGGAGGTGGACTTGGTAGTCTTGGAGGACCTGTGTGCCTGAATGCGCAAAGCATGGTCTTTGTGATCCGATGATTTCTGTGTCCCCATCCGCTTCGCGTAGTCCTCCGCCTGGTCATTAATTCTTGTCAGTTCCTCAATTTCGTCTAGTGTGTATGGTTTTTTTAGAAGTCTCCGGCGCAAGGCTTCAGATGAGCAGCCGTCGATGATGCGGAGTCTCAGGGCGTCTTCCGTTTTGAAGTTGTCGAAGTCGCAGTATCGTGCGAGTCTACGTATGCGCATGATGAAGTCACTCATACATTCATCTTTCTCCTGCGTGGCAAGGTTGAACGTATGGCGCTCATAATCCACGTTGCGTTTGTGGAGAAAGCGTCTGTCAAGTGCAGCTTTGGTTTCATCATAGGTGGCTGTTGCAGCGTTAGGTAGTTCTTTGATGATTTGTGCAATGTCTGGACCAATCAGATTTCTCAAAGCCACAAGTTTTTGCTTGTTATCTTGTACTAGGGATCCGACCATGTAGTCCTCGAAATCTTCACTCCATGTTTTCCACGATGGGCCCATGCTGTTGCCCGGCGTCAGTGGTAAAGGCTGAGGTTGGCGCATGAATGAGGCTCCAACTGGGTTGTTCGCCATTGCAGGTACGGTGGCTGGAGGAGCAGGGCCTCTTGTGCTGGGAGCTGGGCTTCCTGTACTAGGAGCTGGGCTTCCTGACCTCGCTGTGCTTGATGCACTTGACGCTGTGGTGGCAGTGCCTGAGGAGCTATCAGGGCCCGGATTGGACATCTGCACTTAGCTGGCTCTGAAAAGCTGTGTAGAGCGTTATCTAGTGCTTATTTGCGTCTTATTGGCAGCATGCAGTGTTCATTTGTCAACATTCAGCTTCTTGAGCCTTCATGTATCTTGGTTGACTTTTTATATTGGCAAAGTCCTTATTTATCGAGTGGCGCCTGACTTTAAGATGGCCGCCATGGAGAGAGCGCAGGTTTGTTTGAGGGCGGGCGCCTGACTTCAAAATGGCCGCCGCGCGGGACAGTATGCCTCGTGTCTCTGGGACCAGTTAGACAGCGCGCGTGAGGGAAGCGGCAGGGTTTGGACTCACCCTCGCTCCTCGCGCTGTATTCTGCTCTGGCTCTTCTCTCCTTGCTCGCGCCTGGGGTCGGGTGCTGGTTCCGGCGCTGCACACTCGGCTGCTTCTTCTGGACACGTGGGGGCCGCGCTTCTGGCATACGCGCCTACCTCCCGGTGCAGCAGTCGGGTGCTTGGGGTGTCGTTCGCGCACCCGCGCTCTGGTTCTTTCGCGCCTCTCTTCCCCGGGCAGTAGCGCCTCTCGCCGGCAGCAGTCAGGTGTTCTTGGCTTCGGCGGTTTTCTCCGCGGCAGGGTTCGGAGGTCGGCCACGTTGGGTGGCTGGGCAATGCTGCTTGTGGGTTTTACAAACATCCCACCCTTGTCGCCATTGTCGCAGCGCTGGCGCCCATCGCAAGGATACACCGACACAGAGGTAGAGATTACACGTCTTGCTTTATTCCCTGCCAGCCTCACACTGGCTTACAGACTAAGCGTTTCCTGTGTCCTCACTTCCTCTTCCTGCTCGCCTGTCCTGTCCCTGACAGGAAGTCAGGCGGGACAATGCTACAGGGACATTGCCACTAAATGCTCTAACTGCGAAATGGCGCGGGAACCAAAGTTCGGTGTGCCCCTTTTGTGTTGAACAAAGGGAAGACACTGGGCATGTATTGTTTGCCTGCCCAGAATATAACGTACCTAGAAGATCCTGGCTAAAACCGATCTGTTTTCAGCTAGGCCTCAGAACTGCAAGTGAGGCCATTAGGATCTTAAGAACTGACACCTCCCAGCCAGTTGTTATAGCCATGTCTAAATTCCTTCACTGGATGTGGATAATTCGGGCCCGCAAAATGAGCTTGCAATAACCCCTGGGCCCTACCGTTTAAGGTACTGGGGTTTTCCTGAAATGGTATGGTAAGTCGATATAACTCAGTGATGTAAATATAGCAACTGATTACTGTGTCTTAGGTTTATCTTTATATTTTTGAAAACAATGCAGATGCAGTTTATTGTGTGTTGTTTATGAATTGCACCCTAGTCAGTTTTTATTCCAGGAAAGCATCTTACATAGTATCAGATTGATTTATCATGTGATGTTGGTTATATTGAAAATTGACTAAGAACATCTGGCCAACGGTCTTTATAGCCTGATAAAAGGACTACAGACTCTTGAAGTGCACTCACGTTAAATGGGTCAAGTAGCGTAAATCTGTGGAGCTCGCTCTAAGATGCTCCCTTTCCTCAGTACAAAGCAGTAGGCCTCCCAATCTGTCCGTGTACCTAATACAAACAAGCAAAGTTACAGCCCTCAAAGGTCACATGGTCCTGCTTGGAGAACACTTCCTTTGAATAATTTTCCACAAGATTCTATTTCATTTAGGTTTCATCCAGCAACCTTGGTTCCTAGGTTTCGCCAAGCATGAATGCATCCTCCCTTCTCTCTGTTCAGGCTCTTCAAAGACATTCCTCTCCTCCCCATGTATTTTCTTAAATCTAAAATAACGAGGTTGAATGCCTGTAGTGGGGGCGAGAAAAATTCTCCACACACACATAAATTCTAATTAGCTTATAACTTGCAAGCAGATAAGGAGAAACGAAACGTAAGGAAACAAAAGTTGGGCCTACAAGATTGGCTAACCTAAGAGTGTTCATTAATACACACCTGTTACACAAGTCTCTATACAAACGATTTATATAAAAGTGGATACATTTATATTGCATAATATTTATAATGTGCATGTATGATTACATGATTTCTCTAAACATACGCAAAATCCTAATCCTTCCTGTAGACAGCATTACAAACTTCATTCTAACATCTTGATGTAGCAATATAAACTCTAGTCTAATAACAAGGATTACAGCAAAACAACAGAATATATGTGAGTGCAGTTTGTCCATGAGTATAATGCACCCTTACAAATTTTAAGAGCGGCGAGTGCTCTATCAGTGTTATTGGTTCACCATGTAATTTCCAGCACTTATCCTTATGACACTAAAATCTGCATACAGTTGGAGTAGCACCTGCACAGAGGCAATGATGGGAAGAAACGGACTTTACAATGCGGCTTCAAGGGCGCGTTCTGTTTTACTACAAGCTGAACACCACTTGCTTTAACCATGCATATGGCTGAACCATGCATATGCGTGGTTAAGCGGTCGGCGTTCTAGCTGCTGGCTGGTGGGGAGAGGATCAGGAAAGGAGTACCTGTGCGAATGATGGGGACGCAATGAGGTTAGTTGGGTTGGGGGTAGGTTTTAGGAGAGGGGGCTGGTTTTTATGGCTCAGGGAATGGGCCTGAGGTCGGGGTTGGTTTTAAGGTAGCGTGCAGAGTTTTAGGGCTCAGCACAGGGGGGAGGACGCAGAACGGGCAATTTCAAGGGTAAGGGTGCCAGTTTTTGGGGCTTAGGGCAAGGGTGGGGGGCTTGAGGTAGGTTTTCAGTGGGGGGCAAAGTTTTAGGGCTTAGGGTGGGCAGGAAGGGCAGTTTCCAGGGCAAGGGGGCAGTTTTTAGGATAGGGGAGTCAAGATAGTTTAAGGTTTAAAGGGTGAGGTAGTTTTTAGGAGTAGGCAGTCGGGTTATAGGGCAGGGGCCATGATTTTAGGAATAAGAGTGGAGGGAAAGGGGCATAAACTCTGCCAATCACCCTTTACCAACCATGCCTTTACCACAAAATTTCAAGGTAAAGGCATGCATGGTAAAAGCAAACGTGGTAAAGGAATGGGTTGTTGAGACGCATTCGTGGTTCGGACTGCGTGGCAGAGGCATGCATGGTTTAACCATGCGTGCCTCTGTCATACAACCCTTGCATTTATCAAATTCTATACAGGAGCACATTCAGTTACATGTTCGTAAAATGCGCTTTATTCACCAGCAGAACACTGTAATTGGGAATGAATTGCATATATTGAGCAAAGGCATAATGTATCATTCATTCTACCTTCACCTATGCACTGATCTGTCCACTCTCAGCTATCTACCGAACCACTTTCTAATGGCTCTTATCCACATATATAGCAGTCTATTAATTCACCCACACTATTCCGTATCCAATGTTGTTTTTATTACCCTCACATCAGTTTGCTCCAAAAGAGAGTGTAAGCCCTTTTTTATTTCCAGGCAACTCACTCTGGGATATGTGTACCCTCTGGGGCTCGTTTTATCTTCCAATCCATGTGACTACAGTAATAGATTATACTGCTGGCCGTTACCACATGACCTGCTTGAGATTCCAGACTGTCACGTGAATAACCTTTTGTTTATCCTGCTCACTCCAGGTAGTGAGTAGGATAAATGAAACACGCATCTCTTTATGCCTCCCACAGCACGTCCCCCTGCTGTGCAGCTAGTCACAGCGCTGAACAGATGTTTCAATAGACTTTTCAAGTGAGTCATTTAACTCCTTATGATCATATACGAGCATCTCTCTGGCCACATATGGGCTACTTGGCCATTGTCTTACCTCATGTGTGCCACATTCTTTGCAGTCCAGATCATGACCTCACGATTTGGATAAGAGTTCAAAATGTTGTCGTCAGCAGTACAGACAGACTCTTTTGCCATTCCCTGAATTTGGCTCCGTATATATTCTAAATATTCAGCCTGTGACGTTTTTTGTTTATTGGTCGTTGTGTTTTGTATGTCTTCGCATGCTCTTTATTCACAAATATTGCTTTTTTGATGTGAACATTGATGACAATATACATAGCAACTAACCTTGTTTTTATGCATATTTATGCTTCCTAAATTACGACTATTTTTATAATCAGTAAATACTTTCCTCTAACCAGTAAGGCTTGTTTCTTGTTTTTCCTTTTGAGCAAACTTATGCAACGCGTTGTTGCATAAGTTTGTACACAACTAAAATGCAAATCAGTGAATCCTTGGTGAACCATTGTTTAATTTGATAAATATGTGATACAGTGCTGAATTTTCTGTTTGTGCATCCAAATATAAGCCAAACAAATGCCCATTACAATAAAGAACTGATGCACCGAAAACAAGTCATATTCATTTGCTTCTCCAATGCTTGTTTTTTTGTGAGGGTTGTAACATTCCTGCCACAGTCCTATTGTTTTGATGTCATCAAAGTGGTTTTCCCCCTGTAAATGCCCAAATCATTATTCCCTGAGCCGATCTGGAACTTCATACCTTGCTTGGCTTCATTATGTGGGTTTTTGGGCAATGTTCTATTTGTTCCAATCCCCCCTTGGATTTGACTAGTGGGTCAGGAACCTTTCTCTTGTCTCAAAATGTGACGATGTAGATGGATACTCTAGTGGTGACCTTGTGGATAGATAGTTTAGTAAGCCACCACAGGTCAGTGAAATTGGCAGCAAACACATGCTAATCTACAAAGGCATTCCTAAGAATGTGCTTCTTTACATGTCAAATAATATTCATTTTTATCATGGATATCATGGCTAAGTTTGTGAGCCCCTATCATCAAGCTAACGCCAAACTTCGAGAGATTATCGTTGGTTTTCCAGTGATAATCTCTCATTTGGCAGTTAGCGCGAGGATTTTTATCACTTCTGAGATAAACCTTGCTAATAGCAAGTCATCTCTGCGATAATTTCTGGTGATGCTTAGCGTTAAAAAATTCGTTGCTAAGCCTCGTTAGCGATAAATATCGCTAATCGTTGGTAATATGCCCCTGAATGTATTATTTGATTTTTCTTTCCTTGTCTATTGAGACTGTTTACAACTGTTCTTCCTTGACATGAGTGCTTTATGCAGCCTTCAGACTCCCTAAGCTTGAATTCAGTTTTCCCTATAAAATTGACGTCCCAATAACAAATCCCGATGAGTTCAAAGACGCATGATTTGTTGGAGCCGCTTATCTGCCTCTCTGATATTGGCATAACCAGCTGCCTCCGTTTTTTAAAGAAAGGGTTTGCTTTCTTAAAAACCTAGCAACTCTCTTTATGCTGTGCCTTTCACTAAGAAACATAGGTTCAGGCCCCGTCTCAATCCGCCTCATTGCCTGCGCATGGGCCTAAGCAACCTTTGTCTGCATAACAGCTGGTTTCGTATCCTTCATGACCACTTGTATTCTGGCCTTTTCACGGGCCAGTAACAGCTAAAACTCTATTTTAATCTATTTATCATTCAGTTTTGGCCTCTACAGGGCTCGTCTAGTGACACGCCTGCCTCTTGCAGAGATTTCTCTACTGCTTCAGCAGCCTGGATGGGAGGAATGAAGACTCAGGCAATCCATCTCCTTCGGGGTAGCCCACTCCTCCTTATTACTAGGGACCTTCCTAAAGCCTCATGTATCCTACTTCCTCAGAGGGGTGGGTGTTTGCGGTGTGTCCCCCCTCCAAAAAACCCCATGTTTTCTGTAATAAATAGTTGGGTACAAGTGCGTTCAGTCAGATATAGTGGGGTGTCTGTCGGATTTCACCTGGGAATTTCATATTCCCAAACTAACAAAAAATACACACAATCTCTCTTGTCTCTGGTTATGAAGGCCTTAAACAATGTTGATTAGTATGAAAAATGTTGTGTTTTAAGTACCCCCAACAATCTCTCTCTCTTTTCACTGCCCCTCAAACCCCCATCATGCCCTGCTCCGCGAGTAAGGTGTTTCAACAAGATATCCCAGTGTGATTTTTGGGAAATCTGAAGCTCACAACCTCCCTAATCTTATTGACCAAGCTAAGCCCCTGCTTACTCCCAGGCTTCAAGAAGCTTCTACAGATCATGCATCTTTACGTTTGGCTCAGCGCCTTGAGACCCTTGTGGGTGAGTAGCGCGCTTCACAACTCCCTGATTGATTGATTGATTGATTGATTGATTGATTTGGCCCTTTGACCCTTGGCACCGACCGCACAGGGTTGAACGACGACATACCGTGGTCTTCGTTCTGATACTATCACCCATACTCTGCGGTGTGACCTAGGTTAAAAATAGTGTTAAAAATAGTGTCAAGGTTTGCTGGTATATAAATGTAATATCCTTTCCAACTTCTTGTATCTAAGGAGTCTCTCAGACAACATACCGTGATTGTCAGAGGTTAATGCTGAAACACAGGTTACATCGCCACTGCTGTGGTGATGTGCTGATCTCAGGGTGACTCTTACCACCTTTGCAAGGCACAGAGGGACTATGTTTGGCTCTCGCTAAATATTATGTAGACTTTCAGCCAGGTTTAACATCTGAGTCCAATGGAAACAATTTTTTTCAACATTTTAATGATTTGGACAGCGCAGTGTTGACTGGCCATTCGTGGTTTTTATGCAGTGCTTGCACGCATGTTTGGAGGTGAAGAGGCATGGGAATTACACTGATCTGCCTCAGCCCAACACCATAGCTCGGTGTCTATTGACGCGTGTTTAGTATATGGTGTTTACTAACATTCACGTAACCACGGGGTGACTGCCACTGATTGGCTAGTCGACCCGGGCAGTTACCCAATCCTCGGACTCTCTATGTAGCGTCCAACCAATCTTAGTGCGTCTAACACCATCGGCGCATGACGCGCCTCTCCCCCACATCACGTGGGCAGTTCTGGCCAATCAGCAGGTACGAAGTAAAAAGAGAGTGTAAACACTCTACCGGTACCTCCCCAGACGGCACAGATGCCGCGTTGGAGTACCGACGGTTAGGTAAGGTGAACGCGGAAGTATTTTCCTCTTTACATCACGGGGAATAATACAGTATTTCGGCATTTTGCCGACTGAAACGGCGTTTGCCTACAGGGTTCAGTGTTTTGGGCTGCCGAGTGTCACGAAGCGCTGTGTCTGTCACGAGGGGTCCATTGCATATCAGCTTGCATTGCTTGACTCCTGGCATCTTTAGAAAACAACGAGAGAGTCACTGCAACTGGTATGGCATCACTGCCTGGAAATAATTGTGGTAGTAAGATTAACATATTAATAGTAAGTCTGTTGAAAGCTGGCGGCTTACCACGAGTGGACATTATTATGGACACTTGATTGTAGAGGCTGTGAATGGGCATGACAACGGGTATACCGTTCAGTAGGGTCACACTGGCACATGATCATACTCTGGTGTGGCCCAGCCTTATACTTATATTTATACTTAGACGATTGGTCTCGGCAGCTCCTCTAGTGAATCTTCTGTTGACATATGGGTGAGTGATTCACTTTTTTGATTTACTCACCTTTTCCAGAGCGGTGCTTCGCTTTTGTCCTGAGCCGCAGCCAGGTGGGGTGAGGTATTTACTTCTTACTAATCAGGTAAGAAGTAGTTCGTGAAATTTGTACTTAACTCTTTCACATTCTACTTTCACGTATGACACTAGTACAATACAGTGTGTAATGATTGAATATCCTGGATATAGATCTCACCTAAGCTAAGAATGTATTATGGTGTATAAGGTAGTTTACTGTGGTGGACAGGTGGTGGTTGCTGTGTTTATGCCATGTCTTTCTTTTTCAGTGATTTACTGAATTGGTAAGGAGTAACGGAACGAGTACACCTAGAAGGTTCAGGTGACATACAAAATTAATAATGAAATCGTTCCCGTATTTTTCTAGTAGTTTTTATGTATAGAACATATTATCTCACATTTGGTTTTTTTTTTGTTTGCAGTAGCGTTTAAATTTAGGTCCTGAAGAAAGCAAGGCCACATGGCCAATAATTGCTGAAACATGTTGACCACGTTCCACGGCTAGACAGTTTATTTATTTCCCTGTCTTGGCTATTTTTTAATCTTGGTGTCAGGAGCTGTACTTTAATAAAATATATTTTTTGCTCTTCAAACCAATTTTACCCACTTTCCTTATCACTCTTGGTATTACTTATCCTTAGCATTGCACTCTCTTTTTTTACCCCACAGTCACGTTGTGAGTATATATCTAACTCACATCAACCATCCTTATCCCACAGGAGGGCTAGTCCTTCTCTGTCGGAGCAAACAACAGGTTTGGTGTTTGTCCTCGGAGCCCCAAATGATGAAGGGCGGTTCCGAGTGGTGACTGATGGGTGCCAGAGACCGGACACAAACCTTACTTGGTTGTTATAGTTCTTTTTGTTTGGCTTTTTGGTAACCACCTCTGTTCTTGGTAATCACCTTTGAGATTCTGACCCTCTAATACTTTTGTGATATATGTCATTTGTAAGAATTGCCTCAGTCCTTAGCTCCATTTTAGTGCTTTGGATTAAGGCTCAATGTGGTTAATTTGTAACAGATGTGATTCATATAAATGATTTCCAAACCTTCCCTTAGATTGCTTAAAATACACCTTTCCAGTCATCAGTACGTTTGGATATAGCCATTGGATGAGAAGGGGTATGCTGTCACATTCCTTCCCCAACACTGAGATGCATTTTTTCATATCATTGAAATGCTGAAAGATGATTTTGGAAGAAACTTTGTGTTTCAACAGAGCCCGAGTAATTGGACATTCAAGTTGCTTTATTCCCTGAAGCAAAAAGCTGGCACATTGGTTGAGAAAATGAAGGAAAAGGCTACTGTGTAAAGGTCCAGATGTGGTAACCTAAATAGCACAGCATTTACTAACCCCTTCATAGGTATTTGTATTTTTTCCTACTTCCCATAAGATGACTTGAAATTGTGTAGGACACTTGAGAGTCTTTCTTGGTAACCTGATATGTCACAGACATTGGGCTAAACAATGTAAGAATATTCTTCACTCATGAAAGTTCATACTGGGCTGCCAAAACTAGCACATATTAAATTTTCCTTCAAAGTGCACCAAGAGAATTTGGATTTTTTCCAATTGACAATATGAAATCGATGCCATCAAGAAGACTTTCTTGTGACTCAGGTAGGACGGGCAAGATAAAATGTACCAACTCCTTGGTAATGTACACTGTGTATTATTTTAAGAAGCACATTAAAGTGCTTATCTTGACTATTATTATTAGCCCCTCTAACACGTGCTTTTTTCTCCCTTGCCAAACCTTCTTTAATATTAACTCTCACAACTGAATTCAAGTATTTCACACTCTTGGCATTTGTAAGGGACGGTTGTGATACCCATAGATATGAGTCCTTTTCCACCAAACTAGGTGCCCCTTCACACATGGCCTATCTATTTCAAACGTTTTTGGATGAAGTGCTTTTCATTTATGAACTGAGCCTTTCATGTATCTAGTTAAGTCTCTGTAGAAAGCTGCAGTGCCACTGCCATCAAAGTAATATTATTAGTAATAAGTCTCCTCACATGATTTATCCTTCAAAAATCAGTTTTAAAGATATTTAGGAAATTCAGCCATTTTTTCTTCAAACATCAGCTAATGAGTTCTGAAAATGGACACATTTTAGTCTTTTTCAGTTCAAAAGAAATGTATTAATCAAAAGTAGGGTGTCAATACAAAATTCAAAGCAAGTTTTATAAAAGACATGAAAATATTGAAACAAAAACAATATATCAAAAGCAGTAATATATACCTAATAACGGGCTTTAAAGCGAAACAAAAAATGGAAAAATTGTACATAACTGTAAAGCAATACAATAATAGGGAGATAAAGGGAATAATGATGGAATAAGGAATGTCAAAGGTAATCAGGTACATCAAGGTATAATGTAATATAGTAAGCCACAATTCTGTACGTTTCGTCGCCATGTGGGTTGGGTGGCCAGCTATCTTTCTGACCGTACGTTCCAATTTTTTTCCCCTTCCTCAGCCTCTAAAATTCATCACTCCTCCCGTGGTGTCCCTCAGGGCTCTATTTTGAGCCCTTTATTCTTTAACTTATATGTTAGACCCCTTGCCACCATTGCAGAGCAAGCCGGACTCGTTATCTATTCCTACGCCGATGATACTCAGATCATCTTTTCACTCTCCACAGGTCAAAACTCCTCCACTTCATCTCTTCACTCTGGTCTTAATAACATAGCTAGTTGGATGCATGACAACAAATTGAAACTAAATGGGGAAAAGACCGAGCTGCTTTTGTTTGGCCCCAATACCACACTCTGGGGTCCCCACCATTGGCCACAGCAGTTGGGCTCCCTACCTGTTCCCTCCAAGACAGCTCGCAACCTAGGCATCGTATTTGATGATCAGCTGTCGATGAGGCAACATGTGATCAAGGTCTCGGCCACCTGTATTACCATCATCAGGTGGCTGAGAAAAATCATATGGATGCTTCCCCATAACACCCAGAGAACCGTAGTCCAGGCGTTAATTACTTCTCGGCTGGACTATGGGAATATCCTTTTTCTGGGTGCATGCAAGGAGGTCATGCGCAAACTTCAGACAGTTCAAAATTTGGCCGTTGGATTACTTTGTAATCTTCCCAGAACCTCTCCCACCTCGGCCTCTCTGCGCAGCCTTCATTGGCTCCGCATTGAAAACCGTTCTAAATTCAAGGCCCTTTTTTTCATGCATCGCATTAAGTCAGGCATTGCTCCTTTCTACTTAGGAACTCTGGTTCATCAATACTGTCCCCCCCGTACTCTCCGTTCGTCAACCCAAGAAAGATATCAGGTCCCTCGCATCAGGAGAGCCAGAATGGGCGGTCGCTCATTTGCTTACTTAGCCCCTTCCCTGTGGAATGCATTACCTTTCTCCCTACGTTCGGAATCCTGCTATCTTAGGTTCCGTAGAGACCTTAAGACCTGGTTATTCAACCTTTAGACCCCCTAGATTCTTTAGAGATCTTTTTCCGCAATTAACTGTCCTCTCTTTTCTGGTTAGCGCCGGGAAACCTCCGGGTAGCTGCGCGCTGTATAAAATTAAATATAATAATAATAATGTGAATAGGAAAAACAAAAGCAGTATCTAGTCTGTGATTAAGACATACATTATACCACCATGCTTTAAAGGATATGTTTGAAAAGTTTTTCCAGTTAATTGTAATCTGTTGTAATGCAACAGCCAGCAACAAATCAACAATGCGAGCATTTAGTGTAACATTCTCCCAGCAAGAAGAACGACTTCCCAAGAAAATATGAATAAAAGAGAAAGGGATGTGGGTGTGAAAAATTACATTAATTTGGGACCATACCTGCTTCCAGAAGTCATGAACAACATTACATGTAAACAACATATGAAAAAGAGTACTTGCGGAGAGGAGCAGGACCAACAAAGGTCCGGGATCATGGAAAACCTTTTGTTAAGAGTAGACGGCATAAGGAGAAGTCTATTATATATGAAGAACAGGGATTGCGTCAAGGTCGCTGCACTAGAGGATTTGCGGATTTTAGTCCATATCTTATTCCACAAAGATATAGGCCAAGAAGTGGCAAAATCTCACTCCCATTGTTCTTCTACCTTAGACTTTGGTCTAATAACCTCCGTAACATGAAGATATTTGTAAATGACAGAAGCTTTAGGTTAGGTTTGGTCTGTAGAAAAGAATGTAGTTGTTAAGTGGGAGTGATAAGTGTGGGAGGGGCGCGTGAATGTAAAAATCGAGTATAAGTTGTCATCACTGCCTCCTTAAGTAGAAGGTATTTACTAGCAAAGGAAGGAGGTAAGGCAAAAGACTGGCAGAGTTGGGAGAAAGGTAAAAAGGTTGAATGCAAAAATAATTGAGATACCCAAAGTATCCCCTTTTGCCTCCAGGACTTCCAGTAAAAAGGCTTATTGTTGATTAATAGGTTCCGATTGTGCCAAATAGTAGAATTGAGAAACTCAGTAACATTAACAGGGGTAGGTGGAGTGGAAGAAAGAAGCAGTTTGGTAGCGAACTTGTGTATGGGAGTGGGTAGTGCAGAGGGTTTGCGTGAAAAGGAAAGATATTCAGCAAAAGAGAAAGGTGAAAGGGATAGACGCTCAACCTCGACCCATAAAGGACAGGGATCACCAGGATCTTGTAACCAAAAGGAAGCTTGACGCAAAAGAAATGCCTTCTGGTAGGCCGGAAAATCTGGGAAATTAACTCCACCTTCTGATTTTGGATGTATTCGTCTGGCAAGTGACATCCGAGGTTTTTTGCCTTGCCAAAGGAAAGAAGATAATAATGAATTATTCTTTTTGAAAAATTTGGAGTGAATAGGTATTGGGATGTTAGAAATCGTGTAAAGAATTATGGGGGACAGCATCATCTTAATGGTGTCAAGGCAACCCCACCATGACAAATAGAGAGGGTGCCACTTAGATGTCAAATCAATTATTTTTTTAATGCATGTGGTCATACAGAGAGAGACTGTATCTGAGATGGAAGGAGTAACGTGTAAACCTAAATATTTAATATGAGAAGAACTCCAAGTGAAATTGGAAGTGCTAAAATCAGGTTTAAAAGTAAACTTTGTTAGGGGCAAAATCTCACACTTGTCATTATTAAGTTTATAGCCAGAAATTGAGGAATATTCACGCACCTCAGCTAAAAAGGCAGGTCTGGAGTCAGTAGGATTGGATATGAAGAGCAAAATATCGTCAGCATATGCAGCAAGTTTGATATGACAGTGCGTGGTGCGAAAACCATGTATTTTAGGATTCTGACAGAGTTTGGAAAGGAAGGGTTCTAGAGCCAAATTAAAAAGAAACGGGGATAAGGGACATCCTTGGCGGACACCTCTTCCTAGATCAAAGAAGGAGGAGACTAGACCGTTGGCACAAACTGCCGCACATTGGTTGGAGTAAAGAAGGGATACTAAAGAAATAAATTTGGGACCGAAACCAAACCATTCGAGGGTAGAGAAAAGATAAGTCCATTCAACCCTATCGAATGCTTTTTCGGCATCCAATGCAATCGCTGCTAGAGAATGCTGCAGATGTGTAGATTTCGACAAGACGTTAAACAAAAGTCTGGTATTGTCAGTAATAAAACGTCCCTTAATGAAGCCCGATTGCTCCGGACCTAACAAGTCAGGCAATATGAGGTCCAACCTTGCTGCAAGCGATTTGGCATATATTTTATAGTCTATGTTAATCAAAGAAATGGTTCTATATTTCTTACAATATTTGGTGTCCTTTCCCTCTTTGGGTATGAGGCAGATGTGCGCGTCAGAGAAGGAACCAGAAGAGGCACCTAAGGTAGAAAATTTGTCTATTAAAGAGTGCAATTTAGGTAACAGTAGTTTTGAAAAGTGAAGGTAAAATTCAATCGTGAAACCGTCTGGTCGAGGGGCTTTGTCTTTTTTAAGATGTTGAGGTGCGGTGAGTAATTCCTGTTGTGACAAATCCGATTCTAAGGAGGTAAGATCAAGGGGAAAATGTTGGGGTTTGCGTATGCTGGAGAAAAAATGGGATAGGGATTGGGGAGAAGGCTGAGTTTCTGAAGAGTAAAGGGTCTTGTAAAAGAGAGAAAATTCAGATAGAATGTCAGCATCTTTTTGTTTAAGATCAGAGTTATTATCAAAAATAGATTCAATATTCAACTTATTTTGCTTAACTTTCAAATAATTAGCCAAGATCTTCCCAGCCTTGTGTCGACCCCCATAAAACTTTGCACTCGACTGTAATAAGTACAAGAAAGCATCATCCTTGGAGTTTTTGTTAAACTGCATCTTAGCATCAACTAGAGCTGTCAAACTATCTTGAGAATGAGAAGTAAAATAGGTGTGCTCCAATCTCTTAATTTTCTGAAGAAGATCTCCAGTGAATTTGCGGGCAGCTTTTCTTTTGTTAGCGACATATCCAATTATAAAATCTCTCGCCGCAGCCTTAAAAGCATCGCAGATGGTATGCTTGGGTATGGAACGAGCATCATTAATTTAAAAAAACTCACCAAAAAATTCAGTGAAGGAGGTAGTAAATTTAGGATCCAAAAGAAGAACATTATTAAAGCGCCATCTCTTAGGCCCATCAATTTTAGGCAGAATGTCAATACTAATTAAAACACGAGCATGATCTGACAATAGAATGGGACCAATTTCAGCATTGGTGAATGTTTGGGCTATGTTTTGAGAAACAAAAATATAATCGATCCTTGACTGGGAGTGATGACTAGGCGAGTAAAAAGTGAACTCTTTCATTGTCGGATTACAGAGGCGCCAAGCATCAATAAGTTTATGTTGGGAAATTGCTTGGGCGAAGAGTTTATGGGACTTGTTTGGGATATGAGGAGCTTTAGAGTTCCTATCAAGAAAGGTGTCAAGAGGTTGGTTACAAACTCCTGCTAGAATAAAATTGTCTTCAACAAATGTGGTAATGCATGTGGACATCATGTGCCAAAAAGTAGGGTCACCTCCAGTAGGGGCATAAACATTAAGAAGAGAAATTGGAGCACCCCTAATAGAAAGTTTGACATGTACCCATCTACCTTCAGAGTCTGATTCCTGAGATACACAAGTATAAGCTAGAGATTTGCAAAATAAAATTGCTACCCCATTATGCTTACCATCACTGGCAGAGTAATAAACATCACCCAACCAGCCTCTCTTAAGTTTTACAGACTCTACATCTGAAAGATGCGTTTCTTGCAGAAAGGCACAATCAACATTTAGTTTGGCAAGGTAAGATAAAATTCTTTTTCTTTTGATTGGAGAATTGATACCCTTAACATTCCATGTAACAACTTTTAACGACATAACATATATGGCATATTATGATAAGCACAATGAAGAAATCCATAAAAAAAAGCCCGTAGAAAGAAGTGAACAAAGAAAAGAGAAAGCCTCGTGGAAGAAAAGAAAGAAGAAGTGAAGAAACGTTGTAGAGGAATATAGAACATTAAGAATAATAGTAGACAAGCTAGAAGAAATAGAAAGGAGAAAAATGAGATCTAGTGAATAACTGCTAGGAAATGAGAAACACCACAAGACAAAGTATGAAGGCCAGTATGAGAGAATGAAAAATAGAAAGAAAAAAGAGAATGAATATGAGTTGACACCCACTAAAAAGGGAAGAGAGAGGAAAAGGGAAAGGAAAAGGAGAAGGAATGCAAAAACAACTACGTGAAGCATGGAAAGGGAAAACATACTTACAAAGGAGAAGGGTAAGGGGACACAATAAGGAGCAAAACCAGACGAGAGGGGAGGGGGGGTGGAACCATGCGGAGCAGGCAGGACGTCCAGGGTCAGCGAGACGCCAAACCAGGAAACATCACGGAACGAGGTTCTTGATCTATGAAAACAGGAGAACAACGATGAAAAAAGATCAAAGAGTAAACATGAGAAACGGTATCTGGAACACAAGTAAGCTAGAAATGCTTATAAACAAATAAAACACATAAAACGATCCTAAGATACAAACAACATGCACAATAAAACAGGCATAAAGAAAGCAGTAGAGAACCAGAAGGATCAGGGAGGAAAGGAGGCAGACGGACCAGAAAGGTCCATGTCAGGTGTGTGAACGGAATTCAAGAAGCTGCGAAGGCGAACAGGATCTTAATATGTTGTGGTTTTGTTATTGTAAGTGACCTTAAAGAGGCAAGGGTGGAAAAGTCCATATTTGGCCCCAATGGAGCGAAGATCAGCTTGCATGTCCAGGAATGCCTTGCGACGAGTTGCGGTGGCTTTAGCATAATCTTGCGCAAAAAACAAAAGTGATCCTGACCAGGTTAGATGAGGAGAAGCTCTAGCTGCAGACAAAACTTTTAGGAGATCCTTGTATTCCAGGAAATAAATGATGACACCTCTCGGTCTCGACATAGTGGAAGTTGAAGTCGGAGCATGTCCAAGCCTGTGTGCTCGTTGAATATTAAGCATAATACCCTCTGGCATATGCAAAAGCATGGGGAGGAAAGATTTGAAGAAGGTAATGGGATCACTCCCCTCGCAACCCTCCACCAGGCCGTAGATACGTAAGTTATTGCGTCGATCGCGGTTTTCAAGGTCCTCCACCTGCTTCTGAAGAGAGTGGACCTGTGATTGCAAGTGAGAAACTTTGGTAGACGATTCCTGGTGAGAGGAAACATTCCGTTCGACTGTGGTGACTCTTATGTCCAACTGCGCCCAATTGTCAGCCAAGGTTTGTAGTTTAGCATTGGTTTCCTCCATGAAAGGGCGAAGGGCCCGTATCTCATCCAGCAATAGCTCCATTGATATGGACGTTGCGGGTTTAGGTGGTGAGGGAGGATCTTTTTTTAATCTTTTGGTGGTAACCTTCCCTGAGATAATCGCAGATGGTTCCATCTCAATCTGTGTGTCGTTATTGCTGAGAGAGGATTGAGAAGCCTTGTACATGGCAAATTCCGAGAACAGTTTGGAGTTCTTAAAGAGAGTACGACTTAAGTTCTTGGTGGCGGAGGCCGCTGATTTCTTGCCCATAAGGTATAGTAACACAATGAAGAAAATACCTGAGCAAACAGTTAGGTACGCTGTGAGACTCTGGAAAATGCAAAAAACCACAGGATGCTACGAAAATGAGCTAAATCCACATTATGAAAACACTCAAGTAGAAGGAACAACGTATTCAACGTCGTGCTGAGAGAGCTCAGATAAATGCAGCCAAAAATCATAGGAGTCATATGCAATAAACAGCAAATTCAGTGGAAAAGAAAAACTTCCAGCTGCAAGTGCCAGGCATCAAACCACAAATTCCTAAGATAAGATAACAGCACAGTCAGTCCGAGGAAAATATCAGGTTTGTGCCCCAGTAATGAAGATATGATGAATGCTGAGGAAATACACAAAATGGCTGCCAAACATGTCAGGGAAGTAATGCCTCAAATGTTAATAGAAGGATTAAAAAAATATACTGAAAGCATCAGGCATTAAAAAATAGCCCACCTTGGTGGGCACTGCCAAACGAAGCGTTATGGAGGAGCATGTAGAGACATTCTTTGGCAGCAGTTGTCGAAGCGTTACACGCTAAACGCGCTCTGAAGAAAAAAAATGGCGAGCGCGACTTAGAATGAGCCGCGGCCCGAGCGTCATCGCCGAGAAATGGAGGAAAGCAGCTTTAAAAGGGGTTCAAAAGATCCTCAAGGCATACCTGAAGCCTTCCGAGAATCGAAGCCTCCATTCCCGAAGATCAGGAATTACGCGAACCGTGGATGTTCACCGGCGCTGACGGAGCGCTCACACCGGAGCCGCCATACTCGCCGGGCGCCAAGCAAAGCCCCCCACATTTTAGTCTTGAATACACAATTTTATCATATAAATACATAAATTCGGTCAAACAAAGTGTTCCAGTATAGTAGGCTGGGATACACACAGGGCAGCTACTCACAGTTAGTTGGAGATGGCACCAGTAAATCACGAGCTATTTGTTGGAGAAGCATGTTTTGGTACAAACACTTAAGTGAGAGCTGCAAAGATAAGACAAAGCTACTTTCTCTGAAAATAAAACTTTAAATCACAAAAATAAGCCTTCCAGAAAATGAGCCTTCCACAAAATGAAACTTTCTTATCACAGTATGCCTAAACATATCTAGTAGAATTTGGGTTTCTGATTGGCAGAGGTAGCTACCCTGTTCAAGCAGGACACACAATCCTAGGTAGGGTAGGCCAGATACGCACCATAAGTTAACCTGCACCCACCCTCTGATAGCTTGGCACAGAGCAGGAAGGCTTAACTTAAGAGACAATGTGTATTTTACGCAGCGACGTTGATTCCGGCATGAAGCGGCGGCATCTGGGATAAAATGGCGTTGTCGTGAAGCGAGGAGGTGTGCGGTGCCCACAGGTTGCGGTAAAAGCAGCGGCTCGGTGGTGGCGTGAGCAGGCGTCATCAGTGAAACCAGGGTCGAGGCATTGCGGCGGTGCCGTCAGGACACAGAGTCAGCAGCGGCATCGTAGACGTCGTTGAGTTGCTTTTCTTCTGTTGCAGCACAAAACACACAGTCCTCAGTGCTGAGAGCAGAGAAGCTTGAAGTCTTTGCTGTTGCAAAGACTTCTTGAACAGGGATCAAGCTCTACCTCAAGCCTTTGGAGAATCTCACAAAAGTAGATTGCAGAAAGTTCAGTACAGTCCTTTCACTGCCTAAGACAGATGCAGTCACTGTAGGCCAACACAGCAAAGCACACAGCAAAGTGGTAGTTCCTCCTCACAGCTTCTCCAGCTCTTCTTCTTGACAGTCTCCTTGATCCTAAAGAGTTCTAAAGTTCTGGGGTTTGGGCCCCAATATTTATTCCACCAAATCCTTTGTTCCCTGAAGGCAGAGAGTGTCTGCACCTAGTCCAAACAGGTTCTGGGTGCATTCTGGCAGTGCACAACTTCTTCCTTTTTCAGTGTGGGCCAGGGTCATCAGACACACCACAGGAGGTGGAGCCAGCATTGTGGAAGGCTGGCACAGCCCTATTCAGGTCCAGGTGCTACTCCTCCCACCACCACTACCAATGCATATAGGTCTATTGAGCCTAGTGCTGACTCACCCTGCCTCCTGGAGCCACCCCAGTCCCTGTCACTCACAAACCAGACACGCAATGGTTAGGCAAGAAAATACCTACTTTCTAAAATTGGTATTTTCAAACACAGAATATTAAAACCAACTTCACTAAAAGATGTATGTTATCATTTTGAGTTCAGGCATACTACATTTATTTTTCTACCATGTTCCCATGGTCAGTTAGGATTATAAGATGTTATAATCAAACTGCCCTTTCTGGCCTATGGGAACGGTTAGCCTTGCAATAGTGAAAAATGAAATTGACTGTAATTCACTATCAGGACATGCCACATACAGGCATGTCCTACCTTTCACATACAGTTCACCTTGCCCCAGGGGTACCTTGGGCCTACCTTAGGGTGCCTACCTTAGGGGTGACTAACATGTAGAAAAGGATAGGTTTAGGGACTGTGCAATTTTTTCGTGTCAGGTTGGAATTTTCAGAGTTGATTTTAAATAATGGAAAACTGTTTTATGGAATATCTATGAGATCCATGATTACAGCTTTTTTCTTCTAACAGAGCGGTACCTCAAGCCCTTAGCTGTTGCCAGGAGTGATGAGGAGTCCACCCAAACACATACGGGTAATGAAATTATTTTCATACAAATGTTCAAATACATAATGAACACTGTAGATGGCAGGAGCACTAATGGTGTTCGTTTTCCCAGCCTGAGAGCACTAATTTGAGTATAAGTAAGACAATTGGTGTGTTAACATGGAATAGCATGTCACTATGTTTTTCTTTTTACAGGTGACAACACTAATCCTGTAGATCATTCGTAAAGGAGACCACAGGTGACTGTAGGTTGTATTTTTCCACCTACTTAATATTGTTTGATTTTGCTTTCTACACACATATTTACAGTAGCAACACCATCTAGGTCCTGAGGAAGGCCAAGATCGAAGTCTGATCATCATGGCTGAAACATGAGGACTCTCGATTTAGACCAGCGCGTCCGTCATTTTTTTCAGATTGTGCTTGCACTGTTTTTTAACATTTGACACCAAGCGTTAACCATTAAAAACATTTACGCTTGGTAGCCAATTTTAATTAGCACTTAACACATCACTTTTTTTGCACTGCAAACACCCACCCCATAGAATATTCTTCATGCTTCACAGATCTTAGGAGATCAGACCAACTGCCCTCCTTAAAAACTTCCGTGAGCTCCTCCCTCATAGAGAGGGTGTTGTAGCCCTTGGTTGCACTAGGTATTGCAACTAAGAAAGATCCCAGATAATGAAGCATGCCACCTCAGTTCGGTGATGGGATTCCGTCCTCTTAAATAGGCTCCTTCCATGAAGACATGAGGTCACTTGCTTGTACTGTATGTGTCTCTGACCTCTCCTTTTAGGAGTGTATTAGACCCGCATATTTCTTTGTTTATAGTGTATTGTATTGGGGATTGTGTCCATGCAGGTCCCTAAATTTCTCCCTGAGACCCATAACTCACCTAGTGTTTTGTTAGTGGGTGCACTTGCCAATTCGACATGGCAGTTTCAGACTGCACACAGGCTCTCCAATGGCAGGCCAGAGTGACACTTTACAGCCTGTTTGCATGGGTGGCACAATCCAGTGCTGCAGCCCACCAACAGCATTTGATTTATGGGCCCTCACACGCGCAGTGCACTTTACTAGGGACTGACACGTAAATCAAATAGACCAATCATGGAAACACCAGTCCATAACACATTTTACGACATGAGCAATTGCACTTTACCACTGATCAGCAATGAGAAAAGTGCGCAGAACCACTACACCTACAAAAACAGAGTCAAAACCGGGAGGTCAGAAAGCAAAAACTCTGGGGAAACACACCAAAAGATGTCAAGTCTAACAAGGGCTCAATGTACAAAGCAAACACTAAGGGAGAAAGTGGACAGCCCTGTTGTGTGCCCCGGCTAATTGAGAAAGATGGAGACTCATACTAGTGACCATTACCTTAGCTACAGGATCTTTATACAGCCTCTGAACAGGGGTGATGAATCATTTGCCTATCCCACATTTATCCATGATCAACCACAATGCATCCCAAGTGATGTGGTCAAACCCTTCTCCGCGTCTTGCATAATATTACCAATATGGTCCTTAGCCTTACCAGTCACATCAAATGCCGCAATTACAGTATTGATATGGACCGTAGTATCTCTGCCGGGGATAAAGTCATGCTGTTGTTCTGAGACCACGTTTTGTAAGACTGCAGCAAGACGGCGAGCTAGAATCTTAGAGAAGACCTTGGTATCCGCGTTGATCATGGAGATCGGTCGATAAGAGCTCCGCTCTTCAGGAGGCTTATCTTTTTTAAGAAAGACGATTATATTAGTGCTCCTCCAAAATGTTGGGGCTCCCTCACTGTTATTAATAGCAGTAACCAACTCTAGGAATTCAGGTGCCAAGATATCTACAAAGATTTTATAGAACTCTAAAGGTATAGAGTCCTCACCCGCTGCTTTCCCTGAGGATAATGAGTTCATAGCTGTAATCACCTCTTCTGAGGTTATCTCCCCATCAAGAGCCTGTTGCTGTTGAAAGTTTAGTTGAGGCAAACCACAATCCTGCAGGTACTTATCCGTGGCTCAACTATCAATACTCACAGGTCACTGATGCAATTTTTGATAGAATATGGCATATTGCCCCATAATTGAATGAGGACTCGTGTATATAGCACCACTTTCCCCTCTAATCTGGTGGATGGTATTATTCGATTTTTTATCAGAGATCTGATGCACCAGCAGGCGCCCCAACTTTTTCTTGTACTCATATTGAAAAGCCCTATTTTTCAGGAAGATAGCAGCAACCTCTTCCTTCAACCCCATGCGGAGTAGTTGACGCTTCTCAATTAATAGCAAAAATAATGATTGCTCCTGTATGTCTTTTTTAGGTCTCGCTGAGCCAGCGTGCATGCCCTGCTAGCGAAACATTTAGTAAGGGGGTCTTCAAAGTGCTACCGCTGGCATCGCTGGCATAGAGCTACAGTGCACGAGGCGTGCACGAGCGCAAAGCAGCCATATGGCTTTACGTCGCTCTCCCTCAAAGCCTCATCTCCGCCCCCTTCCCTGCTGCTTTTTTTTTATTTTGCAGGCCTAAAGCTTGAGTACACGATGGCGTGCACGTGCACAGCTGTTGCTTGCATTGCACTCCCTTCTCCCCCTCCCTTTTTGTCAGCTTTAATCAGGGTCCTCTGCTGCTGGTATTCCCCCTCAATTCATGCCCAGTCCTTCTTGTCACCTCGGCATGCACTCACCCCTCCTTTCTCCCTTTTCAACCGCTTTGATGTTTTCAGTGAGCAGCGTGGCCAATGCTTGTTGTAATTTAGGCCTAACATCACCACTCTGAGGAAGATGTGACTTTGCAACTGGATTTAGACATTATAAAGAACAGCAAATTAGGGGTGCCCCATTAGTTACCCTGTGACGCATAAAGGCTTGCATTTTATGTGTTTATTCATAATCAAGCAGTGCAGTTGTTTCACCGACAACCAATTGATTACCCATGATGCAGGGCATTTCTCATGGGTCAATAGGGACAAACTCAGCAACAGAGCAGTGGCCTCATATTTGAAAACTCCCACGTACCTACAGAAAGCAAGAGGGTTATATCCAAGCTCATAAAAGTACTAATAGTTTGACGCTTGAAGGCTGCACAGTGCTTTTGGCAAAGGACTGGGGCGTCAAACTCACTCCAAAAACCTTCTAACAAAAGACCTTGAAAGGGAGCACACTCGCCATCATATGAAACTGAGGAGGTCCAGAGCAGATTAAAATGCTTATTCCAAACATACAACTGAACTCGCATATGAAGCAGCACTTATGAGATGTTCTCTCAAGCAATGGCAACAAAAAAGCTTTTCCGACAAAAAGCAACAATAATCTTTGTTAGCACAAAGAATGTGTTAATAATGACATACCCGTTGATTAATTCATCATGATGAGCTCTCAATTGCGAGAGGGGTAATGATGGCAACTCAAACCCAAACCACCCACCATCAGCACTGCACCTCACGCCATCAGCACTGCATCTCACGCTTGCGCGCCTCGATAAATAGACTCTTGCCCTAAGCCTTTCCCTTTCGTTTTGAACCATTACTATTCAAATTCTTTTTTGTTTTGTTAGGCATGGGAAATTTAAGCGATTTGCCCAGAATCACAGTATGTTGCGCACCCAACCACACACACACACACAAAACCACACACACAACCACACACAATGACACACACAGCCACACACACACAACCACACACACAACCACAACCACACGTACAATCACACACAACCACACATACAGGCACACACACACACAACCACACAACCAAAACCACACACAACCACACGCACAATCACAACCTTAGACACAAACACAACCACACACACACACACAAAACCACACACAAACACACCCAACCACACACACAACCACAACCACACACTCAAACACACACAAACCACACCCACACACAACCACACACACACAACCACAAGCACACACACAACCACACACACACAACCACACACACACACACACACAAAACCACACAGACAACCATCAACACAACACACACAACCACAACCACACCCACAACCACACACACACAACCACACACACCCACAACCACACACACAACCACATACAACCACACTCAACCACACACACAACCACAACCACACACACACAACCACACACACACACACACACAAACCCACACACACAACTTCACAACTACAACCACAAATTCAACCACACACAGAACCACAACCACACACACAACCACACACACACAACCACACACACAACAACAAAACACACAACCACACACACACAACCACACACAACCACACACACAACCACATACACAACCACACACACAACCACACACACAACCACACACAACCACCCACACAACCACACACAACCACCCACACAACCACATACAACCACCCACACAACCACACACAACAGCACACACAACCACACACAACCACACATATAACACACACAACCACACACACACAACCACACACAACCACACACACACAGCCACACACACAACCACACGTCAGCGTACACTTTCACCAGGCACAGGCACCATCAGTCGTCAGTGCACGCTTTCACTGGGCACAAACACCACCAGTCGTCAGTGCACGTTTTCACTGGGCACAAACACCACCAGCCATCAGTGCATGCATCCACCAGCCGTCAGTGCACGTTTCCACCAGGCACACACACCACCAGCCGGCAGAGCACACTTCCACCAGGCACACACACCAGCAGCCATCAGTGCACAATTTCTACAGGCACACACACCAAAAGTCATCAGTGCACACATCAATTAACTATTGTAGCAATCGCAGTATGGCATACTTTACTTTTAAACATATTCATCTAAAGCGCAACATGCCACCATTGCTACAAAAATAAATACACATTTTTTTGGCCTACAATTTATAGACTTTTGTTGCAATTGATGTTGCAATATTTAGCAATGCCAATAGCTAAACCTAATTAATGCGAAACCTATTGCATTGCAAATGCTTGTTCAAGATTGCCTTTGCATGAACTTTTTCCAAATGCAGTCATTCCTGCCGAGCCTGAGTATTCTCCACCACTCTATTCCTGTTTTGAACCAGAATAAACCGAAGCGCCACCCCTGTACAAAAGCTTTCATACAATCCAATACCATTGGAATTGAAGCAGTATTCTTGTTCTTTGCAAAATATTCTACCAGTAACTGTTCCATATACACCCGATATTCTGTTCTGGCCAATAGTTGCCAGGGAAAAGTAAGTGGTCACAGGTCCTTCATTCCCCCTCCTGACCTAGGCTGCATATTAAATACGATGGGGTTATGGTCTGAAGTGATCTTAGGACAAATCTCAATTGCTGTCCCTTCCAGAAGCTGCCCCATGACCAACATCAGATCAATTCGAGAATATTGCCTATGGGTGCTGAAAAAAGGTATAGCCGGGAATCCGAGGGTTCAGGGTTCTCCATGCATCTACCATACAGTAAAGCCTGCTTAGTTCCAAGATAGATGCACATGTTTTAGGCATCCAGACGCTAGCTTGTCGGTTAGTTGTATCTATACTATCATCCAATACACAATTAAAATTCCCCATTACAACCAGATTCCCTCCCCATTCCAGCAATTCTAGATTTAGGTAACCAAAAACTGCTGGATCATCTGAATTAGGGCAGTATATTACACATATAGTGTAAATCTGCTGATCGATATCCAACTGCACTATAGCCCGTCCACCCCTGCTATCAAAGGAAGTTCGCAGAGTCTTGCTAGCAAATTTCTTTGCTTTCAAGATACCGACCCCCGTATATACATTGTTTGAGTTGTACATACAAGTAATTCATACCCCAGTTGCTTCAATACTTGTTGATCCTTAAATGCCAAATGTGTTTCAGTAACCCCAACTATTTGTGGTCTGTATGCTGCTAATTCCTCTCGAATAAGCTGCCACTTCCGCGCCTGATTTAGGCCTGCCACGTTCCAACACAGTAATTTTATACGTGTCATTACCTAACCATCAACATCCGTTAGAACTGCCTTGCCAACAACTCGAACTCCCAACATCCACCCTCTTGAGGTGATATTCTAAACACATTTTTGGATTATTCTGACTCATGTATGTACCTCACCCCTTTCTTCTAATCCCGGTGACAGCAACCAATTTGTAAACCTAACCGCCCCCTCCCTCCCCCTGACCCCCCACTAGCCTATCCCAACCAACCTGACCCAACCAGTGCCTAAAGGAGGAGATCATCCCCTATAATGCTGTCAGCTGGTTTGACAGCACACGCGGAGCCCCGAGCGCTGAGCAAACCACCACCATGACTTCTAGCCTGCCCTGGCCCACAAAGGCTTCGTGCCCCCCTAAACGTTACCCAGTTGCCCCTTTACCTAATGCAGCCCCCTAATGAAGCCCCCCACCTCATTCCCATTTATGACTCCACTTTTAACACTGCTAAACTAGAAGAGTCCCTTGTTTCCATTGAGTGAGAGCTTTTGAGGCTTCCAGCTCCGTAAAGAAAATCTGGAACCAACCGTTCTTGATGACCTTCAAGCATGCTGGCTCCTGTAGGAACACCTGTGCCCCAACAGCTTTAAATGGTTATATCAGCTGACGCAGTTCTAGCATCCATCCATTGTTGTCTTGCAGAGAGCCGATCGAGTGTAGAAGGAGATGGAATTGACTGACAATGGAGCTGCGGGCGGGCTTTAAGATATATCACCTGCCACAGTAGAAAATTCCAAATATAGATAAGTATGGGGCGAGGATGAGAGGACCTTGAATTCCCTACTAGCTTAGCATTCAATGGCAGCCTATGTGCACGTTGGACTTGGGAATCCATATCCCAGCCTGCCAAGTCTGGGAGAGCTTTCTATAATGTACCGACCACAAAGGCCTGAGTGTTATTACCTTCCTTACCCTCCGGTATTCCAAACAGTCTAAGATTGTTCCGACATTGTCTGTTTTCCAAATCTTCAACCTTCTGTAAGACCTACTCTTGTTGGTGTTCATGCTCTGTGATTGCCTTGGTAGTTTCTGTGCCCACTTCCTCGACTCCTGCAACCCTTTGCTGGAGCTCTGTAACTTCTGCAGCTAAGCTGGCCATCTTGCTGGTAGCTTCCATGAGATCATGCTGCATATTTTTGTTGTCTTCTTGGACCTGGGCATAGTGTTCAAGGGCCTCACCCCTTTGCCTCTGCAGAAGCCGCATAATGGATGACAGAAAAGGCTCAGTTGCATCCATAAGCTCTCCCTCCTCTGTATATACGCATTTACCAGGGGAAGTATCTTGCTATGATGAACAGCTTGAAGACTCGATGGATCCATCAGTCACATTGGTAATAGAGTTAATGTCTCTGTCAGCTTGCGCTACACCCCTGGCTGATGACAGATGGGGTAGGGCCGCCCCCTTTAGACAACCTTGAAATCAACAATTTTACCTCACCTTTAGAAGTCACCCACTTCCGCAATGGGCTCTCATGCGCCCCTCGCGTAGGTCTTCGGGTATCTGGAATCGACCAGCTGAGATTTCAATCCAACATGGCGCACTCTCCCCGTTTTAGCCTCGCTTTTATTAGCAGGTCCTTTTTTTCCCAGGGGTCACAGCCTCATGCGGAGAGTTTCCGCGGGGTTCCGTCAGATGGGGACTAGCCAATACCTCAGCACCGGCCACCGCCTCCACTATAGACGCTGTCCCCCCTCCAAGCACTTGCTGACAGGTTGACTCCGCTCCATTGCTTCTGGCTCCAAACTGGGCAAGTATACTGCTATGTCCACTGGTGTCTCCTTGTTCTGCTGCATGATCTCTACGTTCTCTGGATTCATCCCCATTGCTGTGCTTTCATTTAGACCAAGTCCCTCTACCTGCACCAACCGAGGCTGTGAGCCGTCTGACCCAGTCTGTCCGGTTGATTACACCCCGATCGTAGACACCCTGGCAGAAACTCCTACGAAGGGTTTCAATCCCTTCCCAAGCTCCCCGCTCATTATCCTGGACTCAAGACAATCACTAGCAGAGAGTGAGGAGCTTTGATCCTGCTGTAGGTTGGATCCCACCTGCTGCAGGCTGCAATAGGAGTCAGAGCTTGTTGCTGTCTTGTCTTCTGCGACTGCACACCTCAGAACCTCAAGCAGCGAGGACTCTGTTGTTCCAGGGCTTCCCACTTGTAATAGGTCACTTGCAGTTCTTGACTGAAGCACTTTCAGGATAGGACAACTAACCCTTGAGACCAGTTTTGATTTCAGACGTTTTTTTAATTCTCCTTCTCCATCATCCGTGCCATCCACTCTCTGTGGAGGCTCTGCTGCCATAGGGTCTCGTACACCTCTACCACCTCGTCCACGATGGGCAGTCATCTTTGGAGGAGCCATGACTGGCTCCAGGCTTCCCTTATCTCCCTCTTACGGCTGGCTGCAGGTACGGCCGTAATGTGTGCTGCAGTCTCCACGGCAACACATGCGATAATGGATGAAGGAGAACAGCCAGCGGGGGCGGACCAGACACAATATGCCTGCTCCGCTCCAACCTCCAGCCGTCGCATACAGCACTGACACCATGACTAGCCCCTCTAGACCACTAAGCACTCAACTGCCATCTACCAGGATGCCAGGATCACATGGTAAGTGCCGGGTATTGGAGGCAGAAAGCGGCTGGGATCATTACAGGACTCAGCGTGTACTCCTCAATGGAGGTTCAGCCCACCATCTTCCCTCCAGCCCTACCAATGCCTAAAAGTGACATTTCTAAAATAGTAATGATAAATGCAGCTTGTAATAAGGAATCCCCAATGTAAACCTATGAGGGAGTGAGCCTCACAGTAGTGAAACACGAATGTGAGTGTTTTTCACTCCCAAGACATGCAAAACATAAAAAGTACATGTCCTACCTTTTAATTACATAGCACCCTGCCCTATGTGCTACCAAGGGCCTACTTTAGTGGTTACCTATATGCAATAAAAGGAGAGTTTAATGATTGGCAATAGGGTTTAAATGCCAAGTTGACATGGCACTGTAAACTGCACACACAGGCTGTGCAGTGGCAGGCCTGAGACATGTGTTAAAGTGATATTTGTGTGGGTGACACAATTAGTGCTGCAGGTTCACTGGTAGCATTCAATTTACAGGCCCTGGGCACATGTAATTGCTCTACTAAGGATATACAGATGCATTAAGTATGCCAGTAGTGGATAAGTCAATCAAACCATGTTTAGGGGAGAAGGACATGCGCTTTAACACTGGTTGGCAGTGGTAAAGTGCTCAGAGGCCAACAAAACTAATAAAGCAAAATTGGAGGCAAGCAGGCAAACAGATTGGGGGAAGACCACCCTAAGGCTGTCAGATCTAACAATATAAATTTGCTGAATCAAAAAATAATTTGTTTGCTGACTGATTGAAGTTCTCTGCCCCACAATCCCAAGGTAAAAACAAACCAATTCAGATAAACTGTGATACCCAGAATGACTCTCCCTAGTATGCTTAAAATAATTGGGTGAATGGTCCCTTTTTTCTTTTGTCAATAAACCAATTGAATGCTACACTTAATTGAGTGCTAGCAGCCTTAATTCCATTTCTCCCGCTGATTACAAGCGGTGTGTGGCACTTTAGTTGTTTTTAACCTCCTACCCCACCCCGCCCTCTTGACTCCTCCCACCCCGGCGTCATCGCCTATTTAGGCTCCGCCCAATTTGCCTCGCGAGGAACCGAAGCTCTGTGGCAGAGGGCAGAGGTTTGGCGCGTTGAGCGCTGTGAAGCTTTATTATTCTTTTAAAAAAAACCTTGTTTTGTTGGCCTCGCTGCTGCTGAGTGCTAGCAGCCTTAATTCCATTTCTCCCGCTGATTACAAGCGGTGTGTGGCACTTTAGTTGTTTTTAACCTCCTACCCCACCCCGCCCTCTTGACTCCTCCCACCCCGGCGTCATCGCCTATTTAGGCTCCGCCCACTTTGCCTCGCGAGGAACCGAAGCTCTGTGGCAGAGGGCAGAGGTTTGGCGCGTTGAGCGCTGTGAAGCTTTATTATTCTTTTAAAAAAAACCTTGTTTTGTTGGCCTCGCTGCTGCTGAGTGCTAGCAGCCTTAATTCCATTTCTCCCGCTGATTACAAGCGGTGTGTGGCACTTTAGTTGTTTTTAACCTCCTACCCCACCCCGCCCTCTTGACTCCTCCCACCCCGGCGTCATCGCCTATTTAGGCTCCGCCCAATTTGCCTCGCGAGGAACCGAAGCTCTGTGGCAGAGGGCAGAGGTTTGGCGCGTTGAGCGCTGTGAAGCTTTATTATTCTTTTAAAAAAAAACTTGTTTTGTTGGCCTCGCTGCTGCTGAGTGCTAGCAGCCTTAATTCCATTTCTCCCGCTGATTACAAGCGGTGTGTGGCACTTTAGTTGTTTTTAACCTCCTACCCCACCCCGCCCTCTTGACTCCTCCCACCCCGGCGTCATCGCCTATTTAGGCTCCGCCCACTTTGCCTCGCGAGGAACCGAAGCTCTGTGGCAGAGGGCAGAGGTTTGGCGCGTTGAGCGCTGTGAAGCTTTATTATTCTTTTAAAAAAAACCTTGTTTTGTTGGCCTCGCTGCTGCTGAGTGCTAGCAGCCTTAATTCCATTTCTCCCGCTGATTACAAGCGGTGTGTGGCACTTTAGTTGTTTTTAACCTCCTACCCCACCCCGCCCTCTTGACTCCTCCCACCCCGGCGTCATCGCCTATTTAGACGGGCCTCATGCGTCTGCGCAGCGGACGTGCGCAGCGGGCGCGACGAAGGCGCGCCGGAGTCGCACCAGAGTCAAGCCCGTCTGCGCCCGTCCGCGCCAGGACGGGCACAGCGGGCACAGGGCTCAGTCCCGATGCCCCAAACGGTGTCACGTACTCCCGATTTGCTTTACTACGGCTGCGGGGACCCCCTTGTACTTCTCACCTTGTATTTAATTGTCACAATGCTCCAACCTCTTGTCCCTCTTGTAATATTGTACTGGACTCCTATCCCTCGCGGTTAGACTCCATGTCTTCCTCCTTTTGGAACCCTGCCCTCCCGTGCAGTTCTCCCCCTCCCAAATTATCCAACTCCGGCCCCTTTTTCAAATTTATTAGCAGTAACTGTCGTTCTCTCGTAAAACATAAAAGAGACATTTTCGATCTTTTACAGACTGTTAGTCCAGCTGCCATGTTTCTGACGGAAACATGGCTAAATGATAGCTCTGGCCCTGACATCGCCATGGCTCTCCCCAATGATTACACCTACGTTGGGCGAAACCGGCCTCTTAAAGAGGGTGGGGGAATTGCCATCATTTTTAGGAGAGAATTCTCCTGTAAATGGGAAGACCTTGAGTTCCCCAATTGTGAAGCTGGTCTATTTAAGCTATCACTTACCCCACATTTCACTCTGACCGGCACATTGATCTACCGCCCCCCTGGCGCAGCGAGTATCTGGGCTTCCTCCCTCCCAGATCTTGTTGCTCCACTTTTGGCCCAATCCAATAATTTTATGGTCATTGGAGACCTTAACATTCATTTCAATTCTGCTTCGTGTGCCATTTCCACACGTCTTTTACAGGATCTGGCAGCTTTAGATCTTCAGCTCCACAACTCTGACCCTACTCATAAGGCCGGCAACCTTTTAGATCCCATCATTTCCAACCTTTCGACCATTTCGTATCAATCCTCATTACAGGTCCCATGGTCGGATCATTTTATTGTAAATTTCTCTATCGAAATGGCCTCTTCTAACCCCCTCTTGCCCACTCATCCCCTTAAAGACAGCAGGAATTGGAAACGCCTAGATGCAGACAAACTCAATCTGTGTCTTTCTAATTCCAAGCCCCCCCTGTCTTTGAATCTGTCTACAGAGGAACTTCCTTCTATCAAATGCTGGTTGACTAATGCTTTGGACTCTTGTCTCCCTATGCAAAAGAACAAACGACATATTCTTCATCCACCGGCTCCCTGGTTTACTGACGCTCTCCGCTTAGAAAAATCTAAATGCAAAAAACTGGAGCGCATATGGCGCTCCAATTATGATGCAGGTCAGAAAGCAGAATATAAGGCCGCTCTTAAAGTCTACCATATGTCATGTGATAGTGCGAGAGCTTCCTTTGCGAATACTACGCTTCTTACAGCACAGAACAGACCCCAGGCTCTGTTCAAAATCGTGAAGGAGCTGTCAGGGGCTTCTGCTGCACCCAAGGCCCCCATTCTTGACACCCTCCAGTGTGAAGCTTTGGCCAACTTCTTCGTCGAAAAGATCGAGAAGATCTATGATACTTTCGACTCCTCTTCCGGTGTGTCCACTCATGTTGTCTTATCTGTAGATACCCCCCCAGTTGCTACGTCCTTCTGTAGTACCCCCATGCCTCCCAAACTTCTTGCCTGGGATCCCATTTCCCTTCCGCTTTTAAAAAAGTATTTACAGGATATAAAATCTGGGTCTCCGCTCGACCCTATGCCCCCTCAAATCTTGAGTTTTTTGGATCCCTCCCTACTCCTTATTATTTTGAAAGTCTTGAACGCCTCCCTTTCTGAAGCGATCGTGCCCGACGAATGGAAGCACGCTATGGTGGTCCCACTATTAAAAAAGACCAACTTAGACCCTAACAACCCCTCTAACTTCCGCCCCATTTCGTTGCTTTCATGTTTCTCTAAAATTTTGGAGAAACATGTCAATTCTCTGCTTAATCTTCACGTGGAGTCTTCTAACTTTCTTCATGGTTCACAATCCGGGTTCAGGGCTGGCTTCTCGACTGAGACCACTCTCCTTGGTGTGTCGGAATCCATCAGACAGAAAGTGGACAACGGGGAGACGGTGGCACTCATTTTGCTTGACTTGAGTGCCGCATTCGACACCGTCTCCCATTCCATCTTGTTGTCCACCCTGAGAGAGGTGGGTGTCGATGGTGCTGCCCTGGCCTGGATCTCTAACTTTTTATCTAATCGCACGTTTCAAGTCTTTTCTTCTACTTCCATCTCTTCTATCTTTCCCTCTAAGCACGATGTCCCTCAGGGATCTATTCTTAGTCCTCTCTTTTTCAATTTATATGTGAGACCCCTTGCTTTTTTGGCGGAACAGGCAGGTCTCTCTATTTACTCTTACGCTGATGACACTCAAGTCATCTATTCTCTCTCAACCAATAAACATCTCCCTTTCTCTTCTCTCCAAACTGGACTAAAGCAGATTGCGGCATGGATGTTGGAGCATAAATTAAAACTAAACGGGGAGAAAACAGAACTGCTCCTGTTTGGCTCCGACACCTCGCTCTGGGGCCCACATCATTGGCCACCGGAGATGGGCCCGCCTCCAATTCCAACTTCGTCTGCCCGTAACCTCGGGGTCCTCCTGGACAATCAATTGTCTTTCAGGCAGCATGTCGTGAAAGTCTCTGCCACCTGTACTACCATCATCAGGTGGCTTAGGAAAATCTCATGGATGCTGCCGGCTGACACCTTGAAATCTGTAGTCCAGGCTCTTGTCATCTCACGCCTGGACTACGGCAACATCTTACTTCTAGGTGCCTGTAAGGAGGTCACTAAGAAGTACCAGGTAGTACAAAATATGGCAGTCCGCCTGATTTGCAATCTACCCGCCAGATCCTCAGCCTCTTCCCACCTACGTAACCTACATTGGCTACGGATTGAGAGCAGGGTTAAATTCAAGGCGTTATGTTTTATACATAAAATCCTGACAGGAAAAGCCCCGCCCTATCTATCTGCTTTGGTGCAGCAATATCTTCCACCTCGTACACTTAGGTCCTCCACCCAGAATAAGCTCAGGATCCCACGCATCAAGAGAGCAAAAATGGGTGGTCGCTCTTTTGCTCTGCTGGCGCCCTCTCTTTGGAATTCTCTACCCCCCTCTTTACGTTCTGAAATGTGCCTCCTTACCTTCCGTAAGGGAATCAAAACCTGGCTTTTTAATTTGTAAGTTCACTGATCTCCTTCCCTTCTCATCTTTAATATTGTTTCACACCTATAGCGCCGGGAAACCCACGGGTAGCTGTGCGCTCAAGAAATTCAATAATAATAATAATAATAATAAACAAAAATTCATTTTGAGTGAAAACCTAGCACTTCTATAATTAATAGCCCACATTGGTCAAATGTTGTTAAGTGTCACATCCTAAACGCATAACTCACCTGTACAATTAAATGTTACTTTGTGCAAAGTAGTAAACATCTGCATTACAGAATCTGAGGACAACAGGTATTTTTTTTACATAAGTGGTGGAACTCATTTTAAAAGGGGAAGGCCATTTTGGGATCTACAATAAATAGAGAAATCAGCAGCTGATCCGAGTGCAGTCTTAAGGCTTTAATATTTCTGTGCATTTCTCTAGTAAAAGAAAAAATCTGAACATCCTTTGGGAATCGTTTTTAGATTGATCCTGGGCAGCGCACGCTGCGAGCCATGCTGTATTGGAGTATGTACTTAAAGACTCACCCTGTCTCTGCCATATTTGTCATTGGCTTGTGCCATTGTCCTTCTTAAATGATAGCTTTTGATTTTTCATTAGGCTTATTAGTACATCCTTACTACCACCTTGTCTTAATTTGTAACCTCCCATGAGGTCCGGCCCTTTTACTTCAGTTGTTACACGGTACGTCTTCTTTAGTCTATAAGCACTATTTTCTTTTATGAGTTTCTCTTACTGCAGGATGGCGGGAGGGTCTCTTGTGCGCAGTTGTGACCACAGGCTTGTTTATTTCACTCATAACAAAAGGGGAGCTCTTCAGGTGCCTTGTGAGACAGAATGGGGCAACTCAGCTCCCGGAAAAAATAGTCCTGGGGCCCAGTACCCCCAACTCCGGGCCCCGACGAAGGTGGAAGCCGGGGAGCGAATATTTCCCTGGGGTCTGGGACCCCCAACTCCGGGCCCTGGACTACTGTATTGCCTTGCAGCAGGAGGAAGGAGGGGGAAGTGCCGCAGCATTGCCCCGAGGCCCTGCCTGACCGGCGGCATCATCCGTGTCTTCCCACCGGAGCTGGCAGACCAGAATGAAAATCTGGCTCCAGCAGCAGCACTCGGGGGAGCTGGCCAGTCAGTGAGCTGGCGAGAGCATCCGGGGTGGGCTCCCCGAGCTGCTCTGCAACTCACCTGGATGTGGGGTGCCTGAGTGGAACTCAGCCCCCGAGGGAGCAGAGATGCATAGTAGGGCTGCCGACAGAGGCAGAGCGGCTCTCCCTAGAGTAGCGGGAGAGCCACTGCTATAACATGCACAAGTTAAGGAAAGCACCCCATAATGCCTTGCAGAGCCTGGGAAGGACTGCAGAGGAAACTGGCTTGTTGGTGGCGTGTGGTGACCCCAGGAAGATGGGGTCACTCCCAAATGCATGAGTGGGGCAGGGGGAGCTGCAGGGGCAACACAGACTCCCCCAGCATGAAAGTGGAAAGTCCCCACCCTCATTCTGGAAGGAAAGAACTCCTCAAGGGTTATTCATGTTTTTTGAGCCTGCCTAATGCTGGAACTTTCGTTCTTCAGCTGGGAGCTGGTGGTTAGGACTACATTGATGTGTGAAAGGTCTTCATGGAGACATCCCCTTGAACTGGAAAGTTGCAATTGCACAAGCGGTGCATTTACATAATGTTGTGCATTGTGAGGACTGGAAGTCACATGTGATTTGTGAAATGATAAGCGAGAGGGTATGTTGCTAGGTATTCCTGCTATGGTTCAAACAATAGAAGGCCCCACCTGAGTTGCACCTATCATGACTTAAACAAAGAAAATGACAGTGGTGTTGTCTTATTCTCCTCCTAGTGTGTTACTTTCCACTATTATGCTTCGTCATGGTTCTCCTTTAGTCCCTAAAAAACTCCTCACGTTTGATGATTCCTGCTATGGTGCCTGGTTGTAAATGCTTAATCCTTTGATTATAACTGTAATGCCTTTTAGGGGCTTTAATTGCATTGCATTATAACTGTTATCAGATATGATAAGTACCTGTCATTCTAAGGGATGCTTAAACATGCATTCTTGCTACTGTGTTGGTTAAACAACAACACAGACTGTCCGCCACTGTCGTACTGTATGGTCAGTATGAGATGCTCAGTCAGAGTTATGTATCACTATGGCAGGTGTTCCCATTATAAATGATTGGTAAGATAATGGGTTGGGCCGCCACTGGGATGGTGCCAGTGGTAAGGGTCCCACTCCAGGTTATGGTCAACCCACTGCATTTGCGGGCATGATCATGGTAATACTTGGGAGTGGTGGTACAAGAACCCCCCCATGGGAGGGGTGGTGATGTTATGCAAAGTCACGAAGTAATTCTCCAACGGCTTATGCATATTTGTAAATTGATGCATAACATTGGGTAGTCTGTATGTGTAATAAATATACTCTTCCTTTTTATAAAGAAAAGTATAGACTGGACAATCAATTACTGAGTGTTATTCCTGTGTACTTGTAAATGGCGATTACTAGCCCACACCACCTCCCTTGAAAAAACCTTAGGCTGCTCTGCAATGCTACCCTCTGAGAGTCAATCGCTACAATGAGGTGTTTGGTTCCCAGTGAAGGACAAATGTAGACACATTGTTTGTGCAGGCCTCACCAAAAATGCCTTGTTTTCCAACAATTGGTTTGTTCTCTTTTTGCTAATTGTTTACTATTTGTACTGTCAACTATCTTGTGTAGGTTATGTTCACCTTGTTGGAGTAGATTCTGTTGGCCCTGTAGTCAGCGGGTTGCATCTCTATTAAAAAGCTATGTTTTTAGTTGGCAGAAGGGATCATTCCATGTTACTGCCCACTGTGTGGGTCCATGGTGGCCCTTTCCCATCTGCTACTTCTTTTGCAATAGACAACATCCTTCTGCCACTTTATGGGTTGCTGATTTGATGTAGTTTATTATTTAGTACAACCAGGGTGAAAGTTTCTGGTCTTACTGATGGTGTTAGTTTCTTATTTTGCTTCACAGACACCTGCTTTTTGGGTGCTCATTAAGGAGAGTAGCATTGTTTGATTACAGCTATCAGGTGTATACCCTGTTTTTCTTTGGTTAATCTTTTGGTTGAAGATGTTCCCCTATCATAATCATGGATGACTTTAATCTGGAGATATATTGGGAATCAGGAGTTTACACTCTATATTGCATTGGTATTTCCGGGGCACAGCTCTAGGGCTAGTCAGAATTCTCTGGATGTGTGCTAAAAGTCTTGTCGCATAAAATCCATAATTTTTATTCACAACGTCACTCTGATCCCCTTCCACTCCTGAGATATGGGCTTTATCAGTGATGAAACTACATTCTTTATCTTATTCTTCCTTGCTTGCCTGTGCAGTTTATTGCCTAGAGTTTTAAGAATTTGAGAGAGAGACATATCTTCCTTGGCTTGATGCCAGGTGCAGTATAGAATTCCTCTTCTTGATCAATTTCCAGTGGTTTTTGAATGGAACTCTCTAATTGGAAAATCTTCTCCATTACTTCCTCATTTGCAGTTGGAGTGGTATTACTTTTATTAATGATAAGTCACAAATCTGAGGTCCTTTAATAATGCTCTGTGCTCCTCTTACAATCCGCTAGCATAATTTGGATTCCTGATAGTACCTCTCCTAGCATGGACAGAATGGCCAAGCAGTTATGTCAGGATTTGAGTGTATTATATGATATGACCGTAGGGCTTTATCATGCAATACACTGGCAAAAACTGTCTTGGGTTAGCTGTGACTGTGAGCAGCAAGGCTTAACAAAGGAGCAATGTGTAAAGCATTCAACAGCACTATTCAACAAAATGTGACTCAACAAGAGACACACAACAATTTATAAAAAATAGAGCATACTTTAGAAATGTTTTGAGTCCTTGATTATCAAAATCCACTGAAGGTTCTAGAGATACAAATTTCAGAATAAATAAATATATTGACATTCAACCAAAAACAAGCATTGGCCAACAAAAACTGTGCAAACTTTTGAATAGTTTGAAACAGTTTGGCAACTCTGACCCGGGCTGGGCTAACACGTCTGACAGGTTGGAGGTCTAAGAGTCCAGTAATGTTACTTTGGACAGTTACCTGGTCACCAGAGTGGTTTCCAGTCATGTTTCAGCATTTAGGAAATGACGGTATAGATGATAATGTAGTGGTCCTATGCTGAGGATGCTGGTATTGGGTTGAGCCAACTTTGACCCTGGTACTTGGGGTCCCATAATGTACTCTTTACAACAGTTGAAGGGCAGCTGTGGTGAATCTTATAATCTTATAGCACTGCCATTACAGAACATATCCTTGGTGGGGGATAGTATCCCTCTTAGGCAATTAATCCAGTCTTTAATAGCACTCCTGGGTCTGGCTTACACGAAGCAACTGTTGGCTAGATGGATTGGTCTCTTGGCATACCCAGCAGCGACCAGTGGCTTTCCCCCAGGAGTGTCTACTGCTTTGTCGAATTGGGCTACCATAGCTTTCATGTCTCTGATGCTGTTCCAGGGGGCAGCTGACTGACCCTTGGAGTCATTGCTTCGATCTGGAGCTGGGAATCAAGTTTTCTCCAAGCCTGGATACACAGGCACAGTTCAATCTCACTAGCCCAAAGTGCAGCAGGTGCAGTCTCTCAGACTGTGCAGTCTCTCTTCATGCAGTTTTAAAGGCAGCAGAACACTCCTCTCTTGGCAGTCTCTCCAAATTCATGTTGTTCTGAAGTTCAAGGTGCCAGGGGTGCCCATTATGTCCCCAGAAAGAGTCCAAAGTGGACACAATCTGGTGGTGTGTGGCATTTTGCAATCCCAAATGGCAATGTTCTCGCCACTCTCAAGATGTCAGAACTCTTCCTCGTCTGCGAGGAGCTTGGTAGCCCACCCCAGAGGTGTGGCTACCTAAGGGCTACATGCCCACGGGAAAACCGTTTGTGGATGAGTTTTCCCCCTCTGGCCCGGTCTCCAACTTGTCTACAGGACCAAAAGGCAGCCTGCTTGGGTGTGTTATCCCCAGCGTCCCCTCAAAGGTAGCTTCCCTTTTGAAGCTCGACTTTTGCATTTACACCCTTTACAGCCTTCTTGGGAGAGGAAGTCAAACCTTACTCTGCGGCAACTGCTTTTGTTCCTGAGCGTGGGAGTCATTCAAATGATTTCCCAGATGGACAGAAAGCTGTATGTGTGCCAGAGCATTTGTAAGGCCTCTGGACTAGCTGGGGCACAGATGGCAACTTTTTAAAACTTTCTAGTTGCTAAACTTTAAAAGTGACATGAATCTAAAATTGGGCCTTCAGTCAGAGTTAAAGCCATGTTTAATTTGATACCTTACGGTCCCCAATTAGGTAGTCCCACTCAATATTTAGCCATGCCAGAGTGCCAGCCTGCAACCATGTCTTATCCAGTGGGGCTACTAACTTTCCTCAGTAAAACAACAACTTTTAAGGGCGTTGCCGCTATAACATATATAAACCTATATGTCTCTCTTAATAATATAAAGCTCCATGCCATAGGGCTGTATTGTCTTTACATATGGGAGACTTACATATATTGTTACGGAAAGGGTGGCTTTGTCATTGGGTTTAATGGCAAAGTCACACTAGCAGTGAACACACTGCCCTTCCAGTATGCAATGACAAGCTGATAGCCATTTTGTCATTTGTCACACTCAGAGTGGTACAAACAGTGTTGCAGCCTTAGGTGGACACTCTGTCTTACATGCCCTTGCTACCCTGGGTGCCATATTCTAGGGACGTATAATTAAGTCAGCACTTGCCAATGAGTATAACCAAATCAACATTACTTATGCAGTGGGTCAGAACACTGGCACTGAGGTCTGGTTATCAGGCCTCAGTGCACTCTCAGAGTCAGAAAGCCAGCAGCTGTAGTCCAAATAAGGGCAAAATGTGGGGTTGGACCTGCAAAAAGCGTGTTTCCTTATAAGTTATAAGTAGCAGTTTTGATATCTGGATTTTCCAGTGAGTCTGTCACAACCTCATCCATTATTACCATGTTCTTGTTACTGTTAGATTTATGAGTTAGCATGTCTTATAATAATGTATTCCGGGCATCCTTCTTCAGGGAGACTAAGGCACCAACAATTGCAGCTAGGATTCTACACATTTGCTTCAAGAGTGAGAGAACAAGTTGGGCTGGTGCGGTTTTGGCTGATTTTTTACTTTGATTGTTGGTTCTTGTCTGTTCCTTGTCTACACTGATTTCATTAGTGATGTTGGTAGCCATATGAGTAGAGGCAGAAAATTAGAGGGAAACGTAAGTACCCATCATGATCACCTCCTCCTCAAAGTAAAATGAGTCATCTACAATGTTTCGGTCCTTATCTTCTTCACATGGTTAGCCTGAGCCAGAACTGTCCAGTAAAACTGACACTTTAATTCTTCTTTTGCACTCTAAGTGGAGAACTGTTTGGAGGAGATATGCAGGTCCAATTCAAGTTTGATGTAACCTCTTGATTTACTAGGGCAGTATCATGCACTTTTGTTTGTATAGTTCTGGTAAATTTCTCAGTGGATGCAGATAAATATACTGAATTCGAAAAGAAACTAACTACACCCATTTCCGTAAAATTCTTAAAGCTTGGCTTTTTGACCAATAATTCCTGATCACTGTTCTGGTTCTTGCTCTCTGTCCGCTATGGCGCCGGGAAACCCTTTTTGGGTAGCCGTGTGCCTTACAAGTTTAAATAATAAATAAATAAAATTAGATCGCTGTTAAGGTGTAATTGCTATAGCCTGATTGCTGTCATAATTACTCTTTTCAGTTGTTTTGGCATTTTCACTGTTAGTATGTAGTCATTCTCTCTTTGTGCCAGGCAGCCTTTCACTCTTACAATATGTTGTGATTTTGTTTAAGCCTAGAATCTTTAGGTTAGAGTTGGGTTAGAGTGCAGTACTGTATTGAGGTGGGCTTGATGTAAAAGCCTGATGCACTAATTCTATTTTACCTAATGACGCATTAGGATTAGAATGCAGTGAGTCCGGAGTAAAAGTAGCTAGGTTCCCCTGCATCCCTTGAGACAGTCATAGCCTCCATTGATTCTATCTGCTCTGTTGTCCTGTGTGAGCCTGCAGCCTCAGTTTTCAATTGTCTGGTCAAATTGCATGTTCGTACCAATGCTGATCTCATATTGCCCAAGAGTCAAGACAGTAATAATTTTCCACAGTTAGGGTGGGTAGAAAATCATGATTTTTATTAAAGACTCAGAGGCTGATAGTATGCATATCTCTTAAATTGCCAACTCACAGCAGCAACTACAAAACAATGTAAGAACTTAGAATAGGAATGAATAAGAGTGCTAAAGGATACTTAGTCCCTTGTGAGGCAGCCATCTTCCTTCTTTGTTGGTGCAAACAACTTCAATATAACAAAACACGCAGAACTTATTAAAATCCAGAAAGGCATTCCAAAGTGCAACAAAATCCAAGAATATTCCTCACTCCTTCTAGATCACTTCTTATAGTCTCCTCCTGAAAAGAAAAAAACAAAAACAAGTTATAGGGCGCAAAGCTATGGTGGGATAATATTAGCATCCATGTCTTTAATAAAATCATGATTTTCTACCCAACCTAGCTGTGGAAAATCAAAATTTTATGGCAAGGCACGGAGGCCAATATTATGCATGTTTAAAGCCTTGCCATAATATTCCTTACTGAAGAATCTACAGGTTTAAAATAGAATTTCTCAAAAACTGAATCCGCTGCAGCTAAAATCCCATTCAGCCAACCACCTGGAAGAAGAGCTTTTGACGCCATTGCACCTCTTGAGGAGTGAGCCCAGAATGTACTCATATCTTTACCAGCCTTCCCCATAAGCTCTTTGACCCAACGAGATAAAGGGGCGGACACAGCTCTATGCGTTTGTCTATAAAAAATTAACAACTGAGGATCTGAATCGCTTTTCACACTCTCAGTCCTTCTTTCATACTCATGAACACATCGGACAACGCACAGCTTCCTACACTCATCTAAATTTGGATAAAAAATTGTTCTAGACATAGTTTTAGTTGTCCTAGTGATGTAAAAGCACACTCCTTCCGGAACAAACCTTCGACTTGAAATATCAAGAGCCCTGACGTCAGACACCCTTCTAAAGGACACAAGACACAACACCATAACCAACTTCAAAGAGAGTTGCTTAAGACTTAAGAATTCATTCTCAGACCAACTAGCCAGTTCCCTAAGAACAAGATCCACATCCTACAAGGACAAATACCTTGGCCCTTGAGGCACCTTAATCCTTATACTTCATAAAAGTTTTTTTACAACTGTTAGAACTGGGGATCTCTAGTTGGCAGAGGTAGGTACCTTTGACCAAATAGGGACCCTTGCTTCTAGTGATGGTAAGGGGGTACACTTCTAAAATAACCCCTGCTCACCCCCTTGTTGGCTTGGCACGAGCAGACAGGATAATCTCAGAGGCAGTGTGTAAAGCATTTGTGAACACATACAATAATACAGTGAAAAAACTACAAATGGACACCACACCAGTTTAGAAAAATAAGTAATCATTACTAGACTTAACACAAGACCAAAAGACAAATTCCACAATATTGTAATCAAAAATAAGATTTTAAAATGGGAGAAATAGCTTAGTTCAATGTAGATGATAAATGCAACACTTTACTCTCAAAGTACCTTGGATGCATCAGGCAATACAAACAAAAGGGTCACAGGGAAGGTGATGAGTCGGTTCCTTACTGTAGCGCAGGGGAGGGGATGGGTCGGTCCCTTACCGGAGAGGAGGTGATGCGTCGGTTTTTTACTGTGATCCAGTTTGATATGACAAGATGGCGCCTCGATGGCTGTGCGGGGAACTCGGTACCTTCTGAGCCGCGACAGGCCCTGCGACACGCTTCTCAGGTGATGCGACGGCGACCTCTGCAGCGGCGACGCGTTTCTCGGGTGATGTGACATGCTTCGTCGATGATGCAACAGTGAACAACTGCAGCGGCGGCACGCTTCTTCAGTGATGCGACGGCAACTGCTGTGGTGGCGCCACGCTTCTCCTCATTGAGCCACGCTTCCAGCTCCCAGCAACTCGCAGCCTTCTCAGAGGGCCCAAACAACAGTAGGCACCTCTCTGCAGGCAGAATTCCAGAGCATGGGAATTCAGGGGAGCTGGGGGTGACGTCTTGTAACCCTGAGACTTCAGGCAGGAGGCAAGCTCAGTTCAAGCCCTTGGAGATTCTTCTTCAGGATTACAAAAGTACACACAAAGTTCCTTTTCTCTTTCCTTGGCAAATAAAGTAACCGCTGCAGGCCAACCCCAACAGCACAGCACAGGGGCAGTCTCCTCCTTGCAGCTTCCTTCGTTCTTCTCCTTGGCAAAGGTTGGTCTTGATTCCAAGAAGTGATGTAATGTTAAGGGGTCTGGGTCTCCCCTTTTATACACCAAAATCCTTTGTCTTTGAAGGCAGAGAGTGTCTGTACCTAGCCAATCTGCCAACATTCACAGTACTATGAGACCTACCCTCAAGGAAGATCTCAGTTAAAACATTCAACGCTTCTACCAGAGGAGCCAATATGAGATTCAAACCCCTCGAAGAACACCAACAAAACCATCTCCCCCAGGCCAGTGTGTATGCCTTAGATGTTCCTGGAGACTATGACTCCTTAATGAGTTTTGAAGCCTCCATTGACACCTGACAGATTCTTCTGAAATCAACCACGCCATCAGCCTTAAGTATCCCTGCAAAACTAACTTGTGATTCCTCCCCGATGCATCTGTTAATAAGTCTGGGATATTCGGAAATAGAAGAGGATCAGCAATCAATATTTCCATCACATCCGGATACCAAACTTGGGAAGTCCAAAAAGGAGTCACCAATACAATCTCTTTGTATTAGCGCAAAAGGCGGGAAAGCATTAACTTTAAATCCCCCCAGTGTTGCAAAAATGCATTCACTGCCACTGTCTGAGGGTCTGGTCTCCAACTGAAGAACATGGGCAGTTGAGCATTCCCCCTGTTGGCAAACAGGTCTACCTCCATCGGACCCCAAAAAGAATATATCATAGAGAACACTTCCCTGTTCAACCCCCATCGCTGAAATCCCTCAGCTGCCTCGAATTCCAGTCTGCCACACTGTTGCTTACACCCGGTAAGTACTGTGCCTGAATCATATTATTCCTTCCCTGACACAAATACCAAAAATACTTTGCCAAGTCCGCTAGCGCCTTTGAACTTGGACCTCCCAGTTTCTTTACATATCTCACAGCCAATATGTTGTCCATACTCAAGAGGACACAACACCTCACATGATCCTTGACAAACCATGTTACTGCAAACGAGCCAGCCAACAACTCTAGGTAGTTGATGTGCATTTCCTTTTCCTAACTTGTCCATTTTCCCCCTGTCATCACTGAACCGTACCTTGCTCTCCAACCTTAAAGGCTGGCTTCCAACTCTATGACCAAATCCGGAGTCTGTCCGAAAATAGCCCTTCCATTTCAAGCCTCCAGATTCTCTTGCCACCACATCACTTCCTTTCTCGTCTCTGAGTCTGTCTGAACTTTGTCTGAATATCTGTTTAAATTGATCGTCTTCTACCTCTGCAAAGCAAATCAGCTTGAATTGAGGCAGAGAGGAGGCCTAAGATCCTTACAATCTGTCTCAGCTTTAACCACTCATTAACCAAGGCTCTCCGCAACTCCCTGCAGATTTTCCATGGGCAACCTCAATACACAGTCCAAGGTCCAAGTCTGAAAACCTAAAAACACGGTCTCCTGACTTGAAACTAAACAAGACTTTTTCTTGTTCACTACAAACCCTAAATCTTCTATCGATCAAGCAGCCAGAGTCGTATGTTTGTCGGCTAGATCCTTGCTTTCTGCCATCATGAGAATATCGTATAAGTAGACTATGAGTCTCACCCTCTTGTGCGTAACCAAGCTACAATTGGCCTCATTACCTTTGTAAAGCACCATGGAGCCAAGGTGAAACCAAAGGGAAGGCTTTTGAATCTCCACATGGTACCTTTCCATTGGAGCTTCAAAAGATCCCTCTGAATCAGACATATTGGAATTGTTAGGTAAGCGTCCTTTAAATTCAAGTGGGTTAACCAATCTCCTCAGCATGTGAATCGCCTCCATTTTGAAGTGGTTGTATTCTACCCACTCCTTAAGTCCTTGAGATTTATTACAGGTCTCATACCCTTGTCCTTCTTCTCTACTAGGAATAAATTGCTTACAAACCCTACAGATGAATAGTGTGACTTCTTTATTGCATCTTTCTCTGCTAATTCGAGAACCTCATTTTCTACCATATCCTCTTCCTCCTTTGAGAACCTCAAAGTTGTCGGCCTTCTCGTCTGAACCGGAGTATCCACAAAATCTATTTTGTAACAATTTACCGTCTGTAACACCCACGGATCAGAGGTTATCCCTTTCCACCTGTCTAGAAAATGGGCGAGTCTACCACCCAATTGTAACTTAATAGACGAAAGGTCGCTTGCCAAACATACCTTGTCTTGGTCTTCTAACTCCCCTGAAGCGTCCTCTTCCTCTCTGTCTTTGCGGACAGAAGCTAGGGGAGTAGCCCCCTGAGGACTGGAAACATCCGGGTCTATAACCACGCAAGAAGGAATTTCCCATAACTCCAAAATCTCAGCTGGGGAATCGACCCCGCATTCTCCCAGCCATTCCAGAAACCTTTTAAATATCTTTTTGAACCTTTTGTATAGAATTAAACATGCCTGCATATCGGGCAGTTTCCTTCACAAATCCCTCTCCAAAAAAGAGACCCTTTGCCTCTTGCCCTGACTCAGAGTAAGGCGTTTGCTTTTCCAAACAAACACACCGCCCTCTACACCCATTGTCTCAATTCTAAGACATACTCTGAAAGTAAGCTTTCCCGCGAAGGTCAAAGATTTTTGTTAGGGATCCAAAAAGGCGATCTTGACAGCTTTTCAATCCTTTATCTAGACCCAGTCTATGGTCTCTTCCCAACTTGTTTAGAAAAGTCAACATCTTAGCATTGAATTCTCCAGCATGTGCCACCTTTCTCGCTATGAAGGTCTTGGGCACTCAGAACAAAGTCTAATATGAACCTCCTTGGGTATTTCCCTTCTTATCCAGAATTCAACATATTCAGCCACATGCTTTATAGGGACCCATTGTGGAGATAGTGAATGCTGGATTGTATTACTATTGAACATAAAGTCGCCCAGTCGGTCCTTGACTTGTTCTATGCTCTCTTTTCCTCCCCTCTCTTTTTTAATCCATTTACTTTCTATGGCCTCATTGTCCGATGAGTCAAAATCAGAAGAGCAGTAGATAACAATGTCCCAACTACTAGCGGACTCATCACAGGCGATCCCTCTGTGATCCTCTTTTGTGGCCTTTATAGCCTTTCCATATACCTCATTTGAGGCTACCCTATTTTTGCCTTTCTGAATAAAGGCCCCTTTTTCTTTGTTGGGTTTCTCCTTAGGCAAATGCTTCCTTTTTTTTGGTTTGCCTTTTTACCATTACCACTAACCGTGGCCACCTCCCCCACAAACCAAAACTGTTCCTCCTCTACTTTCCTCGCGAACGTTTCCTCCAGTCTATCCATACAGTCGACCAACTTCTTGCCTAACTGTGTAGATAACACAGAAACTGCCTTATCTACACATTCTTGGACTTTTCCCTCAACATCTCCCTCAAGAGTTCTACCTTTCTCCATTTTAAAATATATATCTCACTACACAATTCTCAAATTTAAATAAACTTTAATTTCAAGCAACAACAATCTAAACATTCTAATCTCTTCCACAAATTTCCAAAAGATACAATTGTTACTTCCCTGAAGTAAAGCCAACTACCTTGTTCAGAGAAATTAAGGTGAATGACTCGGAGGAGAACAAATGACCCCGAAGTTCATTTGACAGCCCAAAATATGTCTGTCATAAAATACATAAGAAATCAATGGATTTGCCAAATCCAATACAGCAGATGCGTCGGTGGCTCCAGAGGGTAATTATCCTAATTGGAAGGCATGTGACCCAAGTGAACACCGTATGATCACCGTGATGCTAGGTGAGTAAAAAACACGGCCTTTTATAATTGCCCAGTAAGTTTTAATATGGTAAAAATATGTTAAAAATCCGTCAATGTAAATTGTTAAAGCATCAATCCTCTGCGCGAGGAAATTGCCGGTATGCACAAGGTAATTGACGGTTAGACTCACGTGTCCGGCATGCGCAGAAGGAGTCGCGGGTCTCCTCAGAAGCGCGCGACTCGATCAGGGAAGATGCATGCTCAAAATAACGTCACTATTAGCAAGCACAAAATGCCTGCCCCCACCTTTTTTTAAAATTCTTATTCAAACCGATAGGACAAACACAATTTTATTTTCGTTTGGTCTGGTATTTATTTTCTACCCATCAATTTCAATTTTTTTTAATATTTTTTGTATGAAAATTTAGACTGAAAAGAAACACAAACATTCAATATATTTCACTTAAATCTGTACACTAGTATTTACAAGACTAACATTATATACATTACTAACTACAATTCTCATACAATCTACATATACTACACAATACAAACACAAAAGAAGAAAATTCACCAAATTATTATTGAATAGACCTGATCTATATTTATAAAAAAAGAGAAAAAGAGACAAAGTCAAAGAGAAAGAGCAAGGCTTTGATTGAAGAATAACTTGACAGCTGGCCACAGCCAGTTAGAACGCTTGGTGTAACAAAATAGCTCCTTCAGATGTGCCGACGCGTTTCTAGTCCAAGGAAACCAGTTCCTGGACTTTCATCAGGGCTTTGTCAATTGTCTGAATTCTTTTTTGAAGAAACCTTTCGTCTCTCTCGGTATCTTAAGGCTCAGGTAAAAGGATTCTGTATACTGTTATCTTATTTAAAGGGAAATGAGGATAGTCCGACCTCTCCAAAGGAGGGTCCAGAACCAAAAACGGCTATGTTTTTATTCTTGCTTCTATTTTGTGGCTGGATCTTATTTTCCCAAAACATGCAAAGGAAATTGTAGTTCAAACACGCCCTTTCGGGGGCTCCTTCGCTGAGCGCTACTAGCGCGATTAGTTGTGCACTTGTCGTGTCTTCTCGTTGTTTATTTCAGAAGAGATGAACCTGTCCTCGATTGTAGCACCTCTTTCCGCTAACTCGCCCGGAACTGAATCACTCGATGCTGGCTCAAAATAACATCGCAACAACTGCTGGGTCGAGTCCACTCGAGCTAACAATGTGTGCTCGACCCGGCTTGCGCGTACCAAACCGCCGTTGACACGGTCAACACTGAATATATAATTTTAACGAAAGAGCGTCTACCAAAAGACAAAAATAGCACAGTGATCAACCATTTATTTGGCCAGAACAAACCAGAAAACTATAAATATCTGGGGTCCATCAAAGAAAAAAACACCCAAATGTTAATGAAATGCCGAAGGAAATCATAAAATCCTTTAAATATCATGAATCAAATATCACCCATATCAGTTTCCTCATACACCAAAACATATAAGTATCTCACACAACTAAATCATGCTTATAATAAGACATCGTAAAGTGTGACTTATCTGTAGCTGTGAGCAGCAACAAGAAGGAAGATGGCTGCCTCACAAGGGACTTAGTAGCCTTAAGAACTCTTATTCATTCATATTCCAAGTTCTTACATTGTTTTGTAGTTGCTGTTGTGAGTGGGCAATTGAAGAGATATGCATAATATTGGCCTCCGTGCCTTGCCATAAAAATAATCTCTACTGGACTTGACACACTTGGGAGTCTATTAATTATCTACAACAGTGGTTCATAACCTTTTGACTTCTGTGGACCAGAACCTAACTATTAGTGGAAATTGGGGCCCCCACAGAATCATTATTGGAATCCGAGGACCCCAAATAAGTCATGACTGGATGCCAGGGACCCCGGCCTAAGCATTTTCAATGATTTGAACTGCAAAAAAAACTCAACAAATACAGAAATAGGCATTCATAGAACAAGTACGCAAATGGTTAAACTTTGATGTAATTTGCAAACAAATATAAAAAGCAACATTTTAACTTTAATAGGAAGGCTGGAACTTTTCAAAATTCATTTGAGATCACTCATTATTAATTTTTACTTCTGTTTGATGCACTTTCACTGCTCCAACACTCGAACGTTTTAAAGATTTAATTTTACTTTTTGCTTCTTTATTTATACAAACACAATTAATCTGTTAATAATATTTAATTTTCTATGCAGTTCATGCAGCGCTTCTCCGCAAATAATTTCTAAATCCATGTCACCTTTCTCTGAAGTATAACTTCTAACATATTCTCATCAGTGGGGCCCATAACACTGCAAATCACTCATAAACACTTACACTCTACTTCATGGATCGGTGAAATTCAAAGGAAAAGCTGCTGTATCATAGTGGAGTATCTAAAACTAAAATGGAATATTTATACTATTTACACCTGCAGTTTAGATGCGTTTACCATGGTTTTCATTGAATACGACATTTTATTTAGACACACCACCATTGAGATCAATGGATCTACAAGTAAAAAATTAGGCGTTGGAAAACTCAAGACCAGCTTAATTCTCCATTTATCTAATTTTCATTAAGAGCAAAATTCAGCATGTCTAATATTATTCACTTTATTTATTTCTTTATTTCAAAAAGACAACATTGAAAGAATAAGGGTTTAAATTCAAGATAGCTAGATTCATTTATTAAAACAAACTCCAAATTAGACATTTTCATTTTATTTTATAAAACAAGAATTAGCAAAAGACAGATAGTTCCCAAAAATTCACTTATTCTCCTAACATCCCTGGCTAAGCTCTCAGCTAAAGTGCATCTCCCTGTGAAAAGAAATTGAAAAATTATTCAGAGTCTTACGTCTCAGGAAAATCAGCATTCCAGCAGCATCTCTGGTAGAAATCGAAGAGAAGTTTTTTCTTCAATAAAATCAGCACTTTTTATACATTTTTCACTAGCTCTATCTATCTAAAAGTGTAACTTTCAGCCTAAATTAGAATTCTGATTGGACAATTTTGGGGTGGATGAACTTCATCTTGTCATCATAATATTACATTTTCCTTTTGTCCGCAATTTTCTAATGGGTCCTTTGTGTGGCCCAAGTCCTGCCTAGTCCTGTTCTCTACAAGCAACTTTAGCATGTATTCCCACGTTCTGTACCATTGTGCTAATCATTTTGGCAGCCATCTATACTTCCAGGCCATTATGTCCTTGAACCGTAGTCACTCCAGGCACAAGCAGCTCGCATTCAGACTTTGCTCGCGCATGCTTATTTCTTTTGTAACCACAATAATCGAGTGACTCCCTTTTCTTTTAGGCCTCACGAGTCAAAATGGGAACTATCATAGAAACAAACACAAACGAACATTAATTTTAAGTAATTTGACCCTTCTGTTCACCCCCCCTCTTTCTAAAGTTTTCCCTATTAGTAATTACCTAGCAAATAGCCACATTTAAGCATGATATACTCACTTATCCTCGGGTTTTGCCACGATAATACATAAACAAAAGCACATTTATGCTACATTCCATTATCTTAAAGCTGCTCATTAGTTTATGACATGACAAAATCACATAATTAGTTAATTATGATTGCAACATAAGCAAAATTAGTTCCCACGTGTATTTGTGTAGGTGCATTTCTTATTCTAAGTTGGTTTTAGTCACGTATATCATTCCATTAGTACAAATTATGGTTATGGAAGTGTGACTTTGCAAGGGGTGCGCAAAATATTGCTTCTCCACCTCGCTCCATCACAGTCATGGATCCCGTATGTAGGCTTTGTGGTGTCCCAGGGGTCCTCAGGCCACAGGTTAAGAACCACTGGTATACAAGCTTCAGAGTCTTATACTAGTCCACAGAAGGGGGGGCGTGCTGAGTTGGAGTGTGGTTTGTGTCAGCATACATCAATGTTCGTTGATGCAGTCAGGGCCCACATCTCCAACTGACCCCTGTGATGGAGCCACCTTCACTACGGCTGTCCTCATCGCTGCCCTCATCTTAATGTCCCATGGGGCACCAGCAAGCACCAGCCACACCAAAAGCACTACCTGCTGCTCCTCGCCCGGTGGGTACAGTGAGGTGACTAGGCAAGATGGTTATAGGGATTCTAACACTAGCATATGCTCACCCGGCCGTATCTGCGGACTTCTGCGCCAAGGATCAAGCATAATAGTAAAATGTTTGGGGAAGTTGCGCCAGTTCAGGTGTAAATCTCCTACAGTTCTCTGTGTGTGTGGGGATGGTTGTTGGAGTGTGTAAAAGGAAATAAAACGCTACTTGCCCTGATAATACAGAACTGGCACATAAAAATAAGCCTCCCAGAAACATTTAACATGAAACATACAAACGTATGTCTAATCCTTTCAAAATACTGTCTCACAAAATCATTTATTTGGTGACTGATTGTATTTTACCTGCCTCACAATGCCAGACTGGACACAAACCAGTTCACAAAACTGAGATACCAAGATCGAATCATTGAAGCTGGTGTGCTTGTAATAATTGAGGTGAGTGGGAGTTTTGACAAATCAATTGAAAGATTCGCTTAATAAATAAAAAACAGAAAGTCTGAGGAGCACAAGTGAGAATATTGTTCTGCAACAGGATTTCCCGAGCTACATGGTGAAAAAAATATGTTTACTCCCAACCTGCTTCTATAATTAACAACCCACATTGGTAGGGTTTTATCCCGGGTCACCTTCTAAACGCCTAACTCACCATGCAATTAAATGTTACTTTCTGCAAAGCAGAATATGATTACAACATATGATGTTCTACTTAAGGGGTGGGGCTGATAAAGCTAGAGGTATAGCTAATAAAAGTCAAGTTATTGCTTTGGCATCGATAATAAACAAAGAAAACTGCTGGTCTTGTAGTCCTAAAGCTTTAATATTTCTGCACATTTCTGTAGAACGAGAAATAATCTGCACATCCTTTGGGAATCACTTTTATTATCTGCGATTAGAACGAACAGCAACTTCAGCCACATTGGTAAGCTCCCCACGTGGAGCACATCCCACGCAACGTTGCCTCTGCCTCCCTGGGAAATCATTGACATTGCATCCACCTCCCAGAATAAATTGTTGTTTTTCTACTACGAGTATTTAAAGATCTTTATAACTAAGGCGAAAGGAGAACAGAAATATGTGTACTCCGTGCTCCGATAACCAAATGATGGAGGGTGTGCCGTTGTTCACTGCCCCATGTCAGCCTGGTACAGCTTTTTCTATGAATGCAAATTTATGGTTTTAGCGAAGGGTTTTGAGAAATTGCAAATATCCTCTATGAACAGCATGAAGTTCACAGAAGTTGAAAAGTTTCTAATATATATTTACGAATGTGCGGAGGAAAAAAGATCCAGCAATGGTGGTTGTTTCAGGAAAGAAATATTGCAAGTAGTAGGAACATTTGAATGCAAAAATGTTGTGGCATGATTTACTTGCAAAAATTATATTTACGTAAAAAAAACGTCTTTTTCACCCGACAGACAAAGTTTTTCCTACCTTTATCAATGAATTGGGTGTGAATCTCAAATTTCCCAAACAAAAAAGCAGTGTGCTGACAGGGTCAGTACTGATTTACAGTAGGCAGGTCTCTGTCTAGAGGGGCAGAGAGAGCGAAAAATTATGGGTTGAAAAGCTACCCTGGGAGATTGCCGTTGGTATCACTATTGGAAACACCTTTTGGGTGTTTGATTGACAGCTTTCAAAGTGTACTACTTCCATTATTTGTGAATTTTAAAAAGTAGTAATTTTGCACACATTCAAGATGTGCGTTTATGGGTGACGATGTACTATTTTTTTTTAAAACCAGTCACTATATACAGTTAACGTTTTTAAGCTCTTAGCAAAATGAGAACAATGAGAAAAACTGACACAGACAGAGCAAACTTGACTCAGGACCCACAGACCCAACTAGCAAGCCAAGAATGCATTTGTGGGTGTCACACCCAAAACACCCCCCTACGCTGCGTCCCTACCCATCCTACCTGGGCCTGGTAGTTCTCCCTAGAAACGTATGATTATGGACACATACATAACACCAGCCTGAAGTCTCTACCCTTGATTTTACTAGGCCTGGGCGGTGAACTCTGCTCCACTCGCAGAGTTTGTGGAGTTTTCTGCACTCCGCGTTACGCGGAGATCGCCGAGTTCCCAAAAACTATGCTTAGCGGAGCGGAGTTTTTTTCAACTTCCAGGCAGGAATTTTCCTCGTTCGCGATCGTCAACATCAAGTTGGTGAGCACAAGTGTGGAAAATAAACCTCCTGGCGAGATTTCTGAACACGGGGAGGGGGGGGGCAAGTTTCTCATTGCGAGTGATCGCGTATGCTCGCGACCGATCGAGTTGTGAAACTGCCCGTTTGCGTTGAGAAAGCTGCAGCTGGAGTAAAAATATACCTGAGCGGCAGAAAAGGAAAGCCTGCGCTGTGCATAGTGCCGTTCAAGATGATCGCACAGTGCGGACAAGCATCAAGCACTGTGCAATCACCGCAAACAGCATTTTTCTATCAAACTCCACTGTTCACGGAGATCCGCGTAGTGCGGCAGAGGCTTTTTACCACTTCGCGGAGTTTCACGTAGAGCAACTCCGCGAACTCTGCCCAGGGTTAGATTTTACATCAAAGCTCACTGTTTTGTCTTTTATTTTTGGTGCACAATGAAAAAAGCTGACATAGATATAGGAAACCGTGCTCACGGCTCCCAGAGCCCCTCTGTCTCTAGCCCATTCTTGCATGTGCAGCTAAGTTCACCAATCATGTCAACCACCACTGCTAATGGTTATGCAAATGTCATTAACTTGGGTCACACCTTCAATTTAATTAGTAGATCTTACTGGTCAGTGAGCCTAGTCCTGGTTTATGTGGACCATCTCTACTGCATAGTTGATGGTTTTCTGTGGGATATGATGGTCACACATGGGCAGGGGATGTTATTTGTGAGCATGTAATGCTGAACCTGGGCACGTGAAGCTGACCTCTGTATATGTGAATGAACCTGGGCAAGCAAGCTACGACCTACACATATGATGAGAGCACATGGCTATTTGAGGCATTATCTGTGCACTTGGGGTGTTAGTAAGTGAGATTATTTGATGAAAATGATATACAGAAAATAACGGAAACAAATAGTGTGTCTAATAAATTGGAAAAGTTGGTATACGTGGGAGAAATCTTTTTATTTCCAGACTGACTGCTGTCTGGGAATAAAATTAGTTTACTTACAATAGTTAAGAAAAAGGTATTTTTTTGTTGAAATCGGAAAATAATGCGCCACATTATGCAGTCAGTGTGGTAAGTTAATAATCATAGTAAACACCACAACCACAGAATTGCATAATTCCACAGGCCATGACCATTGTCCATTGTTTGATCAAAAGTCTAGTCTTGATATGTAAACATGGCCTAATTATTCTGAATCCATTCAGTGCACATTGTTAGCTGCCAGTTAATGAAAACAGTTTCAACAACCTCGCTCCACTGCAGACAGAATGTGATTTTAACAACGTAATTAAATATTGTTCTTTTCTTGTTACTATATACAAACAAACACTAAAGTCCCTTAATCCCTTTACTACTTTTAATGTTTTCCCTCTTTGGAAAACAAGCCTTTTCTATCAGCAATGGAGAGTGCCTAAATTACAATGTCAGATGAGAACCGCACATTCCTGGAAAGAGAAAAAAAAGATGGATTCAGGGACTTGAGGCCACCGGTACTGCTGTGCGTTTTTTAATTTAACAAGAGGACACTGTGACACCTACTGCACAGTATGATGGAACAGTGCAATTAAGAAACAGTAGAGTGAAAAAGTCCAGTGGGAACTGCTGCTCTATTGAACACCTTTTGGAGTGACCAAATAAAATCCCTTAAAAAAGAACACGCATTTGCAAATCAAATCTAGCTGGCTTTAATGATCTTATGAATAAAAACACAGGCATGCACACAGGAACATATTAAAGTCACCTTAAAATCAGAACTATCTACAAGTTTTCTTGACATTGTTGGAGCTCATCTTTCACCACGTTTCATAGGTGGTAAAAAGCTTAGTTTTTTATGTATTAAAAAGTTGCTAAATGTACTAGCTATATAGTAGTGGTATTTGTGCCCAAGTTCATCATCCCAGACCCCAAGGTGGTAGTACTGTAAAAGCACTTCTTTGCAAAAAGGTACATAAAAAGGTGCATAAAAGCGTAAAACTTAGTGTGAAACCCTGTCCTAAAATCTGTCCTGACTTGTCATCTATCTCCTCGGCAGTCCGCTCTACCATCCTAATAAGGATCTAAAGGTAGCTCGTAATAACATGGTTGAGCCTCCGCCCTTAATTAAATTGCCCTTAGAACACCCCCAGCTCAGGAATCCTTTATCAGGTCGCAATTAGGAAGTACAGAACTTCTGCTCGATATTATTCATTGAGGGAAAAAGCAAAGAAACTTCGACCCCTGAATCGCTCTATAATCCTCCAGTTGTTCAAACAAATCCCTTCTCTTTCAGGGATAACCTCGTTGGACTTAGAGTCTGTGGGGTTTCAATTGGGCGATCAAGGTAGAGAAGTTTTCAGAGTTTCTTTTATATCTCCTTGTATTGCTGACCTGGTATTTAAGGCGGACGAAGACCTAGCAAAAGTAGGTCTACAGGCCCTATGTCCCGCAAAAAAGAGCCCTCAATTATAAGTACCTCAGCCAGGTTCATTCCCTCCCGCCATTTTAAACATGCACTATGGGTTTTCTGCAACTCAATGGCAAGGATCCCTATCATATATTCCATCCCAATGGCCCGAAGCTACACAACAAAGTAGCCATCCAGCCACCGATTTGAGAGTGGTTATAGTAAACGATAGGCCATTCTCACAATTTAGACAATTAGCATGGCCTCAAAGTAATTTTTTTCCGCACTGCAACATCTGCCGGAGGAAGGAGATTGGAATATAAGGCCCACACAACTCTAGAATGAGGAGTCCTCTCAAAATCTAAGAATCCTAAGTTGGAATATCCATGGGTTTGAACGCTTGAGGAACAGCAGCGAACTGGAAGGAAGCTTGACACCCTTTCATCTGTTATTCCTTCAGGAGTCTTGGCTAAGAGAGGACCAGTCAGTCGAAGGCTTTATGACCCTGAATAGCAAAGGTCATTTCCGGGGTATGGGGAGAGCATCTGCAGGTCTACTAACATTAATATCGACCAAGGTAATTAAGAGGCCATTGGAGGTCATAAATGTTTCAAGTGGTCTGCAGTTATCTGTTGTGGAAATGGTTGTGGGTAAAAATGTCCCCAGTTATTTTTTACTTATAAATGGCTGGAATTATTTGAATCCCCTTTCCAGCATTTGATGGCAAAATACCCGGAAGCAGTGATAATAATGGCAGGGGAAGTAAATGCTCGTTTATTCCCTGTACAGCTAGACCAACACTTGGAGGAAGTGTTGGATTCCTACAACATTCCCTTAGCACAGTTTCCTGCAGGTACCATCAAAAAAGAGGCAAAGTGCCGAGTTAAAGACTGGCAAGTCATGGTCTGATTTACTTAAATGGACGTTTTAAAAAGGATTCACCAGCTATAGCGACATCTCGGCAGGGCCACTCTTTTGGCCCTATTGATTATATATTCACGTCCCTTTGGAATTTTGGCCTCTTTAGGAGCTTTGAGGTGGCAAAATATGAGGGCAGTGACCACTTGGCAACCACAGCAGTTCTTGATTTGTGTGATCCAGTATCCCCTGAGAGAGTGTTTCCCTTAGAGATGTCCTATCCGCACAGGCTCACAACACGTTTAGACACTATGCATCTTCAACAATTAGCAACTCTTCAGTTAGAGGAGATGGTTCCTATTCTCCCTATTCATGCTGATGATGTTGTTGTGTGGTATAATAATATTGTGCAATGAGTGGAAAGGGTGGACAGACAAAACCCTGCGCAAAGGGTGTCCTGGGCTGGTTCGATCAGGACTGCCAAAAGTTGAAACGACTGGTGAGACAGAAAGCAAGGAGTGCTAGGTGTCGTTCCATTGCTTTAGCCATCCAAGAACTGGTTAAACTTAAACGCCAATATAAATCCCCTGTGCAATCGAAAAAGGTAGCTTATCATAGGAAATGGGAGGAGATGCAGGAGATTATACTATTAAATGATCAGCAAAAATTCTGGACAAAGGTCAAAGAGTTTAATGGCCAAAGTAGGGGGTCTCTGACCTGTATGATACCGGAAGCACAGTGGGCCACTCATCTGACGGAGTTATACAGGGGACCCTTAGGTTTAGATGGCCCTCAGCACATCTATGGGAAAACCCTCCCAGCCAACTGGTTCTCAGTGAAGGAAGTTAAGGCAGTTATTGAGAGAATAAAACTCTCTCGTGCCGCCAGTCCTGACAATGTCTCGGCGGTAATAATTAAAACAAATAATGTTCGGTGGGCTAAAATTTACTCTATCCTGTTCAGTCGGGTTGCAGGTTCTGGCCTTTACCCCTTTACCTGGAAGGGGTCTATTGTGAAACCGATTTTAAAAAAAGGAGCGGTACAGACCCAATGCATTACAGGCTTATAAGCCTCTTGGACATTTCATTAAAGATATTCTCCAAGATTATTTTAGCCAAACTTGAAGAATGGGCCATTGAAACTAAGATAATTCCTTTAGAACAGGGGGGGCTTTCGGGAGGGTCATTCAACCATAGACCACTGCTTTGCTTTGTGGGCTATTACTCGAAAGGCAGTGGAGGAAAATCAAAGACTGTGCAGTTGTTTTGTAGATTTCCGGACAGCCTTTGATTCTGTTGACAGGGATATTTTATAGGGAAAACTCGCCGCTTGGCCATTACCACTACACTTTCTTGGGGCTCTTCAATCCCTGCACTCTGGCAATTGGGTTCAGGTGGAGTTAGAGAAGACAGGACGGTTGTCCCATTGAATCTCTATCGACAATGGCCTGCGTTAGCGGTGCGTTTTAGCACCCCTACTTTTTAGTTTATTTTTGGCCGACCTCCCAACAGCTATTTGCCAATCAAAGTCATTTTCGCCTAAAATTGGGCATCAGCATATTGCTTATCTGCTCTATGCAGATGATTTGGTATTAATGGACTACACTGCAATTGGTCTGCAGAGGAAACTCAACGCATTGGCCTCTTATAGTAAGCAGAACAAGCTTCGTATTAATCTGGAAAAGACGAAATTATGATTTTTGGGAAAAAAAGTGCATAGTTTTTCCTGGTATCTTGATTCTCAGGTGGTGGAACAAGTGGATCAGTATAAATACCTGGGTTTAACTTTTAGGAAAAATCTGAATTGGGGTGCACATTAGGATGCCACTAGGCAGAAGGCCCTTTTGCAGGCAAGCTGTTTATATCGATTTAATGGTAGATTTGGGGGCCTATCCCACATCCCATTATTAGAGCCCTATGAAGGGAAGATTCCACCAATAGGCCTGTATGGAGGAGAGATATTCTCTCTTGATCCAACCTATGAATGGGACAGACTGGAAGGGGCAGTACTTAAAAGACTTGTATCACTCCCACAAGGTACCATGGTCCAGGCTATAAGGAGAGAGTTCAGTCTGGTATCTTGGAACATAGTGGCCGCCACCCGGGCTCTAAGATACTTCAACACCCTACTGGAGAACGATGAGGTGGCTAAAGTATCCAGATTGTGCTGGGCAGAGAGCCAAAGCAGCGAAAGGTTGTGGGCAGAGGCCGTTAGAACCAGAATGACTGCAATAAAGAATCGCAATTTAAATAGTGGAACAGTCACATCTTGGCTCACCTTTTCCGGCAAACGAAAATTGAGAGAATCTGCTGCTATGGTGTCACAAAAATGTGATTTATTATATCTAAAGAAGAAATCATCTATTAGCTTCTCGTTAGCTTCACTTGGCCAGGATGGTGTTTTCCCTTACTTATCACAGTTACCAGATCCAGGCTTGAGAAAAGAAATCCTAAGTGTTCGGTGGGATGTAATCCAATTTATTCATCCCACCCGTATAAGACAGGGGTGAAAAATAATAGTGGTCTTTGTCCTTGCCCTTTGAAAGCCAAATGCACTATTACGCATATTTTTATGGACTGCGCTTTTTACCTTGCAAATCGGATCAGGCTTTTAAGACCTCTGTTTTTAGGTCTCGCCTGCCAATGCGCTTGCGCATTGGCAGGCGAGACTTACTTATAGTAAGTAGAAAAGAAAAGTCTACCAAAACGGCTGCCGATCCCATACAGTTCATGTGAGGTATGCGCGTGCAGGCCAGCCTCATAACACACCACCATTTGTCTGTGCCTCAGCATCAGACCTCAAAGGCTGCCGCTCCCCCCCGCGTGCACCACCCCGCCCCCCGCATCAGACTTCAAACGAATACGCTCCCGCTCCCACTCCCCCGCCCCCCGCCACAGCAATGCCGAGAGATTGTTTAAATATATTTTAGTTCATTAAGAAGTAATAAGCCGCTGTGCCGGGTTCCAACTTGCCCCCCTTACCCTGCTACCCCACCACGCAGTGAGCCTCGGACTTTCTCTGATCATTCACACTCGGTCGACTGGCAATGAAGGAGGAAGTCTTGCTACCAGCCTGCATTCGTCAGAACACAACACTAGTTTTATTTCTGTTTCCGTGCTTTTTTTTAACTTTTATTTATTTACAACTGTATGCTTCGGCCATGTTCAAATAATGTCAGCACCTTACTTCCCTCAATATAGTGCCTCTACAATGCCCATTGACACTCGTGCACACCGATATGTGAGGTCTCCTGGGCGTGCATCCACGCACACATGTGTATGAGAAGTTGTCTCCTTGTATGCAGGCGTTTTATTGAGGAAGCTCTCTTTACGATTTCTTTAAATATATTTTAGTTCATTAACAAGTAATGAGCAGCTGTGCCGGGCTCCAACTTGCCCCCCTTCCCTCCTCCCCTACCACGCAGCGGGCCTTGGACTTTCTTTGATCATTCACACTCGGTCGATAGGCAATGAAGGAGGAAGTCTTGCTACCAGTCTGCATTCGTCAGAACACGACACTAGTTTTATTTCTGTTTCCGTGGTTTTTTAGAACTTTCATTTATTTACTGCTGTATGCTTCGGCCATGTTCAAATAATGTCAGCACCTCTCTTCCCTCAATATAGTGCCCCTATATTGCCCATTGACACTCGTGCACACCGACATGTGAGGCCTCCTGGGCGTGCATCCACGCACACATGTGTATGAGAAGCTGTCTCCTTGTATGCAGGCGTTTTATTGAGGAAGCTCTCATTACGTTTTTAAAAAATATATTTTAGTTCATTAACAATTAAAAAAAGACATGTTTTCCCATTTTCAGCAGGAGCTGATTTTAGGCAGAACATGTTGGATGTTAATTCATTAAACCGCCTGGTTTACACAAGACCAAGCCTAGCGTCACTGGAAGGATGAATGCACGAGCCACAATGCGGGCAGGCAGCAGAGTTTACGGAAGTCTCGTGTAGCTCCGATGCTGCGTCACCATCGTGTTTGTGATAACTGGAAAGGGACGTCACTTCGCAATGTTTTGGTCAATCCCGCAGAGGATTCCTCCTCCGTGTCCTAAACCTTGTTTCAAGTAGTAGGCACAGTAAAATACATTTAATACGAAATGTACAATATCAATCTACTCCCTCCTGCCAGTGCGAAGAGCGATATCAGCATCTCTGAGGGCGCTGGCTACTCTGGGAAGCTGGCCCATACATACCTGCTGTGCCATTGCAGAGATCTTTGTGGATTGTAAGTATCACCCTGTGCCAAGCGTGAAGGACTCAATAGCATCTTCTTGCGTAATGAACTGAAGTCCGAGATATTCATCTTGAAGCATTTTGCAGCATCCATCCTTCCATTTCTTTACTGGCACCACCTATCCTCAACAGCTTTGTTATTCACACCCTTTTTGCCATGGCACAGCTCACCACAAATCAACGTCTGCAGTCTCCTTCACCCCTGCACTCCTCCTGGTCTCCAACTCTGCGTTGTTTTGATTCCCGACCCTTGGTGTTTAGTTGTCATGGCAAGTAATTGGATAGAATTTATGCCACTTTCTCCCAGGTAGGGAATTCATAATTTTACCCTTCACCTCATTTTGAGCATACTTTGAAAGAATACCAAAGTTCCCGAAGGAACGGAGCGGCTTTATTAATTAGGTGACCAGGCTGCCTCCCCTTGAAGCTCAGCTCTGCCCTGCATTGGCCCACAGTCAATAATTGTTGTCTCTCCCAGGCCGCATGCGTGTCATCACTTACAGGCCTGGGCCTGAAACCTGTGTCTGATGAAAAGGTTACATTTAATGTGTTGTTCATAAAGCCCACTCAAATAGTCCTCTTGTGAAATAAGCGCATTCTTCAGTTTTTTAAATGTAAACCCTGTCACCCTCCGTAAGTGTGGCATGCTTAGACGTGAGTTCATGGGACCTGTCTTAAAAAACAAAAATAACCCTGGTGCCACCGAGAGCAGCTGGATATGGCTGGTCACAGGCGTCGTGCCACGACCCCCTGCCGCCAGCACTACATGTGCCTGTAGGGCAGGAATCTGGCCGGGCTTACATCGTCTTTCTCTTGTGCAGACAGCTGCCCTGGGAAGCAATCCTGTGCCTAGGGACGCACCACATGCCACTCCACAACACACCACTCCACAATAATAACCATCCACATAAGTGCATTCATGACGCACACTCCACATAATTCCAGTACACTCAATACTACAGAATTGCTATCCACATAAGTCTACTGTGCACCATACCACATGTTTCAATCCACACCATTCCATGCCACACACTTCCACAACTAACAATTCTAATCCAACCCACATAATTCCGCACACATGCATCCACTCCAAAAACAAAACACATGGTAAAAAGACATTGTCATTTAAAATGCCAATAGCTCTAACTCTCACAAATGCGAGACCTATTGTATTGCAAATGCATGCGATAGGTCGCGCATTAACGAGACTTTGAGCTACTGGCATTGTAATTGACAAACCTTTTAGCTATGTGTTGGTTTTGAAAATGCACCACCACGTCCACCACCACCAGGTCCACCACCACCATGTCCACCACCACGTTCACCACCAACACCACCACATCCACCACCACCACCAAATCCACCACCAACACGTCCACCACCACCACGTCCACCACCACCACGTCCACCACCACCATGTCCACCACCACCAGATCCACCCCCACCACCTTTACCACCACCACCTCCACCACCACTTCCACAAACACCACGTCCACCACCACCATGTCCACCACCACTATGTCCACCACCACTACGTCCACCACCACTACGTCCACCACCACCATGTCCACCACCACCACGTCCACCATGTCCACCACATCTACCACCACCATGTACACCACCACCACCATGGCCACTAACATGTCCACCATGAGGCCACTACCACGTCCACCACCACCAAATCTACCTCCACCACCACCACATCCACTACCACCACCACATTCATCACCACGTCACTCTATCTGTCGCCCTCACTCTATGCATCTGTCGCCCTCACTCTATCTATCTGTCGCCCTCACTTTATCTATCGCCCTCCCTCTATTTATCTATCTATCGCCCTCACTCTATCTATCTATTCATCTATCTATCTATCTATCTATCTATCGCCCTCACTCTATCTATCTATCGCCCTCACTCTATCTATCTATTGACCTCACTCTTTCTATCTATCGACCTCACTCTATTGCCCTCACTCTATCTATCTATTGCCCTCACTCTATCTATCTAATGCCCTCACCCTATCTATCTATTGCTCTCACTCTATCTATCTATCGCACCTCACTCTATCTATCTCCCTCTATTTCACTTCTGTTCTTGGATTTTCAGCACAATAAAATACACTGAACATAATCTTCACATAAGTTATTTACAAAAGATTAAGCTATTGCACTATAAATTACAATAACTTTTATTTAAGTATTAATTATTTAAAAAAAAGTAAAAGCCATTGTTATTTGTAATATCAATACATCTAAGTCATGTAAATATAACACATATTGCATTACAAATGCTATAGGTGTCACATTTGCGAAAGTTAAAACTATTGGCATTGTAAATGAAAAAAATTTATAATTTCGCTATTTTCAAAACCAACACATAAATATAAAATGTGTCATTTACAATACTAATAGCGCAAACGTTCCTAATGCGAGATCTATTGCATTGCAAATGCTTGTTTAAATATGTTGCTCTTCATAGGAACAAAGCGGTGGAGTTACTGTCTGAGATGCGATATTTAGATGTGGCAGTTGGGATTGCTCGGTTCCTATGTTCTGTTAAACAGAATTTAAAAAAATGAAATGTATTGAGGATGGGGTGGTGAGGAGGGGGGTTCATTTAAAGATTTTAATTAATATGTACTTTTTAGAATGTTTTATGGACAATTGTCTAAATAAACTTGTTTCTTAACCTTCAACCTCCTAGCTAACTTAGCCTATGATTAATTAGTAAATACGGCTGATGATTATTTAGTGAATGCGAAACAAATATTACAGCAAATTAGGAAGTTTTTGCAACTGAGTGTGGGGTATGGAAAGGGAGTGGGGGCTTAGAATCCACCAATGTCAGATTAGCCATAGACACACACCGAAGCCTCTAAGGCATAGACAATGGCCTTCTGCTCGTCACTGACATTACAACTAATCCTAACCTCCCCAAAACTTCCACCTGCTCAGGGTAGGTTTTATAACTCTAGTAAAGGAATAGAATCGCAAAGCCTTCATACACTAGCTGGACTCCTCCTGTGTCCAGCTCGTGCTGTGTTTTATGCTTGTGATAGCAGTCCTTCACCGAGTGAGTTTGTGAAGAGTGCCAATATCATATGACACATAGTGGCACCATGTTTGGAGTGGGTCTGTCAATGCCTAAAGATTCCATAATTTCCTCAACCCTAGGTTTGTTACCTTGTATTCTGAATCACCACCAGAATATCGAACATGCAGGTATAATCTTTGCACGCTTGAAAATTGTCAAACGCTATCATTGGCTCAACAGGGTCCATCACCCTATGAGCTACAAGGCCAGATGTTTATTGTCTTTTATGGTGCTGGTATCTGGGGACTTTGAGATACTGCACAGTCTAGTTCGTTGAAAATAACTTTCTGCACAGATTGCTTTGACTCCCCAGGAGTGTACCCGCCTCTGTCACTTAACCAAATGGTGATTGCTGATTATTTGAATATAGATAAAGCATGAAACATACAATGGCTGTCTTATGTGAAGGCTCAATTACACACAATAAGATGTCCGAATTTTTTTGATAACCCCCTGAACCTGAGAACTTCAAATAGAGCATGTGTCAAAATAAATCTATTCGCTGTTCTGCAAAGTAACAGAGCAACATCTGACTGTGGTTTATACCACATTAATCACTACCAACTTTATAGAGCCATACTTATATACTTATACCTACTTATACCCTGGAAAGATTCTGAATCAACTTGGTCCATTTATTGGTCTGCTATCCAAGAGATGCTTACTGTGATAAAGATCTTGTGCCCTGTCCTTGCTATGCAAAATCCATACAATCCCCGCTACACTTCTTCTTTTGTAATTTATATAGGGTGCTGAGGGAAAGTATTTTAATCCCCTTACTCTGATCACTTAACATTAGAGGATGCAGACCAGCCTTATTTCATGTACAATTGATACAATCCGAACTGGTGTTCCATATCGTTCATGGATTTATTGCAGGCGCGGTAAAACTGCGCAATCTGGTGTGCAAGTAACAATAGTCTGTCATAATTAGTCTTACATAGATGGAAGACAGCTTTTTGTGAATAAAATGACTTGTATTTTGCACAAATATTATCTGATGAAATGTCGCTATTAATGCAGGGGCGGCTGGTGACATTTGAAAGTGGTGGTTCGTAAAATGATTAGCATACTGCACTGTTTGCGAGCGAGCGTAGAGTGCGAGCCTGAACAACCTAAGGGGGCGTCCGGGGGGGTTTCCCACAAGAAAAATTTGAAAAAAGAGAGGAAAAATGGTGCATTTTCAAGCAAATTTGAGAACGCAGGAAGGTTAATAAAGCAATTGTGAAAGTGCTGTTATTACATTAATAAAGAGATGTCATATAACATAGGTAGCTGCTTATTCAATATAACCACAGAGCCACTTAAAAGCTTGCTCTTTAGGAAATTCTTCTCAATTCCTCCCTTGACTAGCCTGGTGAAGGTCTGTGACTTTTCAGGTATCTGAGGCCCCTCCGTCATCTTGGTTGAACTGTTAGCACCTAATAACTGACTATTGGTTGCCACTATGTATTATTGCTGGTTTGACTTCTGGTTTTGCACGTATAATTCACGCTCCTTAATTCTTCTTTGAATGTCATTATCCATGCCTACCTCTCTCGAGGAGGTGACAGCAATCATCCTAGTGAAATAGAAATCATTTACAGTTCTCAATACAGCTGCGTGTATTGACTTCAGAAGAATGGAAGGCTGACGTCCTGCAGCGCGCTAGGTGCAGAGAGGAATGTCAAACTCACCGCCCTCATTGCGGACTCGGCTCGAGGAAGAATGTACGTGGGGTTAGAACGGAACCGGAATCCTCACAGACTCGGACTTTCTTGGTGAAGAGTCGGTTCACCCGTACTGAGCCTAAAGAGCAATGCGGTCTCACAGTTGCTACAGGCCCGGACTCAGGCTGAATTATAGTGGGACGATGATAGTCTAGTCATACGTGGCCGCCGAGGACCCATATCACGCGCAGCTCCCTTCCCAGCTTTTTAGACAAAAAGCACACTTTGCACTTTTTTACTTGTTGTTTCTTAGCCAAGTAAATTTGGGTTTTGTATTAATAATTCATCAGGCAAGGTGGCTTCTGTCTACAAATACAGGATCAACTGAAAGTGTAATTAGCAGATTAGCTACTGGCTGCACTGTTTACAAAGTTCCCTGGTTAATCCAACTGTGAGCATCACCATTGCTACAAAAAATCAATGTATAATTTAAATAAAATATTCCAATAATATGGACACTTTGAAGTTACTTTTGTGCACATCACGTCGTCACCACATGATCATCCCCCTATCGCTACTACACACACGACAACCAGCCCAGGACGTGACGGTGACGCCGCATCAACACAGGTATCGCGCTAAGCGTTTTTGGCCAAACAAACACTCACGACAAGAAGAAGTCAGACTACGTAAAATAAAAACACACCAAGAGATTACCCACTGATAACTTTTAAATCCTAATAGTCTTATCACAGGCCGCATGTAGCACTGCAGGCACCATGGTCCATGATTAAAAAAATCTCATTCATTGACTGTACTGTTTTACTGAGCGACGTCGAAGTGAATGCCTGTGTTAGCAAGCACCAATCAATCATGATGCGCCTCCAGAACTTCAACAGTCACACTCACCTCCAGTCCTGCTGCCAGGCACAGATGCCTGTAACTTGCAGGACTGGCAGCAGGAGGTGTTGAAGAAGTTCTGGCGGGCCGGCGCGCGCCTAATCGGCATAGGTGCGCACTACGCAGGGGATTGATTGAGGCAAATACGGGGCGGCATACGGCTACAAGAAGGAAAAGATTCTTACTTTCTTTGTTTGGTTTGTTTCATCAACACACATATCCATCATAGTCAGATGGAGTCTTGTGGTCAGAAAATCAATGCTCAATTAGATGGATGCCTGCTAGCTAGCAGCTCTCTGTGATCCGAAGTACGTCAGTCACGAGCAGTAGGACACGAGGTCTGTGTGTCGTGTCGTGCGTGGCACGGTGACGGACTGCAGTGCACGAGGTCACGTCACTACTAACGAAATGGCCTATCACTGTCTGCATGGCTTAGTTTAGTCGAGTGTGGCAGTGCCACCACCCATGTGCGGCACCCAACGCTTCTCAGGCTCAGGCTGCGCGGTGTCTCAGCCAATCCAGATACTGCATTAGCAGCGCCAGGATTGGCTAGGGCACCAATATGGTACGCCCATTAGGAGACCGGGGGCTGCTGCATGAAGCAAGCTACCCTTTCGGGTCCTCCCTTCCTCTCCTAATGGCCTGGGATTGGGGGAACTTAGCGTAGTGGCTGTAGTGCGCATGTTCGGGCTGGTCATAAAAATGACCAGCCCAAACCCGAACATGCGCACTACGTGCCGCTGTCAGTGTGACAGTCTGAGTCTGACGGTCACTGGTGCTGCCGCAGCCCCACCCCCTTCAGCGCGCGGCCAATTGCCTCGGGCCTGTCCCGACTCCCGGGTACAACAGCTGAAGATCTTTTCAGGGCGAGCCACGAGTGAGACTGCGAGTTTCATGAACTGTTGCTTGCACAAATTTAGGGCATGATGTGCATGATGTGGCTAGTGGGGCAACGCCCCAGCGCCCCAATGGATGCCCCACCCCTGTATTAATGGCTACATTTTCTCGTTTTCTTCATATTGTGTATTTTGTAAAATGTGATTTTTATGAATTGTGCTGCATTCTTTTATGGTTCTTAACCGAATAAAGATCATTTTGACTTTGATTTAATCCCTTATACACTATATGGATGTTGAAGACATCGCTGGCTTGTTGACTGTACCCTGATATAAAAAACAACAGAGATTGGGTATGGCTGCAAACATGGAATCATATGACCGTTCCCCTTCAACTGTTCTTCTAACCCAAGCGCCGGGATATTCTCTAAGTAGCTGAGCGCTATACAAAATCTATTCATTCATTCATAAAACAAAAAAAAAGAATTTTGTTGAAAAGCTGAAGCAACATTCAAAATGTTTAATTCATATTTGTCTTGTTTCCCATACAGAAAATAATATTTTGTTCTTTGAGATTGTGGTGGAGAATATTGATTGAATAGGGGTCTTTTAGCTGCATCTGTGAGTGCGAGCAGCGCTCTTATATGCTAGTTTGAAGGTCACAGTCGGAGCCTGCTTCTTAGAGAGTTTTGTTTATTTTAATGAGACTGGAACCGTATCTTCTCAATTGATTGGTTGGCTCTTTGGAGAAATTAGTTATTACTGATAATGTTAGAATTCTGTCATTTTAAGAATGTGTTTGCAGCATTTTAGATTTAAATTCCCATTTAACTTCACTTAGACCAGATTGCCATTTAACTTCCTTTAGAGCAGATCACTGTTAGCTTTTTTAGAGGGAGAGTCCAATTTAGCTTCCTTTAGGCATATGCCTTTTTCTCTATTGCCCTGAAGGAGTTTAGCTTGCACCATGTACGGATGCCTTCCCTGCTTCCTTCAAATCAAAACAGAATGTGCAAAGCGCGGCTAATCATCCATCAGAGTATCCGGACGCTGCGGGCTACCGCTTAGGTAAATCAGTTGAATAGGCAAGTTTTGAGTCCCTTCTTGATCTCTAAAAGAGCAGGCGAGGTACAGAGGTGAAGGGAAAGGCTGTTCCAGGACTTGGCTGCAAGGTAGGAGAAGGAGTGTACTCCACGGTTGTTTCGGTGGATGTGGGTTTGTGAGCGAGGGAGAAGGAGGCAGAGCGGGGTGTCTGGAGGTTTGGTAGAAGTTCATTCGGTGGTTGATGTATGCTGGTCCTTCATCGTGGAGGGTTTTGTATGCATGGATCAGCATTTTTAATTGACATGTCTTCTAAAAAGGGGATCCAGTGGATCTGATTGAGGTGTGGGCTGATGTTGTCCCATATGGGTAGGGTGAGGATGTGTCTAGCTGCTGCTCTCTCTATGGTCTGCAATCTCTCCACGAGGTGATTGGTGATTCCCCTTCAGGAGGTGATTGGTGATTCCCACGGAAGTGCCCTGCCATATTCCAGCCGGCTGGTGACTAGGGCTTGAGTGATGGTTCATTTAATTTTGGCGGGAGCCATTTGAAGATTTTCTGGAGCATGTGAAGTGTGAAGAAGCAGGCAGATGAGACTTCATTGAGCTGCCTTTTCGTGATGAGTTTGTTGTCCAGGATGATGCCAAGGTTGCGGGCACGTGCTGTTGGTGTGGGTGAAGGCCCTAGTTTGGAGGACCACCATGAGTCATTTCATGGGTAGATGTTGTTCCTGAAGATCAGTACCCCAATTCTGTCCCTGTTGAGTTACAGGCAGTGGCCTTTCTTCCGGCCGGCGATGCTCCTCATGCATCTGTGGAAGTTGGCTCTAGTGGTGGAGGGGTATTCTGATAATGAGAGGATGAGCTGGCTGTCATCAGCATAGGATAGGATGTTTAGTCCATGGGTTCCTAAGATGTTGGCTAGAGGGGTCATGTTGGTGTTGAATAGTGTGGCGCTAAGGTATGAGCCTTGAGGGACTCTGTATATGAAGCTTTTGGGTTCCGATGTGAAGGGGGAAGGTGGATTCTTTGAGTTCTTTTGGTGAGAAAGGAGGCACTGCATTTCAGGGCGTTGCCTTGGATTCCGATGTGATGAAGTCTCTTGTTAAGGGTGTGGTGGGATATGTCGTTGAATGCCACAGAGAGGTCGAGTGTGATCAGGGTTGCTGTTTCTTCCCAGTGCAGGAGGGTTCTGAAGTTGTCTGTAGCAGCGATCAGGGTGGTTTCAGTGCTGTAGCTGGTGCTCATTCCGGAGTGGGGCGTGTCCGGCAGACTGTTGTTCCTTAAGTGTTCAGTGAGTTGATGGTTAATTGGCTTTTTCAATGATTTTGTCAGGAACTGGGAGCAGAGAGATAGGGCGGTAGTTCTTGAGTTCATTGGAGTCAGCGGACAGTTTCATGAGAAGTGGTTTGACCTCTGCATGCTTCCATTCTTTTGGGAAGGTGGCTGTGGTGATGGATAAGTTGAAAATGGAGGTACGTTCAATGCTAATCTTCTTGCTCCCAAGGTTAAAGATGTGGTGGGGACAGAGGTCCGTGGGTGCGCCTGAGTGGACAGAGTTCATGATAGCTGTGGTTTTCTCTGTGGTGAGCTGGTCCCAGATGGTGAATAGGTGGTTGGGGTTCATATCTGTGGGAGTGAGGAGGGTGCAGAGGCTAGTGGCCAGCCTTTCAGAGTCTTTCCACGCTGACTCCTTCTGCCTGATTTCTTCCCGGACTTTCTGAATTTCCCTAGCTTGGCTAAGTAGGGTTTTCCATTCAAAGGAAATGAATTTGCTTTGGTTAATTTTGATATTAATCATTTAATAAACCTTCATGGTTTGCAAATGTAATAATCTTCCTTAATTCCCTTCCCTTGTTTGGCTAATCTGATACTGGTATTTGTAAAGCAAAGTCTGTGCTGCCGGAGGATGGAATTGCCCAAGGAACATGGACCTTGACATTCAGAATTATCTGGCAATACATTGGTCAGATGCTCACCATACTGCATTAAGAAAGGGCCAGGAGTAAAAGGAAAAGTGGGAACAAAGCAAACAACCAGAGCACTAGCTTGTTCATTCCAACATTGTGCTTTTGCACAATTTGTTTATTACAAAATGCGTCCTGCTGTCAAAAATTAATCTGAGAATGCATTTTGCTCTGAAATATAGTGCTAATTTAGAATAATTTTCCAGATATTTCGCAAAATTATGCAAAATCAAATTACATAAATTTCTTACATCCCTACTCAGACCCCACTACTTCACCATCACTTCACTTCACCATCAACCTTTTTCTTCATGGAGAAAATAAAAATCTTAGATCTTACAAAGATGATGTGCTTCTGCAAGGAGAAACCTTCACACCCCTTCTCCCTTACTAAGGGGCAACTTCCTGGACAGACTCAAGATTATACATATCCTGCCCTGAAGTAAAACACTACACTAGATTCAGCTGACCGTGCCAATGTCCATCCTATTACCTATCTCTCATTTGTTGGAAAAACCATCAAGAATGCTCCTCAACTTAAATGGACTTCGCACCCCTACTGACAGAACAGGTCAAATCCTTCGGTTTCTTCCTGGACTTGAACCTCTCACTCAAAAACAAATTGCCAAAAAGACCAAGATAGCCTGATTCCAACTCTCTCCCCTGAAGAAAAGTGAAACATTTTCCCCCCGAAGAAGACTTCAGAGTGGCAGTTCTGGGCCATATTCTTTACCACCACATGGAGGCAACATCCTGCTCAACAGCATCCTAGATACAATACTCACTTCCCTGAAAGGCATAATTTATACAGCAGCATGGATCATCCAGGAGCTGAAGGAAACAGACTACCTCACGTTTGTGTTAAAAGACCTACACCTGCTCCTGCTGCAAGCCAGGGTCACTTCAAGATCAGCTGATGTATCTAAAATGCCTTATATACCTTTATCAATACCCCTGTGTACCTAGCTACCAAAATAATACAATAATTTTGAGCTCGTGTCCGACTAGGAGCTCTGACATCATCAGATTAGAAACTAAACACTGCAGGAAGAAAAAGCCAAGAAAACAAACCTCAGCCCATGCCCCCAGTTTCTGGCATAACATTACCTAGAATACCAGAAGAGTAACAACTCTCCTACATTTCAGGAAGCCCAAAACACATCTCTTCAAGTAACACTGCCTCAAAGGGAATGACTTTTTATCGCATCCAATAGGTCTACCATTTTTTTTTTAAACCGTTTTTATTGCAGAAACCACAGTTCACATCATATTCCTACAATACTCCTGGTCCTCCAGCGCTAATGCGCTATTCACATACCACATATGTTATGTACACAGCCATTAAGCCCACAACCCGGAGGCCGGGCGGCGTCAATCAGTAGATCCCCCTTCTTGGTATTCTTTGAACATGGTTATTCTACATGCCAGGAGTTCCTCATTCTGCGTTTAACATTTTCGCCCCTCCCCCCTGCCTACAACTGTTCCTCTACTCCCTCCACCCCGAGCCCCCCCCTCATCCCCCAACCTTCCCACCCACCCCCGAGTGTCTCCCCCTGGGCCTGAGCTCTGTGTTGGCATACGTGTATGTGTACTATCAGGAGTGACTAATGCACTATTGAGACTGTGCTCCCGGTGAGTGTCTGGGGGTTTCCACGCCTGATTCAGAGAGTCCCTCCTCCTCTTCTACTGTACTGTCCCGCAAAGATTGAACTAGCATCTCCCATCCCATCGCCGCCTCCATTGCTTTGTCATCCGACCTGCGGCGGGCTAGCAGGTATCTAAGCGTACTTTCACTCGCTGCCCACTTAAGCATCTCATTATTCCATCTTCTGAGCGTCGGACAGTTCTTCGATTTCCAATTTCTTGTTAATTCCCTTTTAGCTAAGATCAGGCCCATGTCTACAAATTTGCTCGAGATCCTATTTTTGGGTCTATGCGGAAACCAGTGCAACACGCCTACCGCCTTCGTGAATTGTAAGTCCCTGTCCGTCACATTATTCAATGTCTCAATAATCTTCTCCCAGTAGTCCTGTAGGTGTGTGCAGTCCCAGAGCATATGTCCCAGGTCCGCTCCCATCGAGTTACATGTAGGGCATGCCGCGCCCTCCACACCAAAATACTTCCCAATCTTTCTTGGTGTAAGGTAGGCTCTATGTAGGACGTAGAAATGTATTAACTGGAAACGCGCGTTCCTTGCGCTCCTCCTCGCCCGCCTCACTATTTGCGCCCAAGTAGTGTCAGGTATCTCCATCTGTAAATCTTGTTCCCATGCAGCCTTCAACGCTGTCAGGGGTTGCAGCGTCTCGCGTAGCATCTTCGAGTAGAGGCACGTCACCGCTTTATACGTGCCTGCCGCCATCATGGTGTATTGGCAAGCCATAGATGTGGTGGGCTCTCGGATCCCTTCTCCCCAGTGTACTTGCATCGCTCGTGTCACAGCTGCGTGCACCAAGAAATCCCCCCTCGGGAGGTCAAAATGTTCCTGCAGGGTTTGGTATGGGAGCAGTTCCCCGTCCTCATACAGATCTCCCAGCATCTGCAGTCCCGCATCCTCCCATCCCTGTAACCGCGACCAATCCCCGCCATGCGGGAGTGCCGTCACCATGCCCAAAGGTATTTCAGGTGCGTACATGCGTCGCACCCCGCTCGCCTCTGTGCTCGGTTCCAGCAGAGTCTGTACGTCTGTTCTTCTAGCGATAGGTCTCTGACAGTCAGCTTCTGCTGCAGGGCTATGAACGCCAGCACATGCCGGGGGGTACCCCTCTCTCTCTCTTGTTCCGGCCCTCGATACACCCTCGCCACCTCCTGCGTGAAAATCTGCAATTGAGCAGCCAAGTAATAAAGCTCGACGTCAGGGACCGCTAGCCCTCCCTCATCCTTCAGCCAAAGCAGCGTGGCCAAGGCTATTCTACGCCTGCCCGTGCCCTAGAGGAAAGATATCAGCAAGGACTTCAATTGCTGAAAGACAGATCTAGGTATCCACACAGGTAGTGTGCGAAAGTAGTAGAGGAGGCGCGGCAAGGCTATCATCTTCACCAGGGATATACGTCCCGTTGCCGAAAGCGGGAGGGTGGCCCAAAAGGTCATACTGCCCCGCAACGCTCGGATACAGCGGCCCACATTACCCTCGAGCAGGTCCGCAGCACTATGATATATGTGCACCCCCAAGTATTTCAGACAGTCGGGCTCCCAGGCAAGCAGTGGACGGGTGGCGGGCCTCGTTTCCCCCTGTCGTAGTGGAAATAAGCAGGACTTAGACCAATTGACCTTTAGGCCGGATAGCCTGCCAAATAGCACCAGGAGCCTTTCTGCTCCCTCCAACGCCTCCTTCGCATTCTCGAGGAATAGCAAGAGGTCGTCCGCATACAGTGAAATAATCTGTGGGCTCCCCCGATAGACCAATCCCTTATAGAAGTGTCCCTTCCTGGCTTCTGCTGCAAAGGGGTCGATCGCTAGTGCAAATAACAGGGGGGAAAGTGAGCACCCCTGTCTAGTACCGCAGCACACCGGGTACTGGTGCGATACGAGGGAGCCCACCCGCACTCGTGCCATCGCTGAGGCGTATAACACTTTCGTCCATCGTATGTAGCCGTCTCCTAGGCCAAAGTTGTGCATGACCCTGTACAGGTAATCCCATTCTAAACTGTCAAATGCTTTCTCAATGTCAATCGACAGCACTACCGGTGTGTGCGTGTTTGGCATCGGCTCTCCCAGCAGGCGTATCAGTCGGCGTATGTTGACAGTTGTGTTTCGGGTGGGAATAAATCCAGATTGGTCGCTATGGACCAACTCTGACATGTGCTGCAATAACCTGGTCGCCAGTATGGTGCTCAGAATCTTGTAGTCCGTCGGCAGCATAGATAGTGGTCTATAGGATGCTGGGTACTTGCTCTCTCTGCCTTGTTTCAACAGCGGTATCATCAAAGCTTCACACATGGATTCAGGCAGTCCACCCCTAGATTAAGCCTTGTTGTACACTACCTGGAGCCGTGGAGCCAGTTGTTCTATATATTTGCTGTAAAATTCTATAGGCAGCCCATCTAAACCCGGGGTCTTGTTGCGAGCCATAGTCTTCACCGCGCTCCTAATCTCCCATAGTTCTATATTCTTACCCAAGGCCTCCACCTGCTCTTGTTCTAGTTGCAGCAATTGCAGTCCATCTAGAAAGGCATCGATCTCAGTTTCCTGTCCCTCTAGCGCGCTCTCGTAAAGCGTTTCATAGTACGAGCGGAAGCATTCTAGTATTTCCATTTGGGTGTGGTGCGTAAGGCCATCCTCACTCTCTATGGCTAAGATCGGGTGGCTACGCCTCGTGGGATTAGCCAACCAGGCTAGTAGCGTCCCCGCCTTGTCCCCCTCCGCATGCGCTCTTGTCAGATAGGTCTTATGGTCAAAGCAGCGGAGCCGCTCCATTTCCACGGCCACCGCCTCCTTGGCTGTGCACACCGTCTCCTGCAATTCCGGGTGATTGGGGCGCGCTATTTCAGCCTCCCGCAGAGTCCTCTCTGCTTTCTCCAGATCATCTAATAAGACCTTGCGCACTCCGGAATATTTCCCAATACAGTGGCCTCTAACAACAATCTTAAAGGTGTTCCACTCCACCGCTCTGGATGTCGCGGTGCCCTCGTTTGCTTCAAAGTAATGTGTTATTCTATCCCCCAGCGCTTCTCGAAATGGTAAGTCATCTAATGTATCCGGCCTCAGTTGCCACATCGGGACACGCGAGGTCTCGGTCATCCAATTAAGGGTGAGAAGCAAGGGGTTATGATCGGATAATGTGCGAGTTAAGTATTCCGTGTTTGTCACCGCCGGGAGCACCTGTGGGGAGCACAAGAAGGTATCGAGGTGGACATGGAGGTCGTGCAGATTAGAATAATAGGAGTAATCCCTCGCTGTCGGGTGTTGCGCCCGCCAGGCGTCCTGCAACCCCCAACTCTCTTGCCATTCGGATCTGCGCTTCGCCAGGCGGTGCACTGGGGACGCTCCCAGAGGCGGATGAGACCTGTCCAATACAGTGTCTGTTACTGAATTAAAGTCCCCACCCATAACTATGGGGCCCGCCAAAAACCCCGCTAGTGCTCCAGAAAGTTTCGTGAAGAAAGACAATTGATCAGTATTAGGCGCGTACACACTACATAGCATTATATCTCTGCCCTTTAGTTTCCCTTCAACTGCCACAAATCTGCCCTCTGGGTCTATTGTGTGCTTGACCACCTGGAAAGGGGTCCCTGCTCGTATCCAGACCAACGCGCCCCTAGCAAATGCGGAGTATGTGGTATTGAACAGTTGCCCCCTCCATCTTCTTTGCAGCGCAATGCCCTCCTGCTTTGTCAAATGCGTTTCCTGCAATAGCGCAATGTGCACCCCTCTCCGAACCAAGTAAGCGTGTATTTTATGCCTCCTTGCCATTGTATGTAGCCCCCTCACATTCCAGGTTACACATTTCACTGTTCCAGTACTAGCCATAGTCCCATGTTGCCCGATACCAGCCAGCCGTATACCGCATCCAGGCACACAGGGTCGCACTCTTCCCCCCCAGCCCCGACACAGCAAACCCCCCCTCCCCAACCATCCCGCCTCGAGCCCCCCCAACTACTCTCGGCACCTCCCTCCCCAGAACAGGACTCAGCTTCGCAAAAGCAGCTCCCATCCAAACCTAGTGAGGGCTATTGCTCCCCCCCCAACTACCCAACTATTCCGCAGTCTGCACCACGGTGGCCTTAGGGGCCTGAAAGGCATAGCTCGGCTCCGAAGGTGGTCACTCCAGTCCCATCCCCCCACCCCGCAATCCCCCACAATCGTTCCCGAACATCCATCCTACTTTATCGTGATCATCACCATCCGTTGGCTCCGGTCCTCTCCATGCATCCCCCAAAGCCAGCATAAATCGTCGCCAGTATCAATCGTCAATTAGCCCGCCCGACGTCTGTGGTGTCACCACTGGGCCCTTGGCACCATTCAGTTCCGACAGGTCCGTTTCCGAGCCGGTGACGCGGCCCTCCACTTCTGAGCTCCCGCATGATCTAGTTCTCACAGTTCCCGACAAATCAATTACTGCTTGTAGCGCTGCCCTCCTCTCGCCTTCCGTCTGTGACTCTGTTGGTTTTCGTGATCTTTGCCGGTTCTTTCTGAGTCTCTTCGATTTCCGGGTTGGTTGCCGATTCCGCTCCTCTTTGGCTCTATATTTCGCGCCGTCTGTACCAGCCTTGTATGTGTCCCACCACGCCCAAGCGTCCGCCGACGTAGGGAAGAAGAGCGTCTTGTCGTCCACCACCACTCTGAGTTTGGCCGGGAATAGGAGCGAGTATGTTATTCCTTCTGCCCGCAGTTCTCGCTTAAGTGATAAGAAGGAGGAGCGCAGTTTCTGAGTCTCAAACGTGTAGTCAGGGAAAAGCGGTACCCTACAGCGGTCCACTTGGAAGGGGTCAACATCCCTGGCCCTTTGCAGCAGCCAGTCCCGATCTTTGTAATGTAACAGTTTTATCACCACTGGACGGGGCGGCTGACCTGGTTTAGGAGGTCGGGCTGGGACCCGATGCGCCCGCTCCAACGTAAAGAAAGGCGAAAGGCCCTCTGGCGCTACTTCCGTCTTCAACCAGTGCTCCAGGTATCCCACCATGTCCTCGCCTTCCTTTTGTTCCGGAAGGCCCACTAAGCGCACGTTGTTGCGTGTGCCGCGGTTTTCCGCATCCTCTGCCCTCCTCTCTAACGCTTGTATGCGATCGAGCGCATCCACCAGCCGCCCCTCCATGGATTTGTGCTCAGGCAATATCTCTTGCAGGGTGTCTTCAGTACTTTTAACTCTGTCTTTCAGTTTATCATGGTCAGCTCGTAAAAGCCCTAGTCCCGTCGCCACCTGAGCGATATCCTGCTGTAGCGCCTCCTTCGTGGCCTGGATGGCTTCCAGGATACAGGTTTGTAGCTGCTGTAGATCTGCAGGGGCCTGTGTCGTGCCATCCGTCGCCCCAGAGCTCGCAGTCTCCTCCACTTTCCCTTGATCTTCCCCATTGGGTCAGCGTGTCAGCCGCCAACGCTTGCCTCGTCTTACCGGATGAGGGAGGGGGGGGGAACTGCTACCCCGCTCTCTCCCGGATAAGAGGAAACAAGCGAGTGCGCTCTTCAGGCGTCGTGAGTAGCGATTACTCGGCCTCCGGGCACCCCCGACGTTCCTCAGGCAGCGGAGCGCCGGCGCCAGTTAGCGTCAGTTAGCGCTGATATCCCACCAGTTCCACAGCGCTGTACTTTCTCGGCCGCTCGTGGGAAAGGTGCAGTACCACTCCAGATCCGCAGTGCCCCTTCGGACTCGGTTGACTCCGAAATGCCGGTGATACCACCAATATCTCCCACTATTGGCGCACTCCCAGGTTCTCAAGGCCCGTTCGACACCCCGTGCCTCTATGCTCCCGCTCCAGGTCGCCACAACGTTCAAATTCTTGCTCTGACCCCTTCCTGGCGTGTTGCTATCTTCTAGGGTCTCCAGCACAATCGCAGCTCAGTCCCAGCTAGCAGCGAGTCTCGGAGAATCTCGGCTCTATTCCAGGTCGACCTGGGGCTTCTCAGGCAGCCCCCTAGCATGCGTCTTAGCCCTGAGCAGGGACCGCTCCCACAGGGGACCACTCGTCTCCCTACGTGTTTCTCGGCCTCACTGACGCGGGCGGCTCCGCTCCTCTCGTGTGTCTGTCGTCCTCAGAGGATTGCCTTTCGCAGCCCGCCGGTGCAGCCCCTATGGGCTCAGGGCCTCCCAACACACAATGAAGCTCAGCGCAGCTCCAGGCCCGCGTGCCAGTCTCCGCAGCGGGCTAGGCCAGGCTCCCGATCCAGCAGCCTCCGCTCGCTGTCTTCCGCTCTGCACTGCCCCGGTCAGGCTGATCTGGTGCTTGCTCCCGATCTCCGACGGATGTGCACTTCGGAGCCCTAGGTCGCCGCTCGTCTCGCCGCAAAGCTCGTCAGCAGGCTTGTCTCTGCACAGCGCGCCCGACCTCCCCCTGCTCCGCCATTACACACAGGGCCTCTCTCGGCTGCAGAGTACCAGGACGGCCGCCATCTTGCCCCCTGTAATCGCCGTCCGTTCGGGGTCCAAGTCGCCTCAGCTGCAGGATTATTTGGCTCCCCTGTCCGCAGTCAAGGAGGGGAGCCCAGGCAATTTCAAGCGGCACTACCGTTGTTCCGGGCCGTTGCTATAGGAGCGCCGCGCTCCCTTGATCTTTATCGTCTCTGAGTCCCAGTTCTGGCAACCATATTGAATCAGCGCGCCCGGTGTCTCTTTGTTCTTTTGTTGGGCTAATGCGGTACTGGAAAAGCCTTAAACCCCGTGCCCGGGGGTCCGTCGCCGCTCCGGTGTCTGTTCAAGCTCGGATAATCGCATTCACGATGAATTTCGTGCTGTTACACAGGATAAAAGCGGGGATCGGGCGTGGAGCTCCGGGCTCACGCCGCCTATCCCCTCGGCATCCAAGCCACGCCCCCTGTCCTCTCTACCATGTTTCCTCACTTGGGCTTGCTCCCTGGACAGTGCTCCATTATTAGCCAATTAGGTTTGTGCTTTAAACAGTAGCAAAACATACTTGCTTACATACATGTTAAACCGCTAAAAAGAGTTGCACTTTGGCAGAACATTTATATATATATCATTTTAATACAAAAGTGCAATTGTTTTATGATTAGATCTTAGTTGGCTGTTTTTTTATTACAGTAAAAGAAAGAGGCTTTATCGCTTTTAAATCCTTCTCCAAGGCCTCGAATATGAGTGCTTAGAAGGAACAAGAGCTATTTAACGCATTGGATAACTATACCATGGAGTTTGAACTTAAACTAGAGTAATAAATAGCAACTGCTACTAATTTTCCCCAAGTGCAAAAGGGAATAACATGTAAGTGTTGTTGCTTTTGTACAAAAGTCTGCGTAGCCCAGTATGTATTTTGGTGCTTGTCTCCTCGTGTACTGGGGCTTTTCATCCGGTAAATCCTGGCAGATATACTGCCATATTTACTTTGGAAAAGCTTGCACCACGATGTCGACATCCTCAGTGTTAATGCCCTGAACAAGGGGTGGAACGACGGACAGTAATGGTCTAGATCAGAGGTGGATGGGAGTGAAGGAGAGCACCTGTGGCCACGACAAAAGTCCTATTTCTCATGGGTTCTCAAACTCTCTCTTTTCCTTGATTCTGACACTCTTGGCTTCACAGTACAGGGCAGAACATGAATGCCCATTATCATCAACAGCCAATCGGTTGCTTCAGCCTGGCTCTTAGAGTATTTGTGATGTACTCTTTCCTGCAGTGATGGTGCTGGTGTCTCTAGTGAGGTCCTCAAATGATGGATGCTGTTAAAGAACACTCCAGACTATGCTGTTTCCGAATTAACATCTCCCAGATTCCCTAGCCTTCCAATTATGTCTCAGGACCCTGTATGACTGGCATTTTAGCTTGCCTTCTAAAATGTTTCACCGTTGACTTCATAACCACTCTTAATGTAATGTAGGGCTAAAAGTGCTGCATATTGCATCGAATTCCAGTTTGGAAAATCGTAAATATACAAAACAAAACAATAGGTGAGGTGAGGTAAATGACCGTAAAGTTGCAAATAGTTATGTAATACATGTAACCAACTCTAGTGGACAACTCTACCTGTAAGGAAGAATACTAAACTTAATGAAATGACTGATTATTTCCAAGCACTGGACTAACATGATAAAAATCCTAGCGTCAAAGAAAAGAAAAAGACACACTATATGGTAAATGGAGTAAATGGAGGCATTAAAAGTCACTGATTGGCACTCAAATGAATTTATGTAGAGTTACGTTGTACTCATGCCACCCCTTTTAAAATGTTGTGGACACTGTTTTTTTTGCTCTTCTTGTCACAATTTTGAGCGAATTTGATTTTGAAAAGTTTAGCCTTTTTCATTCTCTGTGTGCATTCATAGGAGGGTTGTATGTCTCAGTACTGAGTGACAAAATGTTGTACCATCAAAATATTATATCCAAATTATCGACTACCGCGTACCATGAAATTAAGTACACTTAGGAATGTGTAGGTTTACTACTCTTAACTCTTCTGCATACTTTCAAGATATATCTAGTGTTACGAGACAAAGATGCAGAGTTAAGAATAATAAATTTATAGTTGTCTACTTTGATTTACCTTCACAATGTTCATGGTAGTTGATAATCGACATACAATATTTTGGCAAGGCGACTAAATATTGTCACAGTAGATCAGACAAAGATAACCCTCCTTGGTACCATTCATATATTCTTGCTTGTGAAGGACAAAAGAAACGTTCACCTGTAAAAAAAAAATCCCCTAATGCCCTGAGAGATTGTACTATTCTTGTGAATTTCTCTTGTATTTGCTTGGCATACTTGCCCACTGGATCAACAATTTGGCGTCCAGTAATGGACAATGAATGAAAAAGGGAAGCAGAAGTATTTAGAGCATTCTTTTGGTTGCCAGTAATGGACAAGAAAGTTGAATTTAAAAACACATTTGTGTGAGCCAGGTAAGGATTGATATATAGAATGGCAGCAATTTTTTATATTGACTCATGAAAAGGTCAATGGCTCAAAGTAGGGATTGATTTCTTAGAGCAGTTTGCATCTTCTTGGCTCCAACTTCACCTTTGCTCCTGGTGGAGCAGGAGTTCGCAAAAAGAAACTGCTCGAATGAACACCCCAATAATACATACTAACAGCAAGTAGTAATAGAAAAGTAACGTGCACCTTACATAAACACAAGGGAAATAGCTTTGCGCATAGATGCACTAATATGAAATAAAATACGAAAGAACTAAAACCGTATTTACAGTATGCTTTAAAGAAACGAGAAATAATGCATGTCTAGGAAACATTAATAGGGAATAGTGCAAAGGTGGGTGCTAAACAGTGAAAAGTGCTGTGGTATATAAATAAATAATACCGGATCTAGGTTTGTCTGGACTTAGCAATAACAGATAGCTCAATAAATAAGAGTCAAGATTCGAGGTAGTAGGAGTTTGCAGGTTTATTACAGCATAAAGGACAGGAACAGGACGACCTGCACAGGAATAGGATGGCAGCGCTGCCGGGGGCAGAATCGGGATCGGCGTGCTAACATTTAATAACAATACACGATCATATATACTAAAACAGTTGCATTACAATACATACGATAGGCGGAGCAGTGGGTGTGGTCAATAGCAGTCGCGAAAGATAAGGGTGAAAGTAGGTGTAACAGAGGCGTATACATAGACATGTGATGCAAACGTAACAGAATATGTCATGAATGGGGCGGAAACATGGAGGGGGCTACCTAAGGAGCCGGGACCTCTGACCTAATGGTGCGCGCAAACTGGCAATGACGTGTTACTAGGAGAAGCTGGGGGCTACGAACTCTGTGCTAGGAGCAGAGACTGAAGTCTGGAGAGTCAGAGCGACATGTACCTAAGCAGTATCTAGTATCTGATGTTTAGAGAACATGTTGATAGAATCCAAAAGTTATCGGGGTAAAGGCGAACAGACTCTAAGACTGGAGCATGCATTATTCTACATGTAGTGCGTGATGAAGAATATTAAATAACCATTAAATGCAGTATTTCTCTAACATGGAGACGTAGAGGCTAGACAATGACGGAAACTATTGATGCAGTTCAGTAGCTTAGGAATGCAGAGAAGGAGGACTGAACTGATAACTGGAATCATAACATACTCTTGGCAGACTCAGAGGCAGAGCTAGGCTGAGCCGGGCACTGCGAGGCAGGAAGTAAGTGAAGGGTCGAGGATACAGGTGGGGGCTGTATCGCTCCTCAGCGAGGTTTCAGGAGACAGGAGCTGAATCTGGTGTCCGGGCCCTTTTGAGGCCTAGAAACAGGAACTTTACAATGGAATAACGTGCACACTGAGAAACGTGGCAACGTAGCTTTACATAGGCCTGATATTCGTAGTATTCACGAGAACTGGAAACTGACATACTAGAGGTGGATACAACTGTAATTGCGTCATTAATCGAACATAGGGAATACATATGCATATTAATCATGCACAGATAACATATGATGGATGACGCGTAGGGACACAGAACATGGCAAAATTTACTTTTCCACATTCCCTCCTTGTCACTACGTTTCCATCAGGAAACATCAATATTCATGATACCATCTATCATTTCATACAGTATCATTTGCTCGTCTCGAATTTTCTTGGAACGGGATTTAGAACGGGGCTTGGGACTAGGAATACAAGAGGTAGCACAAATGCCGCAAATCGCAGGGCCACATTGTATACAGAGGCAGCAGCTGAATATGATCGCTACTGCAATACCTAGAAAGGACAAGACTTTCCATCCCCAAGCGGAAATTATATTCCAGAACCAACCGGACCATGTCCAGGTGCCTGGATCTTGGTGTAGCAGATGGGCAATTTTATGGAGTCTGGTTATAGCTGAATAAACAGACGGCGCGTTATTTGGAATGAAAATGCAGCAACTAGATCCGATGACTCTACAGGCCCCGCCCCTATCGGCCAATATGACGTCAAGGACGAGACGATTCTGTAAAACGACAAATCTCATAGCAGATTGCTCTTCAGTTAAGTTACCTAGAGCAGAGGCAGTCTCATTGACTACAGCTTCAAGGGTTCTGGTTAACCTACGAATTAGCTTACTATTCTGGATAGGTCCTATAAAGAAGAAGAAACCTCTATTGAAATCTGTATACTGTTCTAGAGTAGTTTCAGTACAATCGACAATGGGGGACTCGATCTCCCTTTTATGTCTAATGTGTACTAGATGTGTGTTTCTATGGTAATCAGATGGGGCTAGGAAAACAGGTGGCAGTAGGAAGGCAATGTAACAGGTTCCCTCCCAATCGAGGGGCAGACGAACATATGCGGTCTGACCACAAATAAAATAAGAATGACGTGAAGCTTTAAAAATAGATTTCCCACTGTCACTATATTTGACAATAGTAGTACAATCGCTATGTCCTACATGTACGGAACCATTATTTCGGACACATAATTCGCCTTTGACTGGTAGTACTGAAATAGCAGGTAAGTCTGGAGTGGAATCAGACTGAACATTCAGGACCATAAAATTCGAAGAATAATTACCTAAATTGTAAACTTCGTTTTCTAGATCTAACCCTGTTCTGTGGGGAAGACCTTGCTTGTCTGGGAAACATGTACTGTTAAGAAAAGACATATCTGTTGAGGATGACGTTAACGTGGACCATGCTCCACACGAACCATTATGTGAAAATGGATAAGGAAAGAGTGGCAGAACTCCCTTCGGTGTCTGGAAAGGGGGGAGTCGACCACACACCCAACAATTAGTGGCATTGCTGGTCTGGTGTGAATAATGTAACATGCGGATGAAAGAATTGTTACGCATAGCGAGGCGGTAAGAGAGTTCATGAGGAGGCAGATCACTAAACGTGTGCTCTACTGTAGCATTAGAAGACTTATTTACATGAGAAACTGGGAAATACAAGTAAAACGCATAACTGGTGCAGGAAATCATAATACTGAGAAATAATATGAAACATAGAAAAACGATACATCAGATTGAGTTTTGACTAACTCTCTCACTATGGGGGTCTATTTTATACATGTCAGAAACCGGTCTAACCGTTTCACCTAGGGGAGGACTTAGACAATCAAACTGGCTGACTTATTTTACTAGACCTTAACTTGAGTTTATACTCCTGTTGCGGAGTTTTCTCTAACAGGGAGGGTGCAGTATCAGTGTCTTTTGCGGGACAGTCCTTAAGAATAGTACTTTGGCAGTCCTTTGAGTCCTGGGAAATGTTCTTTGAGACTGGTTTCAATCCATAAAATTTTTTAATATGCGAAAGATGCACCCAGCCTTTGCGTCCCTCCAACTTCACGGCTGTACGGGTGGCCAGGAGGACCTGTCGGGGCTCCTTCCAGCGAGGCTCCAGCGGACTTGAGCGATCGAAATTTCGCACTAGGACCATGGATTCGGGAACGATTTCATGCGGTGCCACCTCGGTATTGTCTGGAAATGCGGCAGCAACCTGTGAACGACAAGAGTTGAGGGCAGACATCAAGGAAGCTAGGTAATCTGTCAGCATATTACTGGAAACATCGGTAATACTTCGGGGTCTAGGAGTACCCCACATGTTAGGGGGGCGGCCGAAAACGACCTCATACGGGGACAGACCTGATCTGGAATGTGCGACCATGCGCATATAGAACAGGGCGACTGGCAGAGCTACGAGCCAGTCCACACCTTTCTCTTGACAAACCTTTGCAATTCGGATTTTCAGGGTCTGATTATGTCTCTCTACGAGACCAGCTGCTTCAGGATGGCGTACACAATGGAACTTCCACTGGTACCCTAACAAAAGGGACACGTGTTTCATGAGTTCAGATGAGAATGGCTGGCCGTTGTCAGAATATACGACTCTAGGGAGTCCATAACGGGGGAAGAACTCACGAACCAACTGCTTGGCAGTGGTCGCGGCTGTGTAATCTGGGACTGGATATGCCTCCGTCCACCTGGACAAAGCGCATACAACTACAAGGACATACTTGAAACCTCGACATCGCTCCATCTGAATATAATCCATTTGGAGGACTTCAAAAGGGTGGTCAGGGGGCTGGAATCCACCTTGTTCCACCGGGACACTTTTACCTGGATTAAACTGACAACATATCATACAGGTACGGACTTTCTGCTTGGCTGCAGCTCGTAAATGCTTGTTGAACCAAATGTTCTGGATACTGTCTAACATAGCTTTTTCTCCTAAATGTGCTGGACTATGTGCGGTATTAATAATGACTTGAACCATAGAGTCGGGGAGAAACCATGTGGCTCTACCCTTTGTTAACCATCCTTGATCTGTCTGGACCCCTCCTTGTTCGGACCATTTCTTGATTTCATCGGGAGTAGCATGTAACTGGATATCTATGACATCTTGAGTAGGGTCCTTAACTGTCATACAGGTAGTCGGATCTGGAGTAGGTGTCGGTGTCTTATTAACTGGAATGTCTGGAGTCTGAGCTGTAAGCTTGGCTGTGCGATCTGCTAGATCATTACCCTGGGAAATAATGTCAGTAACTTTCGTATGTGCTTTGCACTTCATGATAGCAATGGATGTCGGTAAATGTATGGCATCTAACAGAGCTTGAATGAGGAGACCATGCTGAATCTTGGTTCCATGAGAAGTCATGAAACCTCTCTCTTGCCAGAGCACTCCAAAGTCGTGTACAACTCCAAATGCGTAACGTGAATCTGTGTAAACATTAACTTTCAGGTTCTTGGCGTGTATGCAGGCTTGAGTCAGAGCAACTAGCTCTGCTGCTTGAGCAGACAGGGTGTCAATGCGGTGTGTTTCTATAACGTCGGTGTCGGTAGTCACTGCATACGCGGCGACTAGTTCTCCTGTACTTGTTCTCATACATGAACCATCCACATAAAGTGTCAGGTCTGGATCTGGTAATGGAATATCTGTCAGATCTTGTCTTGGCTTTGTCATGATGTTAACTACTTCCACACAGTCGTGTGTGGCAGAATTCGAAGTAACTGATGGTAACAATGTAGCAGGATTTAAAACGTTGCAGCGTCTGATTTCTATGTGTGGCTGAAACAGTGTCAATTCATAACCTGTTAAACGTGCAATTGTCAAATGCTGAATTTGTGTTCGGTTTAAAAGAACTTCCACGGAGTGTGGAACTTGTACTGTCAAGGAGTGTCCTAATACTATGGAATCACTTTGTCTGATAGCAAGTGCTGTGGCTGCAACTGACTTGAGGCACGCAGGCAGAGCCTGGGCTACAGGATCTAATGTGCTCGAAAAATAAGCACAGGGCTTGTACTGTCCTGCTTGATCTTGTGTGAGAACAGATAATGCCGTACCTTCACGTTCAGTGACGAAAAGTGTAAAAGGCTTACTGTAGTTCGGTGTTGCTAGAACTGGAGCTTGACATAGGGCTTTCTTTAACTCATTAAAACTAAATGTATGTTCAGGTGTCCAAGGGAGGACAGTCGATACGGCTGCCTCCTGTGTCGTTAACTGTATCAGTGGTTTAGCTAGAAATGCATACTGAGGAATCCATTGTCTGCAGTAAGAAGTAAGGCCAATAAAAGCACGTACCTCCTTCTGGGTCTTGGGCTGAGGAAGACTCGCTATTAACTGGATTCGGTCTGGTGTCAACTGCCTACCCCACTTGGACAGTAAGTGTCCTAAGTAGACCACTTGCTGGACACAGAATTGAAGCTTCGAAGGGGACACCTTGTGTCCCATCTCGGCTAGGAAATACAAGAATGTAAGTGATGCTCGCTCGCAAGCACGTTCAGAACGGGCTGTGATCAGTAGATCATCGACATACTGGAGCAGGGCAGTGTCAGTTGGCATGTGAATGTTGTCTAGTTGTCTCTTGAGTGCTTGACTGTAAATACTAGGACTTTCTGTGAAACCTTGAGGAGCGCGTGTGAACATATAGCTCCTTCCATTTAAACAAAATCCGAAAAGGAACTGGCTGTCTGGATGAATGGGGACACTGAAAAATGCGTTCTTGAGGTCTATGACAGTGAAAAATGAAGCTTCGGAATCAATGACTGTCAACAGGGAAGAGATATCTGGGACAACTGGATACTGGGGAATAATACATTTATTAAGTTCTCGGAGATCAATCACTAATCGATATACTGGAGGTGCATTTGGATCAGTACGTTTCATGACAGGAATGATCGGAGAATTACATATATTGGAGTCAGTTTCTACAACTACTCCTTGAGCGATGAGCTCGTCAATAATTTTGGATAAGGCTGCTACAGCCTCAGGTGGCAATCTGTACTGTCTGATTCGTGGCAGGACTACACCTGGCTTGAGAGTCACACGATGGGGTGTGATTTGCATAAAGCCAACATCAGTTGGACCTTGCGCCCATAGATGCTGCGGAACATTGGACAATCTCGGATCAAAATCTCGTAATACATAGTGACCCTTGAAGTCACGTAGGAACAATCGTATTCCCTCTGGGGAACAGCATATAACTGCACCTAACTCTTTCAGTGTTTTAATGCCTAACAGATTTTCTGGACATGACTTAGTAAGTAACAGATCAGTAGTGCGGGACAATGGACCTACTTCTAGAGTAACAGGCTTTGAAATTTCATTTACGATAGGTTTTCCTGAAAATCCAAGGGAAACATTTCTTGAGCCTGAGAGCGGAGCCCCTGGAACTTCGGCGTGACTTATAGTGGTCCTACTTGCCCCTGTATCAATCAAAAACTTTCTGTCTTTCCCTAATACTTGACTATGAACATAGGGACCTTCTTAATCTACAGGTATCTCGATGAGAGGCAAGCCTACCTCCCTCTCTAGGCTGTTTCATGAATATGGCTGATACTCTGGATACTCAGACTGTGCATACTGGTACATCTGCTGTGTAACATGCTGTGTTGCAGCGATAGGCTGCGGTGCTGTAACTGTCTGTGGTGCATTCTGTGACTGAGGAGTCTGTGTAACTTGTTCTTGTTTCGGCGGACGTGGTCTTTCTTTAGTCTTACCGGTAGCTATGTTGTGTTTCAGAACTGCACACTCGTTTATAAAATGACCTGGTTGTTTACAATAATTGCAGTTTCCTTTAACGGGAGCTGCAAGATGACTGGCTTGATTTGGACCCCTCTTCTGACTGTCTTGAGGAACAGATTGTGCAACTAGTACTTTCATTTTCGTGTCTTTCATACGTTTCCTTTCATGTTCTTGCTCTTCTCTGATTCTATTCTGGTGATATTGAAGCATCTGTAACATCTGGGACGGGGTATTAGCTTGCCAGGTACTTTCGACTTTCAAAACTCGATTCTTAACTTGTGGACTTGAATTCTCGACTAGTTTAGTAACAAAAAGATGAGGGTATGACTCGCTACTCGTCTTGAGGCCACTGTTTATGGTAAAACATTTCTCAAATCTGGAATAATAATCACTAATATCTTCATCTTGTTTCTGTTTACAGGCTGAGATTGCATCCCAGTCTTCTTTTCTAGTTGTCAATAACCTAGGCAAAACTTGTATTAATAATTCTGGTAATTCTTTACATTTATCTCCAAGACCGGTACCTGGTACTCGTGCCTTGTCTTCAGCTTCTAGGACTGCCCAATCGATCTTTTTCTCTCCCACCTCCCATTCTTTTTCTTTGAGTTTCTCATATACCCCTGCGGGCAACAAGACTTTTAACATTTTAATGATATCTGGATACGTGTATTCTCCCATACGGAGCATGTCTTTTAATTCTCGGTGGAACCCTGCTGGATCTTTATCATGACAGGGAATTAACTTTTTCATCTCTAAGAGTTCCATCTTTGTGATCGGGGTGTAAACAAACACTCGTTGCATTTCACCACAGTCTGTCTTAACTGGATGCACTTCTCGTAACGGATTCTGTCTGTCTATGTAGAAGGGTTTACTTTCTGGGGGTGAGACATGAACAAAATGCGGGTTCAAAAACATACTATATTTGTGGCGCTGTTCTAGAATGACACTAATTAAATCGGTACCTAAACCTTTCCATTTGTACTGGAGTAACTCGTTCAGGACATCGTGTAACGGACCTGGATCAGAATGTTGACCCTCATACAATGTAATGAGGTGCTGGATCATATACATACCCGCCAGTCGTTGCTCGGCTGGGGGCAATTTCAGAAACATTTGTGCCACTATTTCGTCTGGAAAAGTGGTAGAATCAGTAATCCATCGGACTGCTGATCGGACTAGTTCTTGTTCATGCATGGTACTTAACTCGCTATAACCGGTTCGTGATTTCAAAATGTGATCGGTAGCTTGAAATACTTGTTCTAGAGAACCTTGTTCTGGTGCTGGATAATGAAAAATTGACTTGTGTTCTAGGCGCAAATGGCGATCTGGAAATCTAGATTTTCCTACATACGCTATTCTGTCGGGATTCTCGTCCTCCACCTCTTCTGTAGAAGAGTCATTTTCTTTCTCGCTTACTTGTGCTTCTTTACGTTGTTCGTGTACCCTTATTATTTCTTTACGGATTTTCTTGTACATACTCTCTATACTACTGATGGTCTTGTGTTTACCCTCGGCTATATTATCACTCCACCTTGTCAGGACTTTCATTTCGGCTCGATCTTTGGTCGGATAATCTTGTTCCCTTATTAGACAATTAATCAGAAACTTTAATATCATGAGCTGGACTTCAACTTTTCTTTGGCACATGACGTCACTAATACTTTCTGGATCATTCCCTGTACGGATGAAACGATATATTCTGTCTAGATCTTCTTTCATATCTGGTAGGGTAACTAGATACTCGGTCACCTTTCTCACGCGTAATGAATATAAAACCATACTATCCTCGCCTTGGACTGGATCATAGCCACATTCGGTAAGGGCTTTTCTTATTTCTGCAACAGACTGATACCTGGGCGTACGCTGTGACGCTTGTGCATGTAATTCGGCTAACGTTAAACGCTTGTGTGGCGGCGGGGTCTGAGGAGGACCTCCCCCTGCGGCCCCTAAACTAGAGTCGTCTACTGATGCTCTTCGTCCTGGCAGAGTGGGAAATGGAAATGTAGGCTGGACTTGTATGGCGGGCTGGACCGGGGGTACCGTAACAGGTACTCCGGTGTCTGGAGGAGCGGGAAGTGCCTGATTTACAGGGACTGGCGGAGCAGGAACAGGATTTGCATATTCTGGGACTGTGTCGTCCAAATAGGACGAAATAAAAATATCAGCTGCGGTCGGTTTGTGACGTAGCTTAGTCGGAACTAGTGGTGGCGGAAAATTACTGGATGCCTCCGGGGTCGCTTTTGGCAAGCCCTCGGCAAGAAGAGGATACATACCCTTAATAAGAGCATGCCTCTGTCTGTCTGACTGTTCGGTTTTAACTCGTTCACCAATCTCGATTAATTCCCTTTCTTGGGCTCGTTCTAAGGATTCTCTACTTAATTCTGACTTTCTGATTTCTTTTTCGGTTCGTTTATGAGATTCTTTGCGCCATAACTCGATGGCATCTTTCTGTGACTGTCTGGCTTTCTTTTTCCATAATGCTTCTTCTACTCGCATGATGCACTCGGCATCCCATGTGCCTGATACGGGCCATCTATACTTTCCCTCTAACTGTTTGGTATACTCTACCCATAAATCTAGATATAATATGGCGCTTATGCCATGCTTCTGATACATGAAATGACCTGGACTGTCCCTAGGCGGGACAGGAACTGCTGCTTCTAGCAGACCTTTTCTGGTTTTTAACTGACGCAGTTTTGAAAAGAGTGGCATGACTGAACTATAATCTGGACACAATACAATATACAATAAACACGAGAATCACTTCGCACTCATACCACGACATTAAAATACATGAAGAACATTATGAATAACAGTTCGAACAGAATACCACCTGGAATACGGAAAACAGAATACATGAATTTTCTCGAGAACAGAACTGACTAGAACAGAAACTAGATGCACTGCTGAAACAGTACGAAACTTACCGGTCTCATACAGAGATACGTCAGGACCCGCATCCACCGAAGTGGACACTTCGTTTGTGGGTCTGTGTACCACCAACCCACGGACCAGAGTCAATTAGATTGACCCTGTCTAGATACTACCCCAGCAACGGTACTCACCGGGCAGCAAGAACGGAAGGCCTCGGACTGGACTGGACTGCTTCGACGCCGGACGGACGGACTTCGGACTTCTGTTACAGGTGGGCCTCCGGATACCTCGGACCTTGGACTCTCGGCTTGGGCTCTGGTCGGGACTCGCCGCGTTCCTCCACCGTCTCGTCTGGATGCTGGACCGCCTCCTCCGTCTCCTCCGTGGGCCTGAGGGATACTTGAAGCAGAAATATCTGCCGGTGCGCAGAAGAGTTCCGTCACGACTGCAGAGGATCAGGGGGTCGGCGTGGCTTCACCGACGCGTGGGGAAAGGGCAAGTCCCTGTTCGGGCGCCATTATGTGGTATATAAATAAATAATACCGGATCTAGGTTTGTCTGGACTTAGCAATAACAGATAGCTCAATAAATAAGAGTCAAGATTCGAGGTAGTAGGAGTTTGCAGGTTTATTACAGCATAAAGGACAGGAACAGGACGACCTGCACAGGAATAGGATGGCAGCGCTGCCGGGGGCAGAATCGGGATCGGCGTGCTAACATTTAATAACAATACACGATCATATATACTAAAACAGTTGCATTACAATACATACGATAGGCGGAGCAGTGGGTGTGGTCAATAGCAGTCGCGAAAGATAAGGGTGAAAGTAGGTGTAACAGAGGCGTATACATAGACATGTGATGCAAACGTAACAGAATATGTCATGAATGGGGCGGAAACATGGAGGGGGCTACCTAAGGAGCCGGGACCTCTGACCTAATGGTGCGCGCAAACTGGCAATGACGTGTTACTAGGAGAAGCTGGGGGCTACGAACTCTGTGCTAGGAGCAGAGACTGAAGTCTGGAGAGTCAGAGCGACATGTACCTAAGCAGTATCTAGTATCTGATGTTTAGAGAACATGTTGATAGAATCCAAAAGTTATCGGGGTAAAGGCGAACAGACTCTAAGACTGGAGCATGCATTATTCTACATGTAGTGCGTGATGAAGAATATTAAATAACCATTAAATGCAGTATTTCTCTAACATGGAGACGTAGAGGCTAGACAATGACGGAAACTATTGATGCAGTTCAGTAGCTTAGGAATGCAGAGAAGGAGGACTGAACTGATAACTGGAATCATAACATACTCTTGGCAGACTCAGAGGCAGAGCTAGGCTGAGCCGGGCACTGCGAGGCAGGAAGTAAGTGAAGGGTCGAGGATACAGGTGGGGGCTGTATCGCTCCTCAGCGAGGTTTCAGGAGACAGGAGCTGAATCTGGTGTCCGGGCCCTTTTGAGGCCTAGAAACAGGAACTTTACAATGGAATAACGTGCACACTGAGAAACGTGGCAACGTAGCTTTACATAGGCCTGATATTCGTAGTATTCACGAGAACTGGAAACTGACATACTAGAGGTGGATACAACTGTAATTGCGTCATTAATCGAACATAGGGAATACATATGCATATTAATCATGCACAGATAACATATGATGGATGACGCGTAGGGACACAGAACATGGCAAAATTTACTTTTCCACAGTGCATTAGCATATAATTAATGAATGTTCATGTTCCATTTGCTATAGTGAGCTGGATGAAATGCCATTTTTCCTTAACTTGGCCGGATAGAGGAGGGGTGAAGAAAAGGAGTGAAATTGAACTGTCAAAGGCAAGACAGAAGCGCTGATCACAGCAGAAGAGAGCCAGGGGTTGAAGGCCAATGTGATGATCGCCTGCCAAGAGATGCGACTGACCATGGGACAAAAAGACTCCTTTTGCGGACATTGCTTAAAATTATGTGCAATTGTAGCATGTATTCAATCATGTGAACGGAACAATTATGAAGTCATGGGAAACAATGAATATTCCGAAAGTTTGAATGAAGTCACAGTGGTATGACACACCACCTCCCAATTCCACCAATTATCTGTTGAGTTACGTGAAATGTTTCAACTAATGTGGGACGGATGTAAGTTTTAGGGTATAACTGGGGTGCATTTAGGGGTGTGGTTTACACTTGCAGGAAGGAAGAGAAGAAGGGTGAATGCATCGCAGCTTGTTGGTTTGCAGAGAGGCCTAGCTGTTCCTGTCCCTGTCCTGCTCCTGGGTTCTGAAATAGTGTTCCCTTATTCTATTTCAGGGAACCCCCAACATCACCTAGGCCAGGGGAGTGGTTTTCCACCGACCTTTAGGTTTGTATTATTCTGACTCGTTCTTGCAAAATTACTTACAAATGTATGTTGTCTCTGGAACTTTTGTCTCTTCACCTATCCACTCCGTCATAGGTACATTGACACGTATTATTTTAGATGAAACTATTGTCTCTTCATCTATCACCACCGTTAGGTGTATTTTGTTTCGCATTTAATTTTGCTGGAACTTTTGTCTCTTAATCTTTCCACTCCATCCAAGTTGCATATGTTTTCTCTTCCTTTGTGAATTTCATTGTTTGGATTTGTTACTGTATGCAATGAGCATTTAACCATTTAATTTGAGATAAAAACTTTATTAACTTTACTGAGTCTGTGATTATTTAGCTGACTAAATAGTTAGTTAGATAGTATTATCATTACCATCAACTATTCAACTATTTGGTTCATCGACCAAGTAGAAGGAAAGTTGATGTCATCATTAGATAAGTATCTTATGATGACAGACATGGATTATAGAAGGAAAAGAATTGAACGTATATAAATTGACCCCAGCGCATCAGGGATTTGGGTAAATGTGTATGGGCCATTGATCTGTGATATTATCGAGTATTGATCCCTGATCAGGTATTAGCCTCACGCTGGATCACTCCCCAGGTCAGTGCTGTAACAAATGGCATGAACATGCAGCTCTCACTTCTCAGGATCATTTCTTTACACTGATAACAAAATCAAGCAGCTCTTGTTTCGCAGGAAAATTCTGTTACGCTACCCACAGAATCAAGCTAAAGACCGAAGTTGTCCTGGAAGAAGCATAACACCCCCCTGCTGCAAGCGCAACAAAGATGAAAAATAAAGTGGCAATAACATACATTTAATACCATTTTAGTTTTCACTACTCCTGGAAAAAGCAGTGTTAGATTGCTGGGCGAGGCCACTGTCGCTGACTGCCAGCAGGGAAGGAGGGGTGGTACTCTATCCAGGTTAAAGTGTGCATATCATTTGGACGGGTGTCTTGTGATGACCAGCCTGACTCACACAATATAAACCTCTCCAACCCAAACTGTCTTAGACAGCTGGTTGGAGAGCCTGCACAGGCCCCGGTGCCTGAAAGAGCTTGGAGTCAGCCACCTCCAACCTATCCTAGCACTTCTTTCATGCTGTTTAACATTATCAGCAGCAGGTCTGTATTGGTAGAGGGGAGTTGGCTGAGGCTCCAGGAGGACTTGCACTCGGACTGCAGAACAGAACACCAAGTACGCATTGGTAAATAAACATTTTATCTGTTTCTTTTATTATTTCCTTTTTGACCAACTAACAGGCACTGTGAAAAACTGGCATTGCCTTCAATCTCACCCTCAGAGCTCTCTTTCATCCTCTCTTATGAACAAAACACTGTTAATGAGCGATGATTGAGAATGTTGGCATTGAGCCTAGAGGCATTGTTGGTTTATCACAGTGCCTGTCACTGGGTTAGTATTAACCTAACTTGCTGATGCCCCTATCCTATTAAGTGTCACCGCCCACCACTGCGTCCTGGCACATCTCAACTACTGTACCATTGTATACTCTTGTCTCCTGAAAAAGCCACAGATAAGCTACAAGGACATAGGAATCAGGCAATCAGAGTGTGCTATGACATTCATAAAAACTACAACCAAATCAAACCCACTCTTCAAATCTCTCAATTGGCTCCAGGTGCATGCAAGGGTCAAATTCAAAGTATTGTGCACTGTTCTCAATGCTCACTGTGCCAAATGTCTTTCATACTTGAATAAAAGCTCACACATCATCATATGGACATCTCTATGCTAGGACCAGGAAAACACTAAACTGAATTGTTCCAGGAGTTTGCAGGAGCGAAGCAGGGACCACAAATCCACCTGAAGGCTGGCACCATGCACACTGCACCGACAACAGTGTAAAGGGAGCACCCTAAGGAAAATTGGATTGGCAAAGAGAAAAAGATGAGTTGTCAGACTTTTTCCAAGAATTGGGTGGGTGTTGTCTGACTTCTTTTGTTGCTTATCTCCAAGGCCCCACCATTAGTGAAGCTGAAGTTCCTTATGTTAAGTGGAAGTAGAAGAAAGGTTATACTCCCTAACTATTATCCTGTCCCGCCGGGTTCCACCTAATCCCAGCTTCCTGGTAGTGTACCTTGTCGCTATGAGGGATGGAGTAATGGGCTCCTAATGACTTCTTCTGTAGCAGTGTCAGTAAATAGTGTGGCTGATGATCATGTATCTCCCTCCCGAATAAGGGTCTACGGGGCATATTTACAATAGAAGTGGCGGAGCGCTGTGTTAGCCTCCTTGGCTTTAAGCGCACTTCACCACTTCTGAAGCGCATGGCTGCACCATATTCCTACAATATGGTGCAGCCCTGAATTCCCTTCTGTGCTGGCACTAAATCTAGCTGCCTAGCGTCAACGCAGGCACCCGTGCACTATAGTGAAAGGGTGTCTGCTTTGCAGGGGAAGGTTGTTTTTGTTCATGAAGGTGTCCCTTCCTGCACATAAACCATCTTTAAATGGCTTAAAGCAGCACACATAGTAATTGCAAAAAGTAACTTTTTTAAATGATTGTTTATGTGCAGGACGGCACACGTTCCTGCACATAAACAATCAATGGCGTTTTGATGTTTCCATGTGTGCTGCACAACGAAGCACACATGGAAACTGCAAAAACGAGGAGAAATTAAACATTTATTGTCGCTGCGCCAGGGTGAGCCCAGGTTTTCCCTGGCCTTAATTTTGGCGCTGCACCATATTTACGCTACCCTTGTAGATATGGGGCAGCGTCAAAATCAATGGGTGTTGCGGTGGAATGCCCACAACAACACCCATTGTCCACCGCTTTCACAATAAGTATAGTGTGAACGGGTGCCTTATTTACAAAACAGTGTTAAGCCAAGTTAAGTGGCTTAACAGTGCTTTGTAAATAAGGCAAAGCCCCTATCGTTGTGGTGGCGATAGGGGCTTGTAAATATGCCCCAATGTTTTTGTTATTCCACAAGGACTGAATCAGCCTCAGTGTTAGTTCAAAAGTACCATACAAGTTGTTTCCCTTTTAAGCAGTCACCTCATTGTGGGTTCTTCACCCTGCCTTGCTAGTTCTCACACCTTGCCCTCTGGGTCCTCTGAGTACTTTTTTTCTGGCTTAAATGCTGTGACCTTTTCATTATGAATATCTTAGGCGGCTGCTCTAACCTAAATACAAAAAAAACCTCCTCATACAACCATCCAAAAAGCCTTTTTTTCAGTTGCTGTGCTCTTTTTCCTAGGTAGCACAAGCATGTGACGATTTGCCTTACCGTGCACCTAATGACTGTCTCATGGGTTTTCTTGCAGGTGATCACTTTGAGCACAAACGTTGCCACCGGAGGTCAGGACTGATGGAAGATGCCACAACAGAGTTTGGCCCACAGGATCAGGTAAGTGGTGTCAACCTCGGGACAAACAGACTCTCTTGATAGGAAGTTTGAACGCCAAGCAATTGGCACATGCAGGGGTGCGTCTTTTATACAATACCGTTCCCTCGATGGTAGCAACTCCCCAAGGCCATGTGAGTAGGCAGGGTTTCCAGGGGCTGCAGGGGCTGCAGGAAGGAGGCCAGAATTAAAAGGGTATGGCAGTGTGGCACCATGGAACAGGAGCATGGGGAGATGGGACGGTCAAGATAACGGGAGGAAGAGGCTGAACTAGAGCTGTGGTGACGGGATGTAACCAGGCAGCACAAACAGCGCAGGTGGAGCGAGACATGACACTTTACTCAAAATCTGTTTATCCAATCAGCTAATAATCAAGAGGATGAAACACAGTAGCAGAACTCTAGTTTGAGACTCTGGAATTACCATAGGCTCAAACTATGAGCTGAAGTGAACTTTGTGAAGTTCTGTGTATTGCAGTAAACAAAATGCTTGAGAATTGCCTTCATCTGAGATTGAAAGGCAATTTGCATGGAACTGATAAGTATCACACGATTACTCACCCTGCCAGATTGAATGCTAACTTCCATCACCAACAATCAGTCTACAGTTCTTACCTGACAGTGCTTTGGAGTTAGGACAGTAAACCACACTATATAAAACTCCAAATGAAAATGGGGCATTTTGAGCACTGATTAGCTTTGATAGCCTAGAAATCATATTTACCAATTTATTCAGATGGTTGTAAAGGCCACTTTCATCTATGGCCATCCACTGAAATACTTCTTAGTGAGCTTCATGGAATTCATACTGAAGATGGATCAAGAAAGTAGACATTATGCTTTCCCTACAAAGTTGCCATCCACAGACATCATCATCATTCGTGGCAGGTTTAGAGTTGATAAATTAATTCCAATGCCTATTTGTGCAAGTACACACAAAATAGTTTAGTTTTAGGAAATTACTATGACTTTGCTCTTACTCAAAAAACACAAGATTTACTTAACAACACCCCTACATGCACAGGTTTCAAGTTTTTGAAAATATTTCCAAAGCACTTCCACTGTTCACCAACACATTTTTTTTTTAACTTTCCTTACCAGGTCAAAGGCCGCCTCTGCTCCTGGCCGGGTCTCGTGTTTGTCTGCTGCTTTCCTGCTCTCCTGCCTCCAGCAGGAACAGGAAGCAGGCAGCCTCCCTCCCATAAGCCAATCAGAATGCTGCAATGGCAGCGTTCTGATTGGTGGAGAAGGCGCCCAGCTGGGCACCTATGGGGAGGCCATTTTATCTATGTAGGAGAAAAGGGAGAGTGAGCATGACTGCTTTGGTCTGCCCCAAAGGGCCGACCAAACAGTCAGTGACCACAACAGCAGGCAAGTCACTCCCGCTGCCCTCGAGCAGGACTGCCCACTCACCCCGCCCCCAACCAAACACTACTGCTTTCTCGCAGCGCGAGAAGCAGAAACATAAAATGGTAGTTTTACCATTTTATGTTTCTGCTTCTCGCACTGCGAGAAAGCAGTGGGGTGACGCTCCTCCACCCTAATGGAGGAGTCGCACCTAAGTGAAGCGCTGTATATTAAAATGTCGATAAATGCTGCTTCCTATCTGCTTTGGGAGAATTTTAAATCCCCCAAACAATGATCCAGCAAGTGCGGCACAAAGAATTTAGCTCGAGATGAAGTTATTTTAGAGGCAAAACACAGTGTAAACATGGTAGTGCCAGGAAAGGGGTGAGGCATGAAAATGTTATTTTTTCAAATCGGGTTCTTTATCATACCCAGTCATCAGTAGATTAGAGCGACTAAAGATGGGACAGCTTGAGAGACAGAGGGGCACATTTCCAATGACTGGCACATCCCTGCATATCAGCAGGGATGCGCCAGTAAAGATGAGACACACAGGAATACCCTTGCACCACCACAGGTGCGTCGCATTTACAATGCGATGCACCGTGGCGCAAGAATAGCCAGATGCATGTTACATCTTCTGGTGTAAGTACAACCATTGCTGGAGTCATGTCGCAAGCGGGACGCAACTCCAGCAATGCTCAACGGTGCCGTATACCTAACATGCTGCATCACTCCTTACGCATGCTTCAAGCAGGCACATGGTTTTGACGCAGCATGGACGTAAAAGTGACTCAGTGAAATCTTGTAGATTTCACTGCGTCACTTTTACGGGGCTTCCTTGCGACGGAACACCCACCCTGCATACATTATACCTGACAACACAGGTATAATGTAGTGCAGGGCTTTACAAAGTGACGCATCTCACTAGATGTGTCACGTTGTAAATAAGTCGCATGGTGGTGCATTGTTTACGATGCCGCTGCGTCACAGAAGTGACACAACGGTGTCGTAAACATGTTGCAAGGGATGTAAATCTGCCCCAGAATCTTTTATTTTGGACCCTGGATTTTCCTTGCGCTGTTCATCAGTCAGGTCTGCTCAGTCGGCTCAGGGGACTAAAGCAGCCACTGCAGGGGACTGTGTTCGACCTCATGGTCACAGGTAGGTCCACTCAGCCTTTCATCCGTTTGAGGTCGATAAAAGGAGTACCATTGAGTTGGGTAACAATAAACATCTGGTATTCAGTGCCAGGACACCTTTGGGTAATCGTGTGCTTTATAAATGCACCTGTTGAAATCACCAGATGTTTATTGTTTATTCCAAATAATGGTGCTCTTCTGATCGACTCAACGTATAAGGTAATTCCAGGACTTATGGGGTAGAGAGAAGGACTATAAATAGAGATGGTTATTTCACCCAGAATTGACTTTTGCTCCTTATTTCTTTTTTGGGTGTTTTATAATAGAGCATGATGCCGTTTCACGCGTTATTCACTATCCACCAGATGCATCAAGCATCCATTTTGCGATTCCTTATTAGCGAAAAATAAGGATTCGCTAATAAGCTATAGCAAAATGCTATGCATGAAGAAATCGCTAAAAAATGAGATTTTTTAATATTCCTTAATTGCGACTCGCAAATTGCGAGTCGCAATTAAGGAATACCTCGCCATTCATTCCTATGGGCCTAAAGGCAATAGGAATGAATGGGAAGACATTCTCAATTCACGATTAGCAATTAGCGAATCACAAATTGAGAATGCTCATTTCAAGGCTGCAGGGGTGTCCAAAGGACACCCTGTTGCACTGAAATTAATCTGTTCACATATGTTGCGCACACACATGCCCTAAGGGCATATGTGTGCGCAACATGAAGCTTTGAAAAATGCACAAAAGTGCATTTTTAAAAGTTTTTGCAAATTACCATGAAGTTCATCTTTATGGTAATTTGCTCCTCCTATTAGCGATATCGCTAATTTTTTTACTATTTGCATTGCATTTAAGGAATCTCAATTTGGGATTCCTTAAATGCAATCGCAATTTAAGGAATCTCAATTTAGAGATTCCTTAAATTATGATTTTTAGCTTTTGGGATGATGCATCTCAAATGCAAAAATACCGGTCGCAAAGGGTCAGATTCTGAGAATCTGCCCCTTTGCCACCAGATTTTCCTTTCATGCATCTGGGCCTATGTATTTGTGATAGAGGTCAAACTGAGTGAAGTCTGCGTGACAGGTGTTTATTTAAGGCGAAATCACATTTACTGTTACACATGAGGAGCCAGGCATTTTGGTGCATTGGGCATACAACGGATGGGCGAACGGACCGATGCGTTCCAGCACCGCATGGAAAATGTACGTTTCTACTTCGGAGGTAAGTGTTGAGTGTAACGTGCTCTGGGGTATCGAATTTGTGTTTTTGTGGGCTTTTAATATTTCTCACGAACATTAATAATGAACAATGGCACATATAATATTAAGAGGCAAAATCACAGATCTCTTCTTTTCCAAACAACATTCGAGTAAACGAAGTGCCTCAGAGCTGCCAAGGTTTCAGATTGCTACTTGTGACATTTTCATAATTTCAGTGTAATTACGAGTGATATTTCAATGACTATGAGTGACGCTTTCTCGCAGCAAAATCAAGCAAGAAAGACGAGGGAAACATATAAGTATCAGAAATTACATCTCTTTGAGCAGCAAGAAACTCTAAGAAGATTTTAAAACTGCTTCAAAGCACTAGGAATGGAAGGGCACTCACCGGAGACAGACTGCTGTGGCGGCTCTAGGCTCATGGCAGCCCTGGGCAGGGAGCGTAGGTAGAGGACCCCGGAAAAGGGGGTCTGGGCGGGGCAGAGCGCGGAGGCCAGTGAAGAAGTGGGGGGTCAGGGTGTTTGGAAGAGGAACAGAGCCGGAGGCCGCCAAATCCCTGCCAAGGGCCGCCACGCAAATATGTATCCATCCTCAGAGGATTATTATACTAAGGATATATATTGGCGTGGTGGCCCCTGGGGTTTGGTGGCCCTGTGCAGGTGCACAGCTTGCACATGCCTAAGGCCACCCCTGCAGACTGCGTGACTGCAGCTCTCTGTGGGCAAGCACTGCAGCTCTCAGTAACTGAGGGCAGGCAGGCAGGCACTGCAGCTCTCAGTAACTGAGTGCCGGCAGGCAGGCACTGCAGCTCTCAGTAACTGAGTGCCGGCAGGCAGGCACTGCAGCTCTCAGTAACTGAGTGCCGGCAGGCAGGCACTGCAGCTCTCAGTAACTGAGGGCAGGCAGGCAGGCACTACAGCTCTCTGTAACTGAGTGCCGGCAGGCAGGCACTGCAACTCTCAGTAACTGAGGGCAGACAGGCAGGCACTGCAGCTCTCAGTAACTGAGTGCAGGCTGGCAGGCACTGCAGCTCTCAGTAACTGAGTGCAGGCTGGCAGGCACTGCAGCTCTCAGTAACTGAGTGCAGGCTGGCAGGCACTGCAGCTCTCAGTAACTGAGGGCAGGCAGGCAGGCATTGCAGCTGCTCGGAAGATGATCTCATTGATCTGATCATACATGACCACGCACTTGCCTAAAAAGCAAAGTTTATTGCATAGCTAAACAGGTGCAAATTATGAGATTATACCGATCGTCCCACAGCAGGCTGGGTCACGTTAATTCCCCTGAAAGGCTGCTCCACTCTCCTGGGACGGGTACCAGGAAATGCAGCCCAGCACCCTGCTCTCACAACACACATGGAGGGCTAGAGAAGGGTTCCGTGCTTTAAGGCCCCATGCTGGGTGGTGCTGTAATGCTCTGGGAGGGGGACTGCTGAAGCTAGGGTTGCCTCCTAGCCGGTTTCGTACCAGTATCACCAGTATTTTGATTTCCTGGCCGGTAGAAAATGGGCTAAATCACCGAAAGCCGATCTTTATATCCAACATCTGTACATACTTCAAACAACAAATATAAATAGAAAGCACTTTTAAACGTGTTCTTGGTTCCTGGTTAATAATTAAAGGAACAAAGGCAGAAAAGTGATGTTACAAATAAATATCCACAATTTTGTTTAAAATCTTATTTAGCATCATACCCGGGCCTTTCAGACACTTAAAACGACAGCAACTGGCCAGTATGTTTGTTCATGTAAAGGGGGCAACCCTAGCTGAGGCAAAGGCACTAAAAACACAGCAGAGCCATAGTGGGTTGTACTCAGGCCTGCGTGGTGGAGAAGGAGAAGCACCAGAGGCTTCCTCTGCCACTTGTCCAGAAAGTGAGACAGGATGGGCCAATGGTGAAATGAAAGAAGAGCAACTTGAGCTGGCGTGAAAAACCCTGGCCTTGTGCACCTGCAGAGCCCAGCGGGCGCCACATGTCTAGTCATCAAAGAAGAGTGCCTGCCATTGTGTGTATGGGGCTGTAGGCAAAGCCAGCAAACACAAGCAAAACAGTGCCCTTATGTGTTGGCATTGCCCTAATGAACCTCGGGATTTTGCTTTTCACCAGACCATGTTCATGTAGCGCTGGGAGACCATGTGGTACATATATATAATTTAGTTTCAAAACCGGCGAAAATTCTAGAGTGACAGAGAATGCATTTTCGAAATTGATACAACTCCAAATTTCTGGTACTTAATTGTGGCAAACACATATTAACATTTATAAACATATTGGCTAGGGCGAAGAAAATGGACAAGCATATATGAAAACAAAGGTTCTGACACAGTCATTTAGACACATGTTTGCACATACTGGTCAAATATATATGGCAATAATCACACTTGCGTCGTCGAACTTCTTCGATGAACACATCTTTGCAAACTTAGAGAATAAGTGCAACAAAAAATGAGACAATAATAAGTGCAACTCCATTTAATCTTGCTTTAGTTGAAAATTTCTAAGGGCATATTATCAAGGGGGGGCGATAGGCACTTTTCGCTGTTTTAGCGGCCGTTTTCGGCCGCTAAACGGTGAAAATTCTATCGCCCTATTATCAAGCTGTCGCTAACAGCAGTTAGAGACAGCTTGAAGGCGATTGCGAGCGGTTTGGGGCCCGCTTTGCATGTCAGCGATATTTATCGCTTATGACATGCAAAGTGGGCGTACCCGACCCTTTAGCGACTGAAAGCAGTCGATAACGTCGCTATCGCCTATTCACAAGGCTGGCGTAGCGATGGAAATATTCCCGCTGTCGCCAAAAACTAACGCCTGCTCTAACCAGTTCTTAGCCATGTTATCCAATGGGAGGTGGATAACATGGCTGAGAGCATTTCGTCGCTAATGTGAGAATATCGCTATATTCTCAGCGATATTCTCGCATTACGCCGCTATCACTGGATATTTTAGCGCTATGGAGAAAAACTTTGCTAATAGCATGTTTTCTCCGCTAAAATATCCAGCGATAGGCAGCGATAAAAATAAGTCGCTAAGCGCTTTTAGCAATAAATATCGCTAGTTGTTGGTAATATGCCCCCTAGTTCAGCAACTTTGGACTATATAAAACTGCTAACGCGGGATTACTGGTTACTAATTATTTTACCAAATCCCATTTCCTGTCGACTGAATCGTTGGTACCTGTCTTGAGTAAAAGGTAATCTCGCAGTAAACAATCAATTTAAGAACTTACACCACTCTAAATGACCACTGACCAAAATTAAGTTTTAAAGATTTAATATAAAGTCAAAGATAACTGAAGATACAAACTTCTCAAAATGAGATTAAGAAGATAAATCGGTATCACTATGAACATGAACTTTTTGAATAATCTGAGTCTGAAAAACAGAATAATAAGTACAAGCTCGAAAACCATCAGGTTTGCCAAAATGGATACAAGTTGCAACCTCAAAGTCATTACAGAAAAGAAAATTAAGGTTAGTCTGTCCCTACACTACACTAAATGACATCCCTACTTAACAAGATCTTTACCCTCTAGGTGTCAGCCGTGGTGATTTCCTAAGAAGATCACGCACTTCTCTTTGTCTCTTCTCTGATAATGGGTCTCTCCTGATCAGCCTATCTGCCTACCCATCCGCTTCCTTAGGCTCCCAAAATCATCTGCTCTGCCCTCCTCCCGGGTCACTTTCCCTAATACCAAATCACATTTCCAATAGAAACGCCCCTTGGGACGCCCCTCACGTGGTACATCTTTGCGCGGTAAAACTCCATGATGGTACTCTTGAAGACCCTCGTTATAGTTGACCTTGGTTCCCAGGCTCCTTCTTCCGTGCGCTGATACCCCCTGAAATTCCTGGAAACTCCTACAGGCCTGCGCAAGGCGCCACTGAACAAAGTCCCTTTCATTCGAGCTGATTAGGACCCTCGCACCTGCATACAGCTCGTCCTGCAGTGGGCCTCAAATTCCAGACTTCACCATATCTTAGGCCATAAAACACTCTCAGAGCTCCATACTGGACACCTCACGACCTCTCCTCTAACGAGCACATGACGATTTAAACTACATGACATTATCTGTTCTGGCCTACTTGATTTACATGCAGCAGGTTCCTGCACTCTTAAAACGTTAACTTGATTTAAACAGCAAACATTCTTAACTAGCATACGTTTCTAAAATAACACATCTATAAAGCATATACTTTTAACCCTAAGTTCAATAGTACATTTTGAAAGAACCATGTCAACTTTATCTCACATTATTTTAGCAGCACGTTCAGGTTTGCTGTGAATTGCCCTAAGGCCTACACAAAATACTGGAATCCAAAGTTACATTTAATTCGGACATGACTCTTTTAACATGAGAGAACCATGAGGTTTTCACATATACTCCAACATTTCTACATTTAATCTCACACCGTTATAATTATGGTTACTCTACTTAACATTCTATACATTTCGCTATTGAATATAAAACACTCGTGTGCAAAACATGTTTAAACTAACTACGTGCTTGTAAATATGGCGTACTTATAAATTTTTTTCAAACTTGTGCTCTCTCAGTCCCCCCTTTGATGACCTTTAGGGGTCATCATTACCATGACACTAAAATGTAGAACCTTTAAAGTGAAGACAGGGCAGTACCACTTCTTTTCATACTCTCTAATGCTTTCAGACTCTTATATTGAGTGTCCTGCATCGCTGTCAACTCTTCTTCCTGTTTCTTCATAGCTCTCTGTAACCTATTTGCTCTATACCATTGATACAAACGCACCAATCCCCACAAAGTGATTACACAAATCATTACTATGATGATGGGCTTCAATATGTACCAAACGATACCCTTTCCTAAGTTGGCAAACCAACTTCCAACTTTACCCATTCCATGACCTACTTTTTCCCACACATTTACCTTTGCCAGGTCCTCAATTTCGTAGTGTATGGCAGTGATGTTTTGTATATACTTCTCTAGAGGCTTTGAATTGTCTGGAATGTAAGTACAGCATTCCTGTACCTTCAAGGCCCTACAGACTCCTCCCTCTTTTGCTAACAGAACATCTAAAGCAAGTCGGTTCTGAAGAACCATTGCCCTAATCGATTGCATCTCCCCCTCTATCAGCATCAAGGATCTTGCAGTACTCGCAGACAGTCTATCTACGACTGTAGCTAACCTCCTGATCTTAATGTCATTCATTATCAATCCTAAGAAAGGGAATGCAGCACCTATTACATCTCCAACTACTTCTGCTGCACCCAGCCCTCGCTTCCATCTAGTTGATATTTCTTTCTTAGGCGTGTCTAAATTCTCAACATGATATATTTTAGGGAAGACAACAGCCAGATAGCATGATCCGTACCAATTATCTGGTAACTTCACATAGGCATATCTTCCACATACAAAATATACATTTGGTATTGCTTGCATCCCTTTCATGAAGTTCTTAGAGTAGTACTCCAATTGAAAGGCATGTTCACAATTTACTTGTCCTACATAAACGTTTTCATAATAGGAGTAACTCCTGTGAATGCACAGTTTCCCCCGTTTCTCCTTATCCAAAGCAATTGGACCAATACTACCTTTTCGTTGTTGTGCCCTTTCCTCCTTGGTCCAATCTGTTTCCCCTTGTCCTGATGCCTTCAATATCTTCTGCCTCCTGTATCTAGTATCTACCTGAGCTATAAACTTTTTCTCAACTTCTGATATTTGGCAAGTCAGATTGTTGATTCGAGCATGTGAAGTATCTAACGTTCTCCATGGAATAAACCATTTGTGTAACCTGTCTTCGCTTTTGTAGTAGTCCCATTTGTTCAAATGCTTGAAATTCGGAACCTCTGGCAATGTCGAGTCGAAATTCGAGAAGTAATACTCAAATCCGTCTCGTCCATAAAACATACTTAACAATAAACTGCACGTTATCCCATATGTCAACGGGAGATGATGGTATTTGATACCCTCCTCCACCGAAATTGGTAATTGCATACAGACATAGCAATCCTTTACCTCCATGGCATCAACATATTCATAAAGCAACTTAGCATAAGCATTTGACTTGTAATTCCCCTGTGACTCATCCATGTGTAACCTTTTTACTTCTGCATCTAACAACGCTTTGTCTTTCTCATTGATGTTTCCCTTCTCCTTAATAATGGTAGTTCTCGGTGTTGACACTCCCTTATCCTCCTTAACTGTGGTTCCATCCCCTTCGTGTCCCGCTAGGAATGAAACAGTTACCACTAAAATTATAAGAGAAACCACTACTCCTAAAAATGTAACAGCTATACATTTTGCCCTGCGGTTCGGGTTGCCAGCCTCCATGTTCTCAAACAGTGTAGTTTTCGACTATCTTCCAGCATTCACTTCCTCTTCTTTTCAAACAAAGTCTTTCTCTCTTGCAATGTCTTTCTTGGAACACTTGGAAGCTTGACAATTTATTTCCGCAAAACAATTCAAAGTCCAGTAATATAGACAACCCTAGCCCTTCTCCATCCGCTAAAAGGAAACCCCTACCATTTTTTTTTCTTCTTCCACTCGGCGCTAGGTTATCTTGCAACAATTTACAATTTCTTTTCAAAAGTCTTATTTTCGTCTGAAGTTATGTATGACTCAAGGAGTGACACTACTTCTTCATAAACGTCCATCCGAAGTATCATTCCCTCAGGTTCTGGACAGTTCGTACCACAACATGGAAAGTCAACCTTTTCTAGGATTATTCTCCTTATTTCGCTCAAGACAAGTGGACGGACGAAATTGAGAGTTAGCGTTTTTTCAATTTCCAATCCTGGTACTATCAGTTCTATATCCACAATTACAAAGGGGTTCGTTCTAATCAAGATCACTTTCTTCACCTTTCCAGATCTGCACCCCCTTAAAGCCATTCGCAATATGATATTAGTCCACAACAATAAGTGCTCCTAACATTTCTACTACTCGCTCAAGCATTTCCAAACGAAGAAGAGTTCCCTCCAATATTGGATATCGTGAACAGCAAACTGGAAACTCAACTGTTTCTAAAATCAACTTTCTTATTCCACTCAGGAGAGCAGGATGAACGATGTTGAGTGTCAGCAACCTTTCGGTCTCCGCTCCTGGCAGTAGAAACTTTATTTGCACTGTGATGATCGGGTCAGTTCTGATCAGTTCCACTTCCCTGATCCTCCCTGTTCTGTGTCTCCCAGACATCTGCAACAAGGTAGGTCCAGTCGGGAGTAGAGTATCTTCTGCTAGGCACTCGCACCCTACTTGATCTTCTAAGACCCTCCTCGGCTTGATCCTGGATATCTCCTTCTGGATCTGAGTCTTCGGATATAGGAGTAAGCGTTTCTTCCTGGGCCGACCTCAAACTTAGCCTTCTTCTCCTTGTTGGCCAAGTGGCAGCTCCAAGCCTTATTCTCCTATTCCTTGTCCTCCCACTTGGTTCTTGATCGCTCCGATACGGATCTGAGTCTGAGTCGTATTCACTTCTGGTCTCTCCTTCAGTTGCGTCTTCTGTCTCACTGCCGTCCTGCCTTCGCTCTTCTTCTGAATCCGATGCGTTCCCAACTTCTTCCGACACCTCCTCAGCTGCCTCAATCCCTTCTTGCGACTCTTCTTCCACTTCCGGGCTTTCGTCTGGGATGGGAGCTGTTCCTTCTAGAGGTGCTGGAACTCTTCTAGTATGGGATGCATGGATCCAATTTGGCAGCCCCCCGCACTTCACCGCGGTGTTCGTGATCAGGATTACCTGAAAGGGCCCACGCCAGCGAACATCTAGGCAGTTCTTCCGGACGTGCTTTTTAACCAAGACCCAGTCCCCTGGGTTCAGGTCATGACACAGGTTCCTCGCTGCTGGAACTTCAGCCGCATGCACCTGAAGGGACACAGAATGGATGGCGTCAGACAGTCCTTTACAATAATCCAAGATCAGATCATCTGTAATATTCAATAGAGCAGTAGTTGGAACTGTAGGAAGTCTCATGGCCCTCCCCATCAGGATCTCGTGGGGAGAGAGACCTGTCCTCCTATCAGGTGTGCTGCGCATGCTCATGAGCACCAATGGAAGAGCATCTGGCCAACTCAAGGATGTGGATGCCACTACTTTAGCCAATCTATTCTTCAAAGTGCCATTCACTTGTTCCACAATTCCTGAAGCTTCTGGTCGATAACTACAATGCAGCTTTTGATCGATATTCAGTGTGGAGCACAACATCTTCACTATTTCGCTGTTAAAATGTTTTCCTCTGTCCGATTCCAAAGAGGCAGGCACCCCGAAGCGCGGTATCAACTCCCTGAGCAACAATTTAGCCACTGTGAGTGTATCGCACCTACGTGTAGGGTACGCTTCAACCCATCTGGAAAATACGCATACAATCACCAACACATACCGAAGGCGATTGACTCTTGGCATTTCAATGAAATCTAGTTGCATTCTATTGAAAGGCCCCCCCGACCTCCCAATGTGACTCAGTGTGACTGGTGTTCGTTTGCCTACGTTCAGTTGTTGGCAGGTAACACATCGCTTACATACTGATTCTGCTGCTATTCTGAATTTCGGGCAATACCAAGTCTGCCTAAAAACTCTCATCATAGCATCCCTTCCTAGATGTACTGGACCATGTATTTCTCTCGCCATGGGATTAGCTAATTCTTCAGGTAACACAGCTCTCCCATCTGCTGAAACCCAAAAATCCATTTCACTTCGCACACAGCCTGCTATTTCCCATGCCTTTTTCTCTGTTTCAGGTGCGTTCTCCTGCATTATCCTTAAATCCTCCCAAGTGTCTACAGTTTCTAACATCATACTTAATTCAGTCTTTTCTTCTGCACCTTCTATTTCCACCTTTGAGAAAGAATAACTTTGTTCCGCACAATAGCGTGCGACTTCATCAGCATATCTATTACCTTGTGACACAAAATCTGTATTCTTAGTATGAGCTACACACTTCACTACTGCAATGTCAACAGGACCTTGTAATGCTTCTATCAGCAATCGCACAAATTCTCCATTTCGAATGGGCGAACCAGAGGAGGTCATGTAACCCCTCTGAGACCACAACTGCCCGAAATCATGAACCACACCGAAACCATATTGGCTGTCCGTGTAGATGGTGACTCTCTTTCCATTTCCTGCTATGCAGGCACGAGTTAGGGCAATAATCTCTGCTACCTGTGCGGAACGTACTCCTTCCAGGCAAGCGGCTTCCACAACTCCAGTAATGGTACAAACAGCATAAGCTGCTCTCAACCGACCAGTATCGTCTCTTAAACATGAGCCATCAACAAAGTAAATTTCATCGGGGTCAGACAATGGCTCATCCACTATATCTGGTCTGGGTTTCGTGCATAGTTCAGTCACATCAAGGCAATCGTGGTCTTCACATCCTTCGCCTTCTATTACCGAAGGTAATGGCATCAAAGTAGCAGGATTCAAGACAGAGCATCTCCTGAGAGTCACGTTTTCTGCGGCAAGTATAACTTGCTCATAACGCGTGAGCCTGCTATTGGTCAGATGCTGCGTCTTCGTCCTGGTCATTAACAATTCAACTGAATGTGGTACATACACCACCACTGGATGTCCCATTACAATACTTTCGCTCCTTTCAATGCTGACACCCGTTGCGGCAACGGATTTGAGACATCCGGGCAACGCTGCGGCTACTGGATCTAATGTAGCCGAAAAATATGCAACTGGTCTACGGGCATTACCGTGGGTCTGTGCCAAGACTGACAAAGCACATCCCTCTCTCTCACAGCAATACAGTGAAAATGACTTCTCGTAATCGGGCATTCCCAAAGCTGGGGCACGACACAAATCGTCTCTCAGCTGTAAAAACGCCACCAGACATTCTTCATCCCATGGTACCGGATCACTCACCTCCTTGTGCGTCAGTTTCTGTAAGGGCTTTGCTTTCAGTGAAAAGTTAACTATCCACTGTCGGCAGTAACCCACCATTCCTAAGAACATTCTAACTTCTCTCTGTGTTGTAGGCGCATTCATTTTCATTATCGCCTCAATCCTCTCTGGGGACACCTTACGTTTCCCTTTTTCTAACCTGTGCCCTAGATACTGTACTTCTGTCAGACAATACTGTAACTTGCTCGGAGATACCTTATGTCCATTTTCAGCTAAATGATTCAGTAAGGCAATTGAATCTACTTTACAAGCTTCCTCTGTTTCTGACGCAACAAGTAGGTCATCTATGTACTGTACCAGAACCGAGTTCTGTGGCAGTACTAGATTCTCAAGATTCTTTTTCAACAACTGATTAAAGATGGATGGACTGTCTGTGAATCCTTGTGGGATTCGACACCATGTTAAAACGCGATCTTCCATTTTAAACGCAAAAAGGTACCTGCTCTCTTCATCCAATGGGATTGAAAAGAAAGCCTGACAAAGATCTATCACTGTGAACCATTCTGCTTGACATGGTATTTGAAACAATATTACTGATGGATTCGGTACCACGGGACAACATGAAACGACTATGTTGTTAATTTTTCGTAAATCCTGAACTATCCTAAACTTCCCGCTAGGTTTCTGCAAACCCATAATCGGGGAGTTACAAGGACTGCCCACGATTTCCTTCAGTATTCCCTGCTGTATCATTGACTCGATCACAGGCTTTATTCCCGCAATCGTTTCCTGGGACAATTTGTATTGAGGCGTTCTTGGAAACTCAACATTTGGTTTTACCAGAATTTTTACCGGTTCTACCCCTTTAATCAATCCTATATCTTCTCCTGTGAAATCCCACACCTCTGACGCCACTGCATCTCTTAAGTCTTGTGGAAGATCTTCTACAGTCAGAGTAGGATATAGTTCTACACAGAATTTTGAATTGGCCACCTTAAAGGTAGCATCATTGTCGGTAGTCTGTACCTCCACTCCTTGTGGGGTGCAGTATATGGTGCAATTCAATTTGCATAACAAATCCCTACCTAACAGACATACCGGACTCGAGTCACAAACCACAAACTGATGTTCGTTCATGTGGTTTCCAATTTTCACAGACACTGGTTCTGTCAAGGGACTAGTCATTCTTTTATTTGCGACTCCTACCACTTGAATTGTTTCCCCTGACATTGGCAAGTCTGGAACTACCGCTGATCTCAGAGTCGAACGAGTAGCCCCAGTGTCCACTAAGAACGTAGTGGGACACCCTGCCACTTCTGCCTCAACAAATGGCCCTCTCTGATCCACTTCTAGAACTGCCCCGAGGGTACAGTCTTCTTCACTGCTCACCCGTTGTCCTGTCAATGGATCAATGTAATAACATTTTTCTTCCTCGATAAACAGAGGCATTTGTTTAAAGACCTTTCCTCCAGCTGCTATCTTCGGTGGCTGTGGGAATTGGGCCCGTGGAGCCGAAGTCCCCCCTTTGGCCACCTTACTGCTTGGGACTGTCACTTTTTGCACTGGGTCTTCTTGGACCTGCTCTTCTACTTCTAGCTCTCCGTTTTCAGGGTTAAAGGGACACTCGCGTCGCCAATGCCCCACCTGATGACACAGATGACACTTTGTCGTTTTCTTTAAAGTGGCAAAGTCTATCCTAGGTCTCTGCCCTTCTTCATTATCTTTGTTCTGACCATTTGGTTTTCGTCCCATCCCCTGCTTCTGCTGGCCACCCTTCCCAGCGGACTGCATTTGCACCACCATCAATTTCTCCTTTAGATTCTTGGCTTTAGAATCTATCTCGTCACTGCAGTACCTCGCATATCGTAAAATCTCATCTAGTGGTTTGTTCTGCCAACAGATTAAATGTTGCTGTATCATCAAACAAATATCAGGTCTCAACCCCAAGACAAACTTTGACACGAACTGCCCTATGTCTTTGGGATCCATTACATCTAGTCCACTGTATTGCTTGAATGTTTTCAACAATCTTTCATAAAACTCGTGAACTGTCTCCTTGGGTTCCTGCCTTGTTCGGTCTATTTTTACCCAATCTATATCCTGTGGTGGTACCTTATCTTTCAACCATGCTATTACCCTTTCATACTTTCGCATGACAATCTCAGATGGTCCATTTGTTCGAGCATCCCTCAATGGTTCAGCATTTGGCCATTCGACACTAGTCTTACAAGGGGTCCATAGATCAGATGGGACCACGATGTCAAACAACGTGTTCAAATCTATCCACAGTACTTTCGAGATTTTAACGAACCTCTCTACCTGCTTATACCATTCGACTGGATTGTCCCGCAACTTCGGAAATGAGTTGGTAAATGCGGCTAAGTCTCCTCTACTCCAGGGCACATGTACATAATTTCCATTTGATATTTCTCGCAAAGGGAATGCCTCCATCTGCATTACCCTTCCCTCAGGGGTCATCACATTTGTACTTCGCCTAACTGTGCCCTTTTTCGACCACCTTTCTTCCCATTTATCCAGTTCTCTCCACACTCTTATCCCGGTTACCAACTCTCTTATGTGTGTTTTTAATCCAGTAGTTCTCTTCTCATCTAGATCTTGGTCTGCGTACTGTAATCTGTGGTTGCTCTGCAATGCCCTTGTCCTAGACAAATCCACGGCATACTTGTCTGCCAAATCAGTCAGTTTTTCATGAAACGCTCTAGCTTTCCTAGTAATATCCTTTGCCATGAACAATAACTCATCCTGTTCATACAATTCTATCCTTTCCAAAGGCAATGTTCCATCTATTATCTCATCAACATCTGATTTTAAACTGGTAACATCAAGCCTTTTTGCCTTTATTTCAGCTTTCAAGACACTCAATTTAGCTCCTCCATCCGCATCTCTCCCATCCCAGCTCCGAGATCTACGTTTAGGTATTGGTGAATTATAGGGAGTCCTCCCCTGTTCCCATCTCTCTAAGTCCCATGCCTTTCCATCTTCTCGGGGTGGGTGGTGAAACACTCCTTCATGCCTCCCAGCCTCTCTCTCTCCATCCTGGCTAGTTTCACGGGATAGAGGGTAAGAGGTTCTATTACTCCCTCTTTCTTCCCTACTTCCCTGTGATTCCTGATTATTCGAGGCGTGGCGGGACCTATCGCTGTTCTCCTTTCTCCAATGTTGAACGTCTTCCCCAAGTGTATGATGAAGGCACCTAAACCTATTCTGAAAAGCCCGTACCGCCTCATCTCCTCCGTTCCCCCAGAGACGGGACATTTCCTCACATTCTACAATCTTAGTATTTTGTTCCGGCTGTTCTCTCTGATTTGTAGGACATGCATCCCCTCTATTCTCTTGACTTTGGCCTTCCCGGCTCTGACTACTCTCGCTGGCCCCACAATGAGATACTGTCCCGTTTCCCCTGCTTTCCCACTCTGGTTCCGTTCTTGTCCTGTTACTCGGAGATACTATGGACCCGTCCCATTCCCTCAAATCAGCTCTTAACTCTGAAAAAGATCTTGGCCGCGGTCCCCTTAGATCCATTGGTCCTCTCGGACCTCCCTGTTCTGAATTGGGACCGACAGTTGTGTCTAATGGGGTGTTCCACGTTACCGAACCTGGTAATTGTTTCCATGCATTCGTCACATTATTCCTCCTTTCCATCTCAATCCTTTCCCTATCCAATTGCCTTTGTTGTTCCCCTCTATCTCTCTCAGAATTATAGATCGAAACTATGGGTCCTATGGTAACAGGCACTTGAAGAGCGTCTGGCAATCCCACAGACTCAACCCTTTCTGTGGTTGGCGTTTTCTGCACCACAAACCTTCCCATTACACTCTGTACAGTGTTGTTTGGAGGTGTTTCTCCGCCTTTGTTAGGTGTCCATTCCGATATAGGGAGTGGTGTATATCCCTCTATCTCATTCCCATCTTCCCTTGCGAGCCCTCTATCTTCTATCAATCCCACTCTCGGAGGTGGTCTATCCATTAACAATCTGTTTATCAGATTGTCCTCCGACTCGCTTTCCTCGTCTTCTTCCATGAGGTTTCCTCCTCCTGACACCTCCCTCATCGGATACATTTTCTCCACCTCAATAGTCTGTACCCTCCAACGCTTTTCCTCCTCATCCCATTTGGAATCTCGCACTGCCCTTACCGATTGCGTCAGCCTTTGTTGACGCCTGTTCAAATTTCGGTCGTGTGCAGCCTTAATCCATGCATTAAGAGCCTCAAACTGTGTTGGTCTAGGTGAGGGTTTCGATGAGGACATGGTTGCTTTTAGCCGATGTAACACCTCTAACTTAAACGTTCCATACTTCGGGAACTGCATTTCCTCATTTCCTTCCGTAAGCTTATTCCAAGCCCCAATCCACAATATCGTATGCAGCCCCACATTCGTTGCCATATAATGAGCTGGCGTACCCTCTGGGGGAGCCTCTTCCCCGTAATAATGTTCACTTCGTTTACGTTTAAAAATCCCTTTCAAACACTTAAAACACTTCATGATTTCTCTTTTCTCCGCGTTTGTTTACTTCCTGATGATATTCCACCAATCTCAGCGCCGTTCTCACTAACTGGCCTATCCGTACGCGGCTTTCCTCCGACGTCACTCTAGCCGCCCAACCAGAGCGCGGCTCTAGCTAACGTCACACCAACCGCTCAATCAGAGCGCGGCTCTAGCCGACGTCACCCGTCCCCCTTCGCAGCAGTTCCCCTCCTTTCTCAGCTCGTCTCCTCGGTCATGCACGCATCCCATTCATACTCTGAAAAATGATTACTTCCATCCAAGCGATCACCTTTCTTTGACTGTACGCCCACAGTCTTTCTGTAGTTGTCACCCTAACTTGGCGAAATGTCTTTCCGTTTACTTCCAGACAATCGCCTTCTCCGATAGGTTACTCACACGCAGTAACTTTCGACCAGCGTCCGTTACTCATACACTCACTCTTACACTCCCCCTATCTTGGATCCACGGCGGTCAATGGTACCTCGTGACCTCCGTACTATGGTCGACAACTACCCTGGATGTTCGATACACCCAAAACCACTTAAGCTCTGGCCTGAACTTAAGATTTCACCAGTTCACCCGTTTACCAGGTTACCAGTTTACCAGGTTGCGCGCGCTCACAACCTTCTCTCTTTCACACTACAGGCATTCAACTCCGCAAGACATTACAATACAAATACAACACAAAACACCGCAATCTGTTCACGCATGACCCTTTTTATACTCACTCTCCGATACTGCTGCTTTTCTCGCACCGTCTGCACCTTTCGGCACACGATTCTTCCGCTGCTCGTCTCTCGACGTCTCGGGCCTTGGGGTAAACTAACCTCTCTAGATTACCTTCCTCAAGAAGATAACCATCCTCACTCTGCTACCAACTGCTAACGCGGGATTACTGGTTACTAATTATCTTACCAAATCCCATTTCCTGTCGACTGAATCGTTGGTACCTGTCTTGAGTAAAAGGTAATCTCGCAGTAAACAATCAATTTAAGAACTTACACCACTCTAAATGACCACTGACCAAAATTAAGTTTTAAAGATTTAATATAAAGTCAAAGATAACTGAAGATACAAACTTCTCAAAATGAGATTAAGAAGATAAATCGGTATCACTATGAACATGAACTTTTTGAATAATCTGAGTCTGAAAAACAGAATAATAAGTACAAGCTCGAAAACCATCAGGTTTGCCAAAATGGATACAAGTTGCAACCTCAAAGTCATTACAGAAAAGAAAATTAAGGTTAGTCTGTCCCTACACTACACTAAATGACATCCCTACTTAACAAGATCTTTACCCTCTAGGTGTCAGCCGTGGTGATTTCCTAAGAAGATCACGCACTTCTCTTTGTCTCTTCTCTGATAATGGGTCTCTCCTGATCAGCCTATCTGCCTACCCATCCGCTTCCTTAGGCTCCCAAAATCATCTGCTCTGCCCTCCTCCCGGGTCACTTTCCCTAATACCAAATCACATTTCCAATAGAAACGCCCCTTGGGACGCCCCTCACGTGGTACATCTTTGCGCGGTAAAACTCCATGATGGTACTCTTGAAGACCCTCGTTATAGTTGACCTTGGTTCCCAGGCTCCTTCTTCCGTGCGCTGATACCCCCTGAAATTCCTGGAAACTCCTACAGGCCTGCGCAAGGCGCCACTGAACAAAGTCCCTTTCATTCGAGCTGATTAGGACCCTCGCACCTGCATACAGCTCGTCCTGCAGTGGGCCTCAAATTCCAGACTTCACCATATCTTAGGCCATAAAACACTCTCAGAGCTCCATACTGGACACCTCACGACCTCTCCTCTAACGAGCACATGACGATTTAAACTACATGACATTATCTGTTCTGGCCTACTTGATTTACATGCAGCAGGTTCCTGCACTCTTAAAACGTTAACTTGATTTAAACAGCAAACATTCTTAACTAGCATACGTTTCTAAAATAACACATCTATAAAGCATATACTTTTAACCCTAAGTTCAATAGTACATTTTGAAAGAACCATGTCAACTTTATCTCACATTATTTTAGCAGCACGTTCAGGTTTGCTGTGAATTGCCCTAAGGCCTACACAAAATACTGGAATCCAAAGTTACATTTAATTCGGACATGACTCTTTTAACATGAGAGAACCATGAGGTTTTCACATATACTCCAACATTTCTACATTTAATCTCACACCGTTATAATTATGGTTACTCTACTTAACATTCTATACATTTCGCTATTGAATATAAAACACTCGTGTGCAAAACATGTTTAAACTAACTACGTGCTTGTAAATATGGCGTACTTATACATTTTTTTCAAACTTGTGCTCTCTCAAAACTGCCCCAAAAACTTTTACCTACAAAGAAGTTCTGTCCCGATTCCTCTGCGCTGGAGAGCCGATTAGTGTAGGCAGGCCTGTGCCTATAAAAGCACAGTGCTGTTACTCTGCAGGATCTGATGCACCAGAGGCATGTGCTGGCTGGGCCCGGAGAAAGCTCTTAGGCAGCCATTTTCCATAGCAACGGGACCGTCACCTCTCCATGACCTGCGCCCAGCTCAAATGCAATCCCTCTCTAATATGCTTAACAGGAGGAGGCGAATTAGTAACCATACAGTAAAATAACGAGACAGTGCCATAAAATAACAATAAAGCAGTTTAATATTTCCCGACTTGCAAGTCCTGTTTTTTACAGTCATCATAGTCCCTATTTAAGAGATCACATACTATTATTTGAGTACTCCCTTGACACTGCTCGGAAGTTTAATCTGGTTCCTCTGCACTGGTGCCAGGCAGCTGATGCTTCCCTGAGACTGCGAGAGTACAGCATGCCTTGGCCCCCCAGCATGTACCATCCAAAAGAGGCAGGAACGGCAATCAATTAGTCTTGGGCGAAATTTTTATTATGCAAAATTTCTGATGTTAGACCATCACTCCACTAGGCTTAATAACACGCCATTCGCAGAGAAAAAATTGTAAATGCAACATTCGTGGTAAACATTTATCACACATTCAAGGGAACAGCAGAAAGCAAACGGTTGTTTGAAGTGCTTACCTTTTGTGCTGTATGTTTTTAGGTCTCGCCTATGCAGCGCGCATGTTCTGCTAGGTGAGAGACCTAATGCCATCTGCCCAGCTGTGGAGGCAAAAACGCGCATGCATCACCGGTGGACTCATGAGAAGACTCCAGATGATCTAGAACACAGCATCCAGACTGATCCTCAACTTGCCCAAAAGGACCCACATCTCCCAGTACCTGAGAGACCTCCAGTGACTCCCCATCCAGAAGAGATGCCATTTCAAGCTACTGATCCACACTTTAAAAGCCCTACACAACAAAGAACCAGCATGCATGAACCACCACCTAAACTACTGCGAGCCACCCAAAAACCTCTGCTCCGCCTACCTCACCTTCACACACACACCACTCATCCGCCTCTGCCACATTGGAGGACGATCCTTCTCCCACCTCTCCGTCAAATCATGAAACAGCCTTGGGATTCATGACCTGGCTTTTTGACTGAGACCCTCACCCAACGCCTGGATACCCTCACAGGTGATAAGTTGCACTATATAAGCATTGATTGATTGATTGATAAAAGATTGTGAGCTTTCTATGAGCTGGCAGCAATCAATCAATCAATCAGGGGTTTATAGAGCGGATTGCTGACCCGTAAGGGTCTCAAAGCACTGGGAGAGGTTTGGGTAGCTCTGAGCAGCCGCGGTCGGTAGGGGAGTACCTGTTGGGCGGTGATGTGGGGAGGGGGAGGGGCAGGGTGGGGGTTAGTAATGTATGGATAATGGAGGTTTGCAGGTAAGTAGACATTTAAATAAATCAAACAAATTTCGTTGCACGCACTGCATTGCATTTGGGGATGCAGTGCACGCAACGAAATTCGTTTGTTTTATTTATATGTTTACTTACCTGCAAACCTCCATTATCCATACATTACTAACCCCCACCATGCCCTTCCCCCTCCCCAGGTCACCGCCCCGGCAGGTACTCCCCTACCGACCGTGGCTGGCTCTGAGGTCTTCTGAAGAGCCAGGTCTTGAGGTCCTCTCTGAAAGTTTGCTGTGTAAGGCTTCGTCTGATGCTGAGGGGGGATTTGTTCCAGGTCTTGGCCACAATGTGGGAGAAGGATCTGTCTCCTGTTCTGGCTCTGTGGATGCAGGAGATTGTGGCCAGGGCTAGGTCAGCAGAGTGGAGGCTTCTATTGGGGGCAGGGAAGGAGATTCTTTCATTGAGGATTGGGGTCCGGTGTTGTGAAGGGCTTTGTAGGCGCATGTGAGCAGCTTGAAGGTCACACTTTTTTTGACAGGAAGCCAGTGGAGGTCTCAGAGGTGCTGGGTGATGTGGTCGAGTTGTGGGATTCTGAGGCCGATTCTGGCTGCTGCGTTGTGGACGGTCCGGAGTTTGTGTAGGAGAGATTTGTTGATTCCTACATAGCGGGCTTTTCCGTAGTCCAGTCTGCTGTTGATGAGTGCATGGGTGACCGTCTTCCTGAATTCGGGGATCCATTTGAAGGTCTTGCGGAGTATGCGGAGGGTGTTGAAGCATATGGAGGATATGGCATTGATCTGTCGTTTCATGGTGCAAGAGGAGTCGAGTATGATCCCGAGCTTGCGAGCGTGGTCGGTGGAGATGGGAGGGTTTCCAAGGGCGGGTGGCCACCAGGTGTCGTCCCATGCAGCAGGGGTAGATCAGAGGATAAGGACTTCTGTTTTCTCCGATTTGAGCTTCAGGCAGCTGCTGCTCATCCAGTATGCAACGTCCTTCATTCCTTCCTGGAAACAGTGCCTAGTGACATCTGGTTCCTTGGTGAGGGAGAGGATGAGCTGGGTGTCATCGGCTTAGGATACTAAGCTGAGTCCATGTTTTCTGACAATGATTGCGAGGGTGGCCATGTAGATATTGAAGTGCGTAAGGCTGAGGGAGGATCCTGGGGGTACTCTTCATCTTATATCTGTGGCTTCGGAGGGCAAGGAGCAGATCCAGACCAAGGCATTTCCTTGAATGCCAGAGTCGTTGAATCTAATATAAACATACAATTTGACCCCCACACCTGTGCTTGGAACTCGTTATTTAGAGAAAAACAATAATCAGGACAATTTCTGATTATGTAGGCTTATTTATTTTAGCCCTTGCTTTTTTTCAAAGGTATTTCAAATTTAAGAGTTTTGATATGTACAAGAAAAACACTACACAAATAGTCATAAACCAAAAATTTTGACAATTCCACATTCTTTTACAAATACACAAAGTCATACAATACAAAACATTTTTTTGCACGTTATTTACAGTGATAATGTATCTTAAGGTGGTGAAAAAACAACAACAATTATTTATACTAATAACACATATCAATCATGAAACAATACAGTGATTCTAATGAGAAAAAGATTTTTTACAAGAAGGCGAATGGATATAAATAAATTAATATTATATCGCAATCATTTCTTCGTATTTTTTTAAAGGGGGGCCTTCTTACTGCCGACGCGTTTCAACCGGTTAATTAAATCAACACGGTCTCATCAGGGCGTTTTCACTTTGTTCCTTGATCTGAAGGAATTTTGTGCAAAAAAAGGAAAAAAGAGAAAAACGTCTTATTCGTGTTCTATTCTTTCAAGACCATTTGCCTGTTTCTAAAGTGTGTCTGTGACACTAGTATACCTTATGCACGAGTGTAGCTGGATCCTGCCGGTTCAGCAGCTCCCTTTTTCCTATTTTATGTTGATTCCTATGTAAAAAGAGTAGTATTTCAGTAAAGCGTTTGGTGCCTGGAAGGTGCCTGTACTGATGTTTTAACACATATCAGTTTCCTACCTGTGGGCAGGGCCGTGTGTCCTTGATCGGAAGTCCTATTGTTCGTAAAATCTTTTAGTCTGGGTCCAGTGTGGTTATTAGTGTGCGCGCCTGGGCGCCCCTACATAAAAAGAGAGCATAGTTTTGTACTTCTGTGCAAAATCTAGTGCTGTCAAACTTTTTAATGAGAAGGGGGAATTTTAAAGTACCTTGTGGGGAGAGCGAGCAGCCCTCGCTCAGCGAGTGTTCCTATTTTTCAGATGCCCACACCATTCAGCTTCAATCTGCTGAATAAAAAAGCGGGGCTCATTACTACATGTTTCTGCTCGCATAGCTTTTCAGAAAAACGCGGTATCAGGCGACTGATTCTTACCTTTTGGTAAAACAAAGAATGAATCAAAGTCTAAGGATCTCACAGCGCTCTGTGCTTCTCTGTGCAGCTAGCGTTTTGCAACAGCCTCCATGTTGCTGTGGGCGTTGCATATAGGTTTGGTCACATGACCCGAGGATTCTGGGACATGTAGTTTTTGCATAACTTTTGAGGGAATGCATTTATGAGGGATATCCACCACCCACATTACTCGCGCAGAGCACCATTTCATCATTAATCTTGCTTGTCAGACTGGTGTGACTCAAAACATGAATCGCAGGAAAAAATAATTACAGTCTAGAGACCTCCGACAATGTATTAAGCCCACTTTGTGTGCTATTGAATTTTAATATCAAGTATGCTTCTTTAGTAAGGAGCATTTTCTCAATGTCAGGCGGGCACCTGCTTTGGTTGATGCTATATAGCACTGTCCATTTAAACTCTGTTTCGCGGTGGTTAGTCTCTGTAAAATGCTGGACCATGGGTGCATTTGCCACTTTATTTTTCAGTCTTGATCTGTGCTGGGTGATGCGAGTGTTTACTTGTTGGCAAGTCTTGCCTATATAAATTTTGTCACAGGGACATACAATCGCATACACCACATTGCGAGACCGACAATTGGTAAATCCGACATTTTTCCATTTGATGTTATGGTGGGTGAAATCGCTGCCTTCTATCGTTGTGTCACATGAAACACAATTGCCACATCTATGATGGCCAATGATTGGTTTCAGACCCCATTGCGCCAACAGGTCACTCTTGGGTTTTTGTATTCGCACATCTGCGCGAACCAGTTGTTGGCCTATACTTTGGTTCTTTTTGTAGGCGAATATAGGCCTGGGAAATGGGCATTCCAAGTCCTCCAGCAGATGCCAATTTTGGAGGATCATTTGTCTCACTTTATGAGTGTCTGGGCCAAAAGTGGTAACACAGACCATCTTGTCTGGTTCAGATTTTTTCTTGTCTTGTGTTAACAAACACTCCCTCGGTGTATATCTAGCTCTTTTGTAGGAGTGCTTGAGCAGCTTTTTGGGATAGCCTCTATTGGTCATTTCCCCACAAAATGTTTGGGCATGTCGGTCATAGTCAGTTACCTCCGAGCAGTTCCTTCTGATTCTAAGGAGCTGTCCATAAGGGAGGTTTGCCCGGAGGTTTCTGGGATGTGCACTTCCATGGTGGAGAATTGTATTTTTATCGGTTTTCTTTTTGAAAAGTGACGCTTTTAAATGACCACCTTCATCAGAGATTTCCACATCCAAGAAAGTCATCCTGTTGTTACTTGATTCAATAGAGAATTTTATGTCATGATGTTTATTGTTCAACCAGTGGTGAAATTCCATTAATTCAGTGTGGCTCCCCTGCCACAGGAGCCACACGTCATCAATGTATCTCAACCACTGTTTGATGTGCTTCTTGAAAGGATTATTATTTTCAACAAATTTATGTTCGTATTCTGCCATATACAGTACTGCCATTTCCGGCGCATAGGGACATCCCATGGCCGTACCCTTGATTTGAATAAAAAACTCATCGTTGAAGCGGAAGTAATTTTTCTTTAACGTTAGTTCCGCTAGTTTGAGAATGTAAGCTGTTGGTACACGATGGGGCCTTTCTCTAGTCTCTAAATACATTTCCATAACCTCCAAGGCTTCCTCTTGGGGGATTTGAGTATAAAGGGACGTGACGTCCATTGTCACCATAATCTCAGTTTGGGCATTAAATTCTGTGCCTTCCACTTTGACTAAAAAATCGGTGGTATCTTTGAGGTACGAGTTGACTTTACTTACAAATGGCTTCAAAAAATAGTCCACGTATTTGGAGATCGGCTCTAGGCATGAGTCGCACCCCGAGACGATTGGTCGTCCTGGGGGATCATCTAACCTCTTGTGGATCTTTGGCAAGAAGTATAAGATGGGTGTCCTGGGGCATTTTTTGACCAAAAATTCTGCCTCCTTTGGTCCCACATAGCCATTGTCCACCCCTGTCTGAACCAGTTCCGTTATCGTGCCTTGAATTTGCCTTAATGGGTCTTCCTGGAGTTTTCTATACCACACCTGATTGTATACCTGAGTAGCACCCTCCGCTAGATATTTGTCACGTGGCCAAATAACCACGGCCCCGCCTTTATCGGCGGGTTTAATTATAATTGACGAGTCCTCTCTCAGATTTTTTATTGCCACTTTCTGTCCTTTGCTGATATTCTGCCTAACATATTTTTTGTCTTTTTCCAATTTATTTAAAGAGGATAAAAGGACCTGTTCAAATGCAATTACCTGTTTGGGGATGTTATGACTGGGGCAAAAAGTTGATTTATTCCTCAGGCCTGTCGTTTCCTTTTCGATACTGGGTGGTTGATTTGCAAAAAATGCTTTGAGTCGTATTTTGCGACAAAAAGCTATTGCCTCCATTTTAATTTGTGCAAAGTCTGTATGTTTTCTAGGGACAAATTTGAGTCCCAGGTTCAGTACAGATTCCTCATCTGTTGTTAATACTTTTGTTGACAGGTTGACAACGACAGAGGGTACTTCTACGACTTGTAGGATTGTTTGCGTGTCCGCATTTCCCATGGTATTTTTTGCCTTGGCTTTGGCTGTTGGCCCTTCTCTAAAAAATTGACTTGTTTTTTGTTGTTGTTGCCTCTGTTTTCAGAGCCCGAGGAGTCTGATGAACTTGTCTCGGAAAAGGTTTTAAATCGATTGCGAGAGCGTCCCTGATAACTATATAGTGCTCCACGCGAGTCCGCCTGTGAGTAGTAGTCGTCCCTCAAAAATGGATAAGCTTTCTCTAGAGTGAAAGACTTTGAGTCTCTTTCGTATTGGGCAGTTTTGCTGTTGATGGTGGTATCTTTAAACAGCAGGATTTCTTTCTCTATTTTTTCTATTAAAGTTTTTGCATCAGGAATTACATCACTTTCAATGATGCTTTTGGTTAATGCTTCAATCTCAGCAAGTTCTTGTCGGCAGAGTCGTTGGGCAGTCTCAATGGTGTGAACCATGAGGTCCCGGCTACACTTCGTGTTTATCTGGCTAAACCCTAGTTTGTATTCTGCGTCTTCTGTAAAGATCACAGGGACATTTTTCACCTGGAGTCCCCAAGGGATGGTCCCACCCCTCAAGTGCTTCAGGAGGAAATGCCCATGTAACTCGGTTCTAATATGCTTTTTGCTTAATCGAGTGAGTTTGTCAGATTCATTTTGTTGCTGGGCAGATGTACTTAAGGTAACGTTGGCAAATGGGGATGAAGCTATGAGATTCTGAATATGGGTCTCTGAGAATGATAGCGTGTCTTTCTCAGACATAATACTGAGAAGGACAAATGATCCTTCTTTCAAAAATGTTATCAAATTGGGGCAAAGTGAATAAATCTTTGGCCCTTGGAACTCTCGCGGGTGACAACCCGCCCTATACTGCTAGAGCAAAAGGAGTTAGGTCCTGGGTCGTGCAGGGGGCTGGACCATTAATTATAATATAAACATACAATTTGACCCCCACACCTGTGCTTGGAACTCGTTATTTATTTTCTCTAAATAACGAGTTCCAAGCACAGGTGTGGGGGTCAAATTGTATGTTTATATTATAATTAATGGTCCAGCCCCCTGCACGACCCAGGACCTAACTCCTTTTGCTCTAGCAGTATAGGGCGGGTTGTCACCCGCGAGAGTTCCAAGGGCCAAAGATTTATTCACTTTGCCCCAATTTGATAACATTTTTGAAAGAAGGATCATTTGTCCTTCTCAGTATTATGTCTGAGAAAGACACGCTATCATTCTCAGAGACCCATATTCAGAATCTCATAGCTTCATCCCCATTTGCCAACGTTACCTTAAGTACATCTGCCCAGCAACAAAATGAATCTGACAAACTCACTCGATTAAGCAAAAAGCATATTAGAACCGAGTTACATGGGCATTTCCTCCTGAAGCACTTGAGGGGTGGGACCATCCCTTGGGGACTCCAGGTGAAAAATGTCCCTGTGATCTTTACAGAAGACGCAGAATACAAACTAGGGTTTAGCCAGATAAACACGAAGTGTAGCCGGGACCTCATGGTTCACACCATTGAGACTGCCCAACGACTCTGCCGACAAGAACTTGCTGAGATTGAAGCATTAACCAAAAGCATCATTGAAAGTGATGTAATTCCTGATGCAAAAACTTTAATAGAAAAAATAGAGAAAGAAATCCTGCTGTTTAAAGATACCACCATCAACAGCAAAACTGCCCAATACGAAAGAGACTCAAAGTCTTTCACTCTAGAGAAAGCTTATCCATTTTTGAGGGACGACTACTACTCACAGGCGGACTCGCGTGGAGCACTATATAGTTATCAGGGACGCTCTCGCAATCGATTTAAAACCTTTTCCGAGACAAGTTCATCAGACTCCTCGGGCTCTGAAAACAGAGGCAACAACAACAAAAAACAAGTCAATTTTTTAGAGAAGGGCCAACAGCCAAAGCCAAGGCAAAAAATACCATGGGAAATGCGGACACGCAAACAATCCTACAAGTCGTAGAAGTACCCTCTGTCGTTGTCAACCTGTCAACAAAAGTATTAACAAAAGATGAGGAATCTGTACTGAACCTGGGACTCAAATTTGTCCCTAGAAAACATACAGACTTTGCACAAATTAAAATGGAGGCAATAGCTTTTTGTCGCAAAATACGACTCAAAGCATTTTTTGCAAATCAACCACCCAGTATCGAAAAGGAAACGACAGGCCTGAGGAATAAATCAACTTTTTGCCCCAGTCATAACATCCCCAAACAGGTAATTGCATTTGAACAGGTCCTTTTATCCTCTTTAAATAAATTGGAAAAAGACAAAAAATATGTTAGGCAGAATATCAGCAAAGGACAGAAAGTGGCAATAAAAAATCTGAGAGAGGACTCGTCAATTATAATTAAACCCGCCGATAAAGGCGGGGCCGTGGTTATTTGGCCACGTGACAAATATCTAGCGGAGGGTGCTACTCAGGTATACAATCAGGTGTGGTATAGAAAACTCCAGGAAGACCCATTAAGGCAAATTCAAGGCACGATAACGGAACTGGTTCAGACAGGGGTGGACAATGGCTATGTGGGACCAAAGGAGGCAGAATTTTTGGTCAAAAAATGCCCCAGGACACCCATCTTATACTTCTTGCCAAAGATCCACAAGAGGTTAGATGATCCCCCAGGACGACCAATCGTCTCGGGGTGCGACTCATGCCTAGAGCCGATCTCCAAATACGTGGACTATTTTTTGAAGCCATTTGTAAGTAAAGTCAACTCGTACCTCAAAGATACCACCGATTTTTTAGTCAAAGTGGAAGGCACAGAATTTAATGCCCAAACTGAGATTATGGTGACAATGGACGTCACGTCCCTTTATACTCAAATCCTCAAGAGGAAGCCTTGGAGGTTATGGAAATGTATTTAGAGACTAGAGAAAGGCCCCATCGTGTACCAACAGCTTACATTCTCAAACTAGCGGAACTAACGTTAAAGAAAAATTACTTCCGCTTCAACGATGAGTTTTTTATTCAAATCAAGGGTACGGCCATGGGATGTCCCTATGCGCCGGAAATGGCAGTACTGTATATGGCAGAATACGAACATAAATGTGTTGAAAATAATAATCCTTTCAAGAAGCACATCAAACAGTGGTTGAGATACATTGATGACGTGTGGCTCCTGTGGCAGGGGAGCCACACTGAATTAATGGAATTTCACCACTGGTTGAACAATAAACATCATGACATAAAATTCTCTATTGAATCAAGTAACAACAGGATGACTTTCTTGGATGTGGAAATCTCTGATGAAGGTGGTCATTTAAAAGCGTCACTTTTCAAAAAGAAAACCGATAAAAATACAATTCTCCACCATGGAAGTGCACATCCCAGAAACCTCCGGGCAAACCTCCCTTATGGACAGCTCCTTAGAATCAGAAGGAACTGCTCGGAGGTAACTGACTATGACCGACATGCCCAAACATTTTGTGGGGAAATGACCAATAGAGGCTATCCCAAAAAGCTGCTCAAGCACTCCTACAAAAGAGCTAGATATACACCGAGGGAGTGTTTGTTAACACAAGACAAGAAAAAATCTGAACCAGACAAGATGGTCTGTGTTACCACTTTTGGCCCAGACACTCATAAAGTGAGACAAATGATCCTCCAAAATTGGCATCTGCTGGAGGACTTGGAATGCCCATTTCCCAGGCCTATATTCGCCTACAAAAAGAACCAAAGTATAGGCCAACAACTGGTTCGCGCAGATGTGCGAATACAAAAACCCAAGAGTGACCTGTTGGCGCAATGGGGTCTGAAACCAATCATTGGCCATCATAGATGTGGCAATTGTGTTTCATGTGACACAACGATAGAAGGCAGCGATTTCACCCACCATAACATCAAATGGAAAAATGTCGGATTTACCAATTATCGGTCTCGCAATGTGGTGTATGCGATTGTATGTCCCTGTGACAAAATTTATATAGGCAAGACTTGCCAACAAGTAAACACTCGCATCACCCAGCACAGATCAAGACTGAAAAATAAAGTGGCAAATGCACCCATGGTCCAGCATTTTACAGAGACTAACCACCGCGAAACAGAGTTTAAATGGACAGTGCTATATAGCATCAACCAAAGCAGGTGCCCGCCTGACATTGAGAAAATGCTCCTTACTAAAGAAGCATACTTGATATTAAAATTCAATAGCACACAAAGTGGGCTTAATACATTGTCGGAGGTCTCTAGACTGTAATTATTTTTTCCTGCGATTCATGTTTTGAGTCACACCAGTCTGACAAGCAAGATTAATGATGAAATGGTGCTCTGCGCGAGTAATGTGGGTGGTGGATATCCCTCATAAATGCATTCCCTCAAAAGTTATGCAAAAACTACATGTCCCAGAATCCTCGGGTCATGTGACCAAACCTATATGCAACGCCCACAGCAACATGGAGGCTGTTGCAAAACGCTAGCTGCACAGAGAAGCACAGAGCGCTGTGAGATCCTTAGACTTTGATTCATTCTTTGTTTTACCAAAAGGTAAGAATCAGTCGCCTGATACCGCGTTTTTCTGAAAAGCTATGCGAGCAGAAACATGTAGTAATGAGCCCCGCTTTTTTATTCAGCAGATTGAAGCTGAATGGTGTGGGCATCTGAAAAATAGGAACACTCGCTGAGCGAGGGCTGCTCGCTCTCCCCACAAGGTACTTTAAAATTCCCCCTTCTCATTAAAAAGTTTGACAGCACTAGATTTTGCACAGAAGTACAAAACTATGCTCTCTTTTTATGTAGGGGCGCCCAGGCGCGCACACTAATAACCACACTGGACCCAGACTAAAAGATTTTACGAACAATAGGACTTCCGATCAAGGACACACGGCCCTGCCCACAGGTAGGAAACTGATATGTGTTAAAACATCAGTACAGGCACCTTCCAGGCACCAAACGCTTTACTGAAATACTACTCTTTTTACATAGGAATCAACATAAAATAGGAAAAAGGGAGCTGCTGAACCGGCAGGATCCAGCTACACTCGTGCATAAGGTATACTAGTGTCACAGACACACTTTAGAAACAGGCAAATGGTCTTGAAAGAATAGAACACGAATAAGACGTTTTTCTCTTTTTTCCTTTTTTTGCACAAAATTCCTTCAGATCAAGGAACAAAGTGAAAACGCCCTGATGAGACCGTGTTGATTTAATTAACCGGTTGAAACGCGTCGGCAGTAAGAAGGCCCCCCTTTAAAAAAATACGAAGAAATGATTGCGATATAATATTAATTTATTTATATCCATTCGCCTTCTTGTAAAAAATATTTTTCTCATTAGAATCACTGTATTGTTTCATGATTGATATGTGTTATTAGTATAAATAATTGTTGTTGTTTTTTCACCACCTTAAGATACATTATCACTGTAAATAACGTGCAAAAAAATGTTTTGTATTGTATGACTATGTGTATTTGTAAAAGAATGTGGAATTGTCAAAATTTTTGGTTTATGACTATTTGTGTAGTGTTTTTCTTGTACATATCAAAACTCTTAAATTTGAAATACCTTTGAAAAAAAGCAAGGGCTAAAATAAATAAGCCTACATAATCAGAAATTGTCCTGATTATTGTTTTTCTCTAAATAACGAGTTCCAAGCACAGGTGTGGGGGTCAAATTGTATGTTTATATTATAATTAATGGTCCAGCCCCCTGCACGACCCAGGACCTAACTCCTTTTGCTCTAGCAGAGTCGTTGAATCTGGCAGCTAGTGTGCGGTGGGAGATGTGCTGAAGGCTGCTGAGAGGTCTAGTAGGATGAGAACTGCTGTGTGGCCTGAATCAAGGAGTGAGCAGATGTCATCTGTGGCAGTTAAGAGGGTGGCCTCGGTGATGTGGTTTCTGCGGAATCCAGATTGAGATGAGTCAAGGACATTGTTGGATTCTATGAAGTGCGTTAGCTGGGTATTGATGATTTTCTCTGTGACTTTGGCGGCAAAGGGGAGGAGAGAGATGAGCCTGTAGCTCTTGAGGTACATCAGGTCTGCGGAGGACTTCTTGAGGAGGGTCTTGACTTCGGTGCGTTTACAGCCATTGGGGAACATGCCTGTTTCGAGGATGCAGTTGATCGCCCATCGTAGTTCTGTCGTGATGGCGTAAATGTGTTAGATGTGCGGTGGGCAGGGGGTCAGTGGGTGCTCCGGAGTGGATGCTCCTCATAGTTTTTACAGTGTCTTCTGTGGTGACAGGGGTCCAGGTGAGGAGGGATGGCTGGCTCGGTTGGGTGGCATTGCTGGTGGATGGTGTTGAATCGGTTTATTTATATTTTATAGCATTTATAAGGCGCACAGCTACCCCAAAGGGTTTCCCGGCGCCAAATAGGCAAGAACACAGGGTACAACCAAAGAGAGAACAGATCCGAAAGCAATCATTTATCAAACAACCAGGTTTTTACACTTTTCCTGAAACTCCTATAGTTTTCTTCTTTGCGTATTTGAATGGGCAGAGTGTTCCAAAGAGTTAGACCCAAATATGAAAAGGATCTTCCTCCCATTCTAGCCCGTTTTGTACCTAGGTACCGCAAAGTTCGCTGATGTGACTGAACGAAGATTGCGATTAGGAAGGTAAGGCTTGGCAAGATCTTGAAGGTACTTGGGAGCAGTCCCAGCTTTGATTTTAAACAGATAGGTCAGAGTTTTGAAGCGGATCCGATTTTTGACCCTGAGCCAGTGCAGGTCCCTAAGATGTTTGGTGATCCTGGCGTATCTGGGAATTTTGCAAATCAGTCTGGCCGCAGCGTTTTGTACCAGTTGCAAGCGTCTTATCACTGCTTTGTTTGCACCCAGGTAAAGGATGTTACCGTAGTCAATCCGGGATGTCACCAAGGCATTGACTACGGTCTTCTGGGTGGTAGTTGGCAACATCCAGATGATTTTACGTAACCATCTAAGAATAGTGAAACATATGCCAGCCACTTTATTGGCTTGCTGTGCCATGGATAGATTGTCATCTATGATGACCCCAAGATTTCTAACCTGAGTAGCTGGGGTCGGGAGCTTGCCCAGTGAGGTTGGCCAGTGGGGATCACTCCAGAGATCTTTACTGTTCCCTAAGAGGAGGATCTCTGTTTTTCCCCCATTTAATTTAAGTTGGTTGTCCGTCATCCAGCAGAAAATTTCATGAAGGCCTGTTTTGAGTGCAGATGGGGCAGATGGGTCAGACTTGGAGAGTGAAAACAGAATCTGAGAATCGTCTGCATAAGTCATCAAAACAAGACCGAAATTTTCTGCAAGGTTGGCTAGTGGACGAAGGTACAAATTAAACAGCAGGGGGCTTGGTCTTGATCGTTGAAGTTGTCATAGAGTGTCCTGAACTTGTGGTGGAAGAAGGAGCTGAGTTTATTGCATAGGTACTGGGAGGGAAGGATGTCGGAGGATTCGCTGTGGGGTCTGGTGAATTCTTGTATGATGGTGAAGAAATCCTTGGAGTTGTGGGAGTTGGAGAGGATTCTGTCCTGAATGAAGATTCTCTTCGTACATCTGATGAGTCGGTGGTGTGCCGTCCTGGTGGCCCTGTAGGCAGTGCATGCTTCTGGGGTTTTGATGTTCCTCTATGCTTTCTTCAGTCGTCGGCACAAGCACTGGGATTCTTTGAGGACCATGGTGAACCAGGTGGCTTTTATGTTGTGTCGTCTGTTGGAGTTCTGGAGGGGGGAGAGCGTGTTGGCGCAGTCAGGGATCCATTGGTGGAGATCGTTGGCTGTGGAGTTGGCGTCAGTCGTGGCAGGGGAGTGTGGCTGAGGGAGGAGGTGAGGTGCTCTTCGGGGATCTTGCTCCAGCTTCTATATGGGAGGTGTGGTGTTGCTTGTGTGCGGTGGGTTTTGAGAAGGGGAGGCAGTGGTGGTCTGTCCAAAGAGGTTGCGTGGTGTGACTGAAGAGAATGTTGTTTCCTCCGATGAAGATGGGTTTGAGAGTATGTCCCGCTGTGTGGGTGGGGGTGGTGATGAGTTGCTTCAGTCTGATGTTGGCAAGGTTCTCTAGGAGTGTGGTGGAGTTAGGGTCGCTGAGGTTGAAAGGAGGAAATTAAGGTCTTTGAGTAGTACGTAGTCCGTGGAGGCAAGGGCGTGGGGCGCGATGTAGTCTCAATGGTGTTTGCGAACGGGGAGCGGTGTCCGGGAGGACTGTAGGCAAGAGTCCCACATAGAGTCGGTCTGCGGTTCCGCTGTATCTGGAAGTGCATGTCTTTCATGGGGGGGGGGCATTGTTCGAGATGGAGGTAGTCAGTCAGAGGGAGTTTTTGTGGATGGTGGCGAGGCCTCTTCTGGGGTTGTTGGGATGGTCTTTCCTAAGGATCTTGTACCTGTGGGTGATGGTGGTTGGCATATCAGCAGGGATGCGCCAGTAAAGATGAGACACACAGGAATACCCTTGCACCACCACAGGTGCGTCGCATTTACAATGCGATGCACCGTGGCGCAAGAATAGCCAGGTGCATGCTACATCTTCTGGTGTAAGGACAACCATTGCTGGAGTCATGTCGCAAGCGGGCCGCAACTCCAGCAGTGCTCAGCGGTGCCCTATGCCTAACATGCTGCATCACTCCTTACGCATGCTTCAAGCAGGCACATGGTTTTGACGCAGCATGGACGTAAAAGTGACTCAGTGAAATCTTGTAGATTTCACTGCGTCACTTTTACGGGGTTTCCTTGCGACGGAACGCCCACCCTGCATACATTATACCTGACACAGGTATAATGTAGTGCAGGGCTTTACAAAGTAACGCATCTCACTAGATGCGTCACGTTGTAAATAAGTCGCATGGTGGTGCATTGTTTACGATGCCGCTGCGTCACAGAAGTGACACAACGGTGTCGTAAACATGTTGCAAGGGGCTTGTAAATCTGCCCCAGAATCTTTTATTTTGGACCCTGGATTTTCCTTGCGCTGTTCATCAGTCAGGTCTGGCCGGGTCTGGTGGCTCAGGGGACTAAAGCAGCCACTGCAGGGGACTGTGTTCGACCTCATGGTCACAGGTTTAAATCCCGGCAGGTCCACTCAGCCTTTCATCCGTTTGAGGTCGATAAAAGGAGTACCATTGAGTTGGGTAACAATAAACATCTGTTATTCAGTGCCAGGACACCTTTGGGTAATCGTGCGCTTTATAAATGCACCTGTTATGTTATGTTATTCAAATATTGCTGCCGGTGTGCTGAAGCGTTCTCTGCACGCCTCTATTTAGATGGTAATTCCAGGACTTATGGGGTAGAGAGACGGACTATAAATAGAGATGGTTATTTCACCCAGAATTGACTTTTGCTCCTTATTTCTTTTTGGTGTTTTATAATAGAGCATGATGCCGTTTTCACGCGATATTCACTATCCCCCAGATGCATCAAGCATCCATTTTACAATTCCTTATTAGCGAAAAATAAGGATTCGCTAATAAGCTATAGCAAAATGCTATGCATGAAGAAATCGCTAAAAAAATGAGATTTTTTAATATTCCTTAATTGCGACTCGCAAATTGCGAGTCACAATTAAGGAATACCTCGCCATTCATTTCTATGGGCCTAAAGGCCGATAGGAATGAATGGGAAGACATTCTCAATTTGCGATTAGCAATTAGCGAATCGCAAATTGAGAATGCTTAATTCAAGGAAGCAGGGGTGTCCAAAGGACACCCTGTTGCAGTGAAATTAATCTGTTCACATATGTTGCGCACACACATGCCCTAAGGGCATATGTGTGCGCAACATGAAGCTTTGAAAAATGCGCAAAAGTGCATTTTTAAAAGTTTTTGCAAATTACCATGAAGTTCATCTTTATGGTAATTTGCTCCTCCTATTAGCGAAATCGCAATTTTTTTTACTATTTGCATTGCATTTAAGGAATCTCAATTTGGGATTCCTTAAATGCAATCGCAATTTAAGGAATCTCAATTTAGAGATTCCTTAAATTATGATTTTTAGCTTTTGGGATGATGCATCTCAAATGCAAAAATACCGGACGCAAAGGGGCAGATTCTGAGAATCTGCCCCTTTGCCACCAGATTTTCCTTTCATGCATCTGGGCCTATGTATTTGTGATAGAGGTCAAACTGAGTGCAGTCTGTGTGACAGGTGTTTATTTAAGGCGAAATCACATTTACTGTTACACATGAGGAGCCAGGCATTTTGGTGCATTGGGCATACAACGGATGGGCGAACGGACCGATGCGTTCCAGCACCGCATGGAAAATGTACGTTTCTACTTCGGAGGTAAGTGTTGAGTGTAACGTGCTCTGGGGTATCGAATTTGTGTTTTTGTGGGCTTTTAATATTTCTCACGAACATTAATAATGAACAATGGCACATATAATATTAAGAGGCAAAATCACAGATCTCTTCTTTTCCAAACAACATTCGAGTAAACAAAGTGCCTCAGAGCTGCCAAGGTTTCAGATTGCTACCTGTGACATTTTCATAATTTCAGTGTAATTACGAGTGATATTTCAATGACTATGAGTGACGCTTTCTCGCAGCAAAATCAAGCAAGAAAGACGAGGGAAACATATAAGTATCAGAAATTACATCTCTTTGAGCAGCAAGAAACTCTAAGAAGATTTTAAAACTGCTTCAAAGCACTAGAAATGGAAGGGCACTCACCGGAGACAGACTGCAGTGACTCTAGGCTCATGGCAGCCCTGGGCAGGGAGCGTAGGTAGAGGGCCCCGGAACAGGGGGTCTGGGCGGGGCAGAGCGCGGAGGCCAGTGAAGAAGTGGGGGGTCAGGGTGTTTGGAAGAGGAACAGAGCCGGAGGCCGCCAAATCCCTGCCAAGGGCCGCCACGCAAATATGTATCCATCCTCAGAGGATTATTATACTAAGGATATGTATTGGCGTGGTGGCCCCTGGGGTTTGGTGGCCCTGTGCAGGTGCACAGCTTGCACATGCCTAAGGCCGCCCCTGCAGACTGCGTGACTGCAGCTCTCTGTGGGCAAGCACTGCAGCTCTCAGTAACTGAGGGCAGGCAGGCAGGCACTGCAGCTCTCAGTAACTGAGTGCCGGCAGGCAGGCACTACAGCTCTCTGTAACTGAGTGCCGGCAGGCAGGTACTGCAGGTCTCAGTAACTGAGTGCCGGCAGGCAGGCATTGCAGCTCTCAGTAACTGAGGGCAGGCAGGCAGGCACTGCAGCTCTCAGTAACTGAGGGCAGACAAGCAGGCACTACAGCTCTCAGTAACTGAGTGCCGGCAGGCAGGCACTGCAGCTCTCAGTAACTGAGGGCAGGCAGGCAGGCACTACAGCTCTCTGTAACTGAGTGCCGGCAGGCAGGCACTGCAGCTCTCAGTAACTGAGTGCCGGCAGGCAGGCACTGCAGCTCTCAGTAACTGAGGGCAGGCAGGCGGGCACTGCAGCTCTCAATAACTGAGGGCAGGCAGGCAGGCACTGCTGCTCTCAGTAACTGAGTCCCAGCATGCAGGCACTACAGCTCTCAGTAACTGAGGGCAGGCAGGCAGGCACTGCAGCTCTCAGTAACTGAGGGCAGGCAGGCACTGCAGCTCTCTGTAACTGAGTGCAGGCAGGCAGGCACTGCAGCTCTCAGTAACTGAGGGCAGGCAGGCACTGCAGCTCTCAGTAACTGAGGGCAGGCAGGCACTGCAGCTCTCTGTAACTGAGTGCAGGCAGGCAGGCACTGCAGCTCTCAGTAACTGAGTGCCGGCAGGCAGGCACTACAGCTCTCTATAACTGAGTGCCGGCAGGCAGGCACTGCAGCTCTCAGTAACCGAGGGCAGGCAGGCACTGCAGCTCTCTGTAACTGAGCGCAGGCAGGCACTGCAGCTCTCAGTAACTGAGGGCAGGCAGGCACTGCAGCTCTCAGTAACTGAGGGCAGGCAGGCACTGCAGCTCTCAGTAACTGAGGGCAGGCAGGCACTGCAGCTCTCAGTAACTGAGGGCAGGCAGGCAGGCACTGCAGCTCTCTGTAACTGAGTGCAGGCAGGCAGGCACTGCAGCTCTCAGTAACTGAGGGCAGGCAGGCACTGCAGCTCTCAGTAACTGAGGGCAGGCAGGCACTGCAGCTCTATGTAACTGAGTGCAGGCAGGCATTGCAGCTGCTCGGAAGATGATCTCATTGATCTGATCATACATGACCACGCACTTGCCTAAAAAGCAAAGTTTATTGCATAGCTAAAATGGTGCAAATTATGAGATTATACCGATCGTCCCACAGCAGGCTGGGTCACGTTAATTCCCCTGAAAGGCTGCTCCACTCTCCTGGGACGGGTACCAGGAAATGCAGCCCAGCACCCTGCTCTCACAACACACATGGAGGGCTAGAGAAGGGTTCCGTGCTTGCAGGCCCCATGCTGGGTGGTGCTGTAATGCTCTGGGAGGGGGACTGCTGAAGCTAGGGTTGCCTCCTAGCCGGTTTCGTACCAGTATCACCAGTATTTTGATTTCCTGGCCGGTAGAAAATGGGCTAAATCACCGAAAGCCGATCTTTATATCCAACATCTGTACATACTTCAAACAACAAATATAAATAGAAAGCACTTTTAAACGTGTTCTTGGTTCCTGGTTAATAATTAAAGGAACAAAGGCAGAAAAGTGATGTTACAAATAAATATACACAATTTTGTTTAAAATCTTATTTAGCATCATACCCGGGCCTTTCAGACACTTAAAACGACAGCAACTGGCCAGTATGTTTGTTCATGTAAAGGGGGCAACCCTAGCTGAGGCAAAGGCACTAAAAACACAGCAGAGCCATAGTGGGCTGTACTCAGGCCTGCGTGGTGGAGAAGGAGAAGCACCAGAGGCTTCCTCTGCCACATGTCCAGAAAGTGAGACAGGATGGGCCAATGGTGAAATGAAAGAAGAGCAACTTGAGCTGGCGTGAAAAACCCTGGCCTTGTGCACCTGCAGAGCCCAGCGGGCGCCACATGTCTAGTCATCAAAGAAGAGTGCCTGCCATTGTGTGTATGGGACTGTAGGCAGAGACAGCAAACACAAGCAAAACAGTGCCCTTATGTGTTGGCATTGCCCTAATGAACCTCGGGATTTTGCTTTTCACCAGACCATGTTCATGTAGCACTGGGAGACCATGTGGTACATATATATCATTTAGTTTCAAAACCGGCGAAAATTCTAGAGTGACAGAGAATGCATTTTCGAAATTGATACAACTCCAAATTTCTGGTACTTAATTGTGGCAAACACATTTTAACATTTATAAACATATTGGCTAGGGCGAAGAAAATGGACAAGCATATATGAAAACAAAGGTTCTGACACAGTCATTTAGACACATGTTTGCACATACTGGTCAAATATCCATGGCAATAATCACACTTGCGTCGTCGAACTTCTTCGATGAACACATCTTTGCAAACTTAGAGAATAAGTGCAACAAAAAATGAGACAATAATAAGTGCAACTCCATTTAATCTTGCTTTAGTTGAAAATTTCTAGGGGCATATTATCAATGGGGGGCGATAGGCACTTTTCGCTGTTTTAGCGGCCGTTTTCAGCCGCTAAACGGTGAAAATTCTATCGCCCTATTATCAAGCTGTCGCTAACAGCAGTTAGCGACAGCTTGAAGGCGATTGCGAGCGGTTTGGGGCCCGCTTTGCATGTCAGCGATATTTATCGCTAATGACATGCAAAGTGGGCGTACCCGACCCTTTAGCGACTGAAAGCAGTCAGTAACGTCGCTATCGCCTATTCACAAGGCTGGCGTAGCGATGGAAATATTCCCGCTGTCGCCAAAAACTAACGCCTGCTCTAACCAGTTCTTAGCCATGTTATCCAATGGGAGGTGGATAACATGGCTGAGAGCATTTCGTCGCTAATGCTAGAATATCGCTATATTCTCAGCGATATTCTCGCATTACGCCGCTATCGCTGGATATTTTAGCGCTATGGAGAAAAACGTTGCTAATAGCATGTTTTCTCCGCTAAAATATCCAGCGATAGGCAGCGATAAAAAAAGTCGCTAAGCGCTTTTAGCAATAAATATCGCTAGTTGTTGGTAATATGCCCCCTAGTTCAGCAACTTTGCACTATATAAAACTGTCCCAAAAACTTTTACCTACAAAGAAGTTCTGTCCCGATTCCTCTGCGCTGGAGAGCCGATTAGTGTAGGCAGGCCTGTGCCTATAAAAGCACAGTGCTGTTACTCTGCAGGATCTGATGCACCAGAGGCATGTGCTGGCTGGGCCCGGAGAAAGCTCTTGGGCAGCCATTTTCCATAGCAACCGGACCGTCACCTCTCCATGACCTGCGCCCAGCTCAAATGCAATCCCTCTCTAATATGCTTAACAGGAGGAGGCGAATTAGTAACCATACAGTAAAATAACGAGACAGTGCCATAAAATAACAATAAAGCAGTTTAATATTTCCCGACTTGCAAGTCCTGTTTTTTACAGTCATCATAGTCCCTATTTAAGAGATCACATACTATTATTTGAGTACTCCCTTGACACTGCTCGGAAGTTTAATCTGGTTCCTCTGCACTGGTGCCAGACAGCTGATGCTTCCCTGAGACTGCGAGAGTACAGCATGCCTTGGCCCCCCAGCATGTACCATCCAAAAGAGGCAGGAACGGCAATCAATTAGTCTTGGGCGAAATTTTTATTATGCAAAATTTCTGATGTTAGACCATTACTCCACTAGGCTTAATAACACGCCATTCGCAGAGAAAAAATTGTAAATGCAACATTCATGGTAAACATTTATCACACATTCAAGGGAACAACAGAAAGCAAACGGTTGTTTGAGGTGCTTAACTTTTGTGCTGTATGTTTTTAGGTCTCGCCTATGCAGCGCGCATGTTCTGCTAGGTGAGAGACCTAATGCCATCTGCCCAGCTGTGGAGGCAAAAACGCGCATGCATCACCGGTGGACTCATGAGAAGACTCCAGATGATCTAGAACACAGCATCCAGACTGATCCTCAACTTGCCCAAAAGGACCCACATCTCCCAGTACCTGAGAGACCTCCAGTGACTCCCCATCCAGAAGAGATGCCATTTCAAGCTACTGATCCACACTTTAAAAGCCCTACACAACAAAGAACCAGCATGCATGAACCACCACCTAAACTACTGCGAGCCACCCAAAAACCTCTGCTCCGCCTACCTCATGTTCACACACACACCACCCATCCGCCTCTGCCACATTGGAGTACGATCCTACTCCCACCTCTCCGTCAAATCATGAAACAGCCTTCCCTTCCCCCTCCAAACATCACCTTCATTTGCAGACGTCAGGAAGGGATTCATGACCTGGCATTTTGACTGAGACCCTCACCCAACGCCTGGATACCCTCACGGGTGATAAGTTGCACTATATAAGCATTGATTGATTGATTGATAAAAGATTGTGAGCTTTCTATGAGCTGGCAGCAATCAATCAATCAATCAGGGGTTTATAGAGCGGATTACTGACCCGTAAGGGTCTCAAAGCACTGGGAGAGGTTTGGGTAGCTCTGAGCAGCCGCGGTCGGTAGGGGAGTACCTGTTGGGCGGTGATGTGGGGAGGGGGAGGGGCAGGGTGGGGGTTAGTAATGTATGGATGATGGAGGTTTGCAGGTAAGTAGACATTTAAATAAATCAAACAAATTTCGTTGCACGCACTGCATTGCATTTGGGGATGCAGTGCACGCAACGAAATTCGTTTGATTTATTTATATGTTTACTTACCTGCAAACCTCCATTATCCATACATTACTAACCCCCACCATGCCCCGCCCCCTCCCCAGGTCACCGCCCCGGCAGGTGCTCCCCTACCGACCGTGGCTGGCTCTGAGGTCTTCTGAAGAGCCAGGTCTTGAGGTCCTCTCTGAAAGTTTGCTGTGTAAGGCTTCGTCTGATGCTGAGGGGGGATTTGTTCCAGGTCTTGGCCACACTGTGGGAGAAGGATCTGTCTCCTGTTCTGGCTCTGTGGATGCAGGAGATTGTGGCCAGGGCTAGGTCAGCAGAGTGGAGGCTTCTATTGGGGGCAGGGAAGGAGATTCTTTCATTGAGGTATTGGGGTCCAGTGTTGTGAAGGGCTTTGGAGGCGCATGTGAGCAGCTTGAAGGTCACGCTTTTTTTGACAGGAAGCCAGTGGAGGTCTCAGAGGTGCTGGGTGATGTGGTCGAGTTGTGGGATTCTGAGGCCGATTCTGGCTGCTGCGTTGTGGACGGTCCGGAGTTTGTGTAGGAGAGATTTGTTGATTCCTACATAGTGGGCTTTTCCGTAGTCCAGTCTGCTGTTGATGAGTGCATGGGTGACCGTCTTCCTGAATTCGGGGATCCATTTGAAGGTCTTGCGGAGTATGCGGAGGGTGTTGAAGCATATGGAGGATATGGCATTGATCTGTCGTTTCATGGTGCAAGAGGAGTCGAGTATGATCCCGAGGTTGCGAGCGTGGTCGGTGGAGATGGGAGGGTTTCCAAGGGCGGGTGGCCACCAGGTGTCGTCCCATGCAGCAGGGGTAGATCAGAGGATAAGGACTTCTGTTTTCTCCGATTTGAGCTTCAGGCAGCTGCTGCTCATCCAGTATGCAACGTCCTTCATTCCTTCCTGGAAACAGTGCCTAGTGACATCTGGTTCCTTGGTGAGGGAGAGGATGAGCTGGGTGTCATCGGCTTAGGATACTATGCTGAGTCAATGTTTTCTGACAATGATTGCGAGGGTGGCCATGTGCGTAAGGCTGAGGGAGGATCCTGGGGGTACTCTTCATCTTATATCTGTGGCTTCGGAGGGCAAGGAGCAAATCCAGACCAAGGCATTTCCTTGAATGCCAGAGTCGTGGAATCTGGCAGCTAGTGTGCGGTGGGAGATGTGCTGAAGGCTGCTGAGAGGTCTAGTAGGATGAGAACTGCTGTGTGGCCTGAATCAAGGAGTGAGCAGATGTCATCTGTGGCAGTTAAGAGGGTGGCCTCGGTGATGTGGTTTCTGCGGAATCCAGATTGAGATGAGTCAAGGACATTGTTGGATTCTATGAAGTGCGTTAGCTGGGTATTGATGATTTTCTCTGTGACTTTGGCGGCAAAGGGGAGGAGAGAGATGAGCCTGTAGCTCTTGAGGTACATCAGGTCTGCGGAGGACTTCTTGAGGAGGGTCTTGACTTCGGTGCGTTTACAGCCATTGGGGAACATGCCTGTTTCGAGGATGCAGTTGATCGCCCATCGTAGTTCTGTCGTGATGGCGTAAATGTGTTAGATGTGCGGTGGGCAGGGGGTCAGTGGGTGCTCCGGAGTGGATGCTCCTCATAGTTTTTACAGTGTCTTCTGTGGTGACAGGGGTCCAGGTGAGGAGGGATGGCTGGCTCGGTTGGGTGGCATTGCTGGTGGATGGTGTTGAATCGGTTTATTTATATTTTATAGCATTTATAAGGCGCACAGCTACCCCAAAGGGTTTCCCGGCGCCGAATAGGCAAGAACACAGGGTACAACCAAAGAGAGAACAGATCCGAAAGCAATCATTTATCAAACAACCAGGTTTTTACACTTTTCCTGAAACTCCTATAGTTTTCTTCTTTGCGTATTTGAATGGGCAGAGTGTTCCAAAGAGTTAGACCCAAATATGAAAAGGATCTTCCTCCCATTCTAGCCCGTTTTGTACCTAGGTACCGCAAAGTTCGCTGATGTGACTGAACGAAGATTGCGATTAGGAAGGTAAGGCTTGGCAAGATCTTGAAGGTACTTGGGAGCAGTCCCAGCTTTGATTTTAAACAGATAGGTCAGAGTTTTGAAGCGGATCCGATTTTTGACCCTGAGCCAGTGCAGGTCCCTAAGATGTTTGGTGATCCTGGCGTATCTGGGAATTTTGCAAATCAGTCTGGCCGCAGCGTTTTGTACCAGTTGCAAGCGTCTTATCACTGCTTTGTTTGCACCCAGGTAAAGGATGTTACCGTAGTCAATCCGGGATGTCACCAAGGCATTGACTACGGTCTTCTGGGTGGTAGTTGGCAACATCCAGATGATTTTACGTAACCATCTAAGAATAGTGAAACATATGCCAGCCACTTTATTGGCTTGCTGTGCCATGGATAGATTGTCATCTATGATGACCCCAAGATTTCTAACCTGAGTAGCTGGAGGTCGGGAGCTTGCCCAGTGAGGTTGGCCAGTGGGGATCACTCCAGAGATCTTTACTGTTCCCTAAGAGGAGGATCTCTGTTTTTCCCCCATTTAATTTAAGTTGGTTGTCCGTCATCCAGCAGAAAATTTCATGAAGGCCTGTTTTGAGTGCAGATGGGGCAGATGGGTCAGACTTGGAGAGTGAAAACAGAATCTGAGAATCGTCTGCATAAGTCATCAAAACAAGACCGAAATTTTCTGCAAGGTTGGCTAGTGGACGAAGGTACAAATTAAACAGCAGGGGGCTTGGTCTTGATCGTTGAAGTTGTCATAGAGTGTCCTGAACTTGTGGTGGAAGAAGGAGCTGAGTTTATTCCATAGGTACTGGGAGGGAAGGATGTCGGAGGATTCGCTGTGGGGTCTGGTGAATTCTTGTATGATGGTGAAGAAATCCTTGGAGTTGTGGGAGTTGGAGAGGATTCTGTCCTGAATGAAGATTCTCTTCGTACATCTGATGAGTCGGTGGTGTGCCGTCCTGGTGGCCCTGTAGGCAGTGCATGCTTCTGGGGTTTTGATGTTCCTCTATGCTTTCTTCAGTCGTCGGCACAAGCACTGGGATTCTTTGAGGACCATGGTGAACCAGGTGGCTTTTATGTTGTGTCGTCTGTTGGAGTTCTGGAGGGGGGAGAGCGTGTTGGCGCAGTCAGGGATCCATTGGTGGAGATCGTTGGCTGTGGAGTTGGCGTCAGTCGTGGCAGGGGAGTGTGGCTGAGGGAGGAGGTGAGGTGCTCTTCGGGGATCTTGCTCCAGCTTCTATATGGGAGGTGTGGTGTTGCTTGTGTGCGGTGGGTTTTGAGAAGGGGAGGCAGTGGTGGTCTGTCCAAAGAGGTTGCGTGGTGTGACTGAAGAGAATGTTGTTTCCTCCGATGAAGATGGGTTTGAGAGTATGTCCCGCTGTGTGGGTGGGGGTGGTGATGAGTTGCTTTAGTCTGATGTTGGCAAGGTTCTCTAGGAGTGTGGTGGAGTTAGGGTCGCTGAGGTTGAAAGGAGGAAATTAAGGTCTTTGAGTAGTACGTAGTCCGTGGAGGCAAGGGCGTGGGGCGCGATGTAGTCTCAATGGTGTTTGCGAACGGGGAGCGGTGTCCGGGAGGACTGTAGGCAAGAGTCCCACATAGAGTCGGTCTGCGGTTCCGCTGTATCTGGAAGTGCATGTCTTTCATGGGGGGGGGGGCATTGTTCGAGATGGAGGTAGTCAGTCAGAGGGAGTTTTTGTGGATGGTGGCGAGGCCTCTTCTGGGGTTGTTGGGATGGTCTTTCCTCAGGATCTTGTACCTGTGGGTGATGGTGGTTGGCATATCAGCAGGGATGCGCCAGTAAAGATGAGACACACAGGAATACCCTTGCACCACCACAGGTGCGTCGCATTTACAATGCGATGCACCGTGGCGCAAGAATAGCCAGGTGCATGCTACATCTTCTGGTGTAAGGACAACCATTGCTGGAGTCATGTCGCAAGCGGGCCGCAACTCCAGCAGTGCTCAGCGGTGCCCTATGCCTAACATGCTGCATCACTCCTTACGCATGCTTCAAGCAGGCACATGGTTTTGACGCAGCATGGACGTAAAAGTGACTCAGTGAAATCTTGTAGATTTCACTGCGTCACTTTTACGGGGTTTCCTTGCGACGGAACGCCCACCCTGCATACATTATACCTGACACAGGTATAATGTAGTGCAGGGCTTTACAAAGTAACGCATCTCACTAGATGCGTCACATTGTAAATAAGTCGCATGGTGGTGCATTGTTTACGATGCCGCTGCGTCACAGAAGTGACACAACGGTGTCGTAAACATGTTGCAAGGGGCTTGTAAATCTGCCCCAGAATCTTTTATTTTGGACCCTGGATTTTCCTTGCGCTGTTCATCAGTCGGGTCTGGCCGGGTCTGGTGGCTCAGGGGACTAAAGCAGCCACTGCAGGGGACTGTGTTCGACCTCATGGTCACAGGTTTAAATCCCGGCAGGTCCACTCAGCCTTTCATCCGTTTGAGGTCGATAAAAGGAGTACCATTGAGTTGGGTAACAATAAACATCTGTTATTCAGTGCCAGGACACCTTTGGGTAATCGTGCGCTTTATAAATGCACCTGTTATGTTATGTTATTCAAATATTGCTGCCGGTGTGCTGAAGCGTTCTCTGCACGCCTCTATTTAGATGGTAATTCCAGGACTTATGGGGTAGAGAGACGGACTATAAATAGAGATGGTTATTTCACCCAGAATTGACTTTTGCTCCTTATTTCTTTTTTGGTGTTTTATAATAGAGCATGATGCCGTTTTCACGCGATATTCACTATCCCCCAGATGCATCAAGCATCCATTTTACAATTCCTTATTAGCGAAAGAAGGATTCGCTAAAAGCTATAGCAAAATGCTATGCATGAAGAAATCGCTAAAAAAATGAGATTTTTTAATATTCCTTAATTGCGACTCGCAAATTGCGAGTCACAATTAAGGAATACCTCGCCATTCATTTCTATGGGCCTAAAGGCCGATAGGAATGAATGGGAAGACATTCTCAATTTGCGATTAGCAATTAGCGAATCGCAAATTGAGAATGCTTAATTCAAGGAAGCAGGGGTGTCCAAAGGACACCCTGTTGCAGTGAAATTAATCTGTTCACATATGTTGCGCATACACATGCCCTAAGGGCATATGTGTGCGCAACATGAAGCTTTGAAAAATGCGCAAAAGTGCATTTTTAAAAGTTTTTGCAAATTACCATGAAGTTCATCTTTATGGTAATTTGCTCCTCCTATTAGCGAAATCGCAATTTTTTTTACTATTTGCATTGCATTTAAGGAATCTCAATTTGGGATTCCTTAAATGCAATCGCAATTTAAGGAATCTCAATTTAGAGATTCCTTAAATTATGATTTTTAGCTTTTGGGATGATGCATCTCAAATGCAAAAATACCGGTCGCAAAGGGGCAGATTCTGAGAATCTGCCCCTTTGCCACCAGATTTTCCTTTCATGCATCTGGGCCTATGTATTTGTGATAGAGGTCAAACTGAGTGAAGTCTGCATGACAGGTGTTTATTTAAGGCGAAATCACATTTACTGTTACACATGAGGAGCCAGGCATTTTGGTGCATTGGGCATACAACGGATGGGCGAACGGACCGATGCGTTCCAGCACCGCATGGAAAATGTACGTTTCTACTTCGGAGGTAAGTGTTGAGTGTAACGTGCTCTGGAGTATCGAATTTGTATTTTTGTGGGCTTTTAATATTTCTCACGAACATTAATAATGAACAATGGCACATATAATATTAAGAGGCAAAATCACAGATCTCTTCTTTTCCAAACAACATTCGAGTAAACGAAGTGCCTCAGAGCTGCCAAGGTTTCAGATTGCTACCTGTGACATTTTCATAATTTCAGTGTAATTACGAGTGATATTTCAATGACTATGAGTGACGCTTTCTCGCAGCAAAATCAAGCAAGAAAGACGAGGGAAACATATAAGTATCAGAAATTACATCTCTTTGAGCAGCAAGAAACTCTAAGAAGATTTTAAAACTGCTTCAAAGCACTAGAAATGGAAGGGCACTCACCGGAGACAGACTGCAGTGACTCTAGGCTCATGGCAGCCCTGGGCAGGGAGCGTAGGTAGAGGGCCCCGGAACAGGGGGTCTGGGCGGGGCAGAGCGCGGAGGCCAGTGAAGAAGTGGGGGGTCAGGGTGTTTGGAAGAGGAACAGAGCCGGAGGCCGCCAAATCCCTGCCAAGGGCCACCACGCAAATATGTATCCATCCTCAGAGGATTATTATACTAAGGATATATATTGGCGTGGTGGCCCCTGGGGTTTGGTGGCCCTGTGCAGGTGCACAGCTTGCACATGCCTAAGGCCGCCCCTGCAGACTGCGTGACTGCAGCTCTCTGTGGGCAAGCACTGCAGCTCTCAGTAACTGAGGGCAGGCAGGCAGGCACTGCAGCTCTCAGTAACTGAGTGCCGGCAGGCAGGCACTACAGCTCTCTGTAACTGAGTGCCGGCAGGCAGGTACTGCAGGTCTCAGTAACTGAGTGCCGGCAGGCAGGCACTGCAGCTCTCAGTAACTGAGGGCAGGCAGGCAGGCACTGCAGCTCTCAGTAACTGAGGGCAGACAAGCAGGCACTACAGCTCTCAGTAACTGAGTGCCGGCAGGCAGGCACTGCAGCTCTCAGTAACTGAGGGCAGGCAGGCAGGCACTACAGCTCTCTGTAACTGAGTGCCGGCAGGCAGGCACTGCAGCTCTCAGTAACTGAGTGCCGGCAGGCAGGCACTGCAGCTCTCAGTAACTGAGGGCAGGCAGGCGGGCACTGCAGCTCTCAATAACTGAGGGCAGGCAGGCAGGCACTGCTGCTCTCAGTAACTGAGTCCCAGCATGCAGGCACTACAGCTCTCAGTAACTGAGGGCAGGCAGGCAGGCACTGCAGCTCTCAGTAACTGAGGGCAGGCAGGCACTGCAGCTCTCTGTAACTGAGTGCAGGCAGGCAGGCACTGCAGCTCTCAGTAACTGAGGGCAGGCAGGCACTGCAGCTCTCAGTAACTGAGGGCAGGCAGGCACTGCAGCTCTCTGTAACTGAGTGCAGGCAGGCACTGCAGCTCTCAGTAACTGAGGGCAGGCAGGCAGGCACTGCAGCTCTCAGTAACTGAGTGCCGGCAGGCAGGCACTACAGCTCTCTATAACTGAGTGCCGGCAGGCAGGCACTGCAGCTCTCAGTAACCGAGGGCAGGCAGGCACTGCAGCTCTCTGTAACTGAGTGCAGGCAGGCACTGCAGCTCTCAGTAACTGAGGGCAGGCAGGCACTGCAGCTCTCAGTAACTGAGGGCAGGCAGGCACTGCAGCTCTCAGTAACTGAGGGCAGGCAGGCACTGCAGCTCTATGTAACTGAGTGCAGGCAGGCATTGCAGCTGCTCGGAAGATGATCTCATTGATCTGATCATACATGACCACGCACTTGCCTAAAAAGCAAAGTTTATTGCATAGCTAAAATGGTGCAAATTATGAGATTATACCGATCGTCCCACAGCAGGCTGGGTCACGTTAATTCCCCTGAAAGGCTGCTCCACTCTCCTGGGACGGGTACCAGGAAATGCAGCCCAGCACCCTGCTCTCACAACACACATGGAGGGCTAGAGAAGGGTTCCGTGCTTGCAGGCCCCATGCTGGGTGGTGCTGTAATGCTCTGGGAGGGGGACTGCTGAAGCTAGGGTTGCCTCCTAGCCGGTTTCGTACCAGTATCACCAGTATTTTGATTTCCTGGCCGGTAGAAAATGGGCTAAATCACCGAAAGCCGATCTTTATATCCAACATCTGTACATACTTCAAACAACAAATATAAATAGAAAGCACTTTTAAACGTGTTCTTGGTTCCTGGTTAATAATTAACCACTTGGATGCTAAGGTACATCCACCTCTTCCCATTGACTTTCCATTGAAATCAATGGAAACTCCATGACGAGTTACCCTTGTCATTAGCACTGAAGGGGAGGAACAAAGGCAGAAAAGTGATGTTACAAATGAATATACACAATTTTGTTTAAAATCTTATTTAGCATCATACCCGGGCCTTTCAGACACTTAAAACGACAGCAACTGGCCAGTATGTTTGTTCATGTAAAGGGGGCAACCCTAGCTGAGGCAAAGGCACTAAAAACACAGCAGAGCCATAGTGGGTTGTACTCAGGCATGCGTGGTGGAGAAGGAGAAGCACCAGAGGCTTCCTCTGCCACATGTCCAGAAAGTGAGACAGGATGGGCCAATGGTGAAATGAAAGAAGAGCAACTTGAGCTGGCGTGAAAAACCCTGGCCTTGTGCACCTGCAGAGCCCAGCGGCCGCCACATGTCTAGTCATCAAAGAAGAGTGCCTGCTATTGTTTGTATGGGGCTGTGGGCAGAGACAGCAAACACAAGCAAAACAGTGCCCTTATGTGTTGGCATTGCCCTAATGAACCTCGGGATTTTGCTTTTCACCAGACCATGTTCATGTAGCGCTGGGAGACCATGTGGTACATATATATAATTTAGTTTCAAAACCGGTGGAAATTCTGGAGTGACAGAGAATGCATTTTCGAAATTGATACAACTCCAAATTTCTGGTACTTAATTGTGGCAAACACATATTAACATTTATAAACATATTGGCCTGGGCGAAGAAAATGGACAAGCATATATGAAAACAAAGGTTCTGACACAGTCATTTAGACACATGTTTGCACATACGGGTCAAATATCCATGGCAATAATCACACTTGCGTCGTCGAACTTCTTCGATGAACACATCTTTGCAAACTTAGAGAATAAGTGCAACAAAAAATGAGACAATAATAAGTGCAACTCCATTTAATCTTGCTTTAGTTGAAAATTTCTAGGGGCATATTATCAAGGGGGGCGATAGGCACTTTTCGCTGGTTTAGCGGCCGTTTTCGTCCGCTAAGCGGTGAAAATTCTATCGCCCTATTATCAAGCTGTCGCTAACAGCAGTTAGCGACAGCTTGAAGGCGATTGCGAGCAGTTTGGGGCCCGCTTTGCATGTCAGCAATATTTATTCCTAATGACATGCAAAGTGGGCGTACCCGACCCTTTAGCGACTGAAAGCAGTCGATAACGTCGCTATCGCCTATTCACAAGGCTGGCGTAGCGATGGAAATATTCCTGCTATCGCCAAAAACTAACGCCTGCTCTGACCAGTTCTTAGCCATGTTATCCAATGGGAGGTGGATAACATGGCTAAGAGCATTTTGTCGCTAATGCGAGAATATCGCTATATTCTCAGCGATATTCTCGCATTACGCCGCTATCGCTAGATATTTTAGCGCTATGGAGAAAAACGTTGCTAATAGCATGTTTTCTCCGCTAAAATATCCAGCGATAGGCAGCAATAAAAAAAAGTCGCTAAGCGCTTTTAGCGATAAATATCGCTAGTTGTTGGTAATATGCCCACTAGTTCGGCAACTTTGAACTATATAAAACTGCCCCAAAAACTTTTACCTACAAAGAAGTTCTGCCCCGATTCCTCTGCGCTGGAGAGCTGATTAGTGTAGGCAGGCCTGTGCCTATAAAAGCACAGTGCTGTTACACTGCAGGATCTGATGCACCAGAGGCATGTGCTGGCTGGGCCCGGAGAAAGCTCTTAGGCAGCCATTTTCCATAGCAACCGGACCGTCACCTCTCCATGACCTGCGCCCAGCTCAACTGCAATCCCTCTCTAATATGCTTAACAGGAGGAGGCGAATTAGTAACCATACAGTAAAATAACGAGACAGTGCCATAAAATAACAATAAAGCAGTTTAATATTTCCCGACTTGCAAGTCCTGTTTTTTACAGTCATCATAGTCCCTATTTAAGAGATCACATACTATTATTTGAGTACTCCCTTGACACTGCTCGGAAGTTTAATCTGGTGCCTCTGCACTGGTGCCAGGCAGCTGATGCTGCCCTGAGACTGCGAGAGTACAGCATGCCTTGGCCCCCCAGCATGTACCATCCAAAAGAGGCAGGAACGGCAATCAATTAGTCTTGGGCGAAATTTTTATTATGCAAAATTTCTGAAGTTAGACCATTACTCCACTAGGCTTATTAACACGCCATTCGCAGAGAAAAAATTGTGAATGCAACATTCGTGGTAAACATTTATCACACATTCAAGGGAACAACAGAAAGCAAACGGTTGTTTGAGGTGCTTACCTTTTGTGCTGTATGTTTTTAGGTCTCGCCTATGCAGCGCGCATGTTCTGCTAGGTGAGAGACCTAATGCCATCTGCCCAGCTGTGGAGGCAAAAACGCGCATGCGTTGCATTGCTTGCAATGGCAACGCATGCACGTCTTGCGATTTCCTTGCTGGAGCGCTCAACGCCCTATGGTGGTGCCATATGGTCGCTCGCTCCCGCAAGGGAATTGCGCAGGCTCCCTCCCCTGCTGCTGAGGCGCGCGCTTGTTTAGGACTTGTTGGAGTAGTCTGAGGGAATTCCCCTAGAGCACAGCTTTCCAAACTTTTCATGTTGGTGACACACTTTTTGGAGATGCATCATTTTGGGACACAGTAAGGCAGTGTAGCGAGCGATTGTAGCAAGCGAGCTCGAACCACCTAAGGCGGGGCTTGAGGGGGGGGGTTCTCACTCACTCTGTCTGTCTCACTCTCTCTCTCTAACCGTCTCGCTCCCTCTGTCTCCCTTCCTCTCCCTCCGTCTGTGTCCCTCCCTCTCTCTCCCTCTGTCTGTCTCCCTCTGTCTGTCTACCTCCCTCTGTCTCTCTCTTTCTGGCTCCATCTGTCTCGCTCCCTGTCGCCCTCCTCCCTCTGTCTGTCTCCTTCTGTCTCACGCTCTCTGTCTCCCTCTCACTGTCTTCCTCTCTCTGTCTCCCTCTGTTTCCATCCCTCTGTCTCCCTCCCTCTGTCTCCCTCTCCCTCTGTCTCCATCTCCCTCCCTCTCCCTGTCTCCCTCTCTCTGTCTCTATCTGTCTCCCTCCCTCTCCCTCCTAGAGTAATGTCAGCCTCTTGTGCAGAATTTAAAGAAGTTTCTTTAAAAAGCATTTGCAATGCATCTATTTGAGCATCCCCTATTACTGACTGGTTAGTAATCCAATCATTCAGCAGTGTTGGAGGCGGGCACCTAAGAAATACTTTTTTTTCACCCTTTTACAAGTTAAGCACTGGCCCCCCATGACTTCAGGTGGTATGGTTAACAAACAGCAGATTGCATTCTGAGGCTTTTATCTTCGACTTTACCTTTATAAATATGGGCTCAAACATGGAGATACTTGTCAACTATGAATGAGAAAAAGATGATGCAAGAACGGAAAACCCCTGCACCCTGCAGCCAAAATCACTGCCCGGTACTTTCACTGTGAGCGAGCCAAATAAAACACTTGTGTTCGGTGAAGCGATGTGGAACCGGGCAGACTGGTTTGCCGCACAGATGGACACTTCCTGTTAGCACTGCCTGAAACAGGAAACAAGCTCTAAAAAAATGCCCCAAACGCTGCCTTAAATGTGAAACCTCATAATCTCAGATTGCTCTTTTTAATCTCCACGGCCATCGGTGCAGTTCTCGCCCGTCCTGTGAGTATTCAAACATCCTGCTTCAGAGAAGGGCTTGTGTGGCTCGCTTGCAGCACGGTGCTTGCTTACAAGTTTTATCGAGCAGGGAACAAAAGCATCTAACGTCTCATTAGTTGTCCCAGTAGTTTTTACTATAGCCTGATGGGCGGGCCCAGAGTTGAGAACTCCGGAAACAAATGTATTTTCCTGCCTAAATCCAAGTCCTGGAGTTGCCGCATCATCCTGTGATTCTGGATAGATAATTTTATCTCCCCATTGCTATAAGCAATGAGTGGTGACATTGTGTAATGCATTTGGAGCTCATGTAAAGCACTCCTGTTGGACCTGGGCCTCTTGGCAGGGTCATCCCTAAACTTTTTGCCTTCCTCCAATACTCTCTCTGACCTGTTTTTGTTGGTTTAATGACTCTGGGCACTTTGCCACTGCTGACCAGTGCTAAAGTGCATATGCTCTCCCTGTTGTAAAGTGTACATGTGATTGATGTCCATGATTGGTTCATTGGATTTACTGTTAGTCCCTAGTAAAGTGCACCAGGAGTGCCAGGGCTTGTGAATGCCAATACTGCTAGTGGGCCTGCAGCGCTGGTTGCGCCACCCACAGAAGCAGCCTTAAAATGTGTCTAGGGTCTGCCATTGCAGAACCTGCGTGCAGTCTGGTACTGTCATGCTAGCTGGGCAAGTGCACACACTTGCCAGCCCCTGAACCATCCCTTAACTTCATATTAGTCACCCCTATGGTAGGCCTGAGGGCAGGGTGCATTGTAGTGTAAGGTAGAACATGCCCTGATGTGTGTGGCATGTTCTAATAGTGAATTACTACCAAAGTCGTTTTTCACTATTGTAAGGCTACCTGTTCCCTTCTAGGCCAGATGGGCTGCTGGAATTATTACACTCTATAATCCCAGCAGGCTCAGGGGACATGGTAGAAATTAATGTTTAGTATGCCTGAACTCAGAATAATAAAATACTTCTTTTAGTAAAGTTTATTTTAATATCCTGTGTTTGCAAATGCTACTTTTAGAAAGCTAGCATTTGCTTGCCTAACCATTTCAGCCCGCCTCTGCTTTTGTGTGTATCTGACTGTCTGAGTTGTGTGAGTGACAGGGCTGGGAGTTGACAGGTTGTGAATAGCAGGATGACACCTTAGTGGGTGGTGGGAGTTTCCCCTGAATGATGCATCAGGCTGTGCTCTGCCCCCACAATGCTGGCTCCGCCCTCCTGGGGAGCGACTGATGACTCAGCCTGCACCTGGCCCAGGAAGGACCGAAGCTTGTCAACAAAGTGCTCAGGCTGCCCCTGTCCTCACAATGCCGGCTCCGCCCCCCTGGGGAGCGGCTGATGTGCCTGCCCTCACACTGAATGCAGAAGCAGAAGTACCCACCACAAGTGCTCAGGAGCTGAGAGCAGTTATGCAGAGGCCCCCCTGGCCAGTGAGAACAAAAGAAACTGTGTATAAAAGTAGGAGCCCTGCTCCTTGTAAATCAGAATCCTGTTTTACCACAAAGAACCTCTGCCCGAATAGAAGGAGAAGAAGACGCTGGAAGGACTGGCCTGCTGCTTGCCTTGCTGAGGAAGGAGAGGAGAAGACTTTGCTAAAAGACTTTGCTGACTTGTGCTTGAGACTTTTCTCCAAGGGCTTGATTGAGCTTGCCCCCTGAACTGAACCCCAGGACCAGTGGGTTCTCCTGTGCTTTGGCTCGTCCCCTGCCTGAGGCCGAGTATTTCCTCCCGGAGGTGAAGTCTGCCCCCTCTCGCCCCCTCCTAGGGCCGTGGTACTCGGGAGCCAGCCTGCCCTCTTGCCCTTGAGAGCCTCGCTCCACCCGGAGTCGCTCTCTGCCCCAGGGCTAAGGCCGGCCGCTCCTCTACCCCTGCCTGCTTCACGGAGCCCTTGAGGAGACTTCAGCCCCTCCCGCCGGAATCCCGGGGACTCGAGCAGCCTGGACCCCGTGCATCTGATTGCACCGGCTGCCCTGCCTTGCTCTGCCCCCCCAGGAGAGGCCGCACCCCGCACTGTGAAGGGTGCCTTGCCTCCCGGAGATCCTCCGCTGTCAGAAGGGACCCCTCTGCACTGACATTCCTGAAAGAAAGCATTCCTGAAGGTGCCTTGGCCCCAGAGGCTCCTCTCACCCCTCCCTGCAGCTGAGAGCCCCCACCTCTGGAAAAGGCCCGGGGCTCCTCTGATCGCCTGCTTGCTGCTCTGCTCCGAGCTCAGCCCCCACCTCTGGAAAAGGCCCAGGGTTTCTTCGAGGCCCTCTCTGGTCTCCATTCCAAGCATACCGCGAGATGCGTGAGAGTTGGTAGGGGCCGAGTCAGTTTCACCCTTGAAGGCAGGAGAGGCGCTGCAAGGCGCTCCGAAGGCCGGGGAGGGTCCCAAAGCCCCAGAACAGAGAGAGGCTTTCTCTTTGAAAGGAAAGAACACTGAAAGAACTGTTTGGGAATAACACTAAACAAAGATTGCTTATTACTGAGAAAGAACTGTGGCAACTTAACCTAAAGAGTAACTGGAACCTGCATTTGAAATAACCAAGACTGTATTTACAAGCCTGCTTGAAATTTATATAAAGAGAATATATTTTTACAAATACAGTTTGGTGTCATTGTGTGGTGGGTTGGTTGTGACGGTGTAATATTGCAAATGTTTAACCTTACATGCCCCAGAGATTAGCCTAAGACTGCTTAAGCCACACTACCTAGAGGGTAAGCAGAGGTTGTCTTGAAGGTAACCCTCAGCCCTGACGAGGAAGAGAGAGGCCCTGATTGTCGCCAGTATTGCACTGCGCCAACCAGAGACTCCCCCTTCCTACAACTCCTTTACCTTCAGGTCGTGTCTGCTATATGAAACAAGCATTGGCATAGCCAGTAGGTCTCGTTTTTAGGGCTCGGCCTCCGCCCACTGAAAGTGGGAGGAGTTTTGAGATCCTAATGTTAAAGAAAAAAAAAAGGCTTTGGCGAGACACATTCCACACATTCCTTAGTGTGGTATGTCATCTGGCCAGTGATTCGTCTTCGTTGTGGTGTCGTTTTAATAGCCTTGAAGTGATAGGCTAAATGTCGTTTTCGTCGGGCATGTGTAGCATTTTTCGTGCGTGTGCGCGCAAAGAAGTACATTAATTATAATTAGGAGCTGTCAGGGTGCCTCCGTAAGTGAATCCAGATGGCCGGGCGCGTTCACCATTCAGCAGCGCTCAGCGCGCAGCTGCTCCATGCCAGGCCGGGAAAGGGCTTCATTAGTTCAAGAACAAGAGTCTGACGTTCTGTCATGGGCTGTTCTTTTAATCTCAGTTTCATTTTTTTTCTGGAATGGTCCGTGGCCGGTGTGAATGGAATTGTTCTCTCGAGTTTATTATGTGTTTCTTTGCAGCAGCTTTTGTTTTCGGAGCTGAGGTAATGAATAGCAAGCTGGCAGGCAGCGCCTTTTAGAACTGTTTGCTTTCTGTTTGAGACTCCTGACAATGTTTTACAAAATCTTTTTTCTAAAAGCAAGCATCTATCGGAAGTGGGAGATAGGAACCTTTTGACTGGTTTCATATAGTTCAGAGATTCACTTTCATTCCTCTTTAAATATCACTCTTTAGGTGTTCAAGGTTTGTGTATTTTTTTTTACATATCTTAAGACAATCCAAAAGTATTTTTTCAAGATGAAATGCCAAAGCAGCACAATGCAGAGCAATGACATACTACAAGTGGCATACTATAATATTTTTTTAATAAGGGGCAAGACGTTGAAAGCCTAATAGCATTCTCAAAGTTTATGTGTAGTGTTCATAAAAGGGGGAACTGTCTTTCGCTCTAAAGGCTGTCTGTCAACAGGTTTCCGCTTTCAGAAGTCTAACTGGAATTCTTCAGGACTGTTTATATGGAGTAGTTGCACTATTCTAGCAGACAGTAAAGCATCTGATTACAGTGGTCTTGGGGGCAGAAAACATGACCGCCTTACTCCTGTCACACTCACATACGTGTATATGACAATTGTGAGAGTGCAGTTTGAGAGTTGAGAGTGCAGTTTGAGAGTTGAGAGTGCAGATTGAGAGTGCAGATTGAGAGTGCAGATTGAGAGTGCAGTTTGAGAGTGCAGTTTGAGAGTGCAGTTTGAGAGTGCAGTATGAGAGTGCAGTATGAGAGTGCAGTATGAGAGTGCAGATTGAGAGTGGTGTTTGAGAGTGCAGAGTGGAGATTGAGAGTTGAGAGTGCAGTTTGAGAGTGCAGTTTGAGAGTGCAGAGTGGCGGTGCAGAGTGCAGAGTGGCGGTGCAGAGTGGCGGTGCAGAGTGCGGAGTGGCAGTGCAGAGTGCAGAGTGGCGGTGCAGAGTGGCGGTGCAGAGTGGGGGTGCAGAGTGGGGGTGCAGAGTGGGGGTGCAGAGTGGGGGTGCAGAGTGGCGGTGCAGAGTGCAGAGTGGCGGTGCAGAGTGGCGGTGCAGAGTGGCGGTGCAGAGTGGCGGTGCGGCGGTGCAGAGTGGCGGTGCAGAGTGGCGGTGCAGAGTGCAGAGTGGCGGTGCAGAGTGGCGGTGCAGAGTGCAGAGTGGCGGTGGAGAGTGGCGGTGCAGAGTGGCGGTGCAGAGTGCAGAGTGGCGGTGCAGAGTGGCGGTGCAGAGTGCAGAGTGGCGGTGCAGAGTGGTGGTGCAGAGTGGGGGTGCAGAGTGGCGGTGCAGAGTGGCGGTGCAGAGTGGCGGTGCGGCGGTGCAGAGTGGCGGTGCAGAGTGCAGAGTGGCGGTGCAGAGTGGCGGTGCAGAGTGGCGGTGCAGAGTGGCGGTGCAGAGTGGCGGTGCAGCGGTGCAGAGTGGCGGTGCAGAGTGGCGGTGCAGAGTGGCGGTGCAGAGTGGCGTTGCGGCGGTGCAGAGTGGCGGTGCAGAGTGGCGGTGCAGAGTGGCGGTGCAGAGTGGCGGTGCAGAGTGGCGTTGAGGCGGTGCAGAGTGGCGGTGCAGAGTGGCGGTGCAGAGTGCAGAGTGGCGGTGCAGAGTGGCGGTGCAGAGTGGCGGTGCAGAGTGCAGAGTGGCGGTGCAGAGTGGCGGTGCAAAGTGGCGGTGCAGAGTGGCGGTGCAGAGTGGCGGTGCAGAGTGGCGGTGCAGAGTGGCGGTGCAGAGTGGCGGTGCGGCGGTGCAGAGTGGCGGTGCAGAGTGGCGGTGCAGAGTGCAGAGTGGCGGTGCAGAGTGGCGGTGCAGAGTGGCGGTGCAGAGTGCAGAGTGGCGGTGCAGAGTGCAGAGTAGCGGTGCAGAGTGGCGGTGCAGAGTGCAGAGTGGGGGTGCAGAGTGGGGGTGCAGAGTGGCGGTGCAGAGTGCAGAGTGGCGGTGCAGAGTGGCGGTGCAGAGTGGCGGTGCAGCGTGGCGGTGCAGAGTGGCGGTGCAGAGTGGCGGTGCGGCGGTGCAGAGTGGCGGTGCAGAGTGGCGGTGCAGAGTGCAGAGTGGCAGTGCAGAGTGGCGGTGCAGAGTGCAGAGTGGCGGTGCAGAGTGGCGGTGCAGAGTGCAGAGTGGCGGTGCAGAGTGGCGGTGCAGAGTGGCGGTGCAGAGTGCAGAGTGGCGGTGCAGAGTGGTGGTGCAGAGTGGGGGTGCAGAGTGGCGGTGCAGAGTGGCGGTGCAGAGTGGCGGCGCAGAGTGGCGGTGCAGAGTGGCGGTGCAGAGTGGCTGTGCAGAGTGGCGGTGCAGAGTGGCGGTGCAGAGTGGCGGTGCAGAGTGGCGGTGCAGAGTGGCAGTGCAGAGTGGCGGTGCAGAGTGGCGGTGCGGCGGTGCAGAGTGGTGGTGCAGAGTGGCGGTGCAGAGTGGCGGTGCAGAGTGGCGGTGCAGCGGTGCAGAGTGGCGGTGCAGAGTGCAGAGTGGCGGTGCAGAGTGGCGGTGCAGAGTGGCGGTGCAGAGTGGTGGTGCAGAGTGGCGGTGCAGAGTGGCGGTGAGTGCAGAGTGACAGTGAGTGCAGAGTGACAGTGAGTGCAGAGTGACAGTGAGTGCAGAGTGACAGTGAGTGCAGAGTGACAGCAGAGTGACAGTGAGTGCAGAGTGACAGCAGAGTGACAGTGAGTGCAGAGTGACAGCAGAGTGACAGTGAGTGCAGAGTGACAGCAGAGTGACAGTGAGTGCAGAGTGACAGTGAGTGCAGAGTGACTGTAGAGTGCAGAGTGACTGTAGAGTGCAGAGTGACTGTAGAGTGCAGAGTGACAGCAGAGTGCAGAGTGACAGTGAGTGCAGAGTGACAGTGAGTGCAGAGTGACAGTGAGTGCAGAGTGACAGTAGAGTGCAGAGTGACTGTAGAGTGCAGAGTGACTGTAGAGTGCAGAGTGACTGTAGAGTGCAGAGTGACTGTAGAGTGCAGAGTGACAGTGAGTGCAGAGTGACAGCAGAGTGACAGTGAGTGCAGAGTGACAGCAGAGTGACAGTGAGTGCAGAGTGACAGTGAGTGCAGAGTGACAGTGAGTGCAGAGTGACAGCAGAGTGACAGTGAGTGCAGAGTGACAGCAGAGTGACAGTGAGTGCAGAGTGACAGCAGAGTGACAGTGAGTGCAGAGTGACAGTGAGTGCAGAGTGACTGTAGAGTGCAGAGTGACTGTAGAGTGAGTGCAGAGTGACTGTAGAGTGAGTGCAGAGTGAGTGCAGAGTGACAGTGAGTGCAGAGTGAGTGCAGAGTGACAGTGAGTGCAGAGTGACAGTGAGTGCAGAGTGACTGTAGAGTGAGTGCAGAGTGACTGTAGAGTGAGTGCAGAGTGACAGTGAGTGCAGAGTGACAGTGAGTGCAGAGTGACAGTGAGTGCAGAGTGACAGTGAGTGCAGAGTGACAGCAGAGTGACAGTGAGTGCAGAGTGACAGTGAGTGCAGAGTGACAGTGAGTGCAGAGTGACAGTGAGTGCAGAGTGACAGTGAGTGCAGAGTGACAGTGAGTGCAGAGTGACAGTGAGTGCAGAGTGACAGTGAGTGCAGAGTAACAGTGAGTGCAGAGTGACTGCAGAGACAGTGTGTCAGGGTGCACATTGTGTGAGTGTGCAGAATGAGTGTGCAGGGTAAACAGTGTGTGACTATGCAGGGTGACATTGGGAGTGTGCGGGTGAGCAGTGTGTGAATGTTACGGGGCAGTGTGTGAGTGTGCAGAAAACACCACACACACATACACCACACACACATAACGCACACACAAACCACACACCTCAGTCTCTCAACACCACACACTTGTCACCACTCAACACAACACACTCACCACCACACTCACTCCCCAGGCTCACCCCCACAGACTCACCACCACACACTCACCAGCACACAGAAAACAACACACACAACAACACACCCCCAGCCATCAATGAATGCTTTCACCATGCACAAACACCAACAACCATCATCCATCTGTGCACGCTTTTACCAAGCACACACCCACCAGCCGTCAGTGCACCCTTCCACCAGGCACACACACCTCCAGCCGGCAGTGCACTTTTCCACCAAGCAATCGCAGTATGGTACACTTTACTTTTAAACATATTCATATAAAGCACAGCATGCCACCATTGGTAAAATTACAATTCAACCAACATACTTCCACTACACACCACATGCACACACTCCATAACACATGGCAAAAAGACATTGGCATTTACAATGCCATTAGCTCAAACTCAAATAAATCCGAGCCCGATTGCATTTCTAATGCTTGTTTAATTCTGAAACTTCCTTGTGCAGCTGTTACGTTCCTTCAGGCACCTGTAACTAGTCCCTGGTGTTACTTCTAGTTTGGATCACGATTAATAGGCTTTTAAAATTATATCTTCTCCTTTAAAAAAAATATATTTCAGAGTTTCCTGCTTGAAATTTGAAAAATAATTCATGCCTTTCATAAAGATTGATTATCATAAATAAATGTTTAGTTTTTGAGATTCTTAAAGTTAAGTTTCTCTACACTATTATGATGTCTTTCTTTTACTTTTTAAACAGTGCTTTTCAAACTAACACTTGCAAAGCCAGTAGTATAGCACTTACATTATTTGTGAGTGTTCTTGGATTTGCTAATGCTTTTTTTTCTTTAGCCGTCTGCTCACTCCTTACAGCACACAATACAACCAGGCAACACCTCTTAACTCCTCTCTCTGTCCGTCTCCTGCAGGTTTAGGACAGATTAACCATTCAAGAACATTTGTGTTAATAAAAGTATAGGAACAATATTTCTAAAATATAAAAAACATTTATAATGTTGTTCCCTATACTTCCTGGCCAATGCCATCACTGACTAGGTGGGCTGTAATAAATTTGTGGGGTTGTGCCTGCTGGTTTAAGGCCCCTCCTCTGCTGGTTCAGGCTAGCTTCCCTATAGGTGTTCCGTACATGCAAACATTTGGGAACAAATACGGAGGTTAGGATAACAAATATCGGGGGGATTTAAATGACCCAGTAAGTTACACAAAAGTGGAGGAGGTTTCAAACAGGGGAAAGCTAAATAGGAGTTTTTGGGGGGGATTAATAATCATGAGACTCCCTGGTAAATCAGTTGTGCTGGCATACATGCTGTTTATGTTTTGACAATACAAAAAATACTTCTCATTAATTAATGTACTTCGTTTCTTTGACTGCAGCGACTCTTTTTGATAGTGATTAAATAGGCATGGTGGCCATCAAAGCTCAGACCCACCCCACTCTAAAAGATCACACCCTCAACCTCAGCATTCTCCTAGACAGTGAACTCTCCATGAAACAATAGGTCAAAGCCATCTCCTCAGCCTGCTTCCCAATGCTCTGCATGCTCTGCAGAATTTTTAAATGTCCATCCACTGGCCCCAGAATGACAGTGACGCCGGCCATCATCACCAGCCATCTAGACTACGGCAATGCACTTTATGCAGGCATCACCGGTGGACTCATGAGAAGACTCCAGATGATCTAGAACACAGCATCCAGACTGATCTTCAACTTGCCCAAAAGGACCCACATCTCCCAGTACCTGAGAGACCTCAAGTGACTCCCCATCCAGAAGAGATGCCATTTCAAGCTACTGATCCACACTTTAAAAGCCCTACACAACACTGAACCAGCATGCATGAACCACCACCTAAACTACTGCGAGCCACCGAAAAACCTCTGCTCCGCCTACCTCACCTTCACACAGACACCACCCATCCGCCTCTGCCACATTGGAGGACGATCCTTCTCCCACCTCTCCGTCAAATCATGAAACAGCCTTCCCTTCCCCCTCCAAACATCACCTTCATTTGCAGACGTCAGGAAGGGATTCATGACCTGGCTTTTTGACTGAGACCCTCACCCAGCGCCTAGATACCCTCACGGGTGATAAGTTGCACTATATAAGCATTGATTGATTGATTGATAAAAGATTGTGAGCTTTCTATGAGCTGGCAGCAATCAATCAATCAATCAGGGGTTTATAGAGCGGATTACTCACCCATAAGGGTCTCAAAGCACTGGGAGAGGTTTGGGTAGCTCTGAGCAGCCGCGGTCGGTAGGGGAGTACCTGTCGGGCGGTGGTGTGGGGAGGGGGAGGGGCAGGGTGGGGGTTAGTAATGTATGGATAATGGAGGTTTGCAGGTAAGTAGACATTTAAATAAATCAAACAAATTTTGTTGCACGCACTACATTGCATTTGGGGATGCAGTGCACGCAACGAAATTCGTTTGATTTATTTATATGTTTACTTACCTGCAAACCTCCATTATCCATACATTACTAATCCCCACCATGCCGCTCCCCCTCCCCAGGTCACCGCCCCGGCAGGTACTCCCCTACCGACTGTGGCTGGCTCTGAGGTCTTCCTCAGAGCCAAGTCTTGAGGTCCTCTCTGAAAGTTTGCTGTGTAGGGCTTCGTCTGATGCTGAGGGGGGATTTTTTCCAGGTCTTGGCCACAATGTGGGAGAAGGATCTGTCTCCTGTTCTGGCTCTGTGGGTGCAGGAGATTTTGGCCAGGGCTAGGTCAGCAGAGTGGAGGCTTCTATTGGGGGCAGGGAAGGAGATTCTTTCAATGAGGTATTGGGGTCAGGTGTTGTGAAGGGCTTTGTAGGCGCATGTGAGCAGCTTGAAGGTCACTCTTTTTATGACAGGAAGCCAGTGGAGGTCTCAGAGGTGCTGGGTGATGTGGTCGAGTTGTGGGATTCTGAGGCCGAGTCTGGCTGCTGCGTTGTGGACGGTCCGGAGTTTGTGTAGGAGAGATTTGTTGATTCCTACATAGCAGGCTTTTCCGTAGTCCAGTCTGCTGTTGATGAGTGCATGGGTGACCGTCTTCCTGAATTCGGGGGATCCATTTGAAGGTCTTGCGGAGTATGCGGAGGGTGTTGAAGCATATGGAGGATATGGCATTGATCTGTCGTTTCATGGTGCAAGAGGAGTCGAGTATGATCCCGAGGTTGCGAGCGTGGTCGGTGGAGATGGGAGGGTTTCCAAGGGCGGGTGGCCACCAGGTGTCGTCCCATGCAGCAGGGGTAGATCAGAGGATAAGGACTTCTGTTTTCTCCGATTTGAGCTTCAGGCAGCTGCTGCTCATCCAGTATGCAACGTCCTTCATTCCTTCCTGGAAACAGTGCCTAGTGACATCTGGTTCCTTGGTGAGGGAGAGGATGAGCTGGGTGTCATCGGCTTAGGATACTATGCTGAGTCCATGTTTTCTGACAATGATTGCGAGGGTGGCCATGTAGACATTGAAGTGCGTAAGGCTGAGGGAGGATCCTGGGGGTACTCTTCATCTTATATCTGTGGCTTCGTGGAGCAAGGAGCAGATCCAGACCAAGGCATTTCCTTGAATGCCAGAGTCGTAGAATCTGGCAGCTAGTGTGCGGTGGGAGATATGCTGAAGGCTGCTGAGAGGTCTAGTAGGATGAGAACTGCTGTGTGGCCTGAATCAAGGAGTGAGCAGATGTCATCTGTGGCAGTTAAGAGGGTGGTCTCGGTGATGTGATTTCTGCAGAATCCAGATTGAGATGAATCAAGGATATTGTTGGATTCTATAAAGTGCGTTAGCTGGGTATTGATGATTTTCTCTGTGACTTTGGCGGCAAAGGGGAGGAGAGAGATGAGCCTGTAGCTCTTGAGGTACATCAGGTCTGTGGAGGACTTCTTGAGGAGAGTCTTGACTTTGGGGCGTTTACAGCCATTGGGGAACATGCCTGTTTCGAGGGTGCAGTTGATCGCCCGTCATAGTTCTGACGTGATGGCGTAAATGTGTTAGATGTGCGGTGGGCAGGGGTCAGTGGGTGCTCCGGAGTGGATGCTCCTCATAGTTTTTACAGTGTCTTCTGTGGTGACAGGGGTCCACGGTGAGGAGGGATGGCTGGGTCGGTTGGGTGGCATTGCTGGTGGATGGTGTTGAATCGGTTCCTTGGTCTTGATCGTTGAAGTTGTCATAGAGTGTCCTGAACTTGTGGTGGAAGAAGGAGCTGAGTTTATTGCATAGGTACTGGGAGGGAAGGATGTCGGAGGATTCGCTGTGGGGTCTGGTGAATTCTTGTATGATGGTGAAGAAATCCTTGGAGTTGTGGGAGTTGGAGAGGATTCTGTCCTGAATGAAGATTCTCTTCGTACATCTGATGAGTCGGTGGTGTGCCGTCCTGGTGGCCCTGTAGGCAGTGCATGCTTCTGGGGTTTTGATGTTCCTCTATGCTTTCTTCAGTCGTCGGCACAAGCACTGGGATTCTTTGAGGACCATGGTGAACCAGGTGGCTTTTATGTTGTGTCGTCTGTTGGAGTTCTGGAGGGGGGGAGCGTGTTGGCGCAGTCAGCGATCCATTGGTGGAGATCGTTGGCTGTGGAGTTGGCGTCAGTCATGGCGGGGGAGTGCGGCTGAGGGAAGAGGTGAGGTGCTCTTCGGGGATCTTGCTCCAGCTTCTACATGGGAGGTGTGGTGTTGCTTGTGTGCGGTGGGTTTTGAGAAGTGGAGGCAGTGGTGGTCTGTCCAAGAGGTTGCGTGGTGTGACTGAAGAGAATGTTGTTTCCTCAGATGAAGATGGGGTTGAGAGTATGTCCCGCTGTGTGGGTGGGGGTGGTGATGAGTTGCTTCAGTCTGATGTTGGCAATGTTCTCTAGGAGTGTGGTGGAGTTAGGGTCGCTGAGGTTGAAAGGAGGAAATTCAGGTCTTTGAGTAGTACGTAGTCCGTGGAGGCAAGGGCGTGGGGCGCGATGTAGTGTCAATGGTGTTTCTGAACGGGGAGCGGTGTCCGGGAGGAATGTAGGCAAGAGTCCCACATAGAGTCGGTCTGCGGTTCCGCTGTATCTGGAAGTGAATGTCTTTCATGTGGGGGGGGCGAGGCATTGATCGAGATGGAGGTCGTCAGTCAGAGGAAGTTTTTGTGGATGGTGGCGAGGCCTCTTCTGGGGTTGTTGGGATGGTCTTTCCTCAGGATCTTGTACCTGTGGGTGATGGTGGTTGCGATGTCAGCAGCGGATCTGGTGTTGGTCCAGGTCTCTGTGAGGAAGGCGACATCGGGTGAGAGGGTGTTGAGGAGGTCCCAGATTTCTACTGCATGTCTGAGCAGGGAGCATATGGAGAATGCAGCTCAGGGGTTTGGGTGCATTGGTGTCTGGTGGGGTCGTGGCAACTGTCTGTGTCCGGAGGTGGGTGAAGGTGCAGCAACAATGTCGGCAGGAAAACAGGCCTTGTATTTGCTAGGCGGCGAAAGTTGGCAGTTGTTGTTGTGTCCAGGGTTTAGAGCATGGAGAGTGCTGGAGTCGTAGTGGCAGGTGGTCAGAGGACCAGGGTCCCTGGCGCTGGTCGCGGTCGGGTCACAGACGGACGCAGATGATCTTGTCTTTGGTGCGCCTCTGGTGCTGCAGCGGTGCTGCTGCTCAGCAGCCGCAACTAAGTAGGGGTTGGGGGGAGGGTCAACAGCGGCATGAAAAAAAGCAGAAACTGAGGCAAACAGTAAATAAAGGCAAAGTAAAGGCAAGAAAAAGGAAAAAAGGCAAAGACAGAAAAGACAGAAAAAAGCAGAACAGAAAAGGCTGACAGAGCGGACCAGCAGAAGAGCAGGCTCATCCACTGGGCCACCAGGGATGAGGTGCAGGCAGAAGCCTTTGGGTGGAGGAGTGCCTTGAACACCTACCTGGAATTAGAAAGGTGCTGGGGCAGAGGCTCAATGATGGAGCTGCATGAGGGAAGAGCAGTCTCCCTGACCAGGAGGTCAAAGGTCTTGCAATGTCGGGCTTTCAAACTTGACATGGAAAGAGTATAGGATCGCACCACAAAGCAACACATGTTCTAAGAAGAGGCACTCAAGCAAACAGGAGTTTCATAAAGTACAAAATGAAACTGGCATGTTAAACAGCCTCTATGTGCTATGTACAATACCAATACAGCGATTCCAGTATATGTCAGGCCATATAACGGAATGCCGACACAGGAAATTTGCTAATTCTATTAGCCAAGCAACACTGGTTTTGTCTGTGTTTGTAGGGTGTATGTAACTCTACTTCCAAATACCATAGTGCTAATAGTATGTGTTAGCAACTGGGGGGCATATTATCAAGAAACTGTGTTAAAATGATGGGCGCTAAAACAGCGATAATTGGCCTGATGATATGCCGTAGAGAATTCCCATAGAAGCCCAGGTTAACACCAGAACATGGGCTTCTAATGGAATTCTCAAGGGCTTATTATCAAGCCCATTATCGCCACTTTAGCGGCAGTTTCCTGCCGCTAAAGTGGCAATAATTTTAACGCTGTTTCTTGATAATATGCCCCTGGATTTTTGGCTGGCAGAGGTATGCACCCTGTCCAAGCAGTCACCACAATCATAGTAAGGGTAAATCACCACACACCCTAAATTATCCTTTGTTTGGCACAGAGCAGTCAGGCTTAACTTAAGAGGCATTGTGTAAAGTATTTGTGCAACACTTTAAACAGTAATACAGTGAAAACTTGACAAAAAGTCTCCACACTAGGTTCGAAAAATAGAACTTAATTTATAAATAAAACAAGACAAAAATGTGAAAAATACAACAAGTTGAAGTGGAGATATGAATTTTTGAAGAATAAATGCAAAATAGCACTTAGAAGCAATAAATGCTTAAATGGATTATCTTGTCGTGCTGTCCCAGGACGAAGTCAAAAGTTAAGGCCGACCACAATGGAGCATAGACTGGATACAGGGACCCTTGAGGGGCCACTGAACCAAAGTACTTTGTGATCTGGGATGCGTGGGCGTCAATGAAAATACAAGGTGCAGCTGTAGCGATGCATCACCATCCAGCCACGCAGTGGATGTAATGCGTCAATTTTCCCCACACAGCTGAGGTGATGAGTTGGTTCTGAGTCCGATGTGAAGCTGCTCCTCCCGCAGTAGGCGATGCGTCAATTCCCAAGGCGAAGAGCTGGTACTGAAGTCGATGTGCCATGTCAGCTCCACGCAATGATGATGATGCATTGGTTCTAACTCATGCAAAGGTGACCATGCACAGGTTTCAATGACAATGCATGGGTTCTGGATGTAGAATCACTTCTAAGGGTCCAGGACTGGGGTGGCACCACTTGGCAGTGCACACTCACAGCTTGTAGAGGACAGATGCAGATGCAGGTATTTGAAGGCTTTGATATCCCTGAGACTTAGAACAGGAGGCAAGCCAGCAAGCAATTGGAGTGACATTTGTTCAAGTGACGCAAGTCCAGTCCTTCTCACCTAAGCAGGAGAACAGCAGGCAGCAGGGCAGCTCAGCAAGGCAAGAGTCCAGCAAAGCAGCAGTCCAGCAGAGTCATAGTCCTACCAGCAGTACAGCAGTTCTTCTTCCTGGCAGAGTGGCTACAGGTTCAGAAGTGTACTGATGTCATGGGGTCAGAGTTTTGGTTCTTCTGCCCAATTGTACCTTTGAAGTGGGGGAGACTTCAAGGAATGCTTTGAAGCACCCAGAGGTCCTCCCTTCCTGCCCTGGCTCCAGACTCACTACAGACATTTGTATTGCCTTTGTGTGGCCTATCGGGATGTAGATGACCCTTTAGTTACATCTAACTACCTGTTCTGTGGCTATCTAGAGGGGATGAACAAAGTCTAGCTGTCACCCACCCTAGATGTGTATTCAGAGACTGGCAGCAGGCCCAGAGGGCCGAAGTAAGTAAATGCCAACTTTCTAAAAGATGCATTTTAAAAATTGTAATTTGAAAGCCAACTTTACCATAAGTTGTGCTTTTAAAATCTGAGTTCAGTGACACCAAACTTGAAAAGCCTATCTCTTCACGCTTAGGAATTAATTAAAAGATGTAATAAGGTAATCCCAGTGTTATCCTGTCGGCGAGATAGTCCTTTGATGCAAGGAAAACTAAATTGAGAGTTTTTCATTACCAAGGCCTGTAAAACTTAAAAGTATATGTCCTACTTTTTAAATACATTGCACACTGCCCTGTGGGTCATACAGGGCCTACCTTAGGGGTGACATATATATATGTATAAAAATGTCAGACTTAGGCCTGGCAAGAGGTTTATATGGCCAGGTCGAAGTGGCAGTGTTAAACGCCACATTCAGGCTCTGCATTGGCAGGTCTGAGCCATGGTTAGAGGGCTACTTCAGTGGGTGGCATATTGAGTGTTGCAGGCCCACTAGTACCATTTAATTTACAGGCCCTGGGCATATGTAGTGCACTTTACTAAGGACTTACAAGTAAATTAAATATGCCAATTGGGATAAAGTCAATATTACCCTGTTGAGGGGAGAGAGCACAAGCACTTTAGCACTAGTCCAACAGTAGTATAGGGTTGTATGTCATTACAACGCAGGCTTTTACCCCGCATGACATTACAACGTGGGGATTACAACGAAAGTCGTTACGACTTTCACTGGAGGGCACTGGATAGTGGAATAGTTTAATTTTCTATTCCAACTGAAGCCCACGTTGAGAATAGGGAAGGTGTTAGATAGAAAATTAAACTATTCCCTATCCAACAGCGCCCTCCAGCGAAAGTCGTTGTAACGACTTTCGTTGTAATCCCTGCGTTGTAATGTTAGCGCGGGGTAATCCCCACGTTGTAATGGCTGTTCTCCGTAGTGAAGTGCATAGAGTTCTAAAACCACCAAAAACGAGTTCAAAAATGGAGGGAGGCAGGCGAAAAGTGGGAAGAAGAACACCCTAAGGCTGTCAGGTCTAAAGTATATATGATGCATCTTTCTGAGATAATGCTCTCTGTTATGCAATAGGGACAGAAGCTGCAAAGATGTCAGAATGATTAAGAGCCCATGGAATGCTAAGTGGTTAGAGTGCTAAAGGAGCCTGTTCTAACTCTTCTCCATCTCTACATTGAAGCAGCTTCTAACGAAGAATAGTGAAATCATTTTTAAGAACAGTAATTACAAAAATGTTATTCCGGAACAGTGGATATGTTTTCATTCAGGACTGTATAACATTATCAAGCATTATGAATGTGTATTTTAGGCAGGGCTGGCTTTAGGGCGGGTGGCGCCCGGTGGGACATTCTTTTCGGGTGCCCTCCCCCATGACCTACTTCTCCACAAATTCCCTCACTAGCACCCTCCAACAGTGCCCCTTATCTCGCTATAGCCCATTTTTCACATGCAATTCATTTGTTTTAGAGCAAGTGTCATGCTAGCGTAAGGGCTCAGAACACTTTACATCACATACACATTATATAGAAACAATGAATAATGCATGTGTAAATCAGTCCAGCGGAAATGTTATGTTATGTTATGTTATGTTATGTTATGTTATGTTATAACAATTTGTTATGCGCACAGCGACTCCAGCGAAGGAGCATCCCGGCGCAGAGACACGGAGCAGTCATAACACAACAAGACGAAAATGCTACAAAAAAGTGCTAAAACAGGGGGGCTAAAATAGGAAAGTTTTTATGGCTCTACGAAACGACAGCAAGTCCTCTATCAGCCGAATTTCAACAGGGAGGGTGTTCCAGATTGACGCAGCTCTCACCCTGAAGGAACGGCCTCCCATCCTGCTGAGCCTAAATCTGGGGACAACAGCAAGGGCCTGACCTTGCGATCGAAGGTTGCGGGTAGGGACATAGAAAGAAATAGAGTTGGCCAAGATCTCAGGACCTATGCCTCTAAGGATTTTAAAGGTCAGACACAGGACCTTGAAGAGGATACGCTTCCTAACCGGGAGCCAGTGCAGGGAGCGGATGACATGAGACACCGGGGAGAACTTAGGAAGTCCAACAATGGCTCTCGCCGCGGCGTTCTGCACCCGCTGCAGGCGTGTTAACTCAGCCTGGTTAGCCCCCGCCAGCAGAGAGCTGGCGTAGTCCAGACGAGAGATGACGGTTGCCTGGACCACAAGCTGTCTAGTCGGGGCATCGAAGAACTTAAGCACCGGCCTTAACCCTCTAAGGAGACCGAAGCAACAGGCTGCGATTTTTTTTGTGTGCCCTATAAATGTGAGACCAGCGTCTAGCCAGACCCCAAGGTTCTTCACCTCCGACACTGGGGTCGGAGTGGGGCCAAGCTCCGAAGGCCACCACTGATCGCCCCAGAGCTCCACTCCCTTCCCGACAACCATCACCTCTGTTTTTGTGGCATTAAGCTGGAGACAGTTACCTGTCAGCCAGCTGGCCACCGCCTTCAGACCGGACTGAAACCTGGGGGCATCCTGTTCCGCATCCCCGCTGAGAGTAACCGCCAGCTGTGTGTCGTCGGCATATGAGACCATGGTTAGGCCCCACTGCCTTGCGACATCAGCCAGCGGTCTCACGTAAAGGTTGAACAACGTGGGACTCAGCGAGGATCCCTGCGGAACCCGGACTTGAACGGAGGGATGGCAACACAGAAGGAGCGGTTGTCTAGGAAGGAGCGGAACCATTGCAGCGCCAGGCCGCCGATACCAGTCTCCTCGAGCCGCCCAAGGAGGACGCTGTGCGATACAGTATCGAATGCGGCGCTGAGATCTAACGAAATCAGCGCCGACGTCTGTCCAGCATCCAACCTTGCACGGAGATGTTCCACCATCACCAGAAGGGCAGTCTCCGTGCTGTGACCAGCACGGAAACCATTCTGTGTGGGATCGAGGGCATTGGACCGGGCTAAGTGTTCAGACAGGGCCAGATTAACATGGGCCTCTGTCAACTTAGCTGGCCAGGGTAGCAGCGAGATGGGACGGTAGCTTTCCGGCTTAGACGGGTCAAGAGATGGCTTTTTAATAATCGGAGACACCACTGCCTGTTTCCAGCTGGTGGGAACGACCCCAGTCTCTAAGGAGAGATTGACAAGAGAGCGTATAGCCACACGCCCCACAAAGGTCTGATCTCGAAAGAGGGCAGGCCTCACTGGATCGGATGGGGACCCAGATTTAACTTGCGTAGCAAGTTTATCAAACCCTTCCATGGTGAGAGAGGGAAGAGTGAGAAGAGCGGGCTGGTAGGGTGTCCCCTTGGGGCTACCCAGTGCTATACCCGTACTCGGGAAAGTCCGATAAATAGACTGGACTTTACCCAAGAAGTAGGAAGCGAGGGACTCACAGTGTGTGACAGAACTCTCAGCCGTAGAAATAGGCCGCTTAGACATAAGATCTTTCACCGCCTTGAAGATAGCCTTCGACGGGTTAGTGCTGTTCCGGAATTCCTCGGCATAAAATGCCGCTCGGGCACGACAAATGGCCCGGTGATAGAGCTTGACGGATGCGACATAAGTAGCTTTTTGCTCAGCCCCATATGTCTTCCGCCAGGCCCTCTCCGCCCGTCTACAGGCTCCCTTCAGAGCGCGCAAAGCGTCGTCATACCAGGGGCTTGACACTCGAGGGTTGATCTTCGTTGTTGCAACAGGTATCAAAACATCCAGAACCCTAGTGAGCCAAGAGCAGAAGAGATCATATCCCTCCTCTACGTTGTTAAATGGGCCCAAAGGTTCCATTGACAGGAGATGGTAAAAGTCATCCAGCCTGAGTTTACTCCAGGGTCTCCTGGGTACCTGCTTGGCTGGAGAGGTGGAAATGTTGGAAGTCATAGGGCAGTAGATGGATACCAAAGAATGGTCAGACCACTCTACAGGAGCCACCGACGTGACTTTAGCCTCGGTCAAGTTGGTGAAAAAAGGGTCAAGAATATGTCCCCCGGAGTGGGTAGGCTGGGAGACCAGCTGTAAGAGTTGAAAGGCCTCTAAGTCCGTAAGAATACTACGCGCTGTCAGACAGGATGGGGCATCAAAATGCAGATTTAGATCGCCCAGAATGGAAAAATTGGCACAGGCAGTGACCAAGGTGGCAACAGTGTCCGGGAAAGCATTCCTGAACGCTACATCACTGCCCGGCGGACGATACACCACCATCCCAGAGAATGTAAATTCTGGGCTGACAGAGACTTTAAACGAGGCGCTTTCACAGCCAGCGATCTTAAGAATGGTCCACACACAGGAAAAACTAGATCTCACTATCAGGGCTATACCCCCACCTCTAGATAGCCTATTCGCAGTATACATGGAGTAGCCGAGAGGGCAGACTAGATTGGGAATGGCAGTGTCGGCTTACTGAAGCCATGTTTCGGTTAAGGCCAAAATATCCGGGGCTTCATTTTCAATCAGGTCGTACACATTCTGTTGATGTCTAAGAATCGACCTGACATTAAGATTCAGAATCCGCAAAGAAGGCGGTAGCCCCCTATTGTGCCGAACGGCAGAGGGAAGAAGCCGAGAGAGAAGCAGCGGTGGATCAAGCGCTAAACCATTACAGGGACAGCGGTAAGGGCCGCATAAAGGATGAACGGGCTGTAGAGTGCAATGACCGCTCACCTTGCCGATGGAATACAAGCGCTCCCTGGAATAAGTAAGCATGGCAACGGTGTTGGATAGACGAGAGCAGCCCAGAGCCCGCCACGTCCAGCGCGTCCCTAGCGCGGACGGGCGCAGACGGGCAGGACTCTGGCACGACTCCGGCCACGCGAGGACACGCCCGCTGCGCGATCCCGCTGCGCCAGGGGAGGAGCATTAAATACGCGTTCCCCCGCTGGCGCATGCGCAATGCAGCGCTGTCCGATGTAATGGGCCACTCACCCCAGAGCAAGATGTCCGCCACCCCAGGAACCAACCCGCCAAGCGGCGGTGCGGGACACAATTATTGTGCAGGTAAGGGGCTGAAGTAGAGCGAGGGTCAAGCGACCTAAAAACAATTCAAAATAAGCAGTTTCAAACAATTTAAAAGTAGCAGAGCAGCAAGCGCCGTCACGCTCCTGTCTGCAATGAGCTCCGTGTCAGGGGAGAGAGAACGGGGACTCGCGTTAAATACGCGTTCCCCCGCTGGCGCATGCGCAATGCAGCGCTGTCCTATGTAATGGGCCACTCACCCCAGAGCAAGATGTCCGCCACCCCAGGAACCAACCCGCCAAGCGGCGGTGCGGGACACAATTATTGTGCAGGTATGGGGCTGAAGTAGAGCGAGGGTCAAGCGACCTAAAAACAATTCAAAATAAGCAGTTTCAAACAATTTAAAAGTAGCAGAGCAGCAAGCGCCGTCACGCTCCTGTCTGCAATGAGCTCCGTGTCAGGGGAGAGAGAACGGGGACTCGCGTTAAATACGCGTTCCCCCGCTGGCGCATGCGCAATGCAGCGCTGTCCTATGTAATGGGCCACTCACCCCAGAGCAAGATGTCCGCCACCCCAGGAACCAACCCGCCAAGCGGCGGTGCGGGACACAATTATTGTGCAGGTAAGGGGCTGAAGTAGAGCGAGGGTCAAGCGACCTAAAAACAATTCAAAATAAGCAGTTTCAAACAATTTAAAAGTAGCAGAGCAGCATTTGCCGTCACGCTCCTGTCTGCAATGAGCTCCGTGTCCGTGTAAAACAATGAGGATTACAAGGTGGACGAATCCAATGCCTGGTGTCTGTAGGCTGTATATTTTAAGAGTGTTTGGCCTGGAGAAGCGCAAACTCAGGATTTAAAACGTATCACAATTTAAAACGTAAAGAAACTTTTAACAACATTAGGATAATGAAAGATTGATGAGAAAAACATAACATTCTAACCTGGAGCATGTAGTTTTCATGCAGCTCTTTGATGACAGGTCATAGCTCACAGCACTATATTTGGATGGTAACCTATTAACTGCCAGTAACAAAAGGATGCTTCTGACAAAAGCAGTAACCCACTCACCTGTACACAAAAAATACAGTTCTATGGTCTGCATGGTACACGTTCTCTGCATTAGGCACATTAACCCTTTGCACTACTTTATGATGACTCACAACTGCTACAAGGCAAAACAGGATCTCTCTCCAGCAGGAACATTATTCTCCAGTGTTATAGTGACATTTTGATTGTTTCCTGAAAACTGCTGGACACGCTGCAGCAGGTGCTTTTAAGCGTAAATTATTTCTATTATTTCCAAACACAGTGCCACCCACCCCCTCCCCAAGTCAGCGCTAGGTGAAGCTGCCCTGGATGCACCTCCCTTCAACTAGCCCTGATTGTAGAGTTTGCTTATCAAGCACAGTCATTACCATATATCGCAGAAGGCTTTTTAGATCACGTTTGTGTTTACCTGGAGACACTGGACCTGAAACAGATCACATCTTCCATGAGTGGTTGCACATGTGATTTACTGGATACTTTAATTGAGACAGCATAAGCCTAAAACAGTATACTTAGTAATAGTGAGAGGTGTGTATCGGGAGTGCGAAGTATATTTGTTTATTTAACCCTGAGGAAGGACAGTACCTTTTTTTTTTTTTCTTTTTTGCTAACTAGCAGGTGCACACTGTGATGATTTATAGAAGCATTACAGCATACAGTCACGCATATCAAAGTACAGATGAACTCCCACCCGTTGTACAACAGGTGATCATATTGTATCAGGATGAACATATTGCTGACAGTATTTAAGTTTCATGAGGTCAAAAAGTTCATAAACCATTAAACCAACTAAACCTCAGGCAACCACTACTCAAAACGCCCTTCCCAGGACAACTGATGAATGTATCTGGTCGACTATACGATCAATAGTTCCTATTATTACATGATCCACTTCAAGAAGTCTTCCTGTATTATATCACTATATTTGTCCCTTATTGGAGAGAGCACAGCCTCATCCTCCAGCTAAGTGTCAGTATCTTATTCTACGTGTCATCTACTGCTGGGTCGGGGTGTGTAGCCACTTGGAGAGCTACGAGGATCCAGTTCTAGCTATCCGAGATGGGACATTTTTGTAGCCCCAAGGTAGCCTCTCTATGTAGGGACACACCGTCTGCTTTGGCCCAGTTGAGGACAGAACAAGGCCAAGCCTGCAAGGGTGGTGGATCATTAGATTTCCAGAGCCTTGTTATTAACCATTTTGGCACCACTAGCCCCAGATCTACAAAATGACTTGTGGAGCTGTGCTTTTGGTCTCTCTTGAACAGCCCCAATATGCATGCCTCCCATGTGTGTGTCAGATGTCTATCAGTGCAGTTAGTTAGGCATTGTGGCACTTCCTCCCAGTATTGCTGTAGTTTAGGGCATGACCATTGCATATGCAGTTGACCCGCATCTAAGCAAGAACATCGAGGGCATATCATGTCCTGTCTATGAAAATAGCGATTGAGTTTCTCCAGAGTGAGATAATCTCAATGTACTAGGTAGTGTTGTATTAATCTGAACTGAACTTTAGGAGGGACATATGTGGCAAGAATGTACTCCATTCTGTGTCCATGCATGGATAACCTAGGTCAGATTCCCATTTTGGGTGTAGTGGGGTCAGGTCCTGTTCAGAATGTAGACGGAATGCATCTGCAAACCAGTGAGTTAAGTGTTTACATTCACCCATAAAATGAATGTATTAAAGTATGAGGTTTGTCTGTAATTCTTGTGTTATGTCTCCCCAACTGTGACATAGCACACGGATCCATGAGGCTTGCATGAGAAAGTGCCCTGGAGGTAATCCTTCTTCTTGTATGAGATCATTGTACGACATGAGCACCCCATCTAGATAGAGATCGCCCAATGAGTGCCACCCCGCTGCATGCCAGGCAGAGATCAGTCAGAGTGTTCATCTCATCACCTCTGGGTGTCCGAAGTAATGGAATTTCTGGAGCTTATGGTCTAACATTCTTGGTGAGGAGCAATGACCTTTGATAGCATTGGTAGGCCACCTGTAGCAGCAGGGGAAGAGGGACAGCCTTCCTGCCACAAGGGTGAAACAAAGAGAGAATAGTGCTAACCGTTTGCCGGGCATTCTTACTAGCTGTATCCATCAAGTGTCGGTCCGCCACCCAGCGGGCCTCCCATTGTAGCTGAGATGCTTGATAATAGTGTTCTAATTTGGGTACCGCTAACATCCCACCATCTGTTGGTAACTATAGCTTTGTGAGCGCCACTCTACATCGAGATTTGTTTCATATTAGATTGCGTAGCATTTGCTCCATGGGTCGGAAAAAGATGGTGGTAAAAAGAGCTGTAAGTTAGTGAAGTAATAGTAGAGATGGGGAAATACTGCCATCTTAATAAGTGACACCCTGAACGCTACTGAAAGAGCAAGCATCTTCCAGAAAGTCAGCTGCAAAGATAGAGATGTGAGGGCCAGCATAAGGTTTCTGTCACGAAGGTCACGATCAACATGGTACACCCTGATGTCCAAATAACGGAACATGGTCGGCTGCCAGGTAACTGAAATTCCACCTTTGGTAAGTGATAGGTCGGGAGTGTTGGGATAGAATGGGAACAAACATGATTTTATCCAATTGACCATTAGCCCTGAGAGTCGAGCAAACTGAGCAAGGGTATTAGATATAATATTGGGGACTTCTCCTACATCTTTTATATATAATAACAAGTCATCCAGCCTAATATTATAAAGAGAGAGCCCAAACCTTTGAGACGGATAATCTCAGTAACCTCAACACCAATCACAACACCCAATACAGCGTTGGAAAGGGCAGTTGCGGCAGAAGGACATAGGCTATGCAGACGGATAAAAACATGTATAAAATAAATTGCAAAAAACTACATCATCCAGAAGGCAGAGGGTCAAAATAGCATCAAACAGGAAATGATGTAATAATGTGACTCACTATATTGAGACTGAGAGCCTGGAGCCAAATTGATCATGAACAAGGGATATGCTATCCCGAAACGCGTAGGTTTGTGCCTGCCTGCTTGAGAAACTCCATGCTGTGAGGATTAAATAAAAAAGCACATAAGTGAAGACAAACGGGAGTTCGTCCCGTTTTTCTCCCAGCTGGGGGAATTGGTTGTGGATTTACATGCGGCGTGTTTCTGCCGCGGGGATTTACGAACCGGCGAGAGAGTGCTGCAAATACTGGCGAAAAGGAACCGAGAGGTATCAATATATCTATATATATCTATACTAGCAGCCCGTCCCGATGTTGTCCGGGTATGAAATAGAATGTGTGTAATGTGTGTATTTGGCAAGGGCAATTTATTTTTAAATCTCGCGGTAGACAACATTTTTTGTTTCATTAGAATAGGGACGGAGAAGGCCCAGCTGCAGCCCTGGTTGATGTTAGCAGGCGCGTTTAATTGGTGTAGTGATCCGTCGCCTGAGCCTGGCTACAGCCCTGGTTGATGTTAGCAGGCGCGTGTAATGTCGTTGAATGTGAGAGTTATAAATCGCGGGTAAATCCGTTTAATGAGAGAGTTGAGTGACAGTGAGTAGGAGAGGCTGCAGTAATTGTCCCCGCAGACACGCTCATTTGCGTGTTCCCCCGCTTGAGGCCCAGATGCAGGCCTGTTTGATGTTAGCAGGCGCGTGTTCCCCCGCTTGAGGCCCAGCTGCAGCCCTTGTTGATGTCATCAGGCGCATGTAAATAGTGTACTAATCCGCTGCCTGAGCCCGGCTCGAGCACTGGTTGATGGTAGCAGGCACGTGTAATTTCGATGAATGAGAGAGTTCAGTAACAGCGCGCAGGAGAGGCTGCAGTAAAGTTACTTACCAGGCCTCCAGCTGAACGCGTTTGTCATGCCCCCAGCACACGGCCACAGCAGACGATCTTCTGATTAATGTACGACCCACATGGCATGAAGGGCAGAACGTAGCACAAGCCCCCAGCATTTCTCACGCCCCCAGCGTGCCCCTTGATGCAGCGCAATTGCGTTCACAAGAACAAGACTCGAACCCAGATCCCCAGGTCCGAGGTCGAGCGCCTTAGCCGTTAGACCAACTTCTCTATACATTTAAAAGGTAAAAGAACCGTGCCAGCAAAGTAGTCCCTTGTGGGCGTGTCTGCGTTCTGCTGTGGGTGTGTGCTGGGGGCGTGACAAACACTGGGGGCGTGTGGTACGTTCCGCCCTTCATGCCATGTGAGTCTTAATTGCGCTGCATCAAGGGGCACGATGGGGGCGTGACACGCTGGGGCCGTGACAAACGCTGTGGGCGTATGTCCGCGCTGTGGGCGTGTGTCCGCCCTTCATGCCATGTGAAGCGCCAATTACGCAATTGCGCCGTATCAAGGGGCACGCTGGGGGCGTGACAATCGCTGGGGGCGTGTGCTACATTCCGAACTTCATGCCATCTGGGTCGCACATCAATCAGATCGTCTGCTGTGGCCGTGTGCTGGGGGCGTCACAAAGGCGTTCACCTCGAAACGTGGTAAGTAACCATTTGCATGACTCCCTTGGGGGACTGCCCGTTGTCTCACACATACTAGGGGTGCCAAATGCAGCGTGTGCCTTGGCCTGGGTGCATCTGAAAGGGCTGAACGCAGTGTGTGGCTTGGCCTGGGTGCGTCAAAAAAGCACTCGGGCCGAAGAGCGTCGGTGTGGGTCATAAAAAAATAAGAACAGCGGGAAACAATCATTCAAGACTCACACAATTATAATTGTTAGACGGTCGCCGCTGGCCCTCAAGCGGGGGCACACGCGACTGAGCATGTCTGCGGGGACAATTACTGCAGCCTCTCATGCGTGCTGTTACTGAACTATCTCATTAAACCAAATTACACGCGCCTGCTAAAATCAGCCAGGGCTGTAGCCGGGCTCCGGCGGCGGATCACTACACTAATTACATGCGCCTGCTAACATGTACCAGGGCTGCAGCTGGGCCTCAAACGGGGGGACACGCGCCTGCTAACATCAACCAGGGCTGCAGCTGGGCCTCAAGCGGGGGAACACGCGAATGACCGTATCTGAATACACACATTACACACATTCTATTTCATACCCGGACAACATCGGGACGGGCTGCTAGTCTGCATATAAAGAGATTGCATATGAATACCACAACAGGCTGCCATTGCTTGCATGGCCAAGGCCAGTGGCTCAATGGCCAGGGAGAAGAGAAGAAGGGTGAAGGGGCATCCCTGCCTAGTGTCTCTCTTCACTGATATAGGCTGTGATACCATGCTCCTGGTTCTAACTCTCACAACCAGATTATTGGACAGCAGCTTTATCAATGCCACAAAATAAGGTTCCAGCCCATAACGAGGCAAGAAACTATAAATAAATGGCCACTCCATTGTATCAAAATCCTTTTCTAGGTCGTCTACCATGCATCCAGAGCAGGGCATGGACTGGGGAGCATATTGCAGGACTCAAAATAGTTGGCGCAAGTTGAGGGTAGTGGAGTAGTCCGGGGCAAACCCATTCTGATCCTCATGCATCAGGTGGGGTACTAATGGTACCAGCCTCCCTGCAAGAGTGCTAGCCAATACCTTGTAGTCCACATTTAGTAGCGCTAGTGGATGATATGAGCCAAGCCGCATGGGGTGCCTATCTTGTTTCAGCAGTGTGACTAATGACTTCACACATAGAGTTCGACAAGCATGATAGATGTATTTCTTCATCATAGACCTTCTGTAGTGTTGGTGCTAAGAGGTCTGAAGGAGCCTTCTATATCTCAGAGGGGAAGCCATCTGGGCTTAGCCTTTCCTGAGGCTATGGATCGAATAACTCCCCGTATTTCCTGCAGTGTTATAGGTGTGTTAAGGTCCATACGTTGTTCGGGGGTAAGTATAGGGAATGAGAGACCATCCAGAAAACTATTCAGTTTAGAGCCAGTTCAGAGGCCTCCGCAAATGATAGGTAGGGCGATATAAAGTGGAGGATTAGCTCTTCATGTATCTCATGTTGAGTATATTTCATCAGCACGGTGTGGAAGTGTAGTGCTGTTCTGGGATTGCTCAGCTGTTCTTGTCTGATTAATCTGGCAAGCAGAGTGCCAGATCAGTCCACTTGTGCATGTGTCCTGGCTGAATGTGCCACATAGTTAAGGCATCTCAGCTTTTCGATGATAGCTGTATGTGATGCTCTCGCTCATTCCTAGGAATGGAAGGTGACCGCTGACGTGTGTTTCCAATGCTAATAATTCACACTCCAGTTCCAGGAGCTCACGCTCCACCTGTCATCGCATTCCACATCCAACACCAAGCAACTGCATCTTAGTGTCACCTTAAACGCATCCATTCCAGTGAAAAGGAATTTGCCATACCTGCATTCTGCTCAAAATATTGAGAAGAGACTTGCGGAAGGACAAGTCTTCCAGCATGGTAGGTTGTAAACGCCACATTGGTATCAGGAAGGGACACACATCCCATGTCAGGGATATATACTGCGGATTATGATGCAAGTGTGTGGGTCCTAGGTATTCTGCCTGTAGCACATACGGCAGCATGTTAGATGTGCACAATATCCTATCAGTGCGTACATGTAAAGTGTGTGGCAAAAAATAAAAGGAGTATACTTGTGTGGTAGGGTTTCGGTGTCTCCAGATATCTACCAGTCCCCATCTGCAGGCCCAGCTGTTCAGTGACGAGGCCCCTGAGGACGCCATTGTGCCGCTAAGCGGTGGGAATCAGCGATACAGGGTTGTGTCCAATACATTATTGAAGTTCCCCTCTATCACCCAAGGCAGATCCCACCATTTGGAGAGAACAGTGAGCAGTTTACTCCAGAAAGGCACTTGTTCTGTGTTAGGTACATAGATTCACCGAATCATCTCCCATTAAGGCTACCCTTTAGGAAAATATAGCTCCCTTCCACATCTGTCTCTACCTCCTCTATTAGAAGGGGGGTACCAGGGTGGACCCATACCAGCACACCCGAGCAAATGCTGAGTAATTTGCGGCAAAAATGTGCCCCCTCCACCTGTGCCGCAACATATTCATCTCCAGACGTGTTAGGTGGGTCTCCTGCAGAAAGGCTATCTGTACTTTATGTCGTTTCAGATATGTATGTCTACAAGATGGGATGCATAGCCCTCATACATTCCATGTTATTATGCGTTGGGATGCCATGACTTAAGTGTGTTTGTGTATATAAATTGGGAGGAAGAACGTGCTTGTGTTTGATCATATTGGAAGATATTGTCCGAGACTAGAGGCAGTCAAGTGCAGTAGCGCCTGAGCAAGCTGTCTTAAAACAGAATGCCAACATGGCAACATGCTGTATCAAAAGAGCAGACCTTACTGTAGTGAGGAACTGACCAAACGTATAGCTGTATGACATATGAACAAAAATAACCCCTTATCAGGCGGGAGTGTGAGGAGATGTGACTTTGCAGCGCAATCAGATACAGTTAATCCATCCAGTAATAGGACAAAGAGAGTTCCATCAGCGACCTACTAATCAATTCCTAGAAATGTGCATGCCCAGTCCATCTCTGTAGCCAGGTGCACCTGTGTTTTCCCCTCCCTCTCCATTCCTTCAAACCCGGATGGGCAATTCTTGAGCAATTGAAAGGCAAAAACTTTGAAACCTCGTACCTTTGACGTGATGTAAAAGTGTGGTTAACATATGGAAATGAAATGGATGAAACATTTGAAATAATTTTGATTACGAGTAGTAATTGGAATACAAGTGGTGCATAAGGCTGTGCAACTCGTCAGTGACCAGAAATCAGCGTGTCACCAATGATGGATGATTCCCAAATGCGCATTGGGAAGGGAGCGCATAAATGAGTGCTGCACGCTAAACAATAAAAAAGGAATACATATGAATGTTACAAATAAAGACAGGGTGTGCTCAAGGTCATCTACAGGATTAAGTAATCGCCCATGGCTTCCAGCTGGTAGTACTGCTTATGTCCCAAGCCGCAGAATCCCCGGAGGAGGTTGTGTAGCTCCCTGCTCAGCTCCAGTCCTGATGTTTCAACTTAGCAAGACCAGGTATACCGGCACGTGAACCAGACGTGCCGTCGGTGGGCCCCCTCCCAGCTCTCACCTTCCCTTCGCTGTTTTTGCACAGCACGTGCTGTAGCACCCAAGCAGGCCCCAGAGCCAAGATACCAGCTTCCAGCCACGGGCTTCCAGGCCTCAGCACCGGGCAGAGCCCATCCACCCCAGTCACTGTTTCCTCTTGTACAGCTGAGGTCCTTTAGTTTGGCGCCTTCTGGCAATAAACAGACCACGCAGATGTTAAAGCGTAAAAGACCATTTATTAGGACCAGGCTGCACAACTAAACAATAAACCAATAACATCCCCTTCCGTACCTCATCCATATCCACAAATCAGCATCCTACCCTGATATCCTCTGGCATTCCAGTCATGCCTCCAGCTCCCCACCTCATTCAAACTCCCCCCCCCCGAGGGATGGGTGCGCCCGCTCTTGACCCTCCTACCCCTCCAAAGAATCGCCTAAACACAGCCCGGCTTAAACTGGTATGCTAAACCAACCCTACCCTCAAACCCTAGTAACTACAGGGTTGGCAGGAGGCCTTTCGAAACTTCCCTCCTGATGGTGCAGAGCGCAGGAAGAAGAAGTTCCCTTCCTCCCCTGCGCTCTTATACCCACCCCTAACTCCACCCCTTCCCCTGCCTGGTCCTACCCCTTGCGCAAATGACCCCCGGGGGAAGACTAGTCTGCGACTTTGCTTCCCCCGGGGCCAGGCATCGCGCGAATAAACAGACCATGCAGATGTTAAAGCGTTAAAGGCCATTTATTAGGACCAGGCTGCACAACTAAACAATAAACCAATAACATCAACATTAATAACAGCAAACCCCCATATCAACTCTTCCTTGTTTCACTCTCTTCACCTACTCTGACTCATGCCTCCAACCACTCCATGCCCCTTCCGTACCTCATCCATATCCACAAATCACCTAGCATCCTACCCCGATATCCACTGGCATTCCAGTCATGCCTCCAGCTCCCCACCTCATTCAATCTCCCCCCCGAGGGATGGGTGCACCCGCTCTTGACCCCCCCTACCCCTTCAAAGAATCGCCAACCAGGGAACCCCCTGTAGGGTGGTTACCTGCCCCACCCTCCTTATGGATCCGCACAGTGCATCATTCAACCAAACCTCACTCACACCGTCCTGCAACACCTAATCGCCTCATTCAACAGCTTACTGACCACATTGTGGTATATAAATAAATAATACCGGATCTAGGTTTGACTGGACATAGCAATAACAGATAGCTCAATAAATAAGAGTCAAGATTCGAGGTAGTAGGAGTTTGCAGGTTTAATACAGCATAAAGGACAGGAACAGGACAACCTGCACAGGAATAGGATGGCAGAGCCCGGCAGCTGCCGGGGCTGGATCTGGGATGAGCGCGCGCTAACTTTAATAACAGTACACAAGCATATATACTAAAACAGTTGCACTACAATACATACAATAGGCGGAGCAGTGGGTGTGGTCAATAGCAGTCGCGAAAGATAAGGGTGAAAGTGGGTGTAACAGGAGGCGTATACATAGACATGTGATGTAAACGTAACAGAATATGTCATAAATGGGGCGGAAACATGGAGGGGGCTACCTAAGGAGCCGGGACCTCTAACCTAATGGTGCGCGCAAACTGACAATGACGTGTTACTAGGAGAAGCTGGGGGCTATGAACTCTGTACTAGGAGCAGAGACTGGAGTCTGGAGAGTCAGGGCGACATGTACCTAAACACTATCTAGTATCTGATGTTTAGAGAACATGTTGATAGAATCCAAAAGTTATCGGGGTAAAGGCTAACAGACACTAAGACTGGTGCATGCATTATTCTATATGTAGTGCGTGTTGAAGAATATGAAATGACCATTAATACAGTATTTCTCTTACATGGAGACGTAAAGGCTAGACGATGACTGAAACTATTGATGCGATTCAGTAGTTTAGGAATGCAGAGAAGGAGGGCTGGACTGATAACTAGAATCATAACATACTCTTGGCAGACTAGCAGGCAGAGCCAGGCCGAGCCGGGCACTGTGAGGCAGGAAGTAAGTGAAGGGTCAGGAATACAGGTGGGGGCTGTATCGCTCCTCAGCGAGGGCTCAGGAGACAGGAGTTGAATCTGGTGTCCGGGCCCTTTTGAGGCCTAAAAACGGGGACTTTACAATGAAATAACGTGCACACTGAGAAACGTGGCAACGTAACTTTACATAGGCCTAATACTCGTAGCTTTCACGAGAACTGAAAACTGGCATACTAGAGATGGACACAACTGTAGGTGCGTCTTTAATCGAACATGGGGAATACATATGCATATTAATCATGCACACATAACATAAGATGGGGGACACGTAGGGACACAGAACATGGCAAAATTTACTTTTCCACATTCCCTCCTTGTCACTACGTTTCCATCAGGAAACATCAATATTCATGATACCATCTATCATTTCATACAGCATCATTTGCTCGTCTCGAATTTTCTTGGAACGGAATTTAGAACGGGACTTGGGACTAGGAACACAAGAGGTAGCACAAATGCCACAAATCGCAGGGCCACATTGTATACAGAGGCAGCAACTGAATATGATCGCTACTGCAATACCTAGAAAGGACAACACTTTCCATCCCCAGGCGGAAATTATATCCCAGAACCAACCGGACCATGTCCAGGTGCCTGGATTTTGGTGTAACATATGGGCAATTTTATGGAGTCTGGTTATAGCTGAATAAACAGACGGCGCGTTATTAGGAATGAAAATGCAGCAACTAGATCCGATGACTCTACATGCCCCGCCCCTATCGGCCAGTATGACGTCAAGGACGAGACGATTCTGGAGCACGACAATTCTCATAAAGGATTGCTCTTCGGTCAAGTTACCTAGAGCAGAGGTAGTCTCAATCACTACTGCCTCGAGTGTTCTGGTTAATCTACGTATCAGTTTACTATTCACAACAGTACCTAAATAGGGAAATACACCTTTATTGATATCTATGTATTGTTCTAGAGCAGTTTCAGTATAATCGACAATCAGGAGGTCTCTTTTGTGTCTAGTATGTACTAAGTGGGAATTCCTATGGTAGTCAGGTGGGGCTAGAAAAACTGGTGGCAGTAGGAAGGCAATGTAACAGGTTCCCTCCCAATCGAGGGGCAGACGAACATATGCGGTCTGACCACAAACAAAATAAGAATGACGTGAAGCTTTGAAAATAGATTTCCCACTGTCACTGTACTTGACAATAGTAGTACAATCACTATGTCCTACATGTACGGAACCATTCTTTCGGACACATAATTCGCCTTTAACTGGTAGTACTGACATAGCAGGTAAGTCTGGAGTAGTATCAGACTGAACATTCAGGACCATGAAATTCGAAGAATAATTACCTAAATTATAAACTTCATTTTCTAGATCTAACCCTGTTCTGTGGGGAAGACCTTGCTTGTCTGGAAAACATGTACTGTTAAGAAAAGACATATCTGTTGAGGATGACGTTAACGTGGACCATGCTCCACATGAACCATTATGGGAAAACGGATAAGGAAAGAGTGGCAGAACTCCCTTCGGTGTCTGGAAAGGGGGGAGTCGACCACACACCCAACAATTAGTGGCATTGCTGGTCTGGTGTGAATAATGTAACATGCGGATAAAGGAATTATTACGCATAGCAAGACGATAAGATAGTTCATGAGGAGGTAGATCACTAAACGTGTGCTCTACTGTAGCAATAGAAGACTTATTTACATGAGAAACTGGAAAACACAAATAAAATGCATAACCTATGCAGGTAATCATGAGGCTGAAAAACAATATGAAACTTAGAAAAACGATACATCGGATTGAGTTTTGACTAACTCTCTCGCTATGGGGGTCTATTTTATACATGTCAGAAACCGGTCTAACCGTTTCACCTAGGGGAGGACTTAGACAATCAAACTGGCTGACTTATTTTACTAGACCTTAATTTTAGCTTATACTCCTGTTGCGGAGTTTTCTCTAACAGGGAGGGATTTGTATCATAGTCTTTTGCGGGACAGTCCTTAAGAATAGTACTTTGGCAGTCTTTCAAATCCTGGGAAATGTTCTTGGAAACAGTCTTTAATCCATAAAACTTTTTCACATGTGACAGGTGGACCCAGCCCTTCCTGCCTTCCAGCTTGACGGCAGTACGGGTGGCCAGGAGGACCTGTTTTGGCTCCTACCAGCGAGGCTCCAGCGGACTTGAACGATCAAAGTTCCTCACAAGAACCAGATTTCCGGGAACGATCGCATGCGGTGCCACCTCGGTATTGTCTGGAAATGCGGCGGCAACCTGTGAACGACAAGAGTGTAGGGCAGACATCAAGGAAGCTAGGTAATCTGTCAGCATATTACGTGAAACATCGGTAATACTTCGGGGTCTAGGTGTACCCCACATATTAGGGGGGCGGCCGAATACGACCTCGTACGGGGACAGACCTGATCTGGAATGTGCGACCATGCGCATATAAAACAAAGCGACTGGCAGAGCTACTAGCCAGTCCACACCTTTCTCTTTACATATTTTGGCAATACGGATTTTCAGGGTCTGGTTATGTCTCTCTACGAGACCGGCTGCTTCTGGATGGCGTACACAATGGAACTTCCACTGGTACCCTAACAACAGGGAAACATGTTTCATGAGCTCAGATGAGAATGGCTGGCCGTTATCAGAATATACGACTCTAGGGAGTCCGTAGCGGGGGAAGAACTCACGAACCAACTGCTTGGCAGTGGTCGCGGCTGTGTAATCTGGAACTGGATATGCCTCTGTCCACCTGGACAAAGCGCATACAACTACAAGGACATACTTGAAACCTCGACATCGCTCCATCTGAATATAATCCATCTGGAGGACTTCAAAAGGGTGGTCAGGGGGCTGGAATCCACCTTGTTCCACCGGGACACTTTTACCTGGATTAAACTGACAACATATCATACAGGTACGGACTTTCTGCTTGGCTGCAGCTCGTAAATGCTTGTTGAACCAAATGTTCTGGATACTGTCTAACATAGCTTTTTCTCCTAAATGTGCTGGACTATGTGCGGTATTGATAATGACTTGAACCATAGAGTCGGGGAGAAACCATGTGGCTCTACCCTTCGTTACCCATCCCTGATCTGTCTGGACCCCTCCTTGTTCGGACCATTTCTTGATTTCTTCGGGAGTAGCATGTAACTGGATATCTATGACATCTTGAGTAGGGTCCTTAACTGTCATACAGGTAGTCGGAGCTGGAGTATGTGTCTGTGTCGGATTAACTGAAATGTCTGGAGTCTGTGCTGTAAGCTTGGCTGTGCGATCTGCTAGATCATTACCTTGGGAAATAATGTCAGTAACTTTCGTATGTGCTTTGCACTTCATGATAGCAATAGATGTCGGTAAATGTATGGCATCTAACAGAGCTTGAATAAGGAGACCATGCTGAATCTTGGTTCCATGAGAAGTCATGAAACCTCTCTCCTGCCAGAGCACTCCGAAGTCGTGTACAACTCCGAATGCGTAGCGTGAGTCTGTATAAACATTAACTTTCAGGTTCTTAGCGTGTATGCAGGCTTGTGTCAGAGCAACTAGCTCTGCTGCTTGAGCAGACAGGGTGTCAATACGGTGTGTTTCTATAACTTCAGTGTCAGTAGTCACTGCATACGCGGCTACTAGTTCTCCTGTACTTGTTCTCATACATGAACCATCCACATAAAGTGTCAGGTCGGGATCTGGTAATGGAATATCTGTCAGATCTTGTCTTGGCTTTGTCATGGTGTTAACTACTTCCACACAGTCGTGTGTGGCAGGATTCGAATTAACTGACGGTAATAGTGTAGCAGGATTTAGAACGTTGCAGCGTCTGATTTCTATGTGTGGCTGGAACAGTGTCAATTCATAACCTGTTAAACATGCAATTGTCAAGTGCTGAGTCTGTGTTTGATTTAAAAGAACTTCCACAGAGTGTGGAACTTGTACTGTCAAGGAATGTCCTAATACTATGGAATCACTTTGTCTGATAGCTAGTGCTGTGGCTGCAACTGACTTGAGGCACGCAGGCAGAGCCTGGGCTACAGGATCTAATGTGCTTGAAAAATAAGCACAGGGCTTGTATTGTCCTGCTTGATCTTGTGTGAGAACAGATAATGCTGTACCTTCGCGTTCTGTGACGAAAAGTGTAAAAGGCTTACTGTAGTTCGGTGTAGCTAGAACTGGAGCTTGGCATAAGGCTTTCTTCAACTCATTGAAACTAAGTGTATGTTCAGATGTCCAAGGGAGGACAGTCGATACGGCTGCCTCCTGTGTCGTTAACTGTATTAGTGGTTTAGCTAGAAATGCATACTGAGGAATCCATTGTCTGCAGTAAGAAGTAAGGCCGATAAAAGCACGTACCTCCTTCTGGGTCTTGGGCTGAGGAAGACTCGTTATTAACTGGATACGGTCTGGTGTCAACTGCCTACCCCACTTGGACAGCAAGTGGCCTAAGTAGATCACTTGCTGGACACAGAATTGAAGCTTCGAAGGGGACACCTTGTGCCCCATCTCGGCAAGGAAATACAAGACTGTAAGTGATGCTCGCTCGCAAGCACGTTCAGAACGGGCTGTGATCAGTAGATCATCGACATACTGGAGCAGGGCAGTGTCTGTTGGCATGTGAATGTTGTCTAGTTGTCTCTTAAGTGCTTGACTGTAAATGCTCGGACTTTCTGTGAAACCTTGAGGAGCTCGTGTGAACATATAGCTCCTTCCATTTAAACAAAATCCGAAAAGAAACTGGCTGTCTGGATGAATGGGGACACTGAAAAACGCGTTCTTGAGGTCTATGACTATGAAAAATGAGGCTTCGGAATCAATGGCTGTCAATAGGGAAGAGATATCTGGGACAACTGGGTACTGGGGAATAATACATTTATTGAGTTCTCGAAGATCAATCACTAATCGATATACTGGGGGTGCATTTGGATCAGTACGTTTCATGACTGGAATGATCGGAGAATTACATACATTGGAGTTAGTTTCTACAACTACTCCTTGAGCCATGAGCTCGTCAATGATTTTGGATAAGGCTGTTACAGCCTCAGGTGGCAATCTGTACTGTCTGATTCGTGGTAACACTACACCTGGCTTGAGAGTCACACGATGGGGTGTGATTTGCATAAGACCTACATCAGTTGGACCTTGCGCCCATAGATGCTGCGGAACATTAGACAATCTCGGATCAAAATCTCGTAATACATAGTGACCCTTGAAGTCACGTAGAAACAGTCGTATTCCCTCGGGGGAACAGCAAATAACTGCACCTAATTCTTTCAGTGTCCTAATACCTAACAGATTTTCTGGACATGACTTCGTAAGTAACAGATCAGTAGTGCGGGACAATGGACCTACTTCTAGAGTAACTGGCTTAGATATCTCGTTTACAATAGGCTTTCCTGAAAATCCAAGGGAAACATTTCTAGAGCCTGAGAGCGGAGCCCCTGGAACTTCGGCGTGACTGATGGTCGTCCTACTTGCCCCTGTATCAATCAGAAACTTTCTGTCTTTCCCTAGTACTTGACTATGAACATAGGGACCTTCTTGATCTACAGGAATCTCGATGAGAGGCAAGCCTACCTCCCTCTCTAGGCTGTTTCATGAGTACTGTTGATACTCTGGATACTCTGTCTGTGCATACTGGTACATCTGCTGTGTAACATGCTGTGTTGCAGCAATAGGCTGCGGTGCTGGAACTGTCTGTTGTGCATTCTGTGGCTGAGAAGTCTGTGAAACTTGTTCTTGTCTGGGCGGACGTGGTCTTTCTTTAGTTTTACCAGTAGCTATATTGTGTTTCAGAACTGCACACTCGTTTATAAAATGACCTGGCTGTTTACAATAATTGCATGTCCCTTTAACGGGAGCTGCAGAATGACTCGCTTGATTCGGACCCCTCTTCTGACTGTCTTGAGGAACAGATTGTGCAACTAGTACTTTCATTTTCGTGTCTTTCATACGTTTCCTTTCATGATCTTGCTCTTCTCTGATTCTATTCTGGTGATATTGGAGCATCTGTAACATCTGGGACGGGGTACTAGCTTGCCATGTACTTTCGACTTTCAAAACTCGATTCTTAACTTGTGGACTAGAATTCTCAACTAATTTAGTAACAAAAAGATGAGGGTATGACTCACTACTCGTCTTCAAGCCACTGTTTATAATAAAGCATTTCTCAAATCTAGAATAAAAATCACTAGTGTCTTCGTCTTGTTTCTGTTTACAGGCTGAGATTGCATCCCAGTCTTCCTTTTTAGTTGCTAATAATCTGGGCAAAACTTGTATTAACAGTTCTGGTAATTCTTTACATTTCTCTCCAAGACCGGTACCTGGTACTCGTATCTTATCTTCAGCTTCTAGAACTGCCCAATCGATCTTTTTCTCTCCCACCTCCCATTCTTTTTCCTTGAGTTTCTCGTATACCCCTGCGGGCAACAGGACCTTTAGCATTTTAATAATATCTGGATACGTGTATTCTCCCATACGGAGCATGTCTTTTAATTCTCGGTGGAACCCTGCTGGATCTTTGTCATGACAGGGAATTAATTTCTTCATTTCTAAGAGTTCCATCTTTGTAATTGGGGTGTAAACAAATACTCTTTGCATTTCACCACCTGCTGTCCTGACTGGGTGTACTTCTCGTAGCGGGTTCTGTCTATCTATGTAAAACGGTTTACTTTCTGGAGGTGAGACATGAACAAAATGCGGGTTCAGAAACGTTCTATATTTATGGCGCTGTTCTAAAATGACACTAATTAAATCGGTACCTAAACCTTTCCATTTATACTGGAGTAACTCGTTCAGGACATCATGTAACGGACCTGGATCAGAATGTTGACCCTCATACAATGTGATGAGGTGCTGGATCATATACATACCCACCAGTCGCTGCTCGGCTGGGGGCAGTTTCAGAAACATTTGTGCCACTATTTCGTCTGGAAAAGTGGTAGAATCAGTAATCCATCGGACTGCTAATCGGGCTACTTCTTGTTCATGCATGGTATTTAACTTACTATAACCGATTCGTGATTTCAGAATATGATCGGTAGCTTGAAATACTTGTTCTAGAGAACCTTGTTCTGGTGCTGGGTGATGAAATACTGACTTGTGTTCTAGGCGTAAATGGCGGTCTGGAAATCTAGATTTTCCTACATACGCTATTCTGGCGGGATTCTCGTCCTCTACCTCTTCAGTAGAAGAGTCATTCTCTTTCTCGCTTACTTGTGCTGCTTTACGTTGTTCGTGTAACTTTATTATTTCCTTACGAATTCTCTTGTACATACTCTCTATACTACTGATAGTTCTGTGTTTACCCTCGGCTATATTATCACTCCACCTTGTCAGGAATCTCATTTCGGCCGGATCTTTGGACGGGTAATCTTGTTCTCTTATTAAACAATTAATCAGAAACTTTAATAGCATGAGCTGGATCTCAGCTTTCCTTTGAGACATGGCTTCGCCAATACTTTCTGGATCATCCCCTGTACGGATGAAACGATATATTCTGTCTAGATCTTCTTTCATATTCGGTAGGGTGTCCAAATACCCGGTCACCCGTCTTACACGGATGGAATATATAACTGTACTATCATCACCTGCGACTGGATCATAGCGGCATTCAGTGAGAGCTCGTCGGATATCTGCAACGGACTTATATTTGGGCGTACGCTGTAATGCACATTCATGTAACTCGACTAATGTTACACGTTGGTGTGGTGGCGGGGTACCAGGAGGACCTCCTCCTGCGGCCCCTAAACTGGAATCGTCGACTGATACTCTTCGTGCTGGCAGAGTGGGAAGTTGTAATGTAGGCTGGACCGGGGGTACCGTAGCAGGTACTCCGGTGTCTGGAGGAGCAGAAATTACATGATTTACAGGGACTGACGGAACAGGATTTGCATATTCCGGGACTGTGTCGTCCAAGTAGGACGAAATGAAAATATCAGCTGCGGTCGGTTTGTGACGTAGCTTGGTCGGAACTAATGGTGGCGGAAAATTACTGGATGCCTCTGGGGTCGCTTTTGGCAAGCCCTCGGCAAGAAGAGGATACATACCCTTAATGAGGGCATTCCTCTGTCTGTCTGACTGTTCGGTTTTAACTCGTTCACCTATCTCGATTAATTCCCTTTCTTGGGCTCGTTCTAAGGATTCTCTACTTAATTCTGACTTTCTGATTTCTTTTTCGGTTCTTTTATGAGATTCTTTGCGCCATAACTCGATGGCATCTTTCTGTGACTGTCTGGCTTTCTTTTTCCATAATGCTTCTTATACTCGCATGATGCACTCGGCATCCCATGTACCCGATACGGGCCATCTATACTTTTCTTCTAACTCTTTGGTGTACTCCACCCATAAATCTAGATATAATATGGCACTTATGCCATGCTTCTGATACATAAAATGACCTGGACTGTCCCTAGGCGGGACAGGAACTGCTGCTTCTAACAGACCTTTTCTGGTTTTTAACTGACGTAGTTCCGAAAATAAAGGCATGACTGAACTGTAATCTAGACACAATACAATACAAAATGAACACGATAATTACACCACTCTCATACCACGACATTAAAATACATGAAGAACATTTAAAATAACAGTTCTGACAAAATACTACCTGGAATACGGAAAACAGAATACATGAATTTTCTCGAGAACAGAACTGGCTAGAACAGAGACTAGATGCACTGCTGAAACAGTACGAAACTTACCGGTCTCATAAAGAGACACGTCAGGACCCGCATCCACCGGAGTGGACACTTCGTTTTAGGTCTGTGTACCACCAAACCCACGGACCAGAGTCAATTAGATTGACCCTGTCTAGATACTACCCCAGCAACGGTACTCACCGGGCAGCAAGAACGGAAGGCCTCGGACTGGACTGGACTGCTTCGACGCCGGACAGACGGACTTCGGACTTCTGTTACGGGTGGGCCTCCGGATACCTCGGACCTTGGACTCTCGGCTTGGGCTCTGGTCGGGACTCGCCGCGTTCCTCCACCGCCTCGTCTGGATGCTGGACCGCAACCTCCGTCTCCTCCGTGGGCCTGAGGGATACTTGAAGCAGAAATATCTGCACGTGGCCGGTATGGTTCCGTCACGGCTGCAGAGGGTCAGGGGGCATACGTGGCTTCACCGGCGCGTGGGGAAAGGGCAAGTCCCTATTCGGGCGCCATTATGTGGTATATAAATAAATAATACCGGATCTAGGTTTGACTGGACATAGCAATAACAGATAGCTCAATAAATAAGAGTCAAGATTCGAGGTAGTAGGAGTTTGCAGGTTTAATACAGCATAAAGGACAGGAACAGGACAACCTGCACAGGAATAGGATGGCAGAGCCCGGCAGCTGCCGGGGCTGGATCTGGGATGAGCGCGCGCTAACTTTAATAACAGTACACAAGCATATATACTAAAACAGTTGCACTACAATACATACAATAGGCGGAGCAGTGGGTGTGGTCAATAGCAGTCGCGAAAGATAAGGGTGAAAGTGGGTGTAACAGGAGGCGTATACATAGACATGTGATGTAAACGTAACAGAATATGTCATAAATGGGGCGGAAACATGGAGGGGGCTACCTAAGGAGCCGGGACCTCTAACCTAATGGTGCGCGCAAACTGACAATGACGTGTTACTAGGAGAAGCTGGGGGCTATGAACTCTGTACTAGGAGCAGAGACTGGAGTCTGGAGAGTCAGGGCGACATGTACCTAAACACTATCTAGTATCTGATGTTTAGAGAACATGTTGATAGAATCCAAAAGTTATCGGGGTAAAGGCTAACAGACACTAAGACTGGTGCATGCATTATTCTTTATGTAGTGCGTGTTGAAGAATATGAAATGACCATTAATACAGTATTTCTCTTACATGGAGACGTAAAGGCTAGACGATGACTGAAACTATTGATGCGATTCAGTAGTTTAGGAATGCAGAGAAGGAGGGCTGGACTGATAACTAGAATCATAACATACTCTTGGCAGACTAGCAGGCAGAGCCAGGCCGAGCCGGGCACTGTGAGGCAGGAAGTAAGTGAAGGGTCAGGAATACAGGTGGGGGCTGTATCGCTCCTCAGCGAGGGCTCAGGAGACAGGAGTTGAATCTGGTGTCCGGGCCCTTTTGAGGCCTAAAAACGGGGACTTTACAATGAAATAACGTGCACACTGAGAAACGTGGCAACGTAACTTTACATAGGCCTAATACTCGTAGCTTTCACGAGAACTGAAAACTGGCATACTAGAGATGGACACAACTGTAGGTGCGTCTTTAATCGAACATGGGGAATACATATGCATATTAATCATGCACACATAACATAAGATGGGGGACACGTAGGGACACAGAACATGGCAAAATTTACTTTTCCACAACATCCGTCATCTCCATCATATAATATGCATTCCCCAAATGTGAAAGATGCACTCCGTAATCCCTGAACAGTAAGGGTTCCTCCAGTCGTAGTCCCGTGTGAGAAATAACCTTAATGTCCGTGTCCCCACAAAACAGTCTCATTGCTCTGTTGAGCTTCCTCTGGGCCTTTTCAATAGCCCCGTGTTTCATCGCACCCTTCCATACTTTCCTGGGGACAAACTCAGTCCAGGCAATGCAAGTCCCTGCAAGCCTGGTTTTCGCACCTCCAAGTCCCTCTGCATCAGCTGCAGGAGAGCCAAACCCGACAGCTGGACCAAATCATTGTCCAGCAAGTTTATTATCAGTAAGTTCGGGCATCCTTTCTGGGGAACCATCTTTGCGAGCCAAGGCAATAGTGCCCCCCATTGCATCCCCCCTTTACCCCACCAGTGCACCTCATGCTGTTGTCCTTCGAGTCCCAGGTTACGGCCGTACAGCTGTTGCTCCGCGTACTTGGACGCACAGTGCACGAAGGAATGCCCCACGATCCAGGTAACCGTCTTGGCCCCCGGTACACCCACGCAACCTACGAAAGAGAAATACCTTAGAACACGCCTAAAACAACACAAAAACTTCCAACTGCTATGCTGTACGCACATACTCTTCACTTCCGTACATAGCGCTGACAGCACCTAGACTTCCACCTCCCAATTTGCGGAATCCTATCCCAAGACCACCCAAACTGGGCCTCAGCTGTCGCAGCCCTAATGCCAAAGGAGTGAGTCCCAAAACCAGCCGGCTCCAGTGCCAGATGCCGCATAGCCATACGCAACACCGCTAACAACTGGCCAGACGTCACCCTTGACCAAGACCTGTGACAGAATATTTCACCAGACCCACCCTGCGAGGCAGGCAAAAAAATCCTCCATTCTGTCACTGGACACACACCCTCACCTCCCGTCTCGCACAGCCAGACCCACTTGCCCCGACCCAACTGATCCGTCTTTGAATGCCCCAACCAAATCCCTAGACGCACGCCGTCCAAACGGATCTCATCATACCTCCTGCCACCCATCGACCTCGTGCCCAACAATTCAGACACCCGAAAAGCCCCAAAGAACATCCAAACCATGCACAACCGAAAAATTCGTACCTCAAAAGAGTCATAACAACACTCCGGCAAAACCCAAACTAGCTGAACCAACAACTCAAGCGTAACTGCCTCCCGTAACATCCCTCCTCCCCTCTGTCTCTCCTTATCCCAACCTCTGAGCATCCTACTTAAAATCACATCCTTTGTAGGATCAAGCCCTAAAAAACAGGCTACAATAAAAAGACACTCCTGCCAGTTTTCCAGATATAGTCGCAGCTGTCAATCCCATGTCAATGCAACGTAACCCAAATTGCCGGACACCCTGCTCAACTGCTGCACGGTCCCCCAGAACATAATCCTCATGCCAACCCATAAATGAGCCAAACTCGGCCCATGCCAGTTGGTATGTCCTCCTTGTGGTATCAGCAATAGAATGTTCAACCAGGCCTATCACTCTCACTCCCCCAAGGCCCAGATGCTGTCCGGCAGCTCGGTCTTGCACTGATCAGCTCCTGGTGCCAGACGCTGGAACCGCTGCCACTGCGAACGAGACAAAGCACCCACAATGTCATTATTTGCTCCAGGGACATGCTTGGCTCTAAAAACTACATTCAATCGCAAGCATTTCAGCATAAAACTCCCCAGCAATCTCAGCACTCTCAGATCCCTGGCCCTCTGGAAGTTAACCAGCTCCACCACAGTCATGTTATCAACATGGAAAAGTACTGATCTGTTCTGAAACTCCGGACCCCACACATCCAGTGCCACCAGCAAAGGAAAGAATTTCAGAAAGGCAATGCTCCTCCCTTGTTGCAACCAATGAGCCGGCCAGCTCTCCGCGCACCACCTGCCATCCCAGAAAAGCCCAAAGCCAGCTGCCCCTGCCGCATCAGAGTAAATTTGACATTGCCAAACCGCCCTCTCCTCATCAAAGTCCAGAGACACCCTATGGAAATCCGTCAAAAAAGTCAGCCAAGTCCTCAAGTCCACCCGCACCCCCATGGAGATCCGGAACCTGTGGTGTGGAAGCACTGCCCCCAACATGGCCATGCCGAGCTGCCGGCAGAACGTCCGTGCTGCCCTGACTACTCTGCACACAAAATTCAGGAAACCCAGCAGCCGTTGCACTGCCCTCAAAGCAATCCTCTTCTCCCCGATCGCCCACAACAGGCACTCCTGAATTCCCGTCACTTTAGCCGCGGGAAGCTTGGCCAGCCAGTGAATGGAATCAAGTTCAATCCCAAGGAATGTCAGACTGCAACTGGGGCCAGCTGTCTTTTCAGGGGCAAGGGGAACACCAAAGTGCATTGACATTTCCTGGAAACGTGACAGAGCCCTGCCACAGTCCCCAGAGTGTGCTTTCCCCAAGAAAAGGAAATCATCCAAATAGTGAGTGACGTCCTGATGCCCACTGCAACGCGTGAAAGCCCATTGCAAGAAGGTGCTGAAAAGTTCGAACAGCGCGCAGGAAATAGCACACCCCATGGGCAAAACCTTGTCCACGTAGATGACACCTCCGAATTGCACCCCCACGAGTGAAAAAAACGCGGGGTGTATCAGCAGCAGGCGCTGACTTGATATCGCATTTCCCCAGTTCCGCCCCAGACCCACACACCCTCACTAGGCGGATCGCGGATGCATAAAGCACCCTCGAGTCCTCCTCGGCAATGAAAGCGTTCACGGATTAACCTTCAGGCTATGAGAGATGGTGTATCATCCAAAACTCACCCTCTTTCTTCTTGGGCACTACCCCCAGCGGAGAAATGATTAGGTTATCCGTCGGCCAGTCACTAAACGGGCCAGCTATTCTCCCTTCCTCCACTTCCTTCTTCAATTTGGCAGACACCACTCCTGGCAACTCCTTTTCTGACTTTTAATTCTCTGCCCACCTCCTCTCTCTGGGACCTTCATAGCCCACCCTTAAGCCCTCCGTGATACCCCACCGAATTTGCAACGCAGTCTCCTGATCCGGGTTACTCGAGAGCCAAGGGGCCATCACCTCCACCTTAACCGGTGTAGGCGCCCTTCTGCCCAGCCTGTCCCCTACCCTTCACGTTCCGCCACTGCTCCGAGGGGGTGACCAGGGTAAGACACTGTGTAAGGGCATGTTTTCCTCCGCACTTGGAGCACTCGTGCTTAAATTTACAGGGGTTGCTCGAGCAATAACCTCTGTTGTAACTCCAACTGGCCCCTGTGTTGTAACTGCCCGGCTTTGTGGCTTGACCGGTGGTAACGGCACCTGCGGCAGCCCCTCACCCCGCCCCACTGTGGGCGGGATGCGGCAGAAAGGACTGATAAGCCACGGGTAACCCGCTAGCAGTAGGTGTAGATGCCAATGAGTGTGTGGATGCCATTCATTGCATCCACAATTCCTGGTCCACCTCACCCCAATGCTTGTCAGGATTAGAACTAACCCTAGCCCTGAACTTCTCATCGTAGCTCAGCCGGGCAAAACCACCAAACTGCATTTGTACCTTCCTTATAATGGCCATGTACTTCAATAAAGCTATGGCCTTGTCCAGGTGCTTCTAACAGTAAATAGTAGCATAGATGAGAAATGCCGACGTCCAATTTTCCATAGCTACGGGTACCCTGGCCCGCCTGGTCAACTTCCACTCCTCCTCTTTGGAACCCTCCTTCGTATGCACCTCCCTGTGCAACAGCTTGAACACGTCTACATACTTTCCAAATCCTACCCTTAATCTTATCTGACAGGTGAGACCCCAGGGGCATAGCCAGCCCCATGTAGATGAGTTTCTTCTGAAGCTTGTCGTCCGCCTTGTCCCCCTTCTCATCCTTCCCATCCACTTTGTCAGTCTGGACCCCAGCTGTAGAAACAGACTTACCATCCACCTGTTTGTCCCCCAGAGGCAACACCCCCTTTGGTGCCACCCCTGAATCCCGGACAGACCCATCACTGACACCTACCGACCTACACGCCTTCTTCTTACTCCCTTTTGGCCCCCCCATCCCAGGCCGCCCACCAAGTCCCCTCACCTGATAACGATGAGTGCAGCTCCCCGGGCCGTCCTCTGGGGGTAGAAACCTTGGCCGCCTCTGCCTTCTCCTTGGCTTTGGATGTCTCAGGAACGTGTAAAACACCAAGGCCACTGTTTTCCTTCACACCCCCCGTCTAGTCATCGTCATATTCATCCCTCACCTCCCCGTCCTCAAGCACTTCATTCGCATCCTCATAATCCAATTCCACCACCGGATCCACATCCACAGGCGTCCACAACACCTCTTTCGCCGCCCTCTGCCGCGGACCGCCCTACTGCTTCAAGCCGGCATCCTGGGGATGTCTTATGCCCCGCAGGGCCACCCCGAACTCTGCCGACTTCTGCCGGCTTGGTGCCCCGCTATCCCCCAGGTCGCTCCAACCTGAGTGGGCCCTGGCACCATCGGGCCTCAAACCCGTCCTGGCCGTCCCTCACTGAAACTTCTGCTTCTTGCCCTGCACCGCGCCACCTTTCCTGATCCTAGATGCCTTGGCCTCCTCCTCTTGCTCTGCCCACCTCTCCTCCTCTGAAGTGGGAGTAGGGGGCTCCTCAACCTCATCCTCCCAAACTGCACCCACCCTGGTGAAATTTTGCACTGCCCACTGCGCCTCATTAAACTGCACCAGGAGCCTCTGCTCCCTGATCCTGTCCTCCCACACCAGCGCCTCCCAACTCGGGACGGGAGGGGGCGTGCAGTAGCCCTGCAAACCCACTCCAGGCGGGAATAGCCATGCCCGTGCCACTACAGCCATGGAGGCCCCCTCCTCTACCATCCCTGCTGAAATTTGGGCCTGCGGGGTCAAGGGGGCCGGGGTTCCCACCCTGGAGCCTGTAGAGAGGTCAATGGGAGCATCCTCCCACTGCCCCAAAGCAGCCCCATCCTCCTCTACTAGTGCCTGATCCGATATGGGGCTATGTGTGTGGGCCCCTCACCCCCCCAGCCCGCCACCTCATCCCCCCACCACACCAGAAGCCTCCCCAGTCATAGGAATAGCCTGCACATCTCCCCTCTCCCCTCCCCTCCGGTCCTCAAGCTCTACGCGCGGCTCTCCTGAGACCCCCCCGGGGGCTTGTATCTACACCTGCTCCATGGCCCATGAACTATAATGGGGGGAAATTGACTCGCGGAGGCAGGCTCTTCCGCCTGCCCCCGCGGGTGGGCTCTTTCTGAGCTGCGCCCCGCCCCCGCACCAACGCACTCTCCTCCCACGCTACTCCCGCCGAGGCCGCGCGTGGTGCCCTCGTAAAGCCGACCAAGGCCTCACCAAGGATGCCGGGTCGGAGGAGATGCTCCTGCCCCGGGCGCCCCAGCAGCAGCAACGCCTCTCTTACCGCATATGGGGACACAACTGCCATGCCTGAAAACGTCGCCTCCTCTCCGCAGCTCCTTTCCTCAACCACTGGCCAGTGATCGCCGAAGCCGCCAGCCACGAACCGCAGACCCCGAAACGTCCTCCACTACCGGTACCCTCCACCAGTCCACCAACAATAACCTTCACTGAACTAAACCTCCAAATCTGCACAGCAATCCACTAAATTCACTCCTTTTGACCTTTCGAAACTTCCCTCTCGATGGTGCCGAGCGCAGGAAGAGGAAGTTTCCCTTCCTCCCCTGCGCTCTTATACCCACCCCCTAACTCCACCCCTTCCCCTGCCTGGTCCTACCCCTTGCGCGAATGACCTCGGGGGAAGACTAGTCTGTGACTTTGCTTGCCCCGGGGCCCGGTACTCTGGCAATCGTGTGCTGGGACGAGCGTTACAGCCTTTCCTGCCGCAGTACAGGCAGTCAGTGTTGTGGCGCTCCACCTCGGTCCACCATTCCCATCTTGTGCTCGCAAGCCACCCCCACCCCCGGAGAACAGTACCTTTAATAATGTACATGAAGGGCAGGACAGTGTCACAAGCATCTAATTCATGTAGTTCTTTGTAAGTCCTTCTTTCATAGCCAGTTTAGAAACAGCGGCTCCTCTGTAATGGCGAGGAGCTTTGCCCGACTGCAGATGAAAAATAAAATGATAATCAATCAATTTTGTTATTGTTTTATATTTCAATGACAGCCGATGCTGCAGAGTCTATGATGGGGCTATCCTTTATGGACAGACAGCAGTGTAAGTGTGCATGTTAGTTTTGGCTGCCGTCTTACGAATGCCAAACTGACATCCACACTTAGATGTCTCCAACCCATCTGTATTGTACAGCTGGGTGGCGAAAAGGCTCTCAGTCCCTCAGGGAGTGCCTAACCAAGCCACTCAGACCAATCCTGGTGTTGTTCTCATGCTGGGTAATAGCATGAGAGCAGCGTCTGCATTGAATAGGATTCTGGGAGCCTGTGCTGGCCCATCGACTTCCGGGAAAAGAGAAGCACCAAGGCGGTTGGCAGAAGCAGGTAAGTTCTTTTTCAAAATTAATATTTGCCCCCACCACTTTATTTTGGTAGCAGCTGCCCCTGGAAATTGAGAATAATTCTTCCTAGATTCTAACTGAGTGAGCATGTCAGTGAGTGAGTTAACCCTATAGTGGTTTGTTACACTGCACCATATAGGAAAATTAAGTCCCCATGTTTACATAATTGTAGAAAACATATGAATGGCTTTACGAAGATCTGTTCCTGTGTCTATGAGAGAGCGCCATTTACAGTGAAAAATGTAGGGGTGCATCATATGTACAAGTAGTCAGCACCCGTATATATAGAGGACTTTAATCATGTTTAGATGCAAGGTGGGATCGAGTACTAGAGTAATGGGTTTTAGAAAATGTGAAGAGCCTTATGAATTGCAAATCCACACTTGCTGTATAACCTAGAGGTGTTGCTGAAATGAAATCTTTTACTAGTAAGAAGTGCCTTTAAACGAGCATTATTGTGCATTTAGATCTGCTTATTGAAATTTACTGTGCCTTTTGTAATCGATATCTAGCTTAAAGTAGGAAATGTATTTGCTGGTAAGGTCGGAGGCCTAGTGAAATAAGGGATAGCTAAAATAAACTGTTAGGCCTTTAAATCAAGCTGAGGCCTAGTTTATAGAAATGATGCAGGCCCATCTGAAAGTTTGCTAAACATTTAAACGGTAGAGATGCTTATGAAAGAGGCTTTTATGAAATGTTGCAACAGTGTTAGACTGTGAGCCTATTTGCGTATATTCTTTTGAAGGTGCATCATCAAGTAGATTGTAGAGTAGAAGGGCCCATTGTGTATGAGAGTTAGAAATGCTAGACTCAGACATGGAGGAGTAGACCAGGAATGTGAAGATGCAACTAGAAGCGATGAAGAGTCTGGGATCCAAGGACGTCTGCACGAACAAGAATGGACCAGTGCCATACTGGAAAATTTTGTAGTTAACACCTTCGAGAGGGGCGTATCTGAAGGCGTGTCGTTCGCATTGTGGGGTTTTGTATTAGGGTCAGCGCCCCGAGGGAGGAGACAGGGCAGATGGGCTGAGGAGCTAGAGAGAGCGGTTGGATGGTCAAGGAGCTTAGCTATGACTGATGGTTCTCTAGTCTTAGGGAGAAAGAGAGTGACCTTCTTTTGGAAGTCACCACGGCTGACACCTTTGGTTAGGTTGGGCTATCGTTGAGTAGGAATGTCACTTAGTATAGTGTAGGGACAGACTAATCTGAATTTATGTCTTTTAGTCCGATGAGTACCAGAACTCAGGTTATAGCAATTCTGTTCAGTCTGATGGTTCTGGAACTGATCCTCGTATTATCCATCAGTCGCTTGAGACTTTTCCGTAGGATTATGTTTGTATTAGTGCCTGTTTATCTTTTGAACCTCCGGCTGAGGTGCTTGTACCTTATGTAATAAATCTTTAAACTTAGTCTTGGTCAGTGGTTCTTTGGGGAAAGCAAATGGGAACAGCTGGAATTGAATTGAAGATTGTGAACAGGTTGCCTTAATCACTCTATGACAGGTAAAAAGGTCCAGTCGACCTGTGACGGGATTCTGGAGAATGGTAAGCAGACTCTAGAGTTGAAATCCCGCCTTTCCAGTTGGTAGCAGAGTAGGATGGTTTACCTTCTGGAGTGAGGGTAATCTAGAAGTAGGTTGAGATTTCCCCGAGGCCCATAGAGAACCAATGAAGAGAGTCCAGAAAGCTGCAGACGGATGGCGTTCCATGGAAACTGACGGAGAGTGACAGTGCGGCAGAAAGCAGCAGGTCGGAGGAGAGTGAGTATGAAAAGGGTCATGCGTCGTTAGATTGCAGTTATGTTGTGTTGTTGTGTTGAGATGTCTTGCGGAGTTGAATGCCTGTAGTGTGAAAGGATCAGGTTGTGAGCGCGCGCAACCAGTGAAAATCTTAGGCTCATTTGGAGCTTAAGTGGTTCGGGTGTATCGAACACCTATAGTAATTGTCGACCATTGTTAAGGGGGTCATGAGGTACCATTGATCGCCCGCAGGACCGAGATAGGGGGAACGGATGTGTGCATGTGTGGGTAACGGACACTGGTCGGAAGTTACCGGGAGTTTGTAACCTATCAGGGAGGCGATTGTCCGGTCGTTCGCGGACAGACATTTGCCAGTTTGGTGACAATTACAGTTAGACTGTGGCCGTACAGTCAGGGAAGTGGTTGCTTGGTCGGAAGTAATCATTTTCAGTGTATGATTGGGACGCATGCGAGACCGCGAGAAGAACGGAGAGAGGAGGGGAACTGCTGCGAAACGGAGGCGAGTGACGTCAGAAAGAGCTGCGCTGGGATTGGTCGGTTGGCGTGGAGCCGCGCTGGGATAGGGCGGTTAGTGTGAAGTCGCACTGAGATTGGTGGATTGTCATCAGGAAGTAAATGAGTGCAGTAAACAAGGAAACGCTGTGGATTTTAATCATGAAATGTTTTAAAGTGTTGCGGAAGTGTTTCAAGTGCAAAAACAGAATAGAACCTCGGGGAGGGGAGGAGGCTCCACCCGAGGATACTCCAGCTTATTATATGGCAACGAATGCTGGGTTACACACCATATTGTGGCTTGGTACTTGGTGTAAGATGACGGACGGAAACGAAGAATTGACGTTTCCTAAACATGGAACGTTTAGACTAGAGGTGTTGTATCAGTTGAAAGTGATTATGGCTGCGTTGCGACCTTTGCCCAGACCAACACAGTTTGAAGCACTAAATGCATGGATCAGGGCAGCCCATGAAAGGAACAGAGATAGGAGACAAGAAAGAGTGAAACGATCAGTTAGGGCGGTCCAAGATGCGAGATGGGATGCTTTGGCCAAGAGATGCAGGGTACAGACCATTGAAGGGGATAGGTTGTACCCGCTGCTGGAAAATACGGGCGATGTACAGAGGAAAAGTACGGAGGATGAGGACAGTGAGACAGACGATAGCCTGATAGAAAGGCTGTTGTCAGAAAGACCACCTCCATACAATCCCGAGTTGGGGGGCACGCCAACATCAGCCGAGAACTGGTAAGGTTCAGAAGGGGCTGGTGGGGTCAAAATGGTGAGTGATTTGAGCACCTCAGAGGACATGTTTTGTCCAGTGAAAGGAGAAAAGGCACCTTCACCTTCTCCAGTGACGAGAGTGGTGGGAAGGTTCACAGTACAAAAAGTTTGGGTGGAAGAGGGTGTCCACTCACAGAAATTGCCAGATGCTCTTACGGTACCAGTTACCATAGGTCCCATAGTATCAGTGTACAACCCGGAACAGAAACAAGGTGAGAGTCCGCTGCAAACGGGGAGTGAGAGGTGTGCCAGCGAGGACAGGAGTAATGGGATGGAAGGGTGGAGACAGATGCCAAAACCTGTGGAAGGAAGCACTCCTTTGGCAGCATCGGCAGACTCCTCAGAAGAACAGGGGGGTTGGAGGGGATCTATGGATCTGAGAGGACCAAGGTCGAGGTCAATGAGAGAATTGAGGCCAGACTTGAGGACTTGGGAAACCATCGTGGACACTCAGAGTGATAGATCGAGGAATGTCTTTGGGTCTGAGAGTCAGGACAATATGATGGTGTCTCACTGTGCGCCTAGTGAAAGCCGGAAGGAATGGGAACGAGAAGGGGTGGGGAATAGGGGGGCGTCCCACCACACCTCTAGCGACAGTAGACAGGAGTGGGTTTGAGAAGGCTGGGAGAACAGGAGGGTTCCCCCTAACACACCTGAAGAAAACAGACGAGAGTGTCAGGACAGTGGCGGGAGGGACTCTAATGGAACTACTAGTCAGGGTACATTGAAGGCTGCGATAAAAGCAAGGAGGTTAGATGTACTGAGATTGAAAACAGAAGTGGAGGAGATAGTGGAAGGTACATTGCCAATAGAGAGGATCGAACTTAACGAACCCGATGAGCTATTGTTTGTGGCAAAGGATGTTACACGGAGGGCTAGGACAGCTCATGAGAAACTCTCTGAATTGGCAAATAAGTATTCGGTAGACTTGACAAAAACAAAAGCACTGCAGAGTGGCCACTGGTTACAATATTCAGATCAAGATCTAGACAAAAAGAGGGTGATCGGATTGAAAACTCACATTAGGGAACTGATTGTGGGAATCCGAACGTGGACCCCATTGGAGAAATGGGAGGAAAGGTGGTCAAAAAGAAAGAGCGTTAGACGGAGTGTTATTGAGACACCCCCGGGAGGAGGGTTGATGCATACAGAAGCGTACCCCTTGCGGGAGGTGGCTCATGGGGGTTATGTACATGTACCTTGGAGTAGGGGAGACCTGGCTGCTTTTACGAACACATTTCCAAAATTGCGTGAGAGTCCAGTGGAATGGTACAAACAGGTAGAGAGGTTCTTTAAAATCTCAAAGGTGCTGTGGATTGATTTGAACACGCTGTTTGACATTGTGGTTCCGGGTGATTTGTGGATAGCATGCAAGGTTAGTGTTGAATGGCCCACAGCGGAGCCAGAGCGAGATACTGCCACAAATGGACCATCACCCAGGGTGATGGCGAAGTATGAGCAAGCGATCACATGGTTAAAAACCAAGGTACCACCACAGGACATAAATTGGGTGAAAATAGACCCGACTAGGCAGGAACCAAAGGAGACGGTACATGAATATTATGAGCGACTGTTGCAGATCTTTAAACAGTACAGTGGGTTAGATGTGATGGACCCAAAGGACATGGGACAGTTCGTATCCAAATTTGTTCTGGGACTGAGGCCTGATATTTGCCTTATGATACAGCAACATTTAATCTGTTGGCAAAACAAGCCTCTCGATGAGATCTTGAGGTATGCGAGGTACTGCAGCGATGAGATAGACTCGAAGACAAGGAAGCTAAAGGACAAACTGATGTTAGTACAGATGCAATCGGGAGGACAGGGTCAGTCAGGCAATGGCACTTTGGGGAGGAAATCAGGGGGACAGAAGAGGGACAACGAGGAAGGTCAGAGACCAAGGATAGATATAGCAACCCTGAAAAAGACGACCAGGTGTCATCAATGTCATGAGGTCGGGCATTGGAGACGCGAGTGCCCCCATAACCCAGACAATCAGGTACAGGAGGAGGAGGAGGAAGTTCAAGCCCCTCCGGTACGGAAGGTGACAGTGACCAAGTCCCAGACGACGAAAGGGGGGACTTCAGCCCCTAGGGCTCCGGTTCCCCAGCCACCGAAGATTTCGACAGGGAACAAGGTATACAAGCAGATGCCTTTCATAGTGGAAGGGGACGAGTGTTACCAATTTGACCCAGTGACCGGACGGTACGTGGATGGGGAGGAGGGCTGTACCCTTGGAGCAGTACTGGAGGTAGATCAGAGAGGACCGTTTGTAGAGGCAGATGTAGATGGACATCCCACCACCTTTCTGGTTGACACTGGTGCCTCTCGCTCCACTGTGCGGTCTGCGGTAGTCCCCAACTTACCTCTTTCAGGACAGACCATACAAGTCATAGGAGTAGCAAATAGAAGAATGACAAACCCCCTGACTGAGCCAGTTCCTGTGAAGATCGAAAGTTTCAGAGATAGACACCAGTTCGTAGTGTGTGATTCCAGTCCTGTGTGCCTGTTAGGAAGAGATCTTTTGTGTAAACTCAATTGCACCATCTATTGTACCCCCAAGGGAGTTAAGTTACAGACAAACGATGACGATGCTGATTTTAAGGTTGCAAACACGCATGTGTGCATTGAATTGTACCCTGCTATAACAGTGGAGGAACTCCCTTGGATTTGAGAGATTCGGTTTCACCAGAAGTATGGGACTTTACCGGGGAGGAGATAATAATAATAATAATAATACTGGATTTTATACAGCGCGAACAGCTACCTCTCGAGGAGGTGTCCCGGCGCTAGTAGAACACAAGTAACCTGAGGCAAGAAAATAGGAGAGTTAACGCGGCTGGGTGAAAAGCCACGTCTTTAGCAGTTTCTTAAAGCAGGGTTGATTAAAGGAGTAGAGCCAGTCAGAATTCAAGTGAGGCCGAATGCTGAATTCCCAAGAACGCCCCAGTACAAGTTGACCCCGGACACAGTTGCAGGGATAAAACCCGTGATTGAGTCCATGATTAGACAGGGAATTCTAAAGGAAGTTATGGGCAGTCCCTGTAATTCTCCGATAATGGGTTTGCAGAAGCCAAGTGGGACGTTCAGGATTGTGCAGGATTTACGAAAGGTTAACAACATAGTTGTTCCATGCTGTCCAGTGGTACCGAATCCATCAGTGATACTGTTTCAGATACCGTTCCAAGCTGAATGGTTTTCTGTGATAGATTGATGTCAGGCTTTCTTTTCCATCCCTTTGCATGAGGAGAGCCAATTTCTTTTCGCATTCAAAATAGAGAACCGCGTCTTAACATGTTGTCGTATCCCTCAAGGGTATACAGAGAGCCCATCGATCTTTAATCAGTTGCTGAAAAGGAATCTCGAGAGTCTGGTACTGCCGCAGAACTCTGTTCTCGTACAGTACATAGACGACCTCCTTGTTGCGTCAGATACCGAAGATGCTTGTAGGATTGACACCATTGCCTTGCTGAACCACTTGGCAGAGAATGGACACAAGGTGTCCCCCAGCAAGTTACAGTACTGCCTGCAAGAAGTGCAGTATTTGGGTCACAGAATAGAGAAGGGAAAGAGGAAGGTGCCGCCTGACAGGATTGAGACGATCATGAGGATGACTGTGCCCTCGACTCAAAGGGAGGTTAGGATGTTCCTAGGTATGGTTGGCTATTGCCGACAGTGGATTGCTAACTTTTCCCTGAAGGCGAAACCATTGCAGAAACTGACGCACAAGGACGTGAGTGATCCGGTACCATGGGACACAGAATGTATGATAGCCTTTCTCGAGCTGCGAGAGGATCTGTGTCGTGCTCCGGCTCTGGGAATGCCCGATTACACCAAATCATTTGCATTGTTCTGCTGTGAGAGGGAGGGGTGTGCATTGTCAGTCTTAGTGCAAGACCATGGAGGAGTCCGTAGACCAGTTGCATACTTCTCAGCTACCTTAGATCCAGTAGCCGCAGCGTTGCCCGGATGTCTCAAATCCGTTGCCGCAACAGGTGTCAGCATTGAAAGATGTGAAAGTATTGTGATGGGATATCCACTGACAGTGCATGTACCTCATTCTGTGGAATTGTTGATGACCAGGACCAAGACACAGCACTTGACCAACAACAGACTCACACGCTACGAGCAGGTTATACTTGCTGCGGAGAATGTGACTCTTAGGAGGTGCTCCGTCTTGAATCCTGCTATCTTGTTGCCATTGCCAAATGATATAGAAGATGATTGGGAAGACCATGATTGTCTTGATGTAACTGAACTATGCACCAAACCTAGACCGGATATTGTTGATGTGCCATTGACAGACCCCGATGAAATTAACTTTGTGGATGGCTCATGCGTAAGAGACAATACTGGTCAGTTGAGAGCAGCATTTGCTGTCTGTACTATTTCTGGAATAATTGAAGCAGCCTGCCTGGAAGGAGTACACTCCGCGCAGGTGGCTGAGATAATTGCGTTGACGCGTGCCTGTTTGGCAGCCAACGGGATTCGGATCACCATCTTCACCGACAGCCAATATGGATTTGGGGTGGTTCATGACTTCGGTCAATTGTGGTCTCAGAGGGGCTACATGACATCATCGGGCTCCCCAATCAGGAATGGCAAATTTATCAGGTTATTGCTGGAGGCCTTGCAAGGTCCTGCAGAAATAGCAGTGGTAAAATGCACAGCCCATACCAGAGGCACAGATTTTGTGACAATGGGGAATCGTTATACTGATGAAGTCGCCCGCTATTGTGCGGAGCAGGGATACTCCTTTTCTGAACAAAACATTGAGGGACCAAGGGAAAGAACCGAACTAAGCATGATGCTTGAGGTGGCAGACACGTGCGAAGAGTTGAGAGACATGCAAGGACAGGCGTCAGACTATGAGAAAAGGGTGTGGGAATCGGCTGGTTGTGTCAATGGAGATTTGGACATGTGGGTTTCGGCTGATGGAAGAGCTGTGTTGCCGAATGAGCTGGTGAGTGCGATGGCACGACAGATACATGGTCCTGTGCATCTGGGAAGGGATGCGATGTTGCGTGTGTTCTGGCAAACGTGGTACAATCCGAAGTTTAGACAGGCTGCGGAAGCAGTATGTCAGAGATGTGTAACGTGTCAACAGATAAATGTTGGGAAAAGAACACCAGTTACATTGAGTCACATTGGAAGGTCCGGCGGACCTTTTTACAGGATGCAAATAGATTTCATTGAGATGCCGAGGTGCAATCGCCTCAGGTATGTCTTGGTGATTGTGTGTGTGTTCTCAAGATGGGTTGAGGCATATCCCACTCGTAGGTGCGATACACTCAAAGTAGCAAAATTATTGTTGAGGGAATTGGTGCCACGATTCGGGGTCCCGACCTCTTTGGAATCGGACAGAGGAAAGCACTTTAATAGCGAAGTTGTGAAGATGCTCTGCTCTGCCCTGAACATTGACCAGAGACTGCATTGTAGCTACCGTCCAGAGGCTTCGGCATTGTGGAGCAGATAAATGGAACGCTTAAAGCCCGAATGGCAAAAGTGTGCTCATCCACATCCCTGAAGTGGCCCGATGTGTTGCCATTGGTACTGATGAGTATATGTACAGGAATTTATATAGCGCAAATCACCAAGCGGTTTCTAAGCGCTTGCTTAGGGAACCCGTCCTGGTATTCCCCTGTGAGATAACCCCGGCAGGGTATCCGCAAGGTGAAAGCCAGGCATCCCGCCACGAGGGGCCGTTGTGGAGATTAAGCAAGCTATTGCCCAGAGTCGCAGAGTGTGAACCCGTGAATCGAGTAGGCACCGGAGCGAGAATTGTCGAGTCCATGGACATTTTAGGACTCAAGACCCCGCCGAGCCGGGAATTGAACCCTGGTCCCGAGCTGACCTCTGCTTCCAGGTCTGCCTCCTCTAACCAGTGAGCCACACTTCTCCACATGCGTAGTACCCCAGACAGGAGGACAGGGCTCTCACCTCATGAAGTGCTGATGGGGAGGGCTATGAGACTGCCATCTATTCCTACAACTGCGTTGCTGAATATCACAGATGACCTGATTCTTGATTACTGCAGGGGACTTTCTGATGTTATCCGTTCTGTGTCTCTTCAGGTGCAGGCTGCTGAAGTCCCGGCTTCTAACGACCTTTGTCACGACCTGTGCCCTGGTGACTGGGTCCTAGTGCGGAAGCACGTGCGGAAGAGCTGCCTGGATGTGCGTTGGAGAGGACCTTTCCAAGTGATTCTAGTCACCACTACTGCTGTGAAGTGTGGCGGATTGCCACACTGGATCCATGCTTCTCACACCCGACGTGTCCCAGCACCCTTGGAGGGAACAGCTCCTCTCGTAGTTGAGAATAATAACGAAGAAGAGGATTCATCAGAGGGGACAAGTCAAGCTGTGGGGGTGCCGGTGGAAGTTGGGGACTCCCCTGATCAGGCTGAAAACGACTACGACGACAGTGACACTGAATCTGCCTCAGAAGGAGGAAGTGGCGGAGAAGGTGATCTGAGCGCAGAAGAGGCTGACAGTGGGGACGAACAGGGTGTGCAAACGAGAAGCCGACGAGCAAGAGGTGCAGAGGCTCATTGGCCCGAGAGACGGAGGCGAATGAATGTGAGATTGGCTTCCGAAAGAGATCTTGCCCCTGTGTCCGAAGAATCAGATCCGGCAGAGGGAGAACAAGGAGCTGAGCAAAGGGGTCCGAGAAGGTCACGGAGGGTGAGAGTACCTTGCCGAAGATACGCCACTCCAGAGTGGACCTACCCTTTCACAAATGCCAGGAGTATGGAGGTCCGGGAGGGTGAGGTCAGTGGCGGTGACCAGTACGATCCCAAATGTTAAGCTGGAAGTGATACTGTTGGTACCTGGACTTGAAATTGAAGGCGTACTGACACTCACAATTCCTAATCCCCCTCTCCTGAGCAAGATACGCGATTTACTCCTAGATAGACTGGTTTTTCCTACATTTACTCTGGATACACCATCTTATGACGCAGTTGTGCTCCGCATGGAACTTTTAGACTATGTGTTGCAGGCAATTGGACCAAGTATCATCATTGATTATTAGAGACTTGTAAAAACTTTGAACAGACTTTTGTAAATAGTTGTTGAACTAACCTAGAGCAGAGTGGAAGAAGAAGAATTTTAGGGACTTTCCACAGAGAACGGAGAAGGGTTAGGGCTGTCTATTGTTGAAGCAAAAGAAGAACTGAAACGGGGATTTCTGCTGCCAGAGGTGGTTCGAGAGACTCAAATAACCAAGAAAGAGACTTTTGGGTGCTTTCCGAAAACGAACTACTTTGTGCTGAGATCAATGGCGCCTGGAGACCCGAATCGTAGAGCCAAGTGCATAGTAGGCACTCTTTTAGGAGGAGTGATACTCCTTATAGCTATAGTAGTTTTAGTTTCTTATTTTGCACCACACGAACAGCTAGTGAAGACTGAGGGGACACCGACACCTACTACCCCTAGCCAGAAGGAAGACAAAGAACGAAGGGAGAAAGCCTTGCTGGCTGCAGAAAGTCGCAGGTTACATACGGATCTGTCTAAAGGAAATTTTGGGCAGAATGCGTATGCCAAGTTGTTGTATGAATACATTGATGCGATGGATGCGAAGGACTGTTATGTGTGCATGCAACTGCCAGCTTTGGTAGATGAGGGTATTAGAAACCATCACCTTCCATTGACATATGGAATTTTATGTAGTTTGCTGATTAGTATACTTTATGGGCGAAATCATTTTGAATATTTCTTTTCGAATTATGATGCTGTGTTGCCAGAAGTCCCGAATTACAAGCATTTGAACAAGTGGGATTATTATAAGTCAGAGGACAGACTTGGGTATTTTTTCATTCCCACACAAGAGTTAGACACCCCGTATGCACACCAACACAATTTGACTTGCTCATTATCTGAGACGGAGAAGAAGTTCATTGAACAGGTGGAAGATAGGTACACGAAGCAAAAACAGTTGCGAGATTCAGGGCAAGGCAAGGTAGATTGGACGGAGGAAGAGAAGCAGCATAAGTCAAGAGGGAGTTATGGTCCAATAGCTCTAGATGAAGTGCAGAAAGGGAAGTTGTGCCTTCACCGACCACAGATGTACTATGAAAATGTGTATGTGGGTCACACTACATGTGAACACACCTTCACATTGGAATATTACACCAAAGATTTCTTGAAGAGTGTGGTACAGGTGATCCCTACTGTGTATTTTGTTTGCGGAAGGAATGCGTACGTGAGATTGCCAGAGAAGTGGTATGGAACTTGTTATCTAGCAATTATCTTCCCCAAGATTTATCACACTGAAGATTTTGCACTCTTAGAGGGAGGGCCTTAAAGGAGGGTAAAGCGAGGGGAAAGTGCTGGAGCAATTGTGAGAGATGTGTTTGGAGCAGAGATACCTATGTTGGGAGTCATTCTGAATGATGTGAAGATACGGCGGTTGGCAACTGTGGTGGATGAATTGTCAATGAATACAGCTAAGTCATTAGTGCTGGTTGAGGGTGAGATGTTGTCGATCAGGACAATGGTTTTACAGAACAGACTTGCGTTAGACGTCATCCTAGCGAAAGAGGGCGGAGTCTGTAAACGTTTGAAGGTCCAGGAATGTTGCACTTATATACCAGACAACTCTAAGGATCTGGAGAAATATATAAGCAACATTACTGCAATCCATTATGAAATTGAGGATTTGACACAAGAGAATGCGTGGGAGACGGTTGGCAAAGGATTTGGGAAAGTTGGGAACTGGTTTGCTAACTTGGGGAAAAGTTTTCTTGGGTTTGTACTGAAACCCCTTATCATAGCAGTGGCGTGTGTGATTGGATTATGGAGTTTAGTGAGATTGTACAAGTGGTAAAAGTCCACTAGATTGGCGAGGTCGATGAGAGCGCAAGAGATACGAATGGAGAGGCTGCAGGACAGTCAATACCGCAGCTTGAGAGCGTTGGAATGCTCAAGCGAGGGAAAATGGCCACAAGCTCAGTTTAGCTTGGTTCTTACCCTGAGGATGGTATAAGGATGGTGATGACACGGGTCATCAAAGGGGGGAACTGAGAGAGCGCGATTTACAGTGAAAAATGTAGGGGTGCATCATATGTACAAGTAGTCAGCACCCGTATATATAGAGGACTTTAATCATGTTTAGATGCAAGGTGGGATCGAGTACTAGAGTAATGGGTTTTAGAAAATGTGAAGAGCCTTATGAATTGCAAATCCACACTTGCTGTATAACCTAGAGGTGTTGCTGAAATAAAATCTTTTACTAGTAAGAAGTGCCTTTAAACGAGCATTATTGTGCATTTAGATCTGCTTATTGAAATTTACTGTGCCTTTTGTAATCGATATCTAGCTTAAAGTAGGAAATGTATTTGCTGGTAAGGTCGGAGGCCTAGTGAAATAAGGGATTGCTAAAATAAACTGTTGGGCCTTTAAATCAAGCTGAGGCCTAGTTTATAGAAATGATGCAGGCCCATCTGAAAGTTTGCTAAACATTTAAACGGTAGAGATGCTTATGAAAGAGGCTTTTATGAAATGTTGCAACAGTGTTAGACTGTGAGCCTATTTGCGTATATTCTTTTGCAGGTGCATCATCAAGTAGATTGTAGAGTAGAAGGGCCCATTGTGTATGAGAGTTAGAAATGCTAGACTCAGACATGGAGGAGTAGACCAGGAATGTGAAGATGCAACTAGAAGCGATGAAGAGTCTGGGATCCAAGGACGTCTGCACGAACAAGAATGGACCAGTGCCATACTGGAAAATTTTGTAGTTAACACCTTCGAGAGGGGCGTAGCTGAAGGCGTGTCGTTCGCATTGTGGGGTTTTGTATTAGGGTCAGGGCCCTGAGGGAGGAGATGGGCTGAGGAGCTAGAGAGAGCGGTTGGATGGTCAAGGAGCTTAGCTATGACTGATGGTTCTCTAGTCTTAGGGAGAAAGAGAGTGACCTTCTTTTTGAAGTCACCACGGCTGACACCTTTGGTTAGGTTGGGCTATCGTGGAGTAGGGATGTCACTTAGTATAGTGTAGGGACAGACTAATCTGAATTTATGTCTTTTAGTCCGATGAGTACCAGAACTCAGGTTATAGCAATTCTGTTCAGTCTGATGGTTCTGGAATTGATCCTCGTATTATTCATCAGTCGCTTGAGACTTTTCCGTAGGATTATGTTTGTATTAGTGCCTGTTTATCTTTTGAACCTCCTGCTGAGGTGCTTGTACCTTATGTAATAAATCTTTAAACTTAGTCTTGGTGAGTGGTTCTTTGGGGAAAGCAAATGGGAACAGCTGGAATTGAATTGAAGATTGTGAACAGGTTGCCTTAATCACTCTATGACAGGTAAAAAGGTCCAGTCGACCTGTGACGGGATTCTGGAGAATGGTAAGAAGACTCTAGAGTTGAAATCCCGCCTTTCCATCTACATTGACCGAGAATGGTTTCATGCTAATATGAATTCTCAGATATAACAGAGGACTTTGTAAATGGAAATGAGTAAATGCCTTTATTTTCCATACCCATCACATCAGATGAAGTATCAGGTACATGCAACTGTAAATCCGATAGTAGTACACTGCCAAAAGTGGTGGATTTTGATTGGCTCCAAGCCAGTCGATATCTACTCAGATTCATAGATAATCCCTGAGACGAGCTTCATTATGGTTTCAACTCACATATTACAGCGTCTTCTTCCCATGATACCTGCCTGTTAATATCAGGCAGTTGTAATAAATAACTAAAATGTTCAGCTAGCTCAGAGAACATGACTGCGCTGGAAGACATTTGGCTGGAGGAGACAGCTCTGGAATCATTAATTTCCCTGTGCAGAGGATGATTGTTCACATAAAAAATTGTTCTTATGTAGGCTACTTACTACAATTGCCTTAAAATAAAAGCATACCCACAAACATTTCAGTCACTTTGTTGAGATAACATTTTTTTGAAAATGTTCGAAATCCTATGTAACCCATGACAGTTTTTACTACGTGTTAAAAAGTCGCCTCAATGTCCGCTTTGATTTACAGTGTAGCTCATTTTCAAAATTTTTACATGAGCATCTTTGACTGTAGCACAGTGCAAAATTTCATGAACAATCAATATATACATTTCAATGTATTTCATAATTTACTTACATTCAACTCACAGATGTAACTACTGGCAAAAGGAAGTGGGAAGAAGTAAAAAGAAAAGTCAAGTGCCCAAACAGCAATACCCGGAAGGGTCTGACTATCCACAGGAACACAGATCTATTCATTTTAGATATGCAGTCAGACTGCAAATTTCTTCCGGTATGAAGCATTCCTGAAATGAAAGTCTGAATACAGGAAGGCTGTTGTTGTAAGTTTATTCTTTCAAAAGAAGATCCCATCCATCAGCAAGCAGGTAGAGGCATCAACTGACACTCTATCCTGGTTACCACCAGTTGTATATGGAACAATAGTTACATACTTAAGATTCTTTATTACATGCATAAGATTCTAATATGACATACATTCATATAAACAAGGCAGAAAGGTGGGAACACCACACTGTACCAATAAAAATCTGGATACGCACATTTAAATAGAAGATTAAAAACATTTAATAGCTACCTAAATGTTACTATTTAAAAACATTCAGAACCTATTAAGCAATACAGAGGATGAATAGTCTGAGGTAACACATGTTGAAAGGTGAGTCTGGACGTACTTAGGAGTCTCTCTCAAGAACTATTTTTATCCTTTTAACATAAATTACATTAGAAATGACTAAATATTTATGCATGACCTCACATATTTTTAATCTGCTGATTTCATATCTGCATTAACATCTCAACACGTATTTACTTCAATCTGCTCTATAGGTAAGGCTTTAAATTTAGAATCTCCTATTCAGCTTCTCTGGCGAAGACACCCAACTAAGCTGCTGCCTGGTGAAAATTTTAACTGCAGCAGACCTCCGTTTAAAATAGATACCGCTGGACCATCAAAGAAGTTGCATTGGAACTGAGTTGGAGATGTCCTGATAACCCTTTGCCCACCAACAGTAACAGCATTTTAAGCACATGATTTTAAGCACTTTTACACATGTAAACCACAAAGGAAAGCATCAATAGGCTAACTACATGATATGTTTTGCACAAATCAATGGATGTTGAGGCGGTACTTCTGCACTTTAAACTTGCACCTATTTGCCTGCCAACACTCTGTAGCCAAGACTCTGATAAGGGGGTAATTCTATCTCACAAACCGCTGCTAATCTCTGCAAACAAAAATGAAGAAATAAGACTATGGGTCACTAATGTCCGAAGAGTGGATCTTTTCCGCAATCTTAATGTGTGTTTTTAACTGTGGCTATTAACCTTTTTAAACTGATGTTTTATTGTTTATAAGAGATGGCCAATTTTTGTAATGGTTTTAATTAACGGTACAATAAACATATTACTTACTTACTTACTATTCAGCAACATGGCATCAATTTTGTCATGTACACAGATTGTTAGCACTCTAGGGGCCAGATGTATAACTCTTCCAATTTGCGAGTCGCAATTTGCTCATTTTGCTACTCGTAATTTGCGACTCACAAATTGGAATGTACAACAGTGTCTCAGACATTGTTGGGATTCCTATTGGGGTCGCAAATTGCATACATCATTAATATTCATGAGGCAGGTGCGATTTGCGACCCTATTAGGAATGGCTAGCACTCACAGGGATGGTGGCCTGCTGGGGTCAGTAGACCACCATGTCTGTGACTGCTTTTTAAATGAAGCAGTTGTTTTTTAAAACGCAGCCCGTTTTTCTGTAAGGAAAACAGGATGCATTTCAAAAAGAAAAATGAAACATTTACGTTTAATTTTTTAAGGCCCGTCAGTGGTCCCAGGGACCACTGCCTGCCCTTAATAAATATTTTTGCATCCATTCACAAAGGGAAGCGAGTGGCTTACCACCTACTTGAAGTAGGTGGTAAACTGCAAGTGTTTTGCAGCTGCAAATGTGGCCACAAAACAATAGTACATTCAATTGTGACTCGCTATTAGGAAGGGACGCCCCTTCCTAATAGTGAGAGTCTCAAACGCTATTTCGCAAGTCACTGACTCGCAAAATAGCAATTGTACATGCCAGGACCCTTTGTTGCGGTCACATACAGGCCAACCTACTGTTTGTGACTGCAAAAAACGGCTGCAAATCTGGCCCTAGTTGTTCACTCGAAATCTATGATGGAACTGCAGTAGACTACTGAGGATTCACATTACAGATGGCTGCTGCTGTTGAAAATACATGTTTCACTCAGCCTGTCAGACTTATTTCTGGTGTGTATGTGGCAGATATTGGAGAATTTATTGAAAATGTGTAATCACGTAATGCTCCAGACTACTACTCGTAATTACTATGACAAAATGAAACCCATAAATTCTGTTCATTTACTAATAACTTCCATTCTGGTGCGCCCCACTTTTTCCATGGTTATCGGTCCCTGGGGGAATTACCTTTGGCGCTCGTACCCCTGAGCTATATGGGCAGCTAGTGCAATCCTGCAATCGAGGCACTGCAATAGAAGGGATTGGTGGAGGTTTTGGTGGGTGGGAGTAGAGGTCAGTGTAGAGGAGGAAGAGGTCCCTGGGGGTCTTCTTTCCAGGTAGCTGGTGGTCCCTTTCAGTTACCTGATGCAGTGGGTTAGTTTTAACAGGTCAATTAATTTGTGGTTGGGTTTTTATAATAGGTTAGGGTTGGTATAGTGCGTGACAAAACTAAGGTGATAGTGGTTAGTGCAGAGGAATAACGGGAGAGAGGATTTATTGATCCCAGGAATTTTGGACCAAACTTGGGTACCTAATCAGGCAAGTCTGATGCACAGGTCAGTGGAGGGAGTGGCTTCGGCAGTTAAGGTGGATGGCCTGTGAGGGAGTGTGGCAACAGAGGGCTTGGATCATGAGTTGCAGGGGTAGAGACCACACATGTAGGTGAGTTTGGCTGCAGATAAAATGGATGCCGATTTGGAGCAAGCTTAGCATCTGATATAGTACAACGTCTGTGCAATTCTGAAGAGGACAAGACAAAGAGGTAGGAAAAAGTATTAAAGGGAATGGAACATTTTGCCGTAAATGATGAGGGATTTTGGGCAGAAAGGCATGGTTGATTAGTAGAAAAAGGTGGCCTTACCCTCCCATCAAGTGTTTGCCAGCCTAGTGGGATTCTAGTGGAGCAGAAGCAGATGGGATAGTGGGGCCCACAGGGAGTTGCCCTCTCTAATGGGACAGTTGAGGGAATTGACCCATCTAGATTACAAACATCTGGGCAAAAGTAGGCTGCAGGCACCAATGGCAAATGGGTTTGAGTGGAAAAGGAGGTAAATGGAGAGACAGGTCATCTATGGTGCTGTAGTTTAGCTTCCAGATCTGTAGGTTACCAGGCACCAGGGGCACTAGGTGGTGGCAGTGGAGTTAAGGCAGTGTGACCTTTATACCTGACGCCTGAAGGGTTTTATGTGGCCCAAAGAGTGGGCATTGTCTGGTGTGTCCAGCTCAGTAGCAGCACTGGATGACAGGAGATAGAGAAAGGGTGAGTGTACTGAGGACTCCTTGACGAACTCAGGAAAAAGCCCATCAAGGTTGTTTTGAATTTTGTTTGGATGGTGGTGATGGAGATAGCAACCGTTCAGGCACGAGCGGTATAGTCAAATTATTTGGAAACACAGATATGGACTCAGTGTGAGCAACCACAATCCCAGTCAGAGTAGATGCACAGGCAAACCCAAAATTAACCTGTGCTCAACCCCTATGCACCCCTGTATCTTGTTACAGAGCAGTCAGGCTTAACTTAGAGGCTATATGTAAAGTATTTGTGCATCACTTCAAAGAGTAAAACGGTGAAAACACCACAAACAAATTCCTCACCAGGCTCAAACAATAGATCTGAATTTAATAAATAAAACAAGACACAAATGACAAAAATCCAATCAGTAGAACTGGAGTTATTATTTTTTAAATACTTAACTGCAATATTGTGCTAAAAGCATAAAGAGTCAACCACGGCTATCCGGTCCCAATGGACCGGGTCAAAATAAAAAGTTCAAGCCAATACAGTACCAGATTAGTCCCGCTAAAGTTTGACCACCTCAAGTTTTTGCCAGGAGTCCCATTCATTTGGTAGGCAGTCGCGAGGAGCAAATAAAGCGTAGCGGGTGACAATCTGCACGGTGCGAAGAGCAGGCCAGGCATCGCGGCTGGGTGTGCTTGAGCTGCACGTTGGGATCCCCCGTGGGCTGTCTATGCTGCTGTGTAAAGCGATAGGCTGACAGCAGCTTGCACTGATTCTCAGTGCAAGTGGCGCAGTTTTGGTGCAAACAGGCCGGTTCATGATCGCACAGAGCCCAAAAGCCCACTGAGCCACACCAAGGGTCCAGGACCTGAGGGCACCGCTTGGGGGTCTGGATGTTGCTGAAGTCAGACCCAGGATCTGTTGGGGAGCCTTTTGGGTCCTGAGTTCAAGATTGGTTGCAGGTTCAAATCTTCTGCCCCAGGCAAGAGGGCAGCAGACCAGCACAGTAGGACAGCAGATCCTTCACAGCAGCAGTCCAGCAGAGTGGTGTGGCGGCACAGTAGTCTTTCTTCCTGGCACAGTAACCACAGGTCCATAAGTGTACTAAGGATTTGGTGTCTGATGTCCATTTTTTATACACTGGTGCTCTGGTTCTGGAAGGTGGGAGAACTTCAAGACAGTGGCGTGCATGGAATTTCCTATCTCCCCTGCCCTGGCTCCAAGCTGGCTGAAGTTACAATGACAGGTTGTTTGGCCCTTTGTGTGAAGGCAGAGCACAGGTCATTCAGGTGTAAGTGGGGCTGTGCTCAGATCTGCCCCACCATCCTGCCAGCAGATGGCCCTCTCAGGCACACCTAATCCTTCTATTGTGTGACTGCCTGCGTGGAATTCTCCAAGTCTGTCAGTTACACCCAGTCATGTGACCCACACCATGCTATATGCACTAAAGGGCTAAAGGCAGAAAAATGCCAACTTTCTAGAGGTAAACACATGAAGATCGACGGAGAGCTGAAACTTCAGACACTCACCCCCAGTCACAGATATGGGTTGAATCAATCATCGTTCTTTAGCTCACTTTGCCACCTAAGTTTAGAACAGTCCAGGCTGAACTGCCAAGCTCCGTCCATCATCTCCTTGTGTTTGCTTAGTTTGCTGTAAGTAGGAGGGGTATGCCCAAACCTATGTCTCTTGCTCACTTTGCCACTGGATTCAAGCTAGCCTGGCTGATGAGGGATGTTACCCAGAAACCGGTCCCAGGATGCTTGTTTCCGGTCCAGGGAAGACCTGGCTTGGCAGTTCGGGCTGGACCATTCCCATGAGGCACAGGGTCAAGACTGATGTGCATATAGCTGGGTCTGAACTGGGGTGGCGAAATGAGCTAAAGAACGATGACGAATTCAACCCAGATCTGTGATTGGAGGTCAGTGTCTGAAAGGTTTCAGTGCTCCACCCATCGTCTACTTGTGTTAACATCTATAAATGGCATTTTTTAAATTGTGATCAAAAACCTGACTTCACCACTAAATATGGCTCTTCACCCAAATTCCAAAGACATCAAACATGAACTGGAAATGACACATAATATGTAATAAGACAAATCCAATGTTATCCTAAGGGAGGAGATATAAGCCTTGCAGTAGTGATAAATTATTTTAAGAGTTTCTCACTACCAGGACACTTAAAACTTAAAAGTGCATGTCCAACTTTCTAAATACATGGTACCCTGCCCTCTGGGCTGTCCATGACATCCCCTAGGGATGACTTACAGGTATTAAAAAGGATGGTTTGGGCCTGACAAAAGGTTTCTGTTGCCAGCTCGAAATGACAGTTTGAAACTGTGCACACAGACTCTGCAATGGCAGGCCTGAGGCATGTCTAAAGGTCTACTTAAGTTGGTGGCACACTCAGTGCTGTACACCTACTAGTACAGTTTAATTTACAGCCCATGGGTTTAAGTAGTACTACATTACTAGGGACTTAAAGTAAATTAAATATGCCAATTGGGTATAAGCCAATTTAACATGATTCGGGAAGAGAGCATACGCACTTTAGCACTGGTTAGCACTGGTTAGCAGTGGTAAAGTGCTCATAGTCCTAAGGCCAACAAAAATAGGTTCAGCAAAATAGAGGAGGTGAGACGAAACATTTAGGGGAAGACCGCCCTAAGGCTGACAGGTCTAACCCAAATTATGAGGAGGTATAATGTGAGATTGGAAGAAGGATAAATTGTTGACTGAGAGTATGAACCCCGGGCTAGAGAAGCACAAGTGGAATGGCATTGGTGGATGGACGGTTTAAATGGTCAGAAGGGCCTGTGTTGTCTAATCCAGAAGGAGAGGTTAGAGTTTTATAGGAACAAAAACGCATGAAGCCTACAGTGGTACAAGCAAGTACGGAGGATAATTCTAAAATGACAAAAAGGCATGTGCAACAGGGAATATTGCGTATCTAAGCATAAATGTTCCAAATTTGAGGAGAAGCACCTTATTAACAACTATCTTGATAATGGAGGTGTGAAAGTCTGTTACCCGAGTTAAGGTTAAGCTATTAAGTTTCTAGTTTCAGCATTATCCTAAATATGATGATGCAATTGTTTTAATTGAATGGCTAGGAGAGGGTTGGAGTGGGGTTAAAAAGGTCCCCAGGATGGGAGATGGACTCAGAATTGTAATCGGTACAGGAACAACTGCAGATCATCTTCGAAAAATTACAGAAGTAGGTGAATGAGGGAAGGATGGAAGGGCTCTTTGAGGACTGGTAACCGAAACAATTGTTTGTGTCTCCTACTGGTGTGGTGCCCAAAGAAATGAAAATTCATACTGATATAATACTTGTTATGGCCAGAAGGACTGTTTTATTGATTATATATCTAAAGAACTTTCATCAGTTCACTACCCATCAGTGAATAAAAATGACATAATTGAGTTAGTGACATCAAATAAGCCGTTCGGCTGTTGCCTGTGCACCCTGACAACAATGTGTTAAGTATTCAGGAAAATGTAATGTGGATAAGGGTTTTCAAGTGGCATTTGCTATTTCTTATTCTCCTTTTGAAAAGTTTAGTTTGTTCTTAACTGAGGTTTCTGGATTTGAACTGGTGAGCCATTATCTTTACAAACTCTTTCTAGTGGGATCTGAGAGCGCACAGCAAGTCAGGAAGGAGGTTTTGGACACCTTTCCGGCTTTGGTGGCAGACGGGGTTCCATTGGCCCCAGAAAAAGACTGTAAACCAAGCTATATTATCCTTTCTAGATTTCAGTATAGACTCAGTGATGAAGGAAAATACAGAAGAAGGTAGCAGTGGTTGGCAAAGCAGAAAAGGGAAGTGAGTTCAAATGAAGTACTTCTTGGTTACCTTAATGTTGCTTTTCAGGTGGTGCAGGCTTTCAGAATCTTTTGTAGGCGACTGGCTCTTGCACTGGCAGGACAGTTACTATCACATCATAGAGCATGTTTATCAGCAGGTGTGAAGGTGGACTTGATAGTGTGGTTGGTATTTTCTAGGCAATTTAATGGGGTGAGGTTGATGGATTTTGTTGAAGAAGGGGAATAGGTAGTACAAATCATTTTCATATGTGGCTGGAGTGAATGATTTTAGTATGTTCTGGAAAGATAAATGGTGTAAGCAGAGGTGACCAGAACAGCAGCAGAATGAGTGAAGAAGCATAGAATATTGGAGTACTAGGAGGGCAACATGGCAGCAGTCAATATTGTGTATAATCAGTCTGAGAGGAATGAAAAGGGTTTAAGCTGTTGAGAGTTTTTGTTCTTGGTTGCTTATATTACCTCCTGGTGCACTATTCACCAAGGTAACATACACTTGGGAGTAATTTACATATGAAAATGTACTAGTACACTTTATAGTAACTTTACAGTTGTGGCCTATTCACAAAATCCAAATAAGAACTTACTACAAAGTATGCATTTACATGTCCTCAACCCTTGAAAAAGTGGGAGGAGCCACAATTATGAGTGGAAAGTCACTACTGCCAGAAAGGTGAGGTAGTAAGTCCAGTGCCTATACGGCAACACCTTCTCATACAAAATAAGATAGGAGATAAAATAGACCGTCACAGGAAATAATGTTAACTTAAATTAAATTATTTAAAATACTCCAAAAATATAAAGAAATGTAATTAAATGTATTATAGTACTATAAAATGTATTACATAGTGCAGTTTGGGAATACGAGCTATTATATTTAGAGTCAGGTAAGCACTGAGTGCAAACAATAAAATTACAGATCCCTTGTCTCGCAGTGGAAGAAGTCCTGTGGCTTGGCACCGCGGGTTGATTTGCATAAGGTAGAAATGCCAGAGAAGCTGTGGTGAATATGTCAATGATTATAGTTCAGATGATTCAAAGGCTCTTGGCATGACTGGAATTTGTGGCTTCTGGAGCACAGTGTCAGAAAAAAAGGCATTGGTGGTATGCTCAAGTGATTTGAAGATGTGGTGAATGTAATTGTGGACTTATTAAAGATTTTTGTTAGGTGCTGTGAATGCAGGTAAACTGCCTGGTGTAGTATTTTATTTTAAGCAGCTTTCTGGGATATGAGCAATCAGAAGGGGAAATGAGGAGGAGAATTATGAAGGTTGGTCAAGGAGGCTCCCAGGCTGAGAAGAGTGAGGAGGCCAACTAGAGTTAAGCTGCTTGAAATGTTGGAGGGAGGGGGTTGTTTGCCTGTAGTTTGTTCAGATACTTTGGAAGTTGTGTTATTTTTTTACTGGTCTTGTCATAGATGTTTTTTGGGGTGTTCAGAGTGTTGGAACTGTAGGAGGAAAAAAGAAGTTTGGTTTTTTTGAGGGTGTAGGTGTGGAGAAGTAGCATGATGGTGGAGATTTGGCTATGGAAGGGAAACACTGTCAGGTTTGTGGTAAACTGGTCCAGCTGCACAGTTGCCACTTGAGTTTGGACCTAGGCATATGGAAATCAGTCTTAACCACTCTCCAATGGGAACAGTCTAGCCTGAACCACCTGACTGACGATCCCTCATCAAAGTGAAATCAGACATGGGTTGCTTGTGTTTTGGTTCAGGGAGGACCTAGCTTGAAGTTCTGGTTGGACTGCTCCTATTAGAGTTGGCTCAAGATTGATTCTCATATGGCTGGATCCGAACTGAAGTTGCATGTTGGGCAAAGGTGGATTGGAATGCAACCCAAGTGATTGCCAGTGATTAGACTTATTGCAATCATTCTTCCCTTCACCTGCTCTGTACTTGCTGTTTAAATGTCACTCAGAAATACTGTCTACCTCCATAGCAGAATGCATAAGGAGACCCGCACAATAAAGCCATTAGATGTCTTCACTTTGAGTAACTGCATTCTACCCTTGTACATGTATTCATACACCTAAAGATAAGTTCCTGAAGAAAATAACTTTTATACACTTGCACTTCTAGTGCTAGTCCCTGTGCACAGTAGGGTGTCATCAACTATTTTCAGAAAACTCTAGACATTTATTGTAAATTACAAAGTTGAATCATCGCTATCAAAACTTGTTTTATATTCATTTATCCTTTAGAAAAATTAGCACAAGGCATTAAATAAGCAAAAGTGTGAATACAAAGTTCTAGGCTGGAACCACAAGCCCTGAGCTTTGTAATTGATATGAATGCAATTGTCTATAACCTGAGAGGGACCTCCACTAACGATTTGATGAACTGCAGTTCTTTGCAGCCCTTGCACTAATTTATGATACACTAGTGTTGCAATTACAAGTATTCATTGTGTGCAAATGCTCCAGGATGTTAGTGTCATCTTGGAAAAGTTGTGCAGTTGCCATTCTCTATTGTGGTGCATGCTCTGATTCCTTGAAAGAAAGAAATACAATTATAATGAAATTCTGGCCATTGCATATGTGATTCTAAAGAAATGAATATGTTTGTTTATTGCTCTTGTTTATTTGGACCTAGATGTAAAGCGGTGCTGTATATATTTTCTCAAGATGTCAACATTGTGTTTTGCATAATTCGCCCTTCTAAAATGTAAGTACATACCTAGGAAGGGATAGGGCACAATTGTGATGATCTATCTGAGGAACACTGTTGGTAGTAAGGTGTAATTTGAAAATTATTAGAGGTTATGTGATGAGTGTTTTAGATGGGTCTTATATTTATTACGTTTTTATTTAAGTTTAACTTAGGTTAAACTTTTTATTTTATTATGAGTTGGTTGCAGATTTACATACATATTTTAATATGTTTTTTTATTCTATGTATAGAGTAAAATGTTTTGTTTAGAGTGGGAATATTAAATCTGACCCCTTCACTGTCCAACACCTTACCCCAGATGGTTTAAGTAGGATTGGGAATAGTAAATAGGGCCCCTTTAGTGTTCAACATCTTACCTATGGTGGTTTAATGAGGAGTGGGAATAGTAACATCTTTAGTGTCAAATGCCTTCTCCAAGAATGGTTTATATTGTAGTGCGAATAGTAAATATTACCCATTTAGTGACCAGCACCTTCCTAAAGGTGGTTTACATTGGAGTGGGAATAGTAAATCTGACCTCTTAAGTGTCCACCTCCTTCCCCAAGATGGTTCAGTTTTGAATGGGAATACTAAATGTGATCTTTTTTGTGGTCAACCCTTCCCCAGTAAAGTTTAATTTGGAGTGGGTATAATACATCTGCCCCTTTAGTGTGCAACACCTTCCTCAAGATGATTTAGTTTAGAGTGAGAATAGTGTATATGACCCCTTTAATGTCCACAACCTTCCTCAAGATGGTTTAAATTGGAAATGGAATAGTAAATCGGGCTGCTTTATTATTCAACACATTGCCTACTCAAAATCTATAATAACGTTTTGAGGACAGTAGTTGTTAGTTCGAATTAGAATTGTATTTAGTAGTCTATAACATGCCGCACTTTGCTTATTAGGCAATAGTGTATAAACTAGGATTATGTTACATTCATGATATTCTCCTTGGATGGTGTATACTTGTGTGAATGGTGGAGGTCTCAATGTGAAGGTACCATCCATCATTCAAATTGCACATTGGGTTAGTCTGAATAAATTGTTTTGTATTGCATATATGATTATTCTCCCATAGTTATTTCTATTGTCATATAGGAGAAAGGATCATTTATTTTGTGTAATAGTTAGGTGTTTTGGAATCTTTACGTCTTGGTATTGTCTAATGAGAAGATACAGTGACACATAGGGCCCCATTAGGATGTCGGGCGGATCGGCACTGCCATGCAGGCGGTGGCGATATGCCTGACATCCTTCCCCGCCCGCCACCCATTTCCCCCCCGCCATATTACTATGTCGGGGGGGACCGCGGTGGACGGAAAGACTGATCGCCGCTTTTCCGCCCGGTCAAGGAGTTGACCGGGCGGAAAAGCGTTTCATATGGTGGCGGTGTCTGTTAGACACCGCCATCCATATTAGGGATAGGGCGGGACATGCTTTTCTGTGGTGGCAACGGCCCCACTGAAAGGCATGCGGGAATGTCTTGTGGGGGCCTGTTGCGGGCCCCCAGGGACTCCGGGGGGCGGGGGGTGCACATGGGGGGGTACCTATGGTACCCCCCCGCACTTCACTGTACAACGTGACAGGCACCGCAAGGTGCCTGTCACGTTGTGCATTGAAGTGCACAATGTGCATTTTTAGCATTGCGGCGGGCGGAACGGTCCGGTTTTACGTCGGGATGGCGGGCGGACTTTCCTAATGGGCCCCTATGACTCATAAAATGCGGCACCATGTTGTCAGAACCAAAAATAGAACAAAGGTACTAATAGCAGACATAACAAAAGATAAATGAAATTCGACCATAAAGCCAAAGTGGGCATAGTCTTCTTCGACATAGTTTATACTAATAAATAAATAAAGAAAGAAGATAACAAAACCTAATTGGTACCGTAATCACCAAATCTGAACCTGGATCACAACAATAAATCTCATCACAATGACATTCCTGATATGGTAGCATAATGAAAATAAATAAAAAACACCAAAAAGAACAATCAAGTAAGGGTGAATATATAAATATAAAATAAGAATAACAACATCTTATCTGTGAATCCCTTGTCACCACAGAGTGCACTGGAAGAAAAGGGTAGGGTACACCTGCCAACTGGCTGGACCATATCTCAGAGAGATTTTCTTCCTTTCCTCCTGTGAAATAATGTTAAAATGAAATAATTAGAACAAAGATGTACTGACAAAGAGACAAAACTTAGGTGCAAAATACTTTGCAGGGACATTACTAAAGGAACTCTCGTCTTGGGCATCTGAGACTGCAATAATACCACTTAATAATACAGGGTCTTCTAAAACATTAGGAATGACAACTAACATCTTGGCCATGTCGCTTCTCATCAACATGGCGAAAGCCTCCAAGCAGTTCCTTCATCTCTGTTTTATTGATTTCAGGGCAGCCTTCGACCTTGTAAAAGAGAGGCAGGCTCTTGAGTAAACTGGCCAGCTGAGACAATCCCCAGACGCTGATGGCCTTGCTAATATGCTACACACTGACACATTGGTGCAGGTGAAGCTTGGTGCTGGATCGTACCTCCTAAGATGAATACCAACAAGCAAAGGGCTGAAGCAGGGGTGCGTTCTTGCTCCCACTTTGTTGAACCTTTTTATAGCTGACCTGATGCAGGCACTCAGTGTCTGCAACTACCATGCCCTTAGGCTAAGGGCTCTCCTGCTTCCTCTATGCTGACGATGTGGTCTTCGTTAGCCAGGCTTAGGTGGGCCTACATCACCTTCTCAACACAATACAGGAATACTCTGCGGAAAATGGTTTGAACATCAACTTTGACAAAACACACGCTATGGTGATCAATAGTAACAGGAAAGCGACAGCGGTCTGGCACAGAGGTAAGACACAAATCCAGATAGCCACAGAATACAAATATTTAGGGGTAATCCTCAACAAAGAGGGCCAAATTGCGTGTCAGTAGGATGCAATTTAAAGGAAAGGTTTGCCATTGGCAGTGACGCTAAAGAATCTAAAATCAAAATTGACAGGGCCAATGCTGTACCCCTCCTCCAGGTAGTGCAAGTCAAACCTTTACCAACTAAATCTTATGGCAGCTAACTCCTGAGAGGTAGGGATGGCAAAATACTGGACAGCAACCTAGTTAAAGCTTACAGAATCATCTTTAGCATGCCAAACTACACCTTGCCAGAACAGATCCGGCTGGAGTTTGGTCTGCAAAGCAAGTCCTTGGCCAGGTAAGGAGCCTTTATAATTTGCTGGGGGAAAATTAGTAAGACAGCCCCAGCACTTTAAATTACTATCTATGGCAGGAGCTGCCACAGAGAGACACATCACCCGCCAAAACTAATCTTCAAGAATCCCTGACTAAGACCGGGCAGACCCAGCTTTCCCAAGCCTCCACCAGACATACAGTTATCAAAAAGTTATAGAAATCAATAAATCTCTTTTCACTAGTGGAAGACAAGGCTGTGTTCTCAGGCAGTACTCATGCCTGAATGTTACTAAATAGCTACAGCACACTTGTTCCCCAAAAATACCTTGCCTAGGCTACTCCAGAACCATCAAGGAGTAATTTCTGAAATATCGTCTGGGTCAACTGCCATATGTTCTGCACTTCCCTCACTGGCAGAGGTAGGCTACATCAACTGCCTGCCACTTGTGTGGTAAAGACATAGAAGACCTGCCACACTTGTTATGCACTTGCAAAGGAGGCAGCTGTTCAAGGCCCATTTCAACTAAAGAGGCATCCTCACAAGGAGGCAGGCTGTGCTGGCCTGCTTCACCCCCTGAGGACCCACAGTTGAACTGTCGGTTGGTAAAGTCCTCTGCACTGGTGGGTAGGAAAATGCCAAAACAAGACAACAAGGTGCCCATCCTGCACTTTAAGAGGTGGCAGGCCAAAATCACATCTGCTTCTGGTCATCTCTGATTGTAGTTCAATTACACTGAGAGGTCAAAACCTGCCATCTTTGCACTTGGCACTTCAAGCTCTGACACATTTTACACTTTGTGCTCTTTGCACTTGGAATCAGAGTCTGACTGTCCCAGACATCATTCCGCCTTTCAATCATAGACAGTGGCCTTGTACTTGGCACTTCAAGCTTTGGAAGCATTTGTCATTTTGTGCTCTTTGCACTTGTAACTAGTGTCTGTCTGTCCCTGACATTGTTCCACCTTTCGATCATACACTGTGACCCGCCGGCTGGCCCTGCTACTTTACAACACTCATAGGAGAACATTAACAGTGAACTTGAGGGAGGTGTTGGTTGACCTAAGGCATCCCTCACTGGGCAGCTTATTATTTAGTGGGTGGCAGGCCAACACATTACACCATGTCCTGATCGACTTCACTTTGCTGAGCAAACTATGCTGGGAAGTAAACCTGAGCTTTAGAACTTTAAAACACTTTAAGCACTTTTGCACATTGAGCCCTTTGCACTCAACTTGCACTTGGCCCACTGTGATGCCTCCTTGGAGGTAGCTGTGCACTTTATAAATGGGATTGTTGTTAGATTTGTTATTGTTGTGACGAGTCTGGCTGATATCTGACAGTGCTGCTCTTTTTAAGTACATGTAGGCAATTATAAAATGTTTATTATGATCTATTTTGAGCCGGTTCCTGTCTGTAAGTTGCTATTATCAGTTAAGTATGCATATATTGATGATTTTATTGCTTGTTTTACTGTATTGCAATGGTTTACAGTAACTATGCAAATAAAAATAAACTTGAAACTTGAGATGGAGGCAACACACTACATTATTCGTTACCTAGGTGAACCTTCAATTCTTTCTCTACATTCCACTCATGTGTGTTGTTCCTGTCACTGAAATCCTTCGCATAAAAGTGTTTTGCCAAGTGGTATTGAGGATCTATGTTGTCAATAACATGCATGTGCTTCAGAATCGTCTTCTTGGCAGGATGTACTGTGCTACCCATATATCTTTTTTGCAGGGGCATTCCTGTACATAGCCCACAACTTGGGAAGGGCAAGGAATTTTTTTTTCTTGGTTCCCTGTCCATATGGCAATTCATATTCTGTTCACCGTGCGCTGTGTTTACTGGCTTTACTATTCCCACAGGTGAAAATGCCCATCAGGCTCCCAGTATTCGAATCTGCCATAAGAGTAATGTTGCTACAGTCTAGGATTTTCCTCTGTGGTTTACTTAACCGGTATGTGATACTGGGGGTCTGATCTAGTCTGGGGCCAATAGTAGGAACATTGGAAAGAATACTCACATTTTTTCTTAGAAATTTATCAACTTCCTTTGGACTGTCTATTAAAGGTAGTTCTCATTCTAGAGGCTCCTTTGCCCTTATTGTCTTGTTTATTTGAAGGTTTGAATAAGATGTTTTCTCTGACCTGTTCGTTATTCCTTTCAGCAGCGCTTCTAAGTACCTATGGAGGCTAACTTTGTGCCCAGAATCTTGTAAGCATAATTTCCTGTTCCTCCAAGAAACCCAAATTAGAACTACCATTACTCTTGGCTCACAATAATTCTCCATAGGGGATGCTCCATTTCAAGGTTTCAAGGTGATTGCTCAAGGCTTCTAAGAGGCTGTTCCCAGCCGTGGGTTTGTGAAAAAGCTTGGTTATAAGCCTACCATCTTGTACATTCAGGAGCACATCTAGGAAATAAATGCAATTCTTACTGATGGTACAAGTAAAGTCTAGGGTACAAGTAAAGTCTAGGTTGACGTGATTGTTCTTAAACGTTGATCAAATCTCCTAGCCAATTCCTCTGACCCCTTCCAGATATTAAATAAGTCATGGATGAAACACAGTCAAATAAAGGCCCTTTCCATGTCACTGGTGTGTGTTCTGCGATGGGCAACTGCTTCTTTCACCACCCCAAAAAAAGATTGGCTTGCTGGGAGCAAAGCAGGTGCCCATCACAGTCCCTATGAGTTGGCGACAGATGACCCCGTTAAACATAAAGATGTTGTTAGATAAACAGTATTCAGTTTCTCAAAGTCTCTCAAGAAAAAAAGTCAAATTCTTCCAATTCATGAAACCCAACCCCCTATCCTGCCAATCCTTAAGTTTTTTCCGAAATTACATAATGGTCTTAGTTTACTCATCTTTGGAGATGGGCTTGCAGCATTCTTCAACCCTAACTTGTCTGAGAACCTCTTTGATATGCATATCTCTAGGGATAATGACAATGTTGCCTCCTTTATCCACTGGGCGGAGGAGTATACTATGGTCTTCGGCAAGATCTTTAAGGGTATGTCGTTGTTTGCTTGTAATATGGTATAATCTATGTTGTTGTCAATGTCTCAATTTTGTTTAATCTCGTGTAACCTGCTCATTGAATGTATCAACAGTATATTAATAGTGTCATGTGGCATTTGTGGTAGAAATGAATGTATGTTTAGTTAAAGGATTGTTTTTAGTTTTTTTTAGTTTAATGTAATGTAATGTAATGTAAATGTAAATTGATACTTGTATAGCGCACTACTCACCCGCAAGGGTCTCAAGGCGCTTGTACGAATACCGCTGTTGAACCCATCCTGGCTTTCCCTGTGAGGTGTCCACTCCTGGGCACCCCCAAGGTGGAGGCCAGGCATCCTTAGCGTTGTGGGGGCCGTTGTGGAGATTAAGCAAGCTATTGCCCAGAGTTGCAGAGTGGACTCCATGATTGGAATAGGCACCGAGGTGAGAATTATCAGGTCCGTGGAATTTTGAGCCCAAGACCCGCCGAGGCGGGGAATTGAACCCTGGTCCCAGGCTAGACCTCTGCATCAGGGTCTGCCGCTCTAACCATTGAGCCACACACTCCACAAGTTAAGTTGAATGTTATTGGTTAGTGTACATTTTGATTTTTTTTCCCTTAATGGACAATAATTAACATATATGTATGTATATGCAGATACACACATCTATATAGAATAATTATAAAAATACATTCAATGTTGTATATGTAATATATATATATATGAAACATGTAATGTATTTTTAATAAAAAATATTTTTTTGTTATTCTATTTGATATAATTTTCTAATGTTTGCAATTGTTTTACTGTATTGTAAAATATTATTAGGCTGTGTATGTGGTTTGTTTAGTAATTAATTATGGGCCAGATGTACCACCCTTTTTTTGCAGATGCAAACAGGAGATCCTCTTGTTTGCAACTGCAAAAAAGGGCAATGCCATGTACAAATGCTATTTTGCGAGTCACTGACTCGTAAAATAGCATTTGCAACTCCCGCTATTAGGAAGTGGCCTCCCTTCCTAATGGCGAGTCACCATGCCATGTAGAATTGCTTTGCAACCGTATTTGTTGCCGCAAAACACTCGCAGATTACCACCTACTTCAAGTAGGTGGTAAACCACTCGTAAACGGGAAGGGGACCACTGCCTGCCCTTAAAAAAATGAAACTGAAAAGTTTCCTTTTACTTTTTTAAATCCATCCCGTTTTTCTTTAAGGAAAACTGGCTGAATTTAAAAAAAAGACTGCTTTATTTAAAAGCAGTCTCAGACATGGTGGTCTGCTGACCCCAGCAGGCTATCATCCCTGGGAGTGCTAGCCATTCCTAATGGGGTCGTAAATTGCGACAGCCTCATTACTATTCATGAGGCATGCAATTAGGAATCGCCAACAGTGTCTGAGACACTATTATACATCCCAATTTGCGAGTCGCAAATTGGTGGTTGTACATCTAGCCCTATATTTCAGGGATATCGGTGTCATGTGATGTTTGTTTTTGTGCACACCTTCCTGCACCAAAACAATTTGTGAAGGCACTTTTCTCCTTCAATGTATACTGTACATTTTAGCATACACTCAAAGAGAAAAAATGAGGAGAAATGAAAATAATTCTCCTTGTTGTGCCGTGCTACACCAATTGGAGGACGCTGCAGCATTCACACACATGTCCAGATTTATGATTTATGATGAATCTGGAGATGTGTCTTGTTCTATCAGTGTTCTGTGCAAACACGCACAGCAACACCCATAGAATGCCCTTTCAACGCAAAGTGGTATGTATAATAAGGTTGTATTTACATGGAGAAGAAAAGGTACACAGACTGCCTTTTCCTCTCTTTGTAAATATGAAACCGTGTCTTGCGCTATAAGTATGATATACATGCATAGTATATAAAGAAATTAATTTGTATTAGGGTTAATGGCTAGTCCAATTCTTATTATATGAGTAATAAGTTGAAAAATGTCAGTACTGCAAACAAAGAACAAGATACATTTGTAAGTACTTACGTTTTGGCAAACTTATAGGACATGATTATAGATTACTGAATGGAAGGGATGGGGCCTGATGTGACATGTGCAAACACACTTAGTGATGTGTTTTAAGTTAAGGAATTTTGTCTGTTTTAATCCTGAAATTCCCTGGGTCCCACTAGTCCACCATATCTCTCTATTGAATACCATACCATGTGTGTTGCAGACAGGTGCTCTGAAGCTGCGTCCTATTTGATACCTGTCTGCAATAGAATTCTCTGGCACAGATCTACTCCATCCATCTCCCCTATTTTCAACTGTGTGCATACACAGGCCATTGTGCTTTTTAATACTTACTTAAACTTACCTCAACAGTAATACACCTAAAAAACGCTACACATTTTATTCAGTTGTTTTTTTATAATCTAAATTGTGGTAAATTGCATATTTTTGAATTAGGATCTGTGAAAGAAAAGAAAAAAATAGTTATAATATATATTAATATACTTTTAACAGCACAGCTGTTCTCAGAATATATTGAAGCACCCAAATGCTTCTCTCACAATTTTCCCACATGCACACTGGCTCACAGTGTAATTCTGGACAAATAACAGTATCCCTTTGACAACATTTACTAGTCTGGAACAGGTGACATAACTGCACACATTCCACATATTTTAGAAATGCACTGTACTTTGTAAGCCTTACTCATTTTGAAAATACATAAGCAATAGCTGCTTTCAAATTCTACCAAAGCTTGGCAGCAGCATCAGTTTTTAACCAGTTATATATCTGCAAGCACATGAAATACCCACAGGCTTCTCTCACAACAGTTTCCAAATATACACAGATTCACAGAGTAATTCTAGACAACCAAGACTATCCCTTAGACTTTATCAAAACACATTGACTGATCTACAAAAATTAAGGTGACAGCACACATTCCACATATTTCATTACTGCATTTCAGTGTTAAAGCCTAACTCAGTTCACTTCAGTTCATACGTCTTGATTCGCAATAGTTCATCATAAAAGACATCAAATATGAAAAATATACATAAAACACAGTACTCTTGACAATATTAATAGGCGAAATACCCCAGATAAAAACATTAAAACTAGATTGATACAACTTACAGTGCAACAATTGGTTTCAGCACACAAATAATCACTGTATAAGGGGTTGGACATATAATACAACCACGTAAAGCATAAAACATTATTAAATTTACAATTACAGACGTACGACTGTGTTAAGAATAAGACTGTCAATTAATCAACTCACATGTGGGTGCCTAGCTCTGATAATCCAGGCCCAGCCCAGAAACTTTGCTACTGCTATGGTCACAATCCCAGATGTGTTAGTTCTTAAAAGCCATAGCGCCTCCGCACCCACCCGCGTTCTCAATTTAGAGCAGATTGGTTTTAACCATTTTCTACGGGGGGCTAGGTAAGTGGGGCAGGCAAAGAAGATATGACCTATTGATTCCGTTTGATCCCTACACCAAGGGCAATACTCGGAAGACTGTTCACGCCACTTATTTGTAAAGGTCCTCACAGGTAACGTCCCAACTCTGAGCTGGTGATAGAGCTTTCTATCATTGCTCTGTCTGGGCAACAATTTGATATCTTATAGACGCCCAGTATAATGCTTTAAATTCACCCTTTGAAGGAAAGGCATTATTTCCAGGGTCCGTCCACAGCAGACTAGGACCCATATTTCCCAACATAGACTTCACTTCTCTAAACCAGGGAAGATTACCTGATCCCACAATTGATCTTACATCTGAAATTTCATTAGCAAAGAGAACCAGTTCCGGTGTTATCCATAATCTCCGCCACAGAGCTATCATCCTATACCGCGCTACATCAACAATAGAGCGGCAGCCCATATCAAGCAATAAGGGTTTCATAGGAGTAGATTGTGGGAGACCAACCAAATTTCGTAAAAATTTATTTTGAATCCTGACCAACTGGGAAAGGTCTGAAAAACCCCATAGGTCTGCACCATACATAATTGCAGAACTTATTTTTGCATCATATATTTTTAACGCCGGCGCTATCCATTTGGTTTGTGAGGTTCTTTGCTCCTTAATTAAGCACCCTGTTAGTCGAGCCATTTTTAGGCAGAGTGCATCAAGTTGAGGTTTCCATTTTAACCTATATTCTAAAACTACCCCAAGATAGGTCATTACTTCCACCTTCTCTAATTCCGTGCCATTCATACTAACATGACTCTTCAACAGCCTGTTTTTAGTTAGAACCATGAATTTCGTTTTACTCACATTCACCTGTAAGTCATTAAGTTTACAGAAAACCTTAAACTTATTTATTGCAGTTTGGATTCCCTTTTGTGTTTTAGAGAGGATAAGGGTGTCATCTGCAAAGATAAGAAGGGGAAACTTTGTACCACCCAAAACAGGGGCATCAGTAGATGAGTCTGCAAAATACTGCACTACTTGATTTATAAATAGCAGAAACAAAGTCGGGGCGAGAACACACCCTTGTCGGACACCGCGATTAACTGAAAATCGCTCGGTTACCTGCCCCTGTCTACCCCATCTTACCCTTGCAAAATTATCCTCATGTAATCTTATTACTAGTTCCAACAGTTCTCGGGGCATTCCCATTTTTCCCAAGGCCGCCCATAATTTATCTCTTGGGACGAGGTCGAAAGCGGACCTAAGGTCCACAAACGCTGCGTATAAGGTTCCTCCACCCAAAAACAGCACCTTCCAATATATCAGGATAAATCTGAGCACCTGGTCAATAGTGCTGATGCTTGATCTAAAGCCAGCTTGCATAGGGGATAAAATATTCTCATTATCAATCCAAGTCTGTATTTTAGCCAATACCATTCTAGAGATAACTTTCTGAATAGCATCTATTAAGCTTATTGGACGATATTTGCCCGGGGCCGATCGATCCCCTTTTTATAAATGGGTAAGATTTCAGCCCCTTTCCAGGAGACCGGAATCCGTGCCCCTTTTGCAATGGCATTAGCAAGTATCGTGATATATGGCACCCAATTCAACAGATCATATTTAAATAAGTCAGCCGGGATACAGTCCATACCTGGAGCTTTGCCGGCTTGGACCAATCCCAGCGCAACCTCTGCATCATTATTCACAAACACTAGAGGCGAACGTGACATTGGGGGCATAGGTGCAGAAATTACCAAACCACACACAGGTTCTGACTCATTGCCCTTAAATTGGGGTGCATAGTACTCAACCCAATTCTCAGCAGGTACGTGGTTCGCGGAGTTTGCAAATCCAGGTTCCCACCCCATTTTACAACCTGCCAAAACTTAATCTGATTTGAGGACCTACTTGCTTCGTATAGATCCTGCCAGCGACTATCGTCCCATGCTTGTTTGGCTTCCCTTTGGGCCTTCTTATACATGAGCCTTGCCTGTCTAATATCATCTACCACCCTGGATTTTATGGCTTTAATCAAGGAACTATAAGCCTGTCGGCATGATTTATTATACCACTTTTTACCTGGTGGCAGTACCAAAACTTGCCCGGATTTAGGGGTTTTGGTAAGGAGAACTTTTAAATTACCAAATAACTGCTCATGAAGCACTATTAACTGATCGGATGACCCTGAAAGATTAGTCAGAGCCTGAATAGCACATCGGGTGGAAGAGACTTCATATGAAATCCTATCTAGAATGGCGGGGTCTTCAATTATCCTACTCCAACGAACCCTGCGTCTGTCATTGGTAAGGATGGCCTCAGCTGTGGCACACTTGGTAGGGCTACTGCACCCAGAGTTAACTTCGAGATTAAAACTTAAAACCAGCGGGTTGAGGTCACTCCCGGGACGTGCAAGAATTGTCATATCATCAAGTAGTGACCAAAACTCAATTTTAATTAAAATATAGTCAATGCGACTTGTACTGGTACCATTATCAAAAGTTGGCCGGCCCATTTTATCAGAGTGAGAGCGGCCATTTGACGCTCTCAACCCCCAGTCAAGACACAGTCCCAGCCAATGGAGAGCTGCCTCCATCCCCTTCTTAATTGGGCTTAGAGCAAGATGTGGAACATTCCATAGCGCATCTTCTTTGGCATATAAGTCCTCACCCTCACACAAAAGTGGTTCGAAGGTACAGTTTAAGTCCTCAGCCACGACTAAAAACTTGTCCCTCCCAATTGAATTCAGGAGCAAGTCTAATTCTCCAATAATTGTCGGGCACCGCCCTCCAGGTAGGCCACGAGCATATATATTAATAATAAAAATGTCCTGGTGATTTTCCTTACTAAGCTTAATCCCAAGAATATCTGGGTTGGGCACTGACACTTCAGTAGTCCTATAGTTAAGGGACTGCCTCACCCAGATTGTTAGGCCACCGGATGCTCTGCCTTTTTTTCCCCGGATGGTAGGTTTGAAAAAGTTAAGATACCCAGACGAAAAATGGGATCAGGAGCCCAGCATTCTTGAAAAATAAAGATATCATAGTCATCTACAAAATCTACCCACTCTCCTAGATCTAATTTCCCCTTCAGCCCTGCGATATTCCACGAGGCAATCTTGAATAAAGAATCCTGAAGGGTAAGTTGACTTGGTTCAGGAGACCCTAAATTAGGGCCTATTATCCTCCCACCCACAGTCGATGTTTCTCTGTCTGTGGGGTCACTAAACAGAGGATCCAGGGGGGTCTATCCACCCCATTTACGTCTTTCTGTTGCACCTTAACCATCTCCTTACACCTACACTGTGCCAAATCACTATTACTGACTGCACCGACCTTAGATATACAAGTACCCTCACAAGCCCTTCTGGGACTCTTGGACTGGATGTTACAGCCTGACTTAAACAGAAGTCAATCAACTCCCTCTAGGCCTGAGAGGGGCTCAAACCGGTTGAACAAAGGTGGAAAGTATGGGAAGTGTGTTGCCCGATCAAAGCGGGGTCCTCTAATAGGACTTCTCCCTCGAGGCTTAGATGGGTGAAAAAGAGAATCACCATTTCTTTGGGGATAGAAGTAGTGAAGATCTAATGATTGAACTTCGCCCACCCTTCCAAACCTTAGTTCTCTACGGATAAAATCCATCACCCATTTGTCCCTAAAATTAATTATTACACAGTCGCCCTCTAAATCTTTAGGGCAATGTCCTCCCCAGCTCACTCTTCTGACATTTAAGATCTCCGTTTTGGTCAGGGGAGGGAGTGTTCTGTTCTTATTTAGCCAGAAGGTGACTTTGTTTTTCAGGTCCCTATATGATTCCATTTTTTCCTCCGCAATAGCTGGAACTCCCGTCAAAATAATCGTATAGGGAACGAACTCGGGGGGTAAATTGACACATTGAAGTCTCTGTTTGGCAGCCTCATTCCCCAGTTTACCTAACTCATTTTCCAAATACATAAGCAATGTCTATTTTCTAATTCTACCTAAACTTAACAACAAGAAAGGTTTTTAAGCGCTTATGTGTCTGCAAACACATCAAGCAACCAAATGCTTCTCTCACAATTTTCCCAAATGCACACTGGCTCACAGTGTGATTCTAGACAAATAACAGTATCCCTTATACTTTAGCAAAAAACATTTCGTAGTCTGGAACAGGTGACATGACTGCACATATTCCACATATTTTAGAACACAGTCTCACAAAGTGAATCTAGACAAGCAAGACTACTCCCTGGACTTTACCTGGAGAAACACATTAATCTTATTAAAAACAAACTCTCCACATACAACCTCTCACAAAAGAATAAATTACCTTTCAAATTGATTTGTAGATTAGGAACAATGTCAGTCACACACCAGATTTTCTTGTACAGAATCTCTGTACTGTGGAGCTCTTAGCAAAACCAAAAAATGGCAAGCTTTCCCTCTCATTCTGCACACATATACATGTAATTATCAAATCACATTGCTTCCCACATTCATTCAAAAGCTAACACACATTTCTATTGGTTACACATTTCAGACCTTTCCAAATGACATAAATTTGAACCCTACCCTCAATCTGCTCACTGCCTGTTATCAGAGAAACAGTTCATGGAACACTCAACTAAACTATTAGGTCACAAGTTCAGCACACAATTTTGCTAATCCAAACAGCAAGTGTGCTTGACTTTTCAAAATATCAGCTTATCCTATGTAATGTTCCTTTCAAATACTTTTTCTTAACCAATAAGAAACATGCTTTTAAAAAACAAAAACATGCAACCTACTTTTCAGACTAGAATAATCTCAAACAGCCAATCATTTTGTTTCTTTTTCAAAATTGCAGTTTATCCACTATTTTAGAAAAATCTCACTTCTCAAACTGCCATTTCACATACAGAGACCATCTGAGTGCATCCAGACCTCCCTTCAAGATGCTTAGAGTGTGGATTGTGGGACACAGCTATATTTTCTGCAGCCAAAGGTATGCAGAAAACAGAGGCATGGACAAAGACCTAGCTTTGCCAAATGTAGACATTAAATGGATTGGACAGAGAGGGTTAAAGTGGCACCAATTGAAGCCATTTGTTAAATCCTTTTTGCATCTCCAACACCCTGACCTCATAATTGTGGTGAAGAAATGGAGCGGTGCACTACCAAAGTGCATTGGTATCCAATAATGAAGCACGATCAGTTACTTCGTTGGTGTCATCTTTATTAAATAGATCCAAATCAACAGAATAAAGACATCAGCCAATGCGTTTCGTTCAAGACAATGAACTTCGTTAGGGCGGAAATATGTCGAGAAAACCTTCACAGGTGGTGAGAGGCGAGATCCAATCAACCACAATATGTGGTCGTCGGTGCAATAATAATAGCTTAGGTCTCCATGATAAGGGCCAACAACGAGAAACCTTTGACCGGCGGTCAGATTGTAAATGCACTCCTCGGATCGGCATAATTGTGGACTGTGGTGGCAATGACCTAGGCACTTTGACTGGGGTAGGTCTGGAAATGCTTATAAAGGACACCTTTACAGAATTTAAGTCACTTTTCACCCAAACTGCCTTTGTCTATTCTAACATATGCCAAAGGCAGAAATGGAACTGGTCCAATCAATTTTGTCCACAGATTGAGAAAGCTAGGAAACATGTCAATGAATCTGTTTCTGCTTTTCTCTGAAAATATAAAATGGGGTCCATTTACCACAACAATCTGCGTTTCAGTATGGATGGCATCTATAGGAGAGATGGTGTACTTTTTACGGATGAGGGTAACAGAGTCTTCCTCTTGAACTTTAGACTCTGCATAGGTACTTACTTGTAGGTACCAAAATCTCTCAATAAACACAAGGGCTCTTTTTAGAGCCACCCAAGAACTAAACACAAAAGCTTGATGTATATCTGAAAAATGTACATTTTTTTTTTGCTTGGAGTCACGTACGCAACGAATCATAGTCGTGCAACCAACACGTAGAAGTCATGCACCAAACGCGCTGGAGTAGCTCACCCTACACGTGAGAAGTTGTGCATCCAACGTGTGCACACCAGGGGGCCGCACTGAGCGCCGCGCTGGGTGCGCAACTCCTAATTATACCGTAGAAAAAAAATAGCCCCTATCACTAATTTCTATTATTCCCGGGGACCCCATGCCCCGGGGCTTATATAAAACATTGGGGACCGTGGGGGGAGCCCCAGTGCCCCCACGCTTTCAGCCGGCTCGTCCTTCTGGAGCCGGCATTGCTTTTCCACATGGGGTACTGCTAACATGGAGCTCTTCGTGTGGAAAAGCAATCTGGCTTGGATTTTGAAAGAGAGAGCAGGTTTCCTGGCTCTCTCTTTCAAAATCCAAAGCAAGTTTGCTATGGGAGGGCAGAAGCCTCGGCTCCTGCCCTCCCATAGGAAACAGCAGTGTCCTGGGGGTGGGCTCCCCGGGACACTGCAGGAGCTGGCCCTGGGGGTGGCGGCCCCCAGGGCCACAACAAGGCTCTAGGTGGGGGGGCCGCACGGCCCCCCTCCAACATTACACAAAGCCCCAGGGGGTGGTGGTCCCCAGGGCTTGTGGGGGTCCTTGAGTCCCAACCACAAGTTTTGCGAGGGGGCCTTGGAGCCCCTCCATAAATTTTTATAATTTGCTTCCGGGATTTGCCCCCCAGGAGGCTAATTATGAAAGATGGTCTGTTATATATATATATTTTTTTTACGGCAGGCTCCACACACCCAGCGAGTACTTTGCCATTTAAAAATAAAAAAATGTAGGGACCCTGGGAGTCCTTGCAAAACCCCCTAAGGAGGTCTAGAGGGTTTCTACCCTGCCCCCTTTATACATTTTCTACACTTATTCCAGTAACTTCTTCAGCCTCAAATCTACTGAGGCACAAAATGGCTGCCAACACTTCCTGGTTTCGAATGTTGACAACCACTTGACAGCCAATTAGCATTCAGCGCGCGGTCAGGATGGTGCGCTTAGGGTGCGCTCAGATTGCTCGGATCCTGCGCTGCCATAGATATATATGTACTTTTAAATGTCATTTCAGGAACTACAGAATGGATTTACACCATTTAAGCAAAAGGCAGAAGTCTGAACTAAGGACTTCCTCTTTGCCAAATTTGGTGTAATTCTGTTCAGCAGTTCGGGCTGTAGCCGGGATGAACGGTCCTATGGAAAATTGCATGGGGAAAACACATTTTGGGACCCCCTTTTTTCTTGGCCCCCGCTTGACGAATCACCCTGAGACTTTAGGATAGGAACGGACCGGAGATGGCCATTAGTTTTGAAAATTTCGCGAAGATTCGTCAACCGGCGCCAAAGTTATTCCAAATAGAATGTTGCGGATTTCCAATGGAAAATAGGTCCTAACTATATATATATACACAACCTAGCTAGTTAGTTATAGTTAGGACCTAGTTTCCATAGGAAAGGCGCTTTTTGTTTTGTTTTGCTAATAGCTATGGTGACGTTTGACCAATCTTCACAAAATGTTTGTTTAAAACTATTAAGTACTACGTACCTGAGTTCAGCTGCTGTATGGAAAGTTGAAGGGTTATTTATCAAGTGGGGGCTGAGAAAAAGGGAGGTCCGAAAACTAATTTTTTCATGCAATTTCCCATAGGGATTTCAGACACGACTTTGGCAGAATTACACCAAATTTGGCAGAAAGATAGATTTTGGCCCAAAAGGATCTCTTTTTGTAACTTGGTGTAAATCCATTGTGATCTGATAGGCTGCCACCACTTCAACCAGAAAGACTTTCCTCAAGTCTCGAGAAAAACAGAAAAAAACACCTGGGGGCAGGTAGAAATAACCTGACTCCCTAGGCCTGGTGGACAGTGCCGAGGGCCAATTTGCTGTTTTTGTAAAAAGAATGTTGTCGTGAATTCACAGCAGATCCCCATATCTGTGACAAAATAAAAACAAAAACAAGTGCAGTCTCTTACTCTTGGTTATGTTAGCCCCCCAGATGGGCCAGGTCCCGGGGGAATTGTGTATATCATTATTGGGAAGTGGGGCACACAATGTCCCCGCAGTCTGATTTTTGCATCTGGGACCCCATCACTCGGAACCGGGTATATTAAAATTGGGAGGGGTGTTGTATGAAATTAAATATGCCTATGGAGCTATACTTACCAATAGCCCCTATACCAATTACCAATAATCAGTCAGTTGGGAGTGAGGAAAGTTCAATCGTTTATTAGTCAAAAAGGGCTCTGCGCAGAGGAGCCACCCCACGACCTCCAACCTCGAGGACTGCAGAGAAGACTGTTGGCTTGCATTCAAGACAGAGCATATATACCTTTCATCACACATATGAAATGACTATACTAGGAAAAGTACCAGCCGGCTCTCGAGATCCAAGGAAGGACCATATATGGCACACATAATTGGTTACGTTGTTAGACACAGGGCTATTGTGAGCAAAAGTCAGTAGAGGTGAATCCCTTTCGTCTGGGCGCTAGGGAGGGCAAGGATGGCTACTGAAGGAATGTGCTTATCGCACAAAAGACCAGATGTGACCTTGGTTCTCAGGACAGAAAGGAGAACACCCCACATTCAGCTGTCCACTATAACTCAATATATTCGTGCAAGGAATAACACGTGATCTCGACTAAGACAGGGCAATGAGAATACAACATGACGTTGATTATGTGAGGGCCTAGCTTATGTACAAGAATAGTCAATACAATTCAACAAGAATGAAATAAATGCAAGTTACATCATTCTAATTCAAAGGTATATGCTAATTGATACATCACGCTAATACAATATGAGTCAACATTGCAAGCTTAATATATTTTGTACGTATGCACAGAGAAATCAAATTTCTATCCTTCCGGTCCGCCCTTTTAGCCTGATGTATTCAATAAGAACAGTGTTCATCAGTCCTCGAAAATTCCCTCATCAATCTGCATCAAGTCATTTATTTCTTGCTGAACTAATTGGGCCTTTTGTTTCGCATGTGAAGGGGTTTTCATAGCAGGGGTAATCAGCTGGGGCTATATATACAGGAGGGTACAAGAAGGATAGATAACAACGTCCAAACCATCCTCGAGGGAGCCAAGTATATGCAGACTCCCCACATACAAAATATACATTGGGAGGGGTAAGCAAAGGAGGACTACTAAGGGTCAACATCCTATAAGTATAATTACAAATACTTCTTCCTACCGAGATATGTCCAGTACCTTGAATACAAAAGGGAGAGGTATGATTCAATATAAGTATTGGAAGTGCTTTATCATTAGTGACATTTCGTTCCCTAAACTGCCGAAAATATTGAGTATGGTTGAATTCCTCAAAATCCATCAACTCATTCTTCAACCATGTAGAATTTTCCTTTTCTGTATAGACATTCATACAGGCTTCTGGATCTAAAGACCCTTGGCCTCCATTCCCTTTTGGGTCAAAGCCCTGATGCACTTCTATGTATGCTAATATCATAGTGTAGTCCTTTTCAGAGTGTGGTTTTGGATCTGCCACATAGTGCATATACATAAGGGGGGCGTGTCTTGCAGCCGACAATTATGGCTGCTTGAGCGAGGAGCTCCGTCCTCGAGCCCTATTAATCCTGCTGAATCAGACCCCTGCCTCCCGCATGCTGTTGGTGAAGGAGTCCCTCCCCCTGGCACCTACGATCCGGGAGTGTGGGAGGATGGAGAGACCTGCTGGGGCACGTTTGCCGACTAGCCGGTGAGCAGCGGGGCGGGAGCCAAGATGGCATCCGCTACGGAGAATCGAGCCTCTCTGCCACTGAGGCGGAGAAGATAGCCGCGGAGGGACGAGATCCTGGTCGGGGAGGCTGCGACCGGGAGGCGGGCCTGAGGCGGCTCGCGTCCTCGACTGCAGCAGTGGGGGCGAGGTGGCCCTGCGTCGAGTGGCCAAGAAACAGATCCGCGATCGTGCCGCGGCTCCCGCCCGAGCTGAATGACGAGCGGAGAGGCGAGCAGTAAAATGGCACCGGCGGCGGCTCCTTCGGGGCCCTGAAAACTGCAGCGAAGGGCACGATTGTGAGGCTGCAGGCCCACATATTCTGATAAGTTGCTGCCTGGCCGCCCTAAGAGAGCTGCGCTTGGAGATCACGCTGGGGAAGCCCTACCACCGGGCTGCCGCGGGAAGACAGAGGCGAGGTTGGACTTGCGGACTGCAACGTGGCACCAGGAGCTTGGGGGAGCCTTAGTCAGGATCTCTGCTGGAGCCCCGATGAGAGGGGACGCATGTGGCGAGGTCCGCCTTAGACTGGCACTGTACTGCGGTCGGCGGCGAATATGGCGGAATAGCGCTGCCCCAGGCTGACACTGAAACTGGGCACGAGAAGGCGGGTAGCCGAGACGGTGAAAGAGGAGGCAGCAAAATCGGTCTGTGTGCGCCGACCGACCGGCGGAGGGTGTGAGGGAGCTGAGGCTGACGCAGGTAACTACAGCCGCGGCGCCTGGAGGGGGCTGCCCTCTGGAGGAGCCGGGACCTGCGCTGAACAGCAGACCAGACCATGAGCGCGACTGCTGAGATGCCTGAGGGAAGGCCTAGGCGCAAGACCCACCAGTAGCGCGGGAGGAGCGCAGGTCTGGGCCGGACGCCATTGCGAGCCAGCGCAACCAAGAGTAACCGGACGTGGAAACGACTCCCAGAGCCTGGCACTATCCCCTCATCGCGGACTACACCATGAGGGGGCGCACACTGTGATCTACGCCCGGTAGACCCCTGAGAACCCGGAGTGGGCATGACCGGGAGCGGGTAACGGGTTCTCTGGCAGCTAATAGCACTGAGGACCCATTGTTAGCCCCCACGGCGGACGCTGGTGAAGAAACACGACCCCTCCGCATAACACTGGGGGACAAACACTGGGCGATACTAGCCTGTTGGTACACTGCAGAGGGAGCCAGCGATCTGAGGCAGTGCTTACGGGTGGCAATCCCTGGGACCCACTTACATAGACCTGACTACAAAGGACGGACCAGTCCAATCAGCTCCAGCGCTGCTGGGTGATGGGGAAACCAAAGGGGGGTAGGAGTGGCACCCAACCACCCGTGGAGGAAGAAGCACCCGGGCGAGAGGAACTAGGTGAACCTAAGCAAGTGCGGGACCCTCACCTTCAACACCAGCTCGATAGGATCCTGTTAGCAATAACGGACACCCGGACGGCGCTCCAACAGGACATAGCACAAGTGGCCACGGGACTGGGCCTGTTACGAGCCAATCATGGGAAGAAACTAGCCGACAGAGTCACGGAAGTGGAGGGAGCGCTCCAAAGTATTGAACCACGGCAAAAGGACCTCAAAGCTACTTTGACCAATGTGTTAGACCGAGTGGATGCCCTGAAGAGACGAGCCGAGGAGGCGGAGGGTCGCAATCGCCAGAACAACATCCGCGTAGTAGGATTGTCAGAAAAAATGGAAGGGTCGGAAATGGTACAATATCTGGAAGCCTGGCTCAAGACGACGGTAGCTCCAGAGGGTTTATCTACCTTTTACACCTTGGAGAGGGCACACCGGGTGCCGGACAGACCACCTCCACTGGGCCGACCTCCGAGACCAGTGGTGGCCCGGCTGCTGCACTTTCGAGACCGGGACTTGATTCTCCAGAAGGCGCGGACGGATGGCTCCTTTCAGGTAGAGAATAGTAGGGTCAATATCTTCCCTAGAGGCATTATGGCAAGGGAACAACTGAACATAATTTTGGCCTATCTCCCACCAGCTCTGGGCAAAACAGCACTACGGGACCTATGCAAAATACTCCTTGATCTCCCCCGGGTACTCTTATCCTGGGCGGAGACTTCAACATGACTATGAATGACAAACTTGATAGGCACCCTCAAAGACCTCTCTCCACCCACCTAGATGACTTTGCCCAAGGACTGGGAATCACAGACATATGGCGCACGCTACAACCAGACAAACCACATTTTACACATTACTCCAACGCCCACAAGATCATGTCCTGCTTTGACTATTTTTCACTTTCCTCCCAGACGCAGGGCTCTTACAACACCCCAAGGGCTCCCCAGGGGCATTTCTGACCACTCTCCCCTTAGGATTGAACTTCACCAGAGCACTGTCCGAGGTCCTATAATCATTAATCCATGGTTACTTACCATCCCTGATATCAAGGAAGATCTAGCTGAACACACATTTTTTTTACTGAAAATGTAGGCTCTGTGGACTCGGCTAACACCACCCGAGAAGAATATTAAGCTGTAATTAAAGGTCGCAGCTTGGCTTTAAGAATTGGATATCTTTGCAACCATAGCGAACTGCTGACCCGACTAGAAAGCGATCTGCTTCTCCTTGAAACACGGCATAATGCCTCTCGCACTGCAGCCACAGCCCACGGACTCTGAAACAAACAATTAGAATATAAAGCACTTGCAAGGAAAAAAGCTCAAGCCAGATTATTTCAAACGTACCACAGAGTCTATGAATTGGGAGAACGCTCAGGCAAAATGTTGGCATGGCTAGAAAAATGAGATCAAGAAGCTCGATGGGTCCCCGAAATTATACGGGAAGACGGAAGGCGGGTAACAGACCCCAAGGAGGTGGCGAAGGAATTCGCTGATTATCTAGATCATGTCCTCCTCTCAGGACTCCCGCCAGCTTCTGGAGGAAATGATTCTACAAACGCTATCAGACTCAGATAAGGAGGCCTTAGATGCTGATCTCACCACAGAGGAAATCTGCAAAGCTATATTCGCGGTCAACTCTGGGAAAGCAATGGGGCCAAACGGGATCCCCATTGAGTTCCTTAAGGGAATGGCCCTCAAGATAGCTCCACACCTCAAAAACATGTATGAGGAAAGTTGTGAGATTCGCACTCTCCCCTTAGATCAATGACTGGCCTTGATAGCCGTCATTCACAAGCCAGGTAAACCTGCGGTTAGTTGTGGCTCCTATAGGCCCATTTATCTGATCAGCTCAGAAGCCAAGGTGCTGGCCAAATTACTTGCATCCAGATTAACAACTATACTCCCATTCCTGGTTAACAAGGACCAATCAGTGTTTACACCAGGTCGAAACACCACCCTTAACATTAGACGTGTCCATAATGTCCTGGGTAGACAGCCTTACCTCCGTGAAGATGCAGTTATTTTGTCCTTAGAGGTCACCATTGCGTTCGACTCCATCGAGTGGCCCCATCTGTTCGAGGTTTTGGCTTGGTTGAGATTCGGCTCCCCTTTCCGAAAATGGGTAGCGCTGCTATATACTGAAATGAAATGAAATGAAATTTGTACTTGTAAAGCACACTTATACCCCAACTGGGGTGTCCTGGCGCTGTACGCATACTGCTGTGGAACCCTTCCTGGCTTTTCCCTGTGAAATGTCCACTTCTGGGCACCCCCAAGGTGAAGCAAGGCATCCCAGTGCTGTTGGGGCCGTTGTGAAGATTAAGCAAGCTATTGCCCAGAGTTGCAGAGTGGGACCCATGAGTAGAATAGGCACCGAGGCGAGAATTATCAGGTCCGAGGAAATTGAGCCCAAGACCCGTCGAGGCGGGAATTGAACCCTGGTCCCAGGCCAGACCTCTGCATCAGGGTCTGCCGCTCTAACCATTGAGCCACACTTCTCCTCTATATACTGATCTGCTGGGTCAAGTCAGGGTAAATAATCATACTTTCCGCACATTTGCCTTGCACAGAGGCTCTAGGCAAGGCTGTCCTCTATTCCCTTTGCTATTTGCACTAACCCTTGAACCACTGGCCTATTGGATCAGACGAGTCATCTCTATAAGGGGGCTGAGTTTGAGTGAGGACGCAAAAGACAAAATATCACTCTATGCGGACAATATCCTCATATACTTAGCTTCCCCGTTCCTACCTCAATAACTTACTCAATGTCATCAGTAACTTCGGCAAATATGCAGGTTGTACCATCAACTGGTCTAAATCAGTGTTATATGTTCTTCATGGCCTCTGCCTCATTTGCCCCGTGGCTATACGATTGAACTGGCCTCAACGGGCTTCAAATACTTGGGCATATTTACTACACCGACCCCAAACTGTTCTACGAGCATAATCTTCTAGGCCACCTTAAGAGGCTACAGGAGGATGTCAGACATTGGCGATCGCTGCCTCTACCCCTCCTGGGGAGAGCAGCACTATTTAAAATGCCTGCACTTCCCTGTTTCTTATATGCACTCCAAAACTGCCCATTCCCTATAACAGACAATTCTTTCATCACCATAGAAGGGGAACTTCGTACCTTATTGTGGGACAGGAAAACACCATGCATCGCTCTCCAGAAGCTTACCAAGGGGTTGTATGATGGGGGTATCGCCCTTCCAGATCTGCTCCTTTATTACTGGGCCTCTCAATTAATAGCAGATAATCACTGGATCTATGGTACCCCGACTAACCCAGCCTTCCACCTTGAAAAATACCAAACTTTTCGAGAGGGATACATGAGGGCTTCTTGTGTCCTGAGGACCTCAGGACTAAAATGGACTTTATCCCCCGAGCAACAGTGCACCGGTAGGCACGCTTGCAGAGTGGTAGAGAAAGGGGACGGGGCCTGTGTCCACCTCTCAGCAATCCCACTATGTGGGGCTTACTGGAGGTATTAGTTAGGCTAGTTGGCCCCTAAAGAGCCTCAGCAGTGAAGGGGACTTTAATCCCCATGGAAGATCATGCCAGGGAGCGGGTTTGCAGACTGATGGTCAAAGGGGTCATGGCCTGCTATGAGTACTTACCAATGCTGCTGTGTGGGACTTACTGGAGGAAATAGGAAGGGTATTGGCCCCCAAGGTTGTCCATGGGGGCCAACTACCCCTCCTGTTACCTCCAGTAAGTCCCACACATTGGGATTGTTAAGAGGTCTTCGGAGACCACGCCCCCCCTTCTCCACCACTCTTTAAATGTGCCTCCGGGCACACTACAGGTTGGCGGATGATGTCCACTTTACTTCTGAGGGATTGTGGGGGCCAAGAAGCCCTCCTGGTACACCCTGTACGTTCTCCGCAGAGGAATTCCTAAGCACTGGTTGGAGGCTCAGCCCCCTTTCTCCACCACTCTGCAAACACAACTAAAGAAGCATTTGTAATGTAATAGGTCTCGCATTTGCATGAGATCGAGCTATTGGCGTTGTAAATGTAAACGTTTTTTACTAATGTATTTTGGAGTGGAGTGGATGCACATTGTGTGTAGTGGAATTATGTGGTATGTTGTGCAGTGAAATTATGTGTATAAAAAGTATGTGGTATTTAGTGTACAGGAATTATGTGGAGTGGAATTATGTGTTATTGAGATTAATTATGTGGCATGGTAGTCTTTGTTGTGGAGTGGTAACCACAGGTTTAGTCTTCCTCTTTTCCATAGAAGCTAAATTATGAACTCAATGAGACAAAAAAAAGAAGGAATCACTGAGGAGCACTTCTGTACCTACTCAGAGGTATGAGCAGGGCCGCTGGAAATGTGCGACTGTTTGGCTGCACCAACTTTCGCACAATTATACATTTTCCACATTAGCCACATAATTCATCATCTGCTGTCCAGTCTGCAGATTTGAACAACAAACGCCTTGTTTCAAGCTCAAACGGCTCAAATGTAACAAAAATGCAGCGAAAAGTGTTACAGCGAGCTGGAAGGCCCTTTCCAAACCTAGAATGGTCACCTGTTACTTTTTGCTAAATGTGGGTGTTAAATTGGTACTACTGGTGTGCAAACCACTCTTGCTTCTTTCTGCACCTCTCTTGCCCTTTACTGCATTTTTCATGCTTTTTTGGCACCTTTCTTCCATCTTTCTGCCCTTGTTTTGTTTCTTTCTGCACATCAATTGCTTCTTTCTGTACCCCTCATGCCTCTTTCCGCACCCCTCTTCCCTCTTTTTGCACCCCTCTTGCCTCTTCCTGCCATCCTCTTGTTTCTCTCTGCACCTCTCTTGCTTCTTTCTGCACCCCTCTTGCAACTTTCTCCACCTCGGTTCCTTCGTTCTGCACGTCCTTTGTTTCTTTCTGCACTTCTCCTGCCTCTTTCTCCACGCCTCATCCCTCTTTCTGCACCTCTGTGCTTCTTTCTGTACTCCTCTTGCTTATTTCTGCACCTCCGTCCCTTCTTTCTGCAAGCCTCATGCCTCTTTCTGCACATCTCTTGCCTTTTTCTCCAACCCTCACCCCTCTCTCTGCACCCCTCTTTCCTCTTTCTTCACCCCTGTTGCCTCTTTCTGCACCTATGTTCCTTTTTTCTGCACTTTGTTTGTTTCTTTCTGCACCTCTCTTGTTTCTTTCTGTATCCCTCTTGCCTCTTTCTCCACCCCACTTCCACCTTTCTGCCCCTCTGTTGCTTCTTTCTGCACATCTCCTACTTCTTTATGCACATCTGTCCCTTCTTTCTGCAATCCTTGTGCTTCTTTCTGCACTTCTCTTGCCTCTTTCTCCACCCCTCACGCCTCTTTATGCAACCCCCTTCCCTATTTCTTCACACCTGTTTCCTCTTTCTGCACCTCTGTTCTTTCTTTCTGCACTTCATTTGTTCCTTTCTCCTCATTTCTTGCTTCTTTCTGCACACCTGGTGCCTCTCTCTGCACCCCTCTTCCCTCTTTTTGCACACTTCTTGCTTCTTTCTACACCTCTGTTGCTTCTTTCTGCACTACTCTTGCTTCTTTCTACCCTTTTTTGCTTCTTTCTGTACTACCTGTGCTTCATTCTGCACCTCTCTTTCTTCTTTCTGCACCCCTCTTGCCACTTTCTCCATCTCTCATCCCTCTTTCTGCACCTCTGTTGCTTCTTTCAGCACTTCTCTTGCCTCTTTGTACACTTCTATTCCCTGCTTCTGCAACTCTCTTGTCTCTTTCATCACTTCTCTTGCTATATTCTGCACCTCTGTTGTTCCTTCTGTACCCTTCTTACCTCTTTCTACACCCCTCTTCCCTCTTTCTGCAATCCTGTTGCCTCTTTCTACACCTCTGTTGTTTCTTTCTGTATTTCTTTTGTTTCTTCAGCACCCCTTTTGCCTCTTTCTCCACCTCTGTTTCTCTTTTTTTCTGCCCTTCTTTTGCTTCTTACTACAGCTCTCTTGCTCCTTTCTGCACCCCTTACCTCTTCCACCACCCCTCTTCCCTCTTTCTTTACCCCTGTTATCTCTTTCTGCACCTCTGTTCCTTCTTTCTGCAGCCAAAGTGCCTCTTTATGCACCCCTCTTCCCTCTTTTTGCACCTCTACTGCCACTGTTTGTACCTCTTTTGCTTCTTTCTGCACTACTCTTGCTTCTTTCTTCACCTCTTTGCTTCTTTCTGCACCATTTATGCTTCTTTCTGCATTCCTCTTCCCTCTTTCTGCACCTCTGTTCCTTCTTCCTGCTCTTCTTTTGTTTCTATCTGAACCTCAATTGCTTCTTTCTGCACTTCTCTTGCCACTTTTTCCACCCCTGTTCCCCTTTTTTGCATCTCTGTTGCTTCTTTCTGTACTTCTCTTGCTTCTTTCTCCACCCCTCATCCCTCTTTCTGCACCCCTTTCCTCTTTCTTCATCCCTGTTGCCTCTTTGTACACCTATGTTCCTTTTTTCTGCACTTTTTTGTTTCTTTCTGCACCTCTCTTGTTTCTTTCTGCATCCCTCTTGCCTCTTTCTCCACCCTACTTCCCCATTTCTGCATCTCTGTTGCTTATTTCTGCCATTCTCTTCCCTCTTTCTTCAACCCTCATCCCTCTTTCTGCACCTCTGTTGCTTCTTTCTGCACATCTTTTACTTCTTTCTGCACCTCCGTTCCTTCTTTCTGCAATCCTTGTGCTTCTTTTTGTACTTTTCTAGCCTCTTTCTCCAACCCTCATCCCTCTTTATGCACCCCTTCCCTATTTCTTCACCCCTGTTGCCTCTTTCTGCACCTCTGTTTCTTCTTTCTGCATTTCTTTTGTTCCCTTCTGCTCATCTATGGCTTCTTCATGCACGCCTGGTGCCTCTTTCTGCACTCCTCTTCCCACTTTTTGCACCCCTGTTCCCCCTTTTTGCACCTCTGTTGCCTCTTTCTGTACTACTCTTATTTCTTTCTACACTTCTTTGTGTCTTTCTGTACTGCATGTGCTTCTTTCTGCACCTCTCTTCTCTCTTTCTGCACCCCTCTTGCATTTTTGTGCACCTCTGTTCCTTTTTTCTGCTCTTTTTTTGTTTCATTCTGCACCTCTCTTGCTTCTTTCTACACCTCTCTTGCCACGTTCTCTACCTCTCATGCCTCTTTCTGCAAATCTGTTGCTTCTTTCAGCACTCCTCTTGCCTTTTTCTGTACTTCTTTTCGAAGTTTCTGCAACTCTCTTGTCTCCTTCATCACATATCTTGCTAGAATCTGCACCTCTGTTTCTTCTTTCTGCACCCCTCTTACCTCTTTCTACACCCCTCGTCCCTCTTTCTGCACTCCTCTTGCCTCTTTCTGCACCTCTGGTGCTTCTTTCTGTATTTCTTTTGTTTCTTTCAGCACCCCTCTTTCTTCTTTCTCCACCTTTGTTCCTCCTTTCTGTCCTTCTTTTGCTTCGTTCTGCAGCTCTCTTGCTTCTTTTTGCACCCCATACCTCTTTCACCACCCCTCTTTGCTCTTTCTTTATCCCTGTCACCTCTTTCTGCACCTCTGTTCCTTCTTTCTGCACCCCTCGTGCCTCTTTCTGTACCCCTCTTCCCTCTTTTTGCACTCCCTTGCCACTTTCTGTACCTCTTTCGCTTCTTTCTGCACTACTCTTGCTTCTTTCTGCAATTCTTTGCTTCTTTCTTCACTTCTCTAGCTTCTTTCGGCACCTCTGTTCCGTCTTTCTGGTATCCCTGTGCCTCTTTCTGCGCCCCTCTTCCTGCACCCCTCTTGCATCTTTCTGCACCTAGGTTCCTTCTTTCTGTACTTCTTTTCTTTCTTTTTGCACCTCTCTTGTTTCTTTCTGTATGCCTCTTGTCTCTTTCTCCACCCCACGTCCCCCTTTCTGCATCTCTGTTGCTTCTTTCTGCACTTCTCTTGCCTCTTTCTCCCCACTCATCCCTCTTTCTGCACCTTTGTTGCTTCTTTCGGCACTACTCTTGCTTCTTTCTACACTTCTTTAATTTTTTCTGTATCTCTCTTGTTTCTTTCTGTATCCCTCTTGCCTCTTTCTCAACCCCACTTCCCCCTTCTACATCTCTGTTGCTTCTTTATGCATTTCTCTTGCTTCTTTCTGTACCTCTTTTGCTTCTTTCTGTACTCCTCTTACATCTTTCTGCACCTCTGTTGCTTCTTTCTGTACATTTTTTGTTTCTTTTTGCACCCCTCCTGCCTTTTTCAGCACCTCCGTTCCTTCTTTCTGCACTTCTTTTCTTTCTTTCTGCATGTCTTGCTTCTTTCTCCACCCCACTTCCCTCTTTCTTCACCCCGGTTACCTCTTTCTGCACCTCTGTTCCTTCTTTCTGAAATTCTTTTGTTTCTTTCTGAACATCTCTTGCTTCTTTCTACACCTCTCTTGCCACGTTCTCTACCTCTCATGCCTCTTTCTGCAAATCTGTTGCTTCTTTCAGCACTTCTCTTGCCTTTTTCTGTACTTCTTTTCGAAGTTTCTGCAACTCTCTTGTCTCTTTCATCACATATCTTGCTAGAATCTGCACCTCTGTTTCTTCTTTCTGCACCCCTCTTACCTCTTTCTTCACACCTCGTCCCTCTTTCTGCACTCCTCTTGCCTCTTTCTGCACCTCTGGTGCTTCTTTCTGTATTTCTTTTGTTTCTTTCAGCACCACTCTTTCTTCTTTCTCCACCTTTGTTCCTCCTTTCTGTCCTTTTGCTTCGTTCTGCAGCTCTCTTGCTTCTTTTTGCACCCCATACCTCTTTCACCACCCCTCTTTGCTCTTTCTTTACCCCTGTTACCTCTTTCTGCACCTCTGTTCCTTCTTTCTGCACCCCTCGTGCCTCTTTCTGTACCCCTCTTCCCTCTTTTTGCACTCCCTTGCCACTTTCTGTACCTCTTTCGCTTCTTTCTGCACTACTCTTGCTTCTTTCTGCAATTCTTTGCTTCTTTCTTCACTTCTCTAGCTTCTTTCGGCACCTCTGTTCCGTCTTTCTGGTATCCCTGTGCCTCTTTCTGCGCCCCTCTTCCTGCACCCCTCTTGCATCTTTCTGCACCTAGGTTCCTTCTTTCTGTACTTCTTTTCTTTCTTTTTGCACCTCTCTTGTTTCTTTCTGTATGCCTCTTGTCTCTTTCTCCACCCCACGTCCCCCTTTCTGCATCTCTGTTGCTTCTTTCTGCACTTCTCTTGCCTCTTTCTCCCCACTCATCCCTCTTTCTGCACCTTTGTTGCTTCTTTCGGCACTACTCTTGCTTCTTTCTACACTTCTTTAATTTTTTCTGTATCTATCTTGTTTCTTTCTGTATCCCTCTTGCCTCTTTCTCAACCCCACTTCCCCCTTCTACATCTCTGTTGCTTCTTTATGCACTTCTCTTGCTTCTTTCTGTACCTCTTTTGCTTCTTTCTGTACTCCTCTTACATCTTTCTGCACCTCTGTTGCTTCTTTCTGTACTTTTTTTGTTTCTTTTTGCACCCCTCCTGCCTTTTTCAGCACCTCCGTTCCTTCTTTCTGCACTTCTTTTCTTTCTTTCTGCATGTCTTGCTTCTTTCTCCACCCCACTTCCCTCTTTCTTCACCCCGGTTACCTCTTTCTGCACCTCTGTTCCTTCTTTCTGAAATTCTTTTGTTTCTTTCTGAACATCTCTTGCTTCTTTCTGCACCCATTGTGCCTCTTTCCACACCTCCTCTTCCCTCTTTTTGCACCCCTCTTGCCTCTTTCTGCACCTCTGTTGTTTCTTAATGCACCACTCATGCTTCTTTCTGCACCCCTCTTGCCTCTTTCTGCACCTCTGTTCCTTTTTTATGCTCTTCTTTTGTTTCTTTCTACAACTCTCTTGCTTCTTTCTGTACCCCTCTTGCCACTTTCTCTACCCGTTCCCCCTTTTTGCATCTCTATTGCTTTTTCCTGCACTTCTCTTGCCTCTTTCTCCACCCCTCATCCCTCTTTCGGCACCTATGTTGCTTTTTTCTGCACATCTCTTGCTTCTTTCTGCACCTCTGTCCCTCCTTTCTGCAACCCTCGTGCCTATTTCTGCACCCCTCTTCCCACGTCTGCACCCCTCTTGCTTCTCTCTGCGAACAAGTGGCCTAGGGTGTCAAGGCTCTGGGGGCCATCCTGAAGACTAAGCAAGCTTTTGCCCAGAGTCACAAGGTGCTGAGCTGACCTGCCCCCGGTGGTCGAACCGTGAGCCCCCTTGCTCCGGAGTCAGATGCCCTGGCCGCTGCACCACACCTCTTCCTCTTTAGTTATGAAAGATAAAGTAACATTTGAAATGTATACAGAGATTGCTTTGCTGACATGGAAAACCTAAGGTTTTTTAGTCATTGCTGATAAATAGATCGGTGTTTGCCAGTAATATTAAGGGAATTACTACACAACCCAAAATGGACAAGTTTTAAAGGGTCTTCCCCTTTAAAGCCCTGGGTGGGGAAACGTGTTATTTCAAGGAGAAACTTGTGAGGTGCTGTCTCAAGTGAGCTGAAAACCAGCTATGTTGCATAGAGGTCTCAAATAAATGTGCAATGCTCTTTGGTCTACAGATCAAGCTGTATTTTCAAAGGCACCCTTATCAGGTGCTGAACGTGCAGGAAATGAGGGATGATAAACCTGTCAGCCTTAAGATGGTCTTCCTACCAAACGTTTTGCCTTCCTCCTCCATTTTTACTGACCTAGTGTTGGACCTGGCCCTTTTTGCAGGGTTATCCCAAAACATTTATCCTTCCTCCTGTAGTTTTTCTGACCTGTTTTTGTTGGCTTTGTTGTCCAGCACCTCATCACCCCAGAGCCTACTTTTGTCTTTAATTTTGGCGCATCCCAGGTACTTTGTGATAAAAGTGATACATCCATAGTTTCCAATGGACTGAACTATTTTGAACATTTTAAAAGTGATATCTTTACTTGTGTATGTTGGATTTTTGTTGTTGTTTTGGTCTTGTTTTATTCGGATAACAATTGGTTATTTTTCTGAACTGGTGTGGTGTCCTTTTGTTGTGCTTTCATTCTGTTACTGTGTGTACGTATAAATACCTTACACACTGCCTCTGAGATAAGCCTGAGTGCTCATGCCAAGCTAAAAAGGGGTGAGCAGGGGTTATCTTAGCTGTGTAATCCACTTACAGTGACTAGAATAAGGCTGCCTACTTGGAACGGGTGCAAACAACGGCCAGCTAGAGACACCACAATTTCTAACACCTATTTTTTACTGTGCGCTTTACTATTGTTAACTAATTCTAAAGTGTTTGTGCTCTCTCCTCTAAACATGGTAATACTGGCTTGACCCCAATTTCGCTAATTTAAATCACGTAAGTCCCTAGTAAAGTGGTACTGGCGTACCCAAGACCTGTACATGAAATGCTACTAGTGGACCAGAAGCACTGTTTAAACATGTCTCAGGCCTGTGTGTACAGTTATAGCAATCCCAGAATGAGAAAGGGCTGTGTGCTTGCCCCCTTTCTTCTAATACCTATATCAGGAGAGGGGTGCTTTCCACCTAAGCAGGGGAGCAAATCTGCCCCAGCCCTGTTCTTCTCAGACAGTACTCTTGTTGTATTTCCAGGGGATTGATTGAAAACTCATACATTGCTTTGTTAATATGAAATTTGCATTTTGAGGACACAAACATGTATTGCAATTGGCATTTGTGAACATGCAAATTGGAAATATTCTTCAGCACAAATACTTGGGAGTTATGAATGAAATGGCCTCAGAGGTGTTATCAACTTGCACCTGGCATCGGGATTATGAAGATCTAAAAAGCAATATGGCCATCCCAGTTTTGACATGTGTAGTGGCACAATGGATATATGGTGTGGAGTGGACCCTGATTCCGACAAAGTCAACAGCTTGGAACAGCATGATTTTGGACTGATGAGCTCTGTACCATTAGAGGCCATACTCTTGAGTGGGCGATTTTGGGATTGTCTCAGGTAGAAATATGAGATTGCATGGTCCGCTCCTGTCACCACACTGGTGCTCACCTGAGGCTTGTGAGTACTTGAATGATAGACCATGTCGGTGGAGGAGTTTTTCCCAGGATAAGGTGCATCTCAGGCAAAGTTTTAAAAAACTTACGGCCAACTTAAAGGTCTGTAAAGAGAAATATGGCCTCACTTTTAGGGCTTGATGGGGAAATCGGTGGGTGACTCACAACTTCAACTGTAGAAAGCTGGCTCTGTATATACTATGCCAAAGTAAAGTATAGCGTGCACAGAGTCCAGGAGATCCCCAGAGGTATAGCAAAGGCTTAATTAGATAATCACTAACAACTCTTTTTGTGGTAGTGTGGTTGAAAAGGTAGGCTTATCAGAAGGGTGTGTTAATCTTTTATTGCATTCACTCCATCAAGGACTGATTACACACACACTCAGAGACAGAATCCAGACCAATTAGGTAAGTATAAAAATATATACTTATGTTTTACTTTTAGAACCAAGCAGGACTTGGTACAGAAAAGTAGAATATGCTTTCAAATGCAAAACATTACAAGGAAAATGCAGTTGTGGGTGAAATTGCAATGATTACAGGTTTGTATTTGCATTTAAAACAGTTTAGAATAGATAGAAATTAGTATTTATTACTTTTGGATTACTTTTCAGTTACTTTGAGTTTTGGAGGGGATATGCATGGATATCACACACTGGAGTTTACCACTGAGAGGTAAGTACTGTACTTTTGAGTTTAAATTAAAGATACTTTGTTTTCAGTACAAAATTCTGCTCGACAGAGAACATTTGAAGGAAGAAAAATCACAACATTGGTGGTTCTGATGGGAAAAAGAAGGTTATTGGTTTGTGGACAACATGCAAGAATTGTATTTGTGGGTTAGAACCAAGGTTCTATAAGGCTCAGGTAGACACACAAACTGCACCACCAGTGACACTGGGGCGGCCAGGTGCAGAGTGCAGGGGCCCAACGCTAGCCAATGTGGCTAAAGTGGCAACCGATCAGAGGCTGTTTACAAGATTATGAGCAAGCCACTTGGATGTAGGAGCGCATCTTGTTGGTTTAAGATCAGCACTACAGGGGACAAAAATCAGGAGAGGAGCTGCACCACCAGCGGAACAGCGGCGGCCGGATGAAGAGTGCTAAGAACAATTTGAGGACCCCATGGTTTTCAATGGAGATCTCCTGTTCAAAGAAAAGGCTGCAGGCTTAGACAAGAAGGCTTCCTGGAGGCAAAAAGTAGCAGATAGGTCAGTTGAGTTCTTGGGGAATGCCTGGACGCTGTCAGTTGGGCCACCCAATGCTGTGGGGCATCGGGTACAGGGGTGTCTTTTGGCGTTGGGTCTTCTTACCAGCTCCAGTCACGGTCGGGAGGTCCCTTTAGGTTGAAGCTGCAGGCGCCAGCTTGAAGCTTGAGGTAGGTCGGGGATCACCAGATCAGGATTGCTGGGGAGACCTCCTCATGGTGTTGGGCCACTCAAACTCGGGCCATAGGCATCAGAGGCAGAGTGGTGCAGAACTGCGGAGCCACCTGGGTCCGGGTTCTGTGCTGGAGTCTTTGTTGAGCAAATCCGGTGCTCACTGGAGACAGTATTTAAGATGGGAGCAGGTCCTCCAGGTTCTGGGGAGCTGCTGACTGCTGGACAAGCTGGGGTTCTGCTATAGGCAGGTCGGAGTTGGGACAGGCTGGTAGGGCTGGGGTCAAAGCAGTAGGTGTCCTCTTTTTCCTGGGTCATCACAGCTCTTCCACTCTTTGGTTCTCTTCTTTCTTCCTCGAATCTGAGGAGGCACGGTTTGGGGTTGCCCCATAATATTAATTTATGGGGTGCTTACAGGGGGTGTGAAGGTCAGCACCAATGGGTCCCTTTCCTGGGGTGGGTACACCACCTACTATGCTACCCTCCAGTGGCATGAGGCTCTCTCTAATTGGCTGGGTCCCCTCATCTTCAAGATGGAGGGGACTGTGATATGTGCTTCACCTCACCTCCTTCACCTGAGGGGTGGGTTCGGCGAAGGTGGGCACACCTCACTCCTAACTTGGTTTTCCCGCCTATTTTCCTTCCCAAAGTGGAGGTAGGAAACCTTAGAGGCAAGTTGCTGAGGGCAGCTTACAAAGGCGGCAGGCCTTTGAAACTTCTCCTTTATTGACCTGGCCCATCCTGAGGAAGGCGGCATGACACCTCTGCCCAGGATGGGCTTTGTTTCTGGACCAAGAGAGTAGTTCAAGTTCAAGTTCAGAAAGTTGTATAGCGCGCTACTCACCCAGAGGGTCTCAAGGCGCTTGAGGGAGGGGGGTGCTTTACTTATCGAATATCCAAGTTTTTAGTTGTTTTCTGAAGGAGGGGTGGTTCTGAGTAAGGCGGAGGTGGGTGGGGAGAGAGTTCCAGGTTTTGGCCGCTAAGTAGGAGAAGGATCTTCCCCCCATGGTGGATCTATGTATGCGCGGGATTGCGGTGAGGGCTTGATTGGACGATCGTAGTTGACGGGTGGGGGTGTAGAAGGACAATTGCGTGATGAGGCGTTCGGGTCCTAGGTCGTAGAGGGCTTTGTGTGCGTGGGTGAGGAGACGGAACGTTATTCTCTTGTTGACGGGGAGCCAGTGGAGGTCTTTCAGGTGACCGGAAATGTGAGCTTGACGGGGGATGTCCAGTATGAGTCTGGCTGAGGCGTTTTGGATGCGTTGTAGTTTTTTCTGTAGTTTGGCTGTGGTTCCGGCATAAAGGGTGTTTCCGTAATCCAGTCGGCTTGTGACCAGTGCGTGGGTGACCGTTTTTCTTGTTTCGGTGGGGATCCATCGGAAGATTTTTTTGAGCATGCGTAGGATGTTGAATCATGATGATGAGACGGCGTTGACTTGTCTGGTCATCGAGAGGGAGGAGTCCAGGATGAAGCCCAGGTTACGTGCGTGGTCCGTAGGTATGGGTGCGGTTCCCAGGGCCGGTGGCCACCATGAATCGTCCCAGGCAGAGGGGGATGAACCTAAGATGAGGACTTCCGTTTTGTCCGAGTTTAGTTTTAAACGGCTGTTCTTCATCCACTCAGCTACCTCTTTCATTCCTTCGTGTAAGTTGGTTTTGGCGGTATTTGGGTCTTTGGTGAGGGAGAGGATCAGCTGGGTGTTGTCTGCGTAGGAGATGATGTTGAGGTTGTGTTGGCGCGCGATGGATGCGAGGAGACTCATGTATACGTTGAAGAGGGTGGGACTGAGTGATGATCCTTGTGGTACGCCCCAGATGACTTCGGTGGCCTCTGATCTAAAAGGGGGGAGGCGGACTCTCTGGGTTCTTCCGGCGAGGAAAGAGATGATCCAGTCCAATGCTTTTCCTTGTATTCCGACGTTGCTGAGGCATTGTATTAGGGTGCTATGACAGACTGTGTCGAAGGCTGCGGAGAGGTCAAGTAGGATGAGGGCAGCGTTTCTCTGTTGTCCAGTAGAGTTCGAATGTCGTCTGCTGCGATGAGGTCGGTCTCGGTGCTGTGTTTGGCTCGGAAGCCTGACTGTGAAGGGTCGAGGGATTTGTTGGATTCAAGGAAAGCAGCGAGCTGACTGTTGACGGCCTTCTCGATGACTTTGGCAGGGAATGGGAGGAGCGAGATGGGGCGGTAGTTCTTAAGTTCAGTGGGGTCTGCTGTGGGTTTCTTCAGAAGGGCGCTGAGTTCGGCGTGTTTCCAGCTTTCCGGGAAGGTAGCGGAGTTGAAGGAGCAGTTGATGACGTCGCGGAGATGTGGTGCGATAATGGAGTCTGCTTTGTTGAAAATGTGGTGGGGACATGGGTCGGTTGGTGAACCTGAGTGGGTGGAGTTCATCAGGCGGATGGTGTCTTCAGTGGTGATTGGGTTCCAGGCGAAGAGATTGTTAGAGTATGGTTTTGGTTCGGGGGTGGGTGGAGTGGACTGGTCGTCTGACTGGTTTTCAAAGCTGTTATGTATGTCGGCGATTTTATTGTGGAAGAATGAGGATAGGGAGTCGCAGAGGTCTTGGTAGGGAGTGAAGTCGTTGGTGCCGGCGGTGTGGTTGGTAAATTCTTTGACGATGTTGAATAGTTCCTTGCTGTTTTGGGCGTTGTTGTCAAGTCGGTCCTTGAATGCTGATTTCTTGGTGGATCGGATCAGTTGGTGGTGTTTGCGGGTGGCGTTCTTGAAGGTGGCCAGGTTGTCAGAGGTTGGGTCTTTTCTCCAGGCTTTCTCGAGGGTACGGCCGAACTTCTTGGATTTCTTAAGTTCATCGTTGAACCAGGGGGCTTTTTTGCTACCTTGCTTGATTTGATGGTTTTTCAAGGGTGCTAGTTCGTCGGCGCTGTGGGTGATCCATTGTGTGAGGTTGGTGGCTGCTTGGTTTGGGTCCGATGATTTGGCAGGAGGGTTTTAGTGAAGCGATGTGAAGAGCTGGTCGGTGGTAATTTTGTTCCAATTTCTTCGGGGAATAGGTTGTGGGGGGTTGTGGGTCGTGGTCTTTTTGTAGTTGAAGTGAACGCAGCTGTGGTCCGTCCAATGGAGAGCTGTGGTGTGATTAAAGGAGATGTGCTTGCTGGAGGTGAAGATTGGGTCGAGCGTGTGTCCGGCATAGTGGGTGGGGGTGTTGACAAGTTGGACGAGTCCGAGGTTGGCCAGGTTGTCCAGAAGGGTGGTGGTGTTGCTGTCGTTTTTCTTTTCCAGGTGGAAGTTGAGGTCTCCCAGTAGAATGTAGTCCTCGGAGGGGAGAGCATGTGGGCTGATGAAGTCAGTGATGTCTTCGCTGAATTGTGTGCGGGGTCCTGGTGGTCTGTAGATGAGGGTGCCTCTGAGTGTGGTCTTGGGGTCGGTGTGGATCTGGAAGTGAAGGTGTTCGGCGGTAGCGAGGTTATCGTCGGAACTGGTTGTGATGCGGATGGTGTTCTTATGGACGATGGCGATGCCTCCTCCTGTTTGGTTGGTGCGGTCCTTTCGGATGATCTTGTAGGCGTCCGGGATGGCTATGGCGATGTCGGGTGCTGATGAGGTGTTCATCCAGGTTTCTGTAAGGAAGGCGATATCCGGCGATGTAGTGTCGAGTAGGTTCCAGAGTTCAATGGCGTGTCTGTGGACCGAGCGGGTGTTGAGCAGGATGCACTTTAGGTGGTTAGTGTCGGAGCTCAGTTTGGAGTTAGTGGAATTGGTGTGGGTCCTGATGCATTCGAACTTGCAGGAGTGGCAGGTGAAGGGTCCATGGGTGTGTGCTGGGGCTGCTTGGTAGCATTTTGGTGGGCGGCCGGGGTTAAGGGCTGAGAGGGTTGCGGCGCCATATGTTATGCGGGCGGAGTGGATTTTGCGGGGGCCAGGGGGTCTGGCCCTGGGCGCGGTCCAGGCGCGGATGGGCGTAGACGGGTTTACCTTTGGCGCACCTTCGGCGCGCATGGGGCGCTTCCGCTGGGCGTTAACGCTGCGCGCAAAGGCATCTGTCATAAGTGGATAGTGGAGGGGGGAGGGGCGAGGGAGGAGCAGCTGGGAGGCGGGAGCGGGGTGGAGAGCCGGGCAGGGAGGCACAACAACAAACAACAAAATGGCAGCAAGCCAAAAGCGAAACAGGATTGGGGCACAACCTTAATAAACGCGATGAAATTGGCAGTGGCACCGGCACAATCAGGCACAAATGAATTAATCAGGCAAAGGCAGCACAGCACAATTGAATGATCGTGAATGCGCACTTTCGCTATATAGCACTACGATATAAATATCATAAGCAATCAGGCACTAATAATTGTAGTAGCAATGCGAGGTAGCAAAGGGCAATCTGGTAGTATAGCGCTACGATACCACAAGCAGCAAGCAGAGCAGGGAGCAGCGTGAGGAGCGACCGCTTCTCAAGGGATCAGGACGGTCACAGCGCTAGTACGGGAGAGTGGAGCCTAAACTATCTGTGGGAGGGAGGAGCAGCTGGGAGGCGGGAGCGGGGTGGAGAGCCGGGCAGGGAGGCACAACAACAAACAACAAAATGGCAGCAAGCCAAAAGCGAAACAGGATTGGGGCACAACCTTAATAAACGCAATGAAATTGGCAGTGGCACCGGCACAATCAGGCACAAATGAATTAATCAGGCAAAGGCAGCACAGCACAATTGAATGATCGTGAATGCGCACTTTCGCTATATAGCGCTACGATATAAATATCATAAGCAATCAGGCACTAATAATTGTAGTAGCAATGCGAGGTAGCAAAGGGCAATCTGGCAGTATAGCACTACGATACCACAAGCAGCAAGCAGAGCAGGGAGCAGCGTGAGGAGCGACCGCTTTTCAAGGGATCAGGACGGTCACAGCGCTAGTACGGGAGAGTGGAGCCTAAACTATCTGTGGGAGGGAGGAGCAGCTGGGAGGCGGGAGCGGGGTGGCGAGCCGGGCAGGGAGGCACAACAACAAACAACAAAATGGCAGCAAGCCAAAAGCAAAACAGGATTGGGGCACAACCTTAATAAACGCGATGAAATTGGCAGTGGCACTGGCACAATCAGGCACAAATGAATTAATCAGGCAAAGGCAGCACAGCACAATTGAATGATCGTGAATGCGCACTTTCGCTATATAGCGCTACGATATAAATATCATAAGCAATCAGGCACTAATAATTGTAGTAGCAATGCGAGGTAGCAAAGGGCAATCTGGCAGTATATCGCTACGATACCACAAGCAGCAAGCAGAGCAGGGAGCAGCGTGAGGAGCGACCGCTTCTCAAGGGATCAGGACGGTCACAGCGCTAGTACGGGAGAGTGGAGCCTAAACTATCTGTGGGAGTGAGGAGCAGCTGGGAGGCGGGAGCGGGGTGGAGAGCCGGGCAGGGAGGAACAACAACAAACAACAAAATGGCAGCAAGCCAAAAGCGAAACAGGATTGGGGCACAACCTTAATAAACGCGATGAAATTGGCAGTGGCACCGGCACAATAAGGCACAAATGAATGAATCAGGCAAAGGCAGCACAGCACAATTGAATGATCGTGAATGCGCACTTTCGCTATATAGCGCTACGATATAAATATCATAAGCAATCAGGCACTAATAATTGTAGTAGCAATGCGAGGTAGCAAAGGGCAATCTGGCAGTATAGCGCTACGATACCACAAGCAGCAAGCAGAGCAGGGAGCAGCGTGAGGAGCGACCGCTTCTCAAGGGATCAGGACGGTCAGTAGATGTCCTCTGCCTCTGCCCAGGGGGCCAGTTTGTCGCTGGTGACAAATTGCTGTTAGCTATTCAGGAATCACACCAGGGCTGAGTGCATTTTATACAAAATTCAACATTGGCATCAGTGTGGGTTTAATGTGCTGAAACCATTGCTACTAAACTTCCCAGGTTTCAGTAAAGCCATTATGGAGCTGTGGAGTTTGTAATGACCAACTCCCAGACCATATACTCTTTATGTCTTTACTTCACTCACAATGTTTAAGAACTGACTTAGACACTGTAGGGGCATAGTGCTCATGCATCTGTGCCCTCACCTGGGGTTAGTGCACCCAGCTAGAAGGGTGACTTACCTAGGCCCCAGGCAGTGGGTTGTAGGCATGGCAAACAGAGATGCGTGCCATGTAGACTCTTCACTTCTCCCTGCACCAAAACACGCAGCCTGCAATGGCAGTGTGTGTGTGTGAAAGTGCAGGGTCTCAAAGGGTAGCACAATGGATGCTGCAGCCATTAGAGGCCTTCCCTGGTCACAGTGCCCTTGGTACCCATGGCACCTTTTACAAGGGGGTTACCTGTGGCCAAAATTGTGCCAATTGTGGGCACAAAGGTACAGGTTTGGTGAAGAACACAGGCCCTGGGAACCTGATTGACCGGGACCCAGGGCACATCAAGTCAAATTGCATCAGATGCCATACAAAAAGTGGGGTGTAACCATGCAAAGGGGCCCTTTCCTACATCAACAAATTCATAAATAAAACAAGCAGAAGGAAAACCAGTAGGTCAGCCAGCCTTTTGACTTTGTCACTAAATTATGTTAATTTGTCATCGTTTGCAAAACGTTATTGTTGAGGAAGTGAACTGTCCCTCACCAATCTAAAAATAAAGAACAGGCTAAAAGAAAAATAATTTTGGGGGTATCAAAACCTCACATTGCCCTATGCTGAATTGGGAGGAGGAAAATATGAATGACACAATACCAGACCAAGGTTACGAAAGACATATTTTAGGCTTACAAAGAACATAGATGGGCCTGCAGCTCACCCACTATTTACCATTGGTTGGCTTTACAGTCACTCATTTGCCTGCTTCTTGTTCAGTCTGTGTGTGGCGCAGAGGCCAGGGCGGCTGACACTGGAGCATGCGGTTCACGGTTCAAGCACCGGTGGCAGCTCAGCCCAGCACCAGGTGACTCTGGACAATAGCTTGCTTTATCTTTCCAACTGCCCCCAGCGCCTCGAGACCCTCACGGGTGATTAGTCTGCGCTTTAGAAATACTCGGTTAATGGCTTATCTAGTAAACCTCTGCTGCCGTCACTTGTTCCCAAAAAGTGAGACAAGGGGGGGAGAGAGACTTGCTGGTTTCTTCTTCCTCGTTCGGACTTGTAGATGGAATAGAGTCGAGGATATTTTGGATTTTCTCCTTGAAGAAATTGGCCAGCTTGTGGCATTTTTCCTCATCGGCTGAGGGGTCTGGGGGATCTCTTGGTCCCGGGTCAGGGATTTTGAGGAGTTCTTTTAAGATAATAAAAGATTCTTTACTGGAACTCGTGGCTTGTTCTATTCTTTCTTGAAAGAATAGGCTTTTGGTTTTATGGAGAGCAGTTTTGTAGTTTTGCAGTGCCATGTGATAAGCTTCCTTATTATCCTTAGATTTGTCCTTCCTCCAAGAGCGTTCAGTTCTCTTGCATTCCTGACGCAGAGATTTGAGCGCTGGAGTATACCAAGGAGCAGGAGCCACTCTTTTCGTATGTATGAGAGTGGTGGTATTGGGGAGGAGTTTATCCAGTGAGGATGTAACCCAGGAGTTGAACTGTTCGTCGGCCGTGGCCGGGTCCGTGGATAGGATAGGTGTGGAGTCTGAGAGCACGTTGGTCCATTCAACCGGATCGAGTTTGTGCCAACGTCGGCCGGTCGCTCGAATTTTGGGGGGGTGGGGGGGGGGGTGCTGTGGCACGGTGCCAGAAAAAGGGGACAAGGAAGTGGTCTGACCACGGGAGAGGGATGGGGGGATCTGAAGTGACATCCTCGATGTTGGTCAAAACAGGGTCCAAGATGTGACCCTTATCATGAGTAGGTTCATTGTTGACCAGTCGGATATTAAATGACCTGAGGTCCTTAAGGAGATCAGACGCAGAGGAATCTGTGGGGTCATTAAGGTGAAGGTTAAGATCACCCACGAGGAGAAAGTTAGACGCAGAGGAGGCTAATTGAGACACTACGTCAGTGAGGGCGTTAAGGAAATTCCCTGGTGTTCCTGGCGGGCGATAGATCAGCAGTCCAGAGATGGAGTGTGCCGGGGAGATTTGAAGGGCGAAATGGCAGCTTTCGCAATCTATGATGTTAGCATTGCTAGTCCGGCAGGCGAGGTGTTCTCTGTGGATGATTGCCAGCCCTCCTCCTCTCCCTTTAGGTCTATGTAAGGTTTGGATAAGATAGCCAGGGGGAAGGGCATTGACAATGTCCGAGTCCGTGCTAGCAGAAAGCCAGGTTTCTGTGAGGAATATGGCGTCCAGGCCTTGGTCCAGTATTAGCATCGCGATTTCGTGCACGTGTTTGGGGAGGGAGCGGCAGTTAAGGAGGCCAATCTGAAGTTCCCGCTTTCCCGGGCAGTGTTCAGCTGGGTTACAGCGAGCGCAGTTGACAAAGGGTTTACCTACTGCCTGGACGTAGTGACAATCCTGATTCTTTTCCTGGTTCAGGGCTCGAAGCATGTCACTTGTGTAAACCACACGATCCTGCGGCAAGACAGTCAGAGTTCCTGGGCCTGGGTCCGGCTGGGCAAGTCATTAAAAGCGGATCTCCCAGGGACCCTGCCCCTCTATGCTTCCTTAAAAAGGTAGCACCCACGATCACTCCCCTCCTCACCCAACTCATTAACGCCTCTCTTCAACAAGGAGTCGTTCCCCCTAGCTGGAAGGCGGCGGTCGTCAAGGCGCTATTAAAAAAACCTTCCCTTGACCCGGCCGACCTGGCAAACTACAGACCTATCTCCCTCCTCCCGGGAACTAGCAAAGTAGCGGAAAAACTGGTGAACAGAAAACTCTCACAATATCTGGAGAACAACAACCGTCTAAAAAGCTCGCAGACGGGATTCCGTCCCGGGCAAGGCACCAACATCGCCCTTCTCACGGCGGTGGAGGAGGCCAGAGCACTCCTAGACGAAGGAGGATCAGTGGCAGTGATCCGCCTCGACCTTAGTGCGGCCTTCGACACCGTCAACCACCAGCTCCTCATTCAACGTCTTAGGAATGTCGGTGTAGGAGGAACGGCTCTGTCTTGGATATCGTCCTTTCTGAGTCAACGCTCCTTTCAAATCTGGGAGAATAACACCTGCTCCTCCGAAACTCCCCTCCAATGTGGTGTACCTCAGGGCTCCTCCCTGAGCCCCACATTATTCAACATCTACATGTCCCCATTGGAGGAGGTTGTTAACCCGTTCGGAGTGAGCATCGTCAGCTACGCCGACGACACACAGTTAGTGGTGTCCCTTTCCCATCCTAAACAACAACCTGCGGACCTTTACAACTGTCTGACACAGATACAAGGGTGGATGAATAGATCGTCTCTGAGACTCAACGGGTCTAAGACCGACATTCTCCTCCTTGGTCAGAAGGGGCCCACCTCACTGCATATATCTGGCCTCTCTGTCTAGGCTCGCTCCCAGACCCGAAACCTGAAGTAAAGAGCTTGGGCGTGTGGCTCGACAAGGAACTATCATTCACCCCACAGGCAAATAAGGTAGCCGGGTTGTGCTTTGGACTGCTCAGGTCAATTCGAAAGATTCTGCCCTTACTCCCCCACAATTCCCAAAAACTTTTGATCCAAGGCCTGATTCTATCTAGGCTTGACTTTAGTAATTCCATCTACTTAGGGGCCCCGGAGGCTACACTGAACAAATTACAAAGGGTCCAAAATGCTGCTGCCCGGATCCTCACAAATACCCCTGCCAGAGCCTCAGCCAAACCAGCTTTGAAGCGTCTCCATTGGCTCCCGGTGAGAGAACGGGTGAGGTTCAAGGCCCTCTGCCTGGCACACAGACTGCTCCAAAACAATGGCCCCCCAAGCCTAAAAAAATTCATCAAACCTTATAAAGCCCCTAGATCCCTCCGCTCCGATCAGGAACATCTCATCGTCATACCCAGAGTCAAGAAGGCCCGAACTGGAGGAAGGCGCTTTTCGGTCCATACCGCACGCCTTTGGAACGCCCTTCCTCATTACCTGAGAACGGAACACAACTACTTAAGGTTCAGGAAGCAACTGAAAACACACCTCTTTCCTTAAAATTGATCCCCCCCTGCCCCCACTGACTCCCAAGTCGTACTGATTCTAGCGCTGGGATACCTACGGGTGACTACGCGCTCTACAAAATTAAATAATAATAATAATAATAATCTATTCTGTTCCTCCCCTGTAGCATTGCCAATTTATTTTTGTCCTTCCTCTGCTCACTTTTAGGTAGCTTCATGTTTTCTTTTTTCTCAACAACTCAATGAGAGTGCATGTGTTTTCCTGCTGTCTTCCTAGTGTGCTTCTGATCCCCTGCCATGCTACACGTTGCTGTCTCACCCATGCTGCTTCCTTTCACCCGCTCCACTCAAGATGCTTCGCCCCATCCATGCCCCGGATGTTGCTTCCATCTTCATGTTGCTTTTCCTCACCCGCATCAATAAAAAATGCTTTCACCCTTTTTTCTTTTTATTTACTGATTTGACTTGAATCTGTAAATAATGCTAAATGCATTCACGTCATTATTTAGGCACGTGGCTACAAAATGATGTGAAAGGCAGCGCCGTATTTTCTTAAATGTATTTATTTATTTATTTATTTATTATTTTAAACCTTCCTTAGCCATGCTGCACAGCATTGCTAAAAACCATTGGCGAAAACAAAATGCCCCAGAGGCAAAACCTATTGACATTCCTAGTTCTTGTTTTGGGTCAAGCCTTGCAGCTTTGGCTACTCCCAGCCTGTCCCTTCAGATTGCCCAGACAGCGGGTGCCTGTCATATCTGTACATTGGCGGTATTGTTATGAATCAAACCCTTCTCTCGCACTCAGAATCTGTTTTCTTTCGTTTTGGAATGCACAGTACAAGAGTGGAAAATATTGTTCTCTAAAACCCACGACTTCAAACATAATGCAAACATTCTTTACAATGGGCACCTACAGAGCACAGTTCTAGTTAGTTAACAAATGCCTGGATTCCTTTCAGAAAGCTATCGCTACAGCTCAGCGGCTGTAACCTTTGTCTCTGAAGTTCTATCGCGCCACCATTTCTGTTGACCTGTTTTGTATTATTGCTTTGACAGCTGAAAATATGGAGAAAAAAAATCATTTTAATGTGATTCATTTGGAAGAGTGTGCTGAGCTTCTTGTTGCAAAGAATAAGAACTGCTCAGAGTGCACACTCTGCATTCAAAGCCCCTACAGCTCGCTCCTCTTGTTTCTTAGCTTGAGTTTATGATGTTTAAGTAACTCCTTTGTTTCTGAATTGCTGCCTAACTTCTACCAGGGTTTGAATCTTTGCGCGGGAAATATTTAAATTGTTTCTTTTGCAATTTGTTTTATGGATAGAAATGGTTTTATTTTAAATTAGTGTTGCTCTTTGAGGGTCATATGTACTCTCTAAACAATTTAGTTTTTAGGAAATCTGTGCAGACTATATGCAATAACCCAGGACCATGTCACCTCTTTTCTCTCATGCACCTCTGTTGCTTTTCCCTCTTATCAACAGGTCTCTGCCAGTCTGTTGTACTCTCAGTATTTAAATCAATCTTTTTCTCATTTTTTTAGTTCTTGCTTTTGTTCTTTCTTCCTCTCTGTCCTCCAATGTAAGAATTGAGTTACTGGTTGAGAGGGGTGAAACCCTAGTCAATCACGAACCCCAAACCTTGTCAGGGTGAAGTCATAAGCAAACCCTAAATTGGCATTGAGGGATCTGCATCGAGCAATCGAGGCGATGTGTTAGTTTAGTTCCAAGGAGCTGTGATGCGAGAACTTGTGCCGTCATTGGGGATGCCAGTGGTGCCAGTGATGAGAGATTCACAATCCAAGGGCCTGCTTCTGGAAAGCTTCTCACAGACGACGGTACCAATGCATACTGCATGGTGAATGCTGAGTCTTTATGCAGGTAGAATCCTCACAGCAGAGGCGATGCATCAATTCTGCTCACAACTGCACCGCACAGCAGAGGAGATACTTCAGTTCTGCTGGGTCCACAGATAGGCTGACAGAGCACTTTTCAGGCCCTGTTCCAAGGGTCCAGGACTGGGGAGGCAGCACTCAGCAGGGTTGGACTCACCTATGACAGAGTCCAAGAGCTGAGTTCAAGGTTGTTGGAGCCTTCTGTCCTTTAAACGCTAGTCTGGAGGCCAGCCAACAAGCCCTTGGAGTTACTCTGAGGTCCTGGGTCCAACCAATGCAGGTTAAGACTTCCTCACCCAAGCAAGAGGGCAGCAGGCATCAGGTCAGCACAGCAAGGCAGCAGTCAAGCAAGGTAGTAGTCCAGCAGGGCAGTTGTCCGGCAGGGTGACAGTCCATTCATAAACACAACAGTCCTTCTTCCTGCAAGTATCAGAAGGACCAGAAGTGGGCTGAAGAGTTGTAGTCTGAGGTCCAATATTTATCCCCAGTTCTACTTTCAAGGGGGAGAAGCTTCGGGGAGTTTCCCTTTGAAGTACATATGATTCCTACCTTCCCTGTGCTGGCTCCAGAGTAACTACAGGGGGGTTGCAGTCCTATGTGTGGATGTAGGACACAACACATTCAGGACTATGCCTGGCACCACCCTCTTATCCTGCCAGTGATGGCCCATCAGGGCACACCTAAGCTCTCTATTGTATGTGGCTGTCTAGGAGACATACACAAAACACAATTGTCAGCAACACCCAGTCAAGTGACCCAGAGACAGGCTACAAGCACTAAAGGTATAAGGTAGGAAAATAGTATTTTCTAAATTGTAATTTAAAATCTGATTTCACCACAACATATGATAAATGGCTAAGGTAGGACAATGCAGACTTCTAAAAGTGGCATTCTCAAAATTGTAATTTAAAATCTGACCACCACAAGAGGATTTTTCACTACAATTCCAAAGACACTAAACATGAACTGGTAACCTGTTCCCATTTGAAATTTACAGCTTAATAAATGTAATAAGGTAACTCCAATGCTATCTCATGGGAGAGGTAGGCCTTGCAGTGGTGAAAAACGAATTTCAAATTTTCACTATTAAGACATGTAAAGCTTAAAAGTACATGTCTAACAATTTAAATACACTGCGCCCTGCCCTCTGGTGTATTCAAGGCCTACCCCAGGGGTGACTAAATGCATGTAAAAAAGGAAGGTTGGGATCTGGCAAAAGGTTTTCTTGCCAAGTGAAAATTACAGTTTAAAACTGCACATGCAGGCTGCAATGGCAGGCTTGAGACAAGTTTAAATGGCTACTCAAGGGGGTGGCACAAAAACTGCTGCAGGTCCATTAGCAGCATTTATTCTACACGCCCTGGTATATGTAGTATCATTTAACTAGGGATTTATAAGGAAAGTAAATATGCCAATTGGGGATAAACCAATGTTGCCATGTGTAAGAAATGAGCACATGCACCTCAGCACTAGTTAGCCATGGTAATGTGCACAGAGTAGACCACTAAGAAATGGAGGAGAAAGGAATAATGTTTGGGAGACGACCACCATAAGGCTGACAAGTCTAACATCCAGCTTTTGTAATACCCACTGTTAGACCTGTCTGGATTTTTTGCGCAGTCCCTCCTCATTATTATTTATTTTGTCCCCTTTTTGCCCCTCATATCCTTAATATTTTTCTGTCTACTATTTTTTTAGGTGTTGGTCAAGGGGATAGGTGTTCTTTTTCCCCCCATAATCTTTTTACCTCAGGCCCTGAGGCCTGTTCTGACAGGAAAGTTGGCACCACCTAAAATGGTGGCCACCAACTGCCCCAACTGTCGCACCTAGAACTTGGCCATAGCTTAACATAGGGCATTCCAGAACCTTCTGGTCCATGCTGGACCATTGAAGGGCAGCCTATAAAAGGCGGAATGCGAGGCAGCCATTTTGTCTACCTGTGGAAGTCAGCTGGAGGACAGGTGGTAGCTGAGAGTGGGAAGAGGTTGGACTGAGGGTTGACCCCCTGGACTAGGAAGCTACCTGATTGGCCCAATCCACTACTCCTCTGTTGGTTACTTGTCCTGGCCCCGCTGTAGGAAGTTACTGGAGACCCTGGGCGCCTAGCTGACCCTTGTCTAAAATTATACAGGGACAGCTTCTGGAGAAGGAGACTGTCGCGCTGCGAAGCACAGTCCTCCGCCCAGCTGGTGAGACCTATCAAGGAGTGCACCTACTTTCACCCTCAGCCCTGTCCAGGGACTGCTAGTCGCCCCCCCCCTCCTCTGGGGTTGGTGTGTGCCAGGAGGTTTGGATTAATTCAAGTCTACAAACTGCCTTCCCTTTCACCAACTGCCCCTCACCTGCCTTTGCTGGCGAGTTCTCGCTGTCCGGGTGAGGCGTGGGAGGAAGGTGACGCGATCGCCCTGAGGTGGCTGGGCTTGTTGCCCTCATCCTGGTAGTGCAGGCAGGGCCTGGTTGGCCCATCGGCTGAAGAGGGAAGAGAGCGCCTGGCGGACCCATCGGCTGAAGAGGGAAGTGAGCGCCTGACTGAGGAAGTGGCCCGGAGTCTGCAGCGCTAGTGTTGTGGAGCCGCTAGCTCCCCGCGCATGCTCCGTGAGTAGGCCAGCGAGTGGAAACGAGGCGGCGCTTCCTCAGAGCCGCTGATCCCCTGCGCTTGCCCAGTGAGCAGGGGAGGCGGTCTGAAGAGAGAGAGGCGGCGCTCGCGTAAGGATCTTGTCTCCCGCGTTTGCTTTGAGGAGCGAGCGCCTGGAGCTCCTGACGACCCCCTCATTTCTAGAGCGCCTGAAGCCCCCGACGACCCCCTCATCTCTAGAGCGCCTGAAACCCCCAGCGGCCCCCCCTCCCTCCTTTTTCTGAAGAACCTCGGCGGGAGGGAGTGGAGAGAGGCCGGTGGGACCTCAAGAGAGCCTAAAATCGTCAGCAACGCGTGGGGACTGGGACAACATCGTCCCCACGCTACAGTAAGGAGTGGGGCTCTCTATTTTCTGGGGAGTTCTGAGTATGATGAATTCTCACTTTTGACAGATGCTTTCCCTCCTTAGTGAAGTTGGAGTCCTGGGGAGCAACAGACAAATCTGACACATATATAACTGGCCTAAAAAGGCATAAAAGGTTACCTGCTTATTAATGATATAGTGCTTGTAAAATGTAAGGCAACACAGAAATTCATTGGTAATTTAAATAGAAGGTTAAAAGTGTTACTGCAAGTGCCGAGACCAGTTGTAGATTACAGAACCTTAGAAACTATGCTTAATTAAATGCTAGAATCTCTAGTAATGTAAAGTTAACGACTAGTTAGCACCTTGGTAGAGATTATCTTAAATTCCTGATTAATAGGTAATGTGTTTTCTCTCCAAAAGGGAATCTGCATAAAAGGTCAATCTAGTAATGGTGAAAAACTAAGCATATGTACCAGTTACCTGCATGGAGTTGTAATTCTCTTTCTATAGACAAACAGTGTTATAATTTCTCTTAAACTAAGTGTAAATTTTTCCGGTGTGAATACTAAGAGTTAAAGCAAAGAGAATCCTATTTTTATAAAACAGCTCATATTTTCCTAACATTTTTGGTGTAGCGTTTTCTTTTGTGTGCTATTGCGTGGTTTTATTCTTGGGTGGTCTGCAACCTTAACACTGTGCCTCTGAAATGCATGTCTTGCCCTAGGCCAGGCTACCCAGTTCCAACATTTGGTGCCTAGCGGTGGGATCACTGACTTGGTTGCAGCTACTCACTAGTAATTCAACGCAATACACTAAACCTACACCAGGAGTTTTCTCCTTGCGGCCCTCCTAATTTACATTTTTGTTTTTTCTAAATTTATTTCTGGTGGTGGGTGGAGGTTGACCCTAGGACACTTTCGGTTTCCTCCTGTGTGAAAAGTTTATACTCTAGCAAAAATGGAGATAAATGTGGAAGAGCTGGATAACTATACTGTGACCCAACTAAAGGACTGGTGTCAGCAGCAAGGTGTGTTTTTCAACAAGGGTGCCAAGAAAGGCGAGCTGCAGACCAGCATACGGGCATGGGTGGAGGCTCATTCCGGGGAGGTACCAGTGTCAGAAGGGAGTGACAGGGACACTGTCGTTGAGACTGCAATGCTGTACCAAGCGGAGGGGGGAAATCTACTGACAGGTTCCAAGACACCTCCCAGGGCGGGCAGCAGCGTCTCGGAGAAGGGTTTAACTGAAGCCGAGCTAGAAGATAGGAGGGAGGAGAGGAGAATGAGGCTGGAGTTAGCTAGGATGGATATGCTAAGGGAGGAAAGGAGGTTAGCTCATGAGCGAACCCTCAAGGAGATGGACCTACAGGTCCTAATACAAAGGCCTCCCACTCCAGACAATGGTGGCAGCGAAAAGAAAGTAGACACCAGGGAATCCAGACCCTACTTACCTAAAGATGTCATCGCTAGTTACACCTCAGGTGATGACATTGCCAAATGGTTAGCCGCCTACGAAGTTTCTTTAAGGGCTCACGGGATCCTAGAAACTCACTGGGGAGGTGGGCTGTACAAATACATGCCACCTGCTGGCAGAGACACTTTGTTGGCTCTGGAGCAGAACGAGCAAACCCACTACCCTGTCATGAAGGTGGCACTGGTGAAAAAGTTTGGACTTACCCCTGAAAGGTACAGACAAAAATTCAGGGGAAGTCACAAAATGAGTAACCAGAATTGGGTAGACTTTCTAGACTACGCCAAGAAAGCTTTAGAGGGTTGGGTCAAGGGCAGCGAGGTAAAAGATTATGAGGGGCTGTACAATCTATTTTTGAAAGAACACCTCCTCGAGAAATGTTTTCCCGAGTTGCGCCAACACCTGGTGGACAGCAAGCTGACCGATCCCCGGAAGCTTGCAGAGGAGGCAGACACTTGGGCAAGTACCCGGGTGTCCTCCAAGGGGACTGGAGGGGATTCTCAAAAAGCCGGACAGGGCGCCCCCCAGAAGAAAGAGGGAGGAGATAAAAAGAAAGAGTTCTCCAAAGGTCCCCAAAATAATTTCCAAGGTAAGGGAGCAGGTTTCACCCCTAGGGCAAACCCGCCCAGAAACCCTAATCCTGGCCAAAGCCAGCAGCCAAGGGTTCTCCACTGTTTTGAATGCAGTGGTGTTGGACATTATAAGGGAGATGTCAAATGCCCAAAGAGACCACCCCCTCCCACCGGAGGAAAGTCACCAGGAGTAGCTAGTGTAGCGCTCGGGGAGGAGTTGCCCTTAGATAAGGGGGGTGAGTGGGCAGGTGTCACCTTAGTGTCCCTGGGAGAGCGGGAGATGGTGCCAAAGATCCAGGTGCCCCCAAATACTATCAAGTATGGGCAATGGGTTACCATCAATGGCCAAAGAGGGGAGGCTCTGAGAGATACAGGAGCCAGTATGACTATGGTGAGAAGTCAACTGGTGTCTCCAGAGCAGGTTGTTCCTAATGTACTCCACCCCGCCGCGATGGCTGACGGCAGAATGGGCCACTATCCAGTGGCTGAGGTTCCCTTTGAGTGGGAAGGGGTTGCAGGTTCACTTCGAGTTGCCGTAAGCCCTGCCGTGCCAGTTGATTGTCTGTTGGGGAATGACATGGAGCACAACACTTGGAGAGAGGTGGAATACCGGACGCATTCTGCGATGCTGGGTACACCTGACTGGGCCTGTGTAAGCACACGGTCTGCGACTGCCCGGAGAGGGAGTTCGCCTGGGTTGGAGCCTGGAACAATGGCCCAACCCGCTGCCAAAAAGGGCCAGAAACGGAGACAGGGACAGCCTGCTTCGGCTTCCACGCCCCATGAGACAGATCGGCCACCTGCAGTGGTAGGCTGGGAGTCCGTGGAAGGGGGAGTAGACTCTCTGGAGGATTTACCCATCCCTGCTGAATGGCATGTGGAGGGAGGTCCTACCAGAGAGGAATTCTGTAAGGGGCAGAGGGAGTGCCCTACCCTTGAGGGACTGAGGCGTCAGGCTGAAGCCCAGGCAGCAGGTGATGCTACGGGACACCATCATATTTACTGGGAGGATGGCCTCCTCTACAGTGAACCCAAGGTACCTCTACCTGGCTCCTCAAGGGCCTTGGTGGTCCCGCAGCAGTACCGAGCCTTTCTGCTGGAATTGGCTCATGCGATACCACTGGCAGGACACTTAGGCCAGGACAAGACCTTTGCACGGCTTGTCCTCCACTTTTACTGGCCTCAGATGAAAGTGGCGTCCAACACATATTGTAGGACATGTGTATCTTGCCAGGCCAGTGGGAAGACAGGGGTGAAGCTAAAGGCTCCCCTGGAACCACTCCCTGTCGTTAGCACCCCCTTTGAAAGGGTGGGCATCGACATTGTAGGGCCATTGGATCCACCAACAACAGCTGGTCACAGGTTCATCCTGGTTCTGGTGGATCATGCCACACGGTACCCAGAGGCCATCCCTCTTAGGACTGTTACTGCACCTGTGGTAGCTAGGGCCCTGATGGGAATCTTTACTAGGGTAGGATTCCCGAAGGAGGTTGTGTCTGACAGGGGGACTAACTTCCTGTCTGCTTACATGCGAACCATGTGGAAGGAGTGTGGGGTGACCTACCGGTTCACCACTCCCTATCACCCCCAGTCCAATGGACTGGTTGAGAGGTTCAATAAGACCCTGAAGGGCATGATAAGAAGTCTGCCAGAGAGCCTATGGAGGAAGTGGGATATCCTCCTACCTTGCTTACTGTTCTCCTACAGAGAGGTGCCGCAGAAAGGAGTGGGCTTCAGCCCATTCGAATTGTTGTATGGGCACCCGGTGCGTGGGCCTCTCAGCCTGGTGAAGGAAGGATGGGAGAAGTCTCCCAGAAAACCTCCCCAGGATGTGGTGAGCTACATGTTGGCCTTCAGAAGCCAGATGGCCAAGTTGTGGAAGCAGGCTGCTGACAACTTGGAGGCCAGTCAGGCAATCATGAAGGAATGGTATGATCAGAATGCTCACCCGGTGGAGTTGGAGCCTGGCCAGAAAGTCTGGGTGATGGAACCTGGAGAGCTAAGTGCCCTTCAGGATCGTTGGACAGGCCCCTTTGAGGTGTTGGAGAAAAAGGGTAAGGCCACTTACTTGGTGGATCTTAAGACCCCGAGGCAGCCCCTACGGGTGCTGCATGCCAATCGCCTCAAACCCCACCATGAGAGGCCAGAGGTCATCCTGATGATGGTGACTGATGGTGCTGAGGAAGCAGAAAGCGAGCCTCTCCCAGACCTCTTTTCATGTCAAGAGAAGGATGGGTCGGTGGAGGGAGTAATTCTCTCCCCGTCTCTCACTCCTGAGCAACGAGAGGATTGCCGACAGGTATTGGGGCAGTACTCTTCACTGTTTTCCCTTGTTCCGGGAAGAACCCACCTGTGTACCCATGATGTGGACACAGGAGACAGCCCCCCAGTGAAATCCAAGACCTATAGGCTGTCGGACAAGGTGAAGGCTAGCATCCATGGCGAAGTTGCCAAGATGTTAGAGCTAGGAGTGATAGAACCGTCCAGCAGCCCTTGGTCCAGTCCGGTGGTGCTAGTCCCAAAAGCCGCCCCACCGGGCACCACACCAGAACTGAGGTTCTGTGTGGATTACCGAGGACTGAACTCAGTTACCAAAACTGATGCTCATCCAATCCCCAGGGCGGATGAGTTGATTGACCGGCTAGGAGCTGCCCAATACCTAAGTACCTTTGACCTCACTTCCGGGTACTGGCAGATCTCCTTGACAGATGGAGCAAAGGAAAGGTCAGCCTTCTCCACGCCTGAGGGACACTTCCAGTTCTGTGTGATGCCCTTTGGGCTCAAGAACGCCCCTGCCACATTTCAGCGACTGGTGAACCAGGTCCTCTCTGGAATGGAGGGTTTCTCGGCTGCTTACCTGGATGACATTGCTGTCTTCAGTAGCAGTTGGGAGGACCACTTGCAACATTTGCAAGCAGTTCTCCAGGCGCTGAACCAAGCTGGATTGACCATCAAAGCCAGCAAATGCCAGATTGGGCAGGGGTCGGTTGTGTACCTGGGACACTTGGTGGGTAGGGGGTCAGTGCAACCCCTGCAGGCAAAGATTGAGGCAATCATGGCCTGGGAACCCCCCAAGACACAGACTGAGGTCCGAGCTTTCCTGGGCCTCACAGGTTACTACCGTCGCTTTGTGAAGGGGTATGGCACTATTGTAGCGCCCCTCACAGAGCTCACCTCAAGGAAACAACCTCGACGGGTAGTTTGGACAAAGGCTTGTCAGCAAGCCTTTGAAAAGTTGAAGCAGGCAATGTGTGAAGCACCGGTCCTGAAGGCTCCCAATTTCTCCAAGGAGTTTATTGTGCAAACAGATGCATCCGAACATGGCATTGGGGCAGTGTTATCGCAACTAAATGAAGAGGGCCTGGATCAGCCTGTAGTCTTCCTATCCAGGAGACTGCTTCCCGGGGAACAGAAGTGGAGTGCAATTGAGAGGGAAGCTTTTGCGGTGGTGTGGGCTCTGAAGAAGCTGCGGCCATACCTCTTTGGCTCGCACTTCCTGGTTCAGACTGACCACCGCCCCCTTCGTTGGCTGATGCAAATGAAGGGGGAAAATCCCAAGCTGTTGAGGTGGTCCATCTCCCTACAGGGAATGGACTTCCGGGTGGAACATCGGCCTGGAGTGGACCACGCCAATGCAGACGGTCTCTCCAGGTATTTCCGCCTTAGTGAAGAGGACTCCCAAGGGGTTGGGTAGTTCTCCCCACTTTCAGCTGGGGGGGACGCGTGTTAGACCTGTCTGGATTTTTTGCGTAGTCCCTCCTCATTATTATTTATTTTGTCCCCTTTTTGCCCCTCATATCCTTAATATTTTTCTGTCAACTATTTTTTTAGGTGTTGGTCAAGGGGATAGGTGTTCTTTTTCCCCCCATAATCTTTTTACCTCAGGCCCTGAGGCCTGTTCTGACAGGAAAGTTGGCACCACCTAAAATGGTGGCCACCAACTGCCCCAACTGTCGCACCTAGAACTTGGCCATAGCTTAACATAGGGCATTCCAGAACCTTCTGGTCCATGCTGGACCATTGAAGGGCAGCCTATAAAAGGCGGAATGCGAGGCAGCCATTTTGTCTACCTGTGGAAGTCAGCTGGAACACAGGTGGTAGCTGAGAGTGGGAAGAGGTTGGACTGAGGGTTGACCCCCTGGACTAGGAAGCTACCTGATTGGCCCAATCCACTACTCCCCTGTTGGTTACTTGTCCTGGCCCCGCTGTAGGAAGTTACTGGAGACCCTGGGCGCCTAGCTGACCCTTGTCTAAAATTATACAGGGACAGCTTCTGGAGAAGGAGACTGTCGCGCTGCGAAGCACAGTCCTCCGCCCAGCTGGTGAGACCTATCAAGGAGTGCACCTACTTTCACCCTCAGCCCTGTCCAGGGACTGCTAGTCGCCCCCCCCCCCTCCTCTGGGGTTGGTGTGTGCCAGGAGGTTTGGATTAATTCAAGTCTACAAACTGCCTTCCCTTTCACCAACTGCCCCTCACCTGCCTTTGCTGGCGAGTGCTCGCTGTCCGGGTGAGGCGTGGGAGGAAGGTGACGCGATCGCCCTGAGGTGGCTGGGCTTGTTGCCCTCATCCTGGTAGTGCAGGCAGGGCCTGGTTGGCCCATCGGCTGAAGAGGGAAGAGAGCGCCTGGCGGACCCATCGGCTGAAGAGGGAAGTGAGCGCCTGACTGAGGAAGTGGCCCGGAGTCTGCAGCGCTAGTGTTGTGGAGCCGCTAGCTCCCCGCGCATGCTCCGTGAGTAGGCCAGCGAGCGGAAACGAGGCGGCGCTTCCTCAGAGCCGCTGATCCCCTGCGCTTGCCCAGTGAGCAGGGAAGGCGGTCTGAAGAGAGAGAGGCGGCGCTCGCGTAAGGATCTTGTCTCCCGCGTTTGCTTTGAGGAGCGAGCGCCTGGAGCTCCTGACGACCCCCTCATTTCTAGAGCGCCTGAAGCCCCCGACGACCCCCTCATCTCTAGAGCGCCTGAAACCCCCAGCGGCCCCCCCTCCCTCCTTTTTCTGAAGAACCTCGGCGGGAGGGAGTGGAGAGAGGCCGGTGGGACCTCAAGAGAGCCTAAAATCGTCAGCAACGCGTGGGGACTGGGACAACATCGTCCCCACGCTACAGTAAGGAGTGGGGCTCTCTATTTTCTGGGGAGTTCTGAGTATGGTGAATTCTCACTTTTGACAGATGCTTTCCCTCCTTAGTGAAGTTGGAGTCCTGGGGAGCAACAGACAAATCTGACACATATATAACTGGCCTAAAAAGGCATAAAAGGTTACCTGCTTATTAATGATATAGTGCTTGTAAAATGTAAGGCAACACAGAAATTCATTGGTAATTTAAATAGAAGGTTAAAAGTGTTACTGCAAGTGCCGAGACCAGTTGTAGATTACAGAACCTTAGAAACTATGCTTAATTAAATGCTAGAATCTCTAGTAATGTAAAGTTAATGACTAGTTAGCACCTTGGTAGAGATTATCTTAAATTCCTGATTAATAGGTAATGTGTTTTCTCTCCAAAAGGGAATCTGCATAAAAGGTCAATCTAGTAATGGTGAAAAACTAAGCATATGTACCAGTTACCTGCATGGAGTTGTAATTCTCTTTCTATAGACAAACAGTGTTATAATTTCTCTTAAACTAAGTGTAAATTTTTCCGGTGTGAATACTAAGAGTTAAAGCAAAGAGAATCCTATTTTTATAAAACAGCTCATATTTTCCTAACATTTTTGGTGTAGCGTTTTCTTTTGTGTGCTATTGCGTGGTTTTATTCTTGGGTGGTCTGCAACCTTAACACTGTGCCTCTGAAATGCATGTCTTGCCCTAGGCCAGGCTACCCAGTTCCAACACCCACCATCAGTCACACTTTCTCATTCAAATCCAGTGGCAAGTCAACTGAGACTTTTTGGTTTGCAGTCGCGTGAATAAAATCTCAGTCTTCTGCATTTCAAATTCATATCTATTGGCTTTGCCAATGTTTGGCATATGCATTGTTTGGTGATGTTTTCACACAGTACCTATTGCTTTTGAGTTTAGGATTTTGCAGCCATTTACTAATTGTGCAATTTTTGCGGGTGTGTAGTTATCTATTTTTATTGGTCACATCCATCCAAGCTACTCCACCTCTTTGTCCTGGTGATGGCGCTGTCCAATTTTGACTATAGGGTCCTGGTCTGTCTTGCTTCGATTGTTAATGAATCTTGCAGGTATGGTTGGGGTTTACCGGGGATATAGGACTTGTCCAGGGCCAGCGTTAGTGGATTATGCCGGAGCGAGGAAAGGTCAAACTCAAAGGAAATAGACTGGACTTGGCGCTTAACGGCTTGAGCCCAAGCGGAATATGGAATTTCGTGAAGATGCAGGCTCCTTCCCTCGATCTTCAGAGCTTCAATGGCTAGTTCCACCTTGGAGTGCCATGGGGAGCCTGCATCGCCAAAGATGGTTTTTAGTGAGTGCTTTAAGGTGTTTTCGGGCGATTTCAGAACTCTAATGTAATATTTTAGCAAGTCCCCCAGTAGTGCCAGCTCAGGACGTTTCAGGCCTATTTCTAGTCTGAGCCTGTTGTTCCATGCCTGTCTAGGGGCCCGTAGCACCATCTTATATGCTTTCACCTGGGCCGCTTGGACCACTTTCTCAAAAGCCCCTGGGTAGGCTATATGGCCGTACGTGATGGCGGGGATCAATTTAGTCCTAAGTACTGTCAACATCGGATCTGCAGAGGGACTGGCCAAGCCATGGCTTAAACGTCTTAAAGACGAAATTATTTTGTCTATTTTTGGTTTAAGCTCCTTCAGGTGTTTAACTGCAGTGGCCCTCTCTGATACCCATGTACCCAGATAGTTATAGGATGGGGCCGTGGTGATTCGGTGCTCCCCCAGGGACCATGAAGCTTTTGTTTTGTGATGGTATTTGCCAAAGATTACTATCTTGGACTTGCTCACATTGATACGTAGCTCGTTCTCCTTGTTGTAGGTGGCAAGACTATTTAAGGCTCTTTGAAGGCCTACCCTGGTGTGGTCCATGATTACTGTATCATCTGCGAACTGGAGCGTTCCCAGGACCAGCTTCCCCAGTCTGGGGGGTGCTAGGTTGGCATCTTTCAGGGCATGCCCCATGTCCGCAGTGTACAGATTAAAAAGTAGGGGAGCCAAAACACACCCCTGCTTTAAACCAGAGTTAGTGGCAATTCTTAGAGTTGCAATTGTGGAGCTTAGTTTCACCTGAACCCAGGTCCCCTCATAAAGTGCTTTTATGGCTTTTAGAAGACCTTTGGGGATCCCCCAGGTCTCTAGTTTTGCCCAGAGCCGGCTTCTGTTCACTCGGTCGAAGGCCGTTGAATAGTCTATAAAGCAACAGAACAGGGGCAGCTTATTCCTCGTATTAGCCTTCTTAGCGAGGTACGAAAGCGCTATGATGTTGTCCAGCGTGGAACAGTTAGCCCTGAAGCCAGTCTGTGAGGGCGGAAGAATACCGTTCTTATCCACCCAGGTCTCCAGGTCCTTTAGAAGAAGGCGGGCATATACCTTAGCTTCAATATCAAGACGGGCTATCAGTCTGTAATTAGCCGGGTTCGAGTGGTCGCCTTTTTTATGAATAGGGAATAGAATTGAGCCTTTTCAGGAAAATGGCAAGATTGCTGTTGCGAATGAGTGGTTAAATAAAGGAGTAAGTTTGGTTGCGAAGAAGGCTGGAACGGTCTTGAAAACCTGGGCGGGGATCCCGTTTGGGCCAGGGGCGCCGTCGGTTCTGATGGCCTTGATGTGCTTTGCTATCTCCGCCTCCGAGAATTTTCCGGGTCGGGTCGGTCTTAATTCTTCATTCAGGGCGCTTTCAGTTTTGATGGTGGCAGCTGCCGCCTTGGACCACCCGGTATTGCAGTGAGTCGGCCGATTTGGCTCGCAGGTATACAGCCCCTTTGCATACTGTTCCCACACTTTTCCTGCAACACTGTTAGCCTTATATACGCCTCCTGATGACAAGCTGTTGAAGTAGCGCGAGAGCTTGCTATTGTCTTTTCCTTTGATTAAGGAAAACACTGTCAGCCAGTTCTGTTCGGTCAGCTTTCTTTTCAATTCCCAGATGTTCTTTTTGTAATGGGCTCGCAAAACGGCAATGGACGGGCCCCCTGGCAGGTGGATACCTTTCTTTTTTGCCCTCACTGCCTTGTTGAGTGCATGCTTGATCTGATTAAGGCTATGGGTTTTTAGGCAGCCTGGCCTGAAGTGTTTTTGACTGCTTCTTGGTTGATGAGTGTTGCCCAGGCACTTCAATATATCCTTGGTCAATGTTTCCCATAGGTGTATGGTGTTCTCACTGTCTTGTGGCCTTAGTACTGCCACCCTGTTGGCTACAAATGCCGAGAGTCTGTGGCTAAGATTGGTCGACCATTTTATTCTTTTGAGGACTAGATGGCTTCGCCTGTGGTCGTACTAATTACTTCGTAGGGGTCCGCCTGTTCTCGTGTCAGATTGAATGTGGCACGGAGGGGCCTGTGGTTGCTTTCGGCTCTGTCATCCACGGTGAAATTGCAACGTTTGTGAGCCAGTCCTACATTGATGAAAATGTAATCTATAGTGGAGACATTCCTGAAGGTCGGATAGGCGGTCCATGCGGGGTAGCTCATTTTTTGTGTCCCATGGGTGGATTGCAGATTGTAGTTTGCTAGAAGTTCAATCAGTTGAACTGACTTCTTACTAGGGGGTACCACAGGGATCAGGTCCAGGCCTCTCAGATTAAAATCACCCGCTAAAATTACGTCGCAGTGCAAGCGGCTTATTAATAGGTCTTCCAGGGCGATGGCAAGTGATTCCAAGACGTGAGGGGAATGAAGTTTTGCTGGGTTGAGATAGCAGTTGATTAGTAAAAGCGGGCGGAGTGTTTGATCCGCTCTCAACCCTTCTATTGTGATGGCTTGCAGGTCAGGTGACTCCAGATCTAGTTCTTTTACATTAAATTTGAAGGCATGGCTTACGAAGATGGAAAGCCCCCCTGACGGGTGACCAAAGATCGTCCTTTTGGTTGCTGATTTGAAATATTCGTAAAAGCCAGCTATTGGGGTCGTTGACCTCGCCCAGGTCTCCTGGATACATAATATATCCCCCTGTGCAAGATAATCAAGAGTGGACGTGACCCTGCGGATATTATTTAGCCCCGCAATGTTCCATGAGATGATGGTAAGCTTGCGATCTTGGCCCCTTGATGGATTTACGCGTGCGCTGTTTTCATAGGTGTGGGCGGGGTTAGGAGCCCTGTCTCCTTGTGTCCTCCATGAGAGCCAGTCCTTGCTGAGGCCGCTGCACACTGCGCTGCTTTTCTTTTAGCAGGATTTTTATTTTTAGCGGGGTTCTTGGCCTCCCTGATTTCAACCCCCCGTCTGGACTGGTGGATTTTGTGCCTTTGAGGACAGAGATAGGTTCTTGAAGGCCATAATGAGGTCTGAGGACGTGCGGGTATTTTGGAGCCTTGGGGGCGGTGACTTCTATGCCCCATTCTGCCATTTGTATTGCTTCGTGGAGGACAGCTTGTTGGGCTTGCTGATTAGCAAATCCGACTATGATGGAGTCACCATGGGTGTCTGTCTCCAGGCTCTTGAACATCACCCATTCGATCATCTCCGAGGTGATATGTGCCAGGGAGTCAATGTGGCCGAAGAGTCGAACAATATTGGACCTGTTCAGGATGTCAAAGGAACCTATGGCTTTGTATATAGGGGTAAACAGCAGCTCATGTATTTCTGGTGGCTTTTTATTTTCGGGGGAGCGCCATTGTACCCCTTCTCCCACGGACATGTGCCTCTGATGAATCGGGTGTGAAAAGTTTTTATGGTAGTCTCCTGGCCACTGTCTGTCTGAAACCACGGTCGGTGGTCTTACCTCTCTTGACAGTCCTTGCCACTCGTCATTGATTGCATTCAGGTGTGGGAGGTTATTGTATGTAACTCCTGGTTGCTGACTACCAGGTACCTCAGTTGGTGGACCTACCAGGCAGGGCAGTCCCAACTGCGCTCCCTGATGTAGTGAACGGGTTGTTTCTATCTTATGTTGGAGTGCCCAACCAGTTGGGCCGTTGGTGCTGGGTTGTCCACCGGTTACCACCTGTGAAGGCCTTAATTGAGCCTCCACGTTGCATTGTTCCTCCGGGTGAGGGATTAAATATCTGAAGGCCTCGTGTGGGGTGAGAGGTGCGTCACTAGGCTTGACGGTCTTGGATGCGTATTTAGGGATGAAGATGGGAAAGGGTGGTTTAAGGCTACTTTCAGTTACGGTGGCGCCAGAGGTTATTGTGGCTGGTGATATGATCCTGCTTTGGACTTTAGATTTCTTTAATTGTTTCTTTAGTCTTTTTTTGGCTCTCCGTGACAGCGGAGCATTTACACTAGCCGATGCGCCTTTAGCCTTCTCCAAGAGAGGTATACTGACGGATGAGTCGTCGCTTTCGGTGTCGGGGTCAAAAACCTCAAGGTCCCCGCTCCCTTGTTCTGCCAAGATGAGATTGCTGCATGGCCCTACCAGTGGAGCTTATGGTGAGCTCCTATTAATTATCTTGAAATCTATTTCCACCAGTTATTCCCCCAAGTCATTTTGAATTTATTGGAAATAGTGATCAGTAATGCTGTTACTAGTCCTGTGATTTCCACAGTTCATAGTTTTAGCCCTATGCTACTGGAGCGTAAACGTGTGACCTATGGGTTGCAAAATTCTCTGCAGCAGGCATTCCATGCTAATTTCTCCCCTGAAGACACTAATGTACTATAATATACTAAAATAAAAAGGAGTAATTCTGTTTTTTTGGCTATATATAACATTGTATTTTACACAACTAGTTAGTTACACAGCAGAGAATGTGTGCATTGAAAAAGGGGTCTTAAAAAAACTGGACATTCACAGGCAGACTCTTTTCTGACCCACCTGGATCTTCAACGGCCAGCCAAGCATCACCAAAGATTTTCCAATTTGACCTTTAAATCTAAATAGGACTGAAAGTTTGTTTTCCCCTCAGTCCTTTGTAGTCTGGTGGTAGGATATGTAGGAGTCAGGGGTGAGGCATGGTACAAGGCCAATTCCTAGTAGGTTTTTAAGCTGGGTATTGGACATCTCCTGAAAGGATCCACAGAGTCGCTTTGGGCAAGGCCATTGAAATTTTGGAGCACCCTAATGCAGCAGAGAAAGGTAGACCAGGAAATATGCCAAAGGTGGGATGGTGGTGTGTCTATTTACAACCCCAACCTTTCTGATCTTTAGGGTCCCTCCATTGGACTTTACACCAAAAAGAAGAAAGAGGAGTACAGGATGGTTGACAGCTTGTTTTATCCTCCACAGGGCTTGATGATTGACTACTTAAACTTGGAGGATTGTCAGTTGAATCATGCTTCTTTTGAGGCAACATTGGAGCTCGTGAAGGAGCACTATTTGACTACAAAGCTGGTAAAGATGTCAAATAAAATCAGCATTCAGGCTGCCATAGGTGAATACTGTCACATTCACACTTCTGGGGTTTGAGGTGCAGGACAAAGCCTGCTATAAGAGGTGCCTGCTAGGGGGTTGTGCAGTGTCATGTGCGCACTGCAGATGCATCAGCAAGTTCTTGGAATTGTGCTACAAACTAGAGAGCAGTTGTGGAAGAATAGTGCAGTACTTGGATGATTTCATCTTCATGGGGCGGGAAGTGATAGATGAATTTGAGGGGATCACAGGAGCTTTCCAATAGATGGCAGACAGATTAGGTCACTCAAAGGTGATGCTAAAGCAGTTTCAGTCATTGGTAGGGCAGCTGAATATCTTAATTCAATCCATTTGGATGCAGAGGCTATTTTCCAGGCAAGTGGATAAAGCCACAATGAACTTAGCATGACAAAACACTACACCATGCCCATGAAGGGATGATAGAGGACCTGAAGGTGTGTGTTGGAACCAGCTCTTTTTGGTTGGCAGAAGGGATGCCCCAGTGCTTAATTTTTAAAATATTAAGTCCAGGTGCTCACATTTTTTGGGAAGGCCACACCTACTTCCTCGGCTCAACCCACTTACTCTATTGGCTCCACCCACATCCTCAATTGGCATTACTGAAAGCCAGATGTAATAGCCTTAGACAAGTAAGATTTTCATTGGAGGTTCCCCCGCCCCACGAAAGTTTGATAAAGTTGAAATCAAAAGTGCATTTAATGCACAATTTTGGAATAACGGCTCATATAATGGAGGTCTGCAAATTTCATTTACCCGAGTCAAAAATGTCCATCTGTGCAGGCTTCTTTTTGGTTGGCCTGTTATATATGTCAAGTTGTGAAAACCACTGACATATTTACATCATAAGGGCAGCTGATATTTGCCCAGTGCTTCAAATCTTTGACAAATACATATTTTGTGGACATTGAGTGCCTAGTAGTGCAGGCTTCAGACATACGCGCGTTGTGTGACCAAGGAACACTCGTTCACAGCAGCGCACTAATATTGCCTCAAATAAGCTCTGGGATGCCCTCCCATTTCTCATTTGAGAGGTGTTGTTTTGATCTAAAAGCAACTTTCTATGGATGTTAAAAGAAACATAAATAGAACATGTCTCTGCAAAATGTCTGTAATAGACTCACATATCACCCACATAAAAAAACACAGTGTTTAAAACAATTTGTTTAAAAATAAGTCAAGGTTATCAGGGCAAGACTCTCTGCAGAACATAGCCACCTTTATAAGGGGGTGCCTAAAAGGCTGGGGCCTTGGGTCGGAGCCCACTTTGCCCATGCCTTAAAACATCCCTGCTTGCTGGATAGGCCAAGAGTTTCTGTAGGAGTAGTGCTGCTGAAAGATCTTAAACAGCATGTGCACCGGAAAGGTTACCTGGAAGTACAACTAATGTAAGCGGATACACAGATGTGTACAGCAAAACAAAAAGCAAAATAATGAAGTCAAATGGAGGAAGGGAAACTGAATTAAAGGTAGTCAGAAAGGGATGGAATGAAAAAAAGGAGACAGAATGAGTGGAGGTAAACAAGGTGGAAGCATAGAATGCGAATGGAGAAAGAGAACAACAGAGAAGACAGAGCCCAAAAGACAGAGACAAACATGAAGAAGAGAAAGAAATCAAGGTAATGAGATAAATGAAGAGAGAGCGAGTACTATGAAGGGTGCAAGCAAAAGAGAGATGGAGGCATAAGGGAGAAAAAAGATATCAAATAAGGGAAATGGAGTACACCTGTTAAAAAAATGGAAGTTGGGGAAAGTTGACCCAGCAACGAAAGACATATAGACAAGAGTGGATGGACAGGCAGAGTAAAGAAGGGGCAGATACACAGGAATGGAGGCGGAAAGATATGTATTGGTTTGCCTATAACATTTTTGTGAAGAAGTTTGCTTCGGTGGATTGCTGGCTAAAAGTAGACAATGATGCTCATGAGTGGTGTGCTCTGGTAACTGTTTTTTTGTGGAGCAGAAGTTCATGGCCAGATCAATTAATGGTTTACCTTAATCGCAGGAGAAAATCACCCCCACGTCACCCATGGAAATTAAAGATACTTTACTGCTATTGCCAAAAATTAATCTAAAGGGATGCAGTTGTGTATTTGCTTGATGGCTCTATGGCATTAGGGAAAGGCTAATCCTGCATGTTCTTTCATTTTAGCAAACTGTGTAATCTCAGTTAAAGACATTGGGTATAACTAAAGTCAACCAAGACTACAGATCCCAGAATGCAATGGGATGTTAACATCTATGGCGAGAGTCCTGTCTCAAGTTAGAAGAAGCCATCCACATCCCTTATACATGAACCACGCATTGTCCTGTATAATTGCCTCAGCCATGGCTCTGTGCACCGTGGGTGGTGACATTGTGAAAGCAGTCACCCAGTCTGCAGGGTCGGGGGAGAACTTCACACCTGCCACAAATAAGAACTTTGCTGTCAGTTCTTGCAAGTTTATCAGAGAGAGCCCTGCCTTCTGTGGCAGCTTACGGCGGGAAAAAGAGGGCGAAGAAGCGCCTTTGCAGGGACACTGTGTTTGTTTATTGGTTGATGGAAAAAAGTCAATGAAAATGGGGATCATGGCACTCAAAAGAGGCTTTTCCTTTCTTCATGGATGATATTTTCTGATTGCTCTCCTTGGGAATACATTTGTTTCTGGGGTGTCTCTCACAGGACACGGCTGCTGTCACCTCACAGACCTCTCGCTGTCTCTCATGTGTTCTTATTTCCCATGAGGGTGCTCCTTCCCAGGTTCAGGATGCAACCCCCGGGCAGGTGGGAGGCGAAGACCATGATGTTCCACCTGGAGGAGTCATAAATCTGCTGTGACTCTGAGTTCAGTGGATACTTCCTCAGGTGGCCCGTGGAGGGGTCGATGAACTAGGTGTTGAGGTCTGTGGTGGACTCCGGCTGCCATATCAGGTCCTCTGTCCGGGAGCGGGCCACATGGAATCCAGGTGTTCGAAGCATTCTGGGTAAGGGCTGCTGTGGATTAGTACCAAATGCACCACCTCCAGTGTGTAGGCCTCAGTGCCCGGTATCATCAGTACTGGCTTGTACTGCGCACAGTGCCACTCCTTGTAGCTCCTCGAAGCTGAAGGTGAATTGAAAGTTCCCAACAGGAAGCAGGGCGCAGAGCCAGGAGTGGAGTTGGCCAGCATGTTCCCAATATCTCTGAGCTCCTTTAGACGGGGGAGAGTTGATGGTAGTCGTAACTCCATTTCTTGAAGTTCGCTGCATCTGAGCGCGGAATATGCACTGACCAGCACACGAGAATAGTTTGGGGAACATTTTAACATGATTACCGTTGCTGGGTAAACCACTTAATTGTTAATTACAATACGCTAGGTTTACATAAAAACAAGCTCAAGAAATGAAAGGTTGCACTTTTCCGGGCACATGACGTACCGCAATCATTAAACAAGGCTTCCTTACATCACAGTAGCGCATGTTACCAAAACTGAAATCATTTACTTACTTACTGCCTTAGTGCCTTTTGGTTGTAATTGTAGGCCTCCTGCTGGCCCTAAGAAATAAGTGCCGATGCTAAGCACTGGAAAGCACTGGCACAAATTAAGCACTGGATGCCCCCATCCAGAAATAACCTACGGCTCCTGTCAAGGGTGGTTAATTACACTGGCTGTATAACCATTGCTCACCCTTGGGTACCTTGGCACTGAGCAGCCAGGGTTATCTCAGAGGCAACATGTATAGCAAAGGCACACCAGTCACTCGCAATAAATACACTGAGCATCACAAAAGAAACTTCAGACAGAATGTATGCAAATTACGTTTATATTCAACATACATATTCCATCCTTGTTGAATGAAAATCATATACTTTTCGCATTAAACACATTTGGAAATATTACTAGCAGTACTAGGCCTACTCGTATTGTTATCATAGCAATAGTATGCACACTGTGGACAATTTCTAATCTAATCCCCTTCTCACAGAGAGAGAGCACTCCTATGCGGTGGGACACGCTGCCCACCCCAGGCCCACCTTAGCAATTCTTATAATACAATCCCGCACAGTTATAGGGTACACCCAGGGTCACAACGATGTCAAAGATTTGTACATATATGAAAGTAGAACACTTTTTAGCAGCACTGCAGGTTGGAGCCACGTGGGTAAACCCAATGTCAAATATATTGTGTTTTTGGCCTGAAATCAACATATAAAGTGGTGCCCCCGGCCAGTGTCATGAATTACAGGCGGTCCGCAGATGATCACTCCCACTCACATACACTCACTCCGCACTCCTACATGGTGCAACAGGTTCCAGCCCAGTCCGTACGGAACACTCACACACATACACACTCAGCAACCTAATGTGGTGTAACTGACACCCTGCAGGTCAATGGATAACACTCGGCAGACTCCATGGCTCCAGCCTCATTCCATCCTCTAGTTCACCCCAATTGTCATATACCCCTGGATGGAAGATAACCAGCCCCTCCTCCCAGATACTAGGACGCACTCTGCCAAAGTCACACTTAGTCTGGTTCCTCGGGAAGCAGCTGGGGATATGAAGCAAGTTTTAATTAAGAGGTAGACATAAACAAGGGGAGTTTAGCAGCCACTCAGGAACTTCACCCACAATGCAGTTACAAGGTCTCTTGACCCACTTCTGAACTGTCTTGGAAATGTTCCTTCAACCCAGTCAATCTTTCTTGCTACTACCTGGTGCCAAGAGGTTTTTGGGAGGGCCAGGTGTGGAGAGGGCAGTTGATCCACTGCAATGGGGGTCAAAAGGGGAACAACTGATGAATGGGGAGTAACACACGGGAGCCTCTCTATAGAAGGAGGCACTCGGCTGGTACATGTTAATCAGGTTCATGCCCAGGCAATCTGACCACAGCGTCTGGTGCACGCTGGTATGGGTCACACTAAACACAACAGGTCTCAAACACAAAGAGTTGCAAATTCTGTACCTCCTTGGAAATGAGGCACAATGACCAGTGCACATTGAGATGGGTTGCATCATGCAATTTTAGTCACACAGTGAAGAGTTTCAAATTCCGTTACTCCCTTGAATGAGGCACAGCGTCCTGTGCATGATGATACAGGTTGCACCAGACCAGTCCAGTCCAGTCAGACACACAAATGCATGTTCAGCGGAGCCACAAGAGGTAGAATGAGGCACTACTACAGGCACAGTGTCAGTGTCAGTGTCTGATTCACAACAGCATGTGAATCAGACACTGAATGCAATGAGAAAGCATTTTGACGTGTCGCACGAGAGAGATGCAGCACAATCAATCAAACTGGCCAAGTGAGGTCCCACAACCGGTGGATCAGCTCACCACCAACAAGACGCTTATGAGTGTCAAGGTCCCTGTGGTACAGGAACCATATGTCTTAGATGCGGGCAAGATTTCTGGGACTCTGCACTAGACAATCTGGTCTCCTGGCACAAGAATTATCCTGTACTACCAGTTGGAATTCAGTAGCCAATGTGGGCACTTGAGAGGGCACTGCTCTCCAGATTTCACAGATAGATGGTCCTTCACGTGAGATCTTAGATGTCCCTGAGATATCCAGGAGAGCAGAAGGCCAGCGGATGGGCCCTTGGAGAGTACAGTTCAGGGCGCCACACTTCAGCGGGTCTTCAGCCCAGACCAGCCACTAGTCAGAAAAGGCACGGGGTCCCCTTCTAGGGCAGTAATCCTCCATGTTGGCAACTGAGTCCTCTGGCAATGTGCACCATACAGTTTGGGTGCTCGAGTCCCGCATCCCAACAAGTGTATCTCCCTCTTGGCTGAAGAATGGCACCAGTAGTTATATTGTTTTGAGTCTTTGAAATTAGGGGTGGTTTAAGGGTTTTTCTTTGAACCACAGATATCTCCCCTAAATTGAAGGCCTGTCTGCAGTGGTGCAGTGGAAGGCAGATCTTAATCTTTAGAGGGGCCATGATCCGGCCCCTAGAGGATCAGTGTCAAAACCTCTCACTCTCATCTATCCCATTCGGCCCTCAACTGGCAGAGGTCGGTCATTCTAATGATATGTCCATGGTTTATAGCTGTCCCTGGGGAATGCACAGATGTGTCCCACTGACCCCTGGTGTCCATCTGAGGCAGATACCACGGCACACAAGACTCTTTGGGGCATATTCTCAAGAAACTATCGCCGAGTTATCAGCACTTTATGGCAGCCAAAGTTGCGATAAAACTAACGCCCCATTCACAAACTGGTGCTTACAGCCCATATTAACAGTTTACCTGCGATAGCAGCCGCAAAAAACATCGCCACAGATGACCCCGGCAACTATCGCTAATGAGATGCAGAGTAGGTGTTCCCGTGCAAAAAATCGCGACAACACCACTCCCGCAACATTCTTAACGACCAGCCAAATCGGCGAGAACATCACAAAACATGCAATAAGGCAATAAGGCACGTAAGCTGCAGGGATTTAACACCTGCTCTGACCTGGTGTAAAGTCGGATGACAGCCTACACCAGGAAAGGGAGCCCAGCCCACAGCCACACTAGAAGACCAATAGATGCCAAGGAGCTACTGATCATTCAGCTCGGTGCCCCCACAGGGCAACAATACCCACCGCCACCACACCCAGGCCTGCCACCCCCCTGGACCTGTACCGCCCCCCCTGGACCATCACAGAGGCAGCGCTGACAGAGGACCTACAGAAAACGCACCAGCCTCACAGTCTTAACACCAGAGTATGTCATTGCCCACTACAGGCTCAAAAGGACAACCATCCCCCACATCCTGAACATCATTGCCTACAGGCTGACGGTACCAACACAGCGGACAACCAACATCCCACCTCAGACAAAGCTGCTGGCCGTGCTGCACCTGTTGGCCTCTGGTACCTTCCAACCAACAACCGCCAGAGTCAGAGGAGTCTCACAGCCAGCCCTATCAAAGTTCCACAAACCTGTCCTGGATGCCATCATCAGCTTGGTACCCCAGTACCTATACTTCCCCCACACTGCACACCAACAGCTGGAGACCAAGTAATGCTTCTACGCCATAGCTGGATTCCTGCACGTGTTGGGCGCAATTGACTGCACACATGTCCTACTTGTTCCCCCTGCTGACACTGCACAAAATTACCGCAACAGAAAGCACATGCATTCCATCAATGTGCAGGCAATAGTGGACCACAGGGGACTCTGGTGGGCGCAAAATCCGTTCCGCTCGCGGATTTTGCGAATTTTCGGTAAATTCACGATCCGCGAACTCCCGGGAATTTACCGCGAATTCGCAAATCCGCGAGCGGCGGATTCCGGGGGCAAAAGTTGAAGCCTGGCTGGCCTGTTGTAACTATTTTACGATGGTGCTGGCAAGCTGCCAGCGCCATCCTAAAATAGTTACTAAGTTAGCTTCAACAGGAAGCTCTAATAGATAAAATAAAGCAGGTGCTCGAGCACCTGCTTTATTTTATCTATTAGAGCTTCCTGTTGAAGCTAATTTAGTAACTATTTTAGGATGGCGCTGGCAGCTTGCCGGCGCCATCGTAAAATATTTACAACATGCCCTTCCTGTGACTTCAGTGACTCATTCATCAGCCCAAAAACAATCGTGAGCGTCGTCGAGGCAGGTGTGCCTTCTTCCCAAATCTACCGTCGAAAATCAGCTGTGATGCTGGATAGAGGCCTTTGCATCCTTGACTTTCACGAGCGCAATCCTCGTGCTGTTCCTGTGGCCAGGAAGCTGAAGGGACCCCCGCACCCCTCGGGGCGTTTGCATAGTAACACACACATGGTCGATGAAACTAGTTGAAGCTCAAATGCAGTGACTCATTCATCTGCCCAAAAACAATCGTGAGCGTCGTCGAGGCAGGTGCGCCTTCTTCCCAAATCTACCGTCGAAAATCAGCTGTGATGCTGGATAAAGGCCTTTGCATCCTTGACTTTCACGAGTGCAATCCTCGTGCTGTTCCTGTGGCCAGGAAGCTGAAGGGACCCAGGGACCCCTGCACCCCTCGGGGCATTTGCATAGTAACACACACACGGTCGCTGAAACTAGTTGAAGCTCAAATGCAGTGACTCATTCATCTGCCCAAAAACAATTGTGAGCGTCGTCGAGGCAGGTGTGCCTTCTTCCCAAATCTACCGTCGAAAATCAGCTGTGATGCTGGATAGAGGCCTTTGCATCCTTGACTTTCACGAGCGCAATCCTCGTGCTGTTCCTGTGGCCAGGAAGCTGAAGGGACCCCCGCACCCCTCGGGGCGTTTGCATAGTAACACACACATGGTCGCTGAAACTAGTTGAAGCTCAAATGCAGTGACTCATTCATCTGCCCAAAAACAATCGTGAGCGTCGTCGAGGCAGGTGTGCCTTCTTCCCAAATCTACCGTCGAAAATCAGCTGTGATGCTGGATAAAGGCCTTTGCATCCTTGACTTTCACGAGCGCAATCCTCGTGCTGTTCCTGTGGCCAGGAAGCTGAAGGGACCCCTGCACCCCTCGGGGCGTTTGCATAGTAACACACACATGGTCGCTGAAACTAGTTGAAGCTCAAATGCAGTGACTCATTCATCTGCCCAAAAACAATTGTGAGCGTCGTCGAGGCAGGTGTGCCTTCTTCCCAAATCTACCGTCGAAAATCAGCTGTGATGCTGGATAGAGGCCTTTGCATCCTTGACTTTCACGAGCGCAATCCTCGTGCTGTTCCTCTGGCCAGGAAGCTGAAGGGACCCCTGCACCCCTCGGGGCGATTGCATAGTAACACACACATGGTCGCTGAAACTAGTTGAAGCTCAAATGCAGTGACTCATTCATCTGCCCAAAAACAATCGTGAGCGTCGTCGAGGCAGGTGTGCCTTCTTCCCAAATCTACCGTCGAAAATCAGCTGTGATGCTGGATAGAGGCCTTTGCATCCTTGACTTTCACGAGTGCAATCCTCGTGCTGTTCCTGTGGCCAGGAAGCTGAAGGGACCCCTGCTCCCCTCGGGGCGATTGCATAGTAACACACACATGGTCGCTGAAACTAGTTGAAGCTCAAATGCAGTGACTCATTCATCAGCCCAAAAACAATCGTGAGCGTCGTCTAGGCAGGTGTGCCTTCTTCCCAAATCTACCGTCGAAAATCAGCTGTGATGCTGGATAGAGGCCTTTGCATCCTTGACTTTCACGAGCGCAATCCTCGTGCTGTTCCTGTGGCCAGGAAGCTGAAGGGACCCCTGCACCCCTCGGGGCGATTGCATAGTAACACACACATGGTCGCTGAAACTAGTTGAAGCTCAAATGCAGTGACTCATTCATCTGCCCAAAAACAATCGTGAGCGTCTTCGAGGCTGGGCAGGTGTGCCTTCTTCCCAAATCTACCGTCGAAAATTAGCTGTGCATGTGCACTCGCATGGAAGCCCCCCCACACACTCGCAGTGTGCACCGTCTTCCCGCCATTGACCCACTATGATGGACAGCTTACCAAAGGGACCCCTGCGCCCCTCGGGGCGATTGCATAGTAACATACACATGGTCGCTGAAACTGCTCAAATGCAGTGACTCATTCAGCAGGGCGGATCCGCGGATCCGCAAATCCGCCGATTTTGCGGATCCACGATCCACAAATCCGCAAAATCCGCGGATCGTGGATCCGCAAAATCCGCCCATGCTTACTCTTCAGCAACATCATCGCCAACTAACCAGGCAGTGTGCATAATTCCTACATCTTCCTACAGTCCATCATTAACCAGCGCTTGCAGGCTGGCACCTACGGAAATGCACTGCTCGTTGGTAAGTACCAGATGAACACACCACGCACCTCAACTCCACAAGCATGCAACTCATAACTCCTGGAATGCACACGCCACAAAGTCACATACAACATGCCAAGCAACATGCCCACCCACCAGACACACAACTTACTGCGGGAACCTGGGCTAGCCATGTACAGAAGCCATCAACGGCATGGCACCTCAGTCACACAACAGCAAATTGTGGGGAGAGGTGGGGACCAGGCATGTGTGAAGGAGGCAAGTGACCCATGAATGAGAATGTACACTATACCAAGTGTGGCATGGATGTGAGGGCCAGACTGCAGTATGCTGACCACACACATGTCCATGCCTACATACACCACTGGTGTATGGAATGTAGTGGACAGTGGACACAACCATGTCACCCCAGCCAGAGTGGGAGATCAATGAAATGTAGCTTATGAATTCCCGGCTTGTAAGAGTGTGCAGAGTGAGCTGGCCTGACAGACGCCAGGCCGGCGTAGGGGTGTGAATAAAAAGCACGTAACTCTGGGAATGATTCTCTTCCGGAATGCCCAACGTCTCTGCCAGGGCGGCGCCTCTCAACCAGCCATGAGGCCTACGCAGTGAGTGGTGTTGCTTGCGATCCTGTGCACCTGATGCACACATTGCCGATGGTCCCAGAAACCGTCTTGCCCGAACCTGCAAAACCAAGCCTCAATGCCCACCTGCCGACACCGGCTGTGTCAAAGAGGGCCACCATGTGCCGGTGCAAGCTCAAAGCCCGAGGCCCATGATCCTGGCAGCCTCCTCAGACCATCACGGCCTCCGCTAGCAGGGCCCGCAGTACTCCTTTCTCATTGACGTACTCCACTGGCTGACACAGCGTACATGTAGGTAACACATTTGGATTTGTCTTGATTACACAATGGCAGAGGAATTTTTTCTATGGCTGTGTTTAAATCACTATACCCCCATCGCTGTTGTGCCATCCACGCCATGCTTAGCATTCCAACCACACATTTCTGCTGGCTCTTGCTGTCTTCGTCCTTCGCGCTACACTGCGGTCCTGCAGGTCCCACACCAATCCAATGCAGTCTATACCAGGCAGGTAACAGCATCATCGCTGGCTAAACACCCGCTCAACTCCGGGGCCACTACCTCCGTCAGCCACAAATCTGCTCTGCATGCCATTCCAACGTTGTGTGTTAGAGATCCAGGAGGAGATGGCTGACCTCTGCCTCTGGCCTACACGGCACTCAACTAGTTCACACATTCGGAACTGAGCCTTGCTTTCTTCATGGCAGTGTTCATGTCATTGTACAGGCCTCATCGCAGCTCTGGTGTCACTAAGCATGTGCCCCGAAATTCATGGGCACTCTCTGGTTGCACTTTGGTGGCGTCTGAGTCCATGGGCTGGGGGTTGTCTTCATCATCATGTAGCTGATACTGACATGGTCATAAAGAGGCGTCTAGCATTCCACTCCGCCATTTGAATGTTTCTGCTTGCTTCTTCCCTCTGCATCATGCCCAGGAGGACACCTTCCACTGTCCCTCGCAACCCTCGGCGACATTCACCTTGGACAACGATGAGGAACCGCTCAGCTCATGTTGCCCCACCTCAATGCAGCGCAAGTCACCGCCCTGTGGCGGTGTGCCCTTGCCGTTTGCAGCTTGTACTGCTGATTGCCTGATCACTGTTGTGGTTGTTGCCAGCACCAACCAACCCCGGAGGGGTGGCTTACACTATACAACACCCATCCAGCACAAGCGTCACTGGACAGGGGACCCTGGCAATAAAAGGGGCTGGGTGCACATGCCCGTAGTCGGTTCCACAAACTCACTCAGTGTGTCCGTGTGGTCAAAATGTATACATGAAGGCCACGTGCCATTCCACATTACATTGTGCTGTGTACAGCGTGCACAACCATGTCACCGCAGACAGTGGGGTAGACCTTGGACATGTAGCCGTGTCTTAACTCCCTGTGAGCGTAGGTGGAGTGGACAGGCATTCGACAGACCTCACCCTCGCCACCGTCCCCTGCATCCGAAGAGTGACCGCCGGTGCCAGACCATTCTCCCACCTCGCCGCCAAGACATGAAACACCCTCCCCGTCCACCTGCGGCAGACCAAAGACCTTCTAACCATCAGGAGACTTCTCAAGACCTGGCTCTTCGAACAGTAGCAGCGCACACCCCCCCCCACCACCAGCGCCTTGAGACCCTCAGGGGTATGTAGTGCGCTTTATAAATGCTATGATTGATTGATTGATTGAATAGACGATGTTGCTATGTGGTCGAAGGGGTACATGAAGGAGTGCATGCCCGCTTGGGGTCAGGGATCACACAAGCCAACTGTTGTGTGTGCCACTATCAGCGCAGCATGCGCCAAATGTCTACCCACAACTGCATGGCGAGTTCAGCCATGCAGGTGCTTTACATCTGTGTCAGTCCTGTCCTTACCATGGGCCTACACACATGTAACCGCCCACCTTCAGCGCACATTATCACTGTGTCATAGTCAGGCTTGTGGACATGCACAGGAGGGCATGACAATGGTGTGCCATAGGGGTGCAAGTGATGCCACTGCGCTGTGCACCCTAGTGACTATGCTCGGGGGAGGGAGGAGCAGCAGTGAGGCTACGTAATACACATTGATGCCGCTCAGTTCATGTCATACAGGAATCACTAAGTCACACATATCACACACCAATGAACCAGTGAGCCTGCCAACACATCATGCAGTGCGTATTCTTGGCTCATGTTGTTCTGCAATGTCACAGGTGACCGAGGATATGCACTCAGCGCTTGGATGATGACACCCCCGAGCCCTGAACACACCGGCCCAGAGGCAGTACATTTTGGACAACGAACGCTCCAGGGACATAGTGGAGCGCACATTCGACGTGTTGAAGTCACGTTTCAGGTGCCAGGACATCACAGGTGGAAGGCTCCTGTACAGCCCAGACATCATGTGCAAGATGATCATTGCATGTTGTGTGTTGCACAACATATGTGTAAGCAGCAAAGTCCAATGGATATGAGTGCCAGATGCACCGGACGATGATGATGAAGATGAGGCAGGTGGACCACACCCCACTGCAGCCGGAATTGCCCGTAGGAACACCATCATTGATGATTTCTTCTCATGTTGACGTCACATTGTGACGGTCCATGGCAATCAGGCGCCAGTATGATGAATGACCACACGCACAGCATGTGCAAATAAATGCATTCCAAAAAACATTCCTGGCGTTCATGTCACTCATCTGTACATGCACATCACTCAGACAGGTGTGGGTGGGACGTGTAGTGCTTGCAATTTTGAAAATTGGTAATGGAAGATGGGTGTGTCACCTTTGTGCAGTGGGGCTGTTAGGGTGACACGTATTGGAACTGCCAAATCTGTATGTCACAGTTGGAACAGTATCCCACTCTTCGGCGTTTCACATGCATCCCAATTCATTTCATTTTTGTCTGTCATTTGTGGCCTGCAAGTGACAACAGGGCTTCTTTTGGGCTCTGATTTGTGCTGCCATGATGCAGGATTTCACCCTGTGACTCAAGCCCCACGACATGGGCAACATGTACGTGAGGGGGAGTCCCTGTCCCTACATTAATCCATGCTTTCATTATTGTTTGGTGATGGAAATGGCATGTCTGTGTGGAGGGGGTGTTGTTTGTTCTTCTGCAATGTGAAGAGGAGATGTGGTTTCACAGCGTGGCCCATGTATGTTTCCACAATGGCGCAGGTTACGTACAGAATGCATGTCAATGCAGTCAGTTTTTGTGGGAATGCCTATCTGATGTGAGACAATGGTCATTTGTTCTACGTCACAGCTGTGGAGTTGTGCTCATACGTTGTCATTTCACCATATTTTTTACTCTGCTTTCATGGGGCATTTCCATGCATGATGCGTGATAATTGCAGGACTGTTGCAGGTTATAGCTGATGTTTGTATCACGATTGGCCTCATCGCTACTATTTTCGCGTTGGTGTTTTGCATTTTTACAGCGTTGCATTGACTTTAATTGCGACATTTGACTTGTTATCGTGGGCCTATCGCATATTACCTCCGTGTTGTGAATATTGAGTTAACACAGCGTAATTTTCCTGTGATGGACTGCGATATGAAGAGTTGCGTTAAGCTAATTTTGCTGTACTTATTACGCGTTCTTGAGAATATCCCCCTTTGAGCATAGAAATGTTTATATTCTAAAAGTGCCATTTCTAAGTGGGTTATACCAAAACTCTCTTTACCAATGGAAAGGGGTTGGCAGGGCAAATCAATTGATGGGAAACATCATGAGGTTGATCGACTGGAATCCACTACTGCAGCCCAAAGTAATGTCAACTACTTCCCCCTGTTAACCTATGGGTAGAGCAAGCCTCATAGGTAGTGAAAACACACACACAGGTATTCCTCACTACTTGGCAGCATGTGCGCTAGTGCGCACACCGAACTGCAATGACAGTTGGACACATGGTCCTCAGCACCAGGAGTGCAAATGTGTGTGAGGCGAGTGGGTGAGATGTGTGTTGGATATCTGACAGAGGGAATGATGGTTTGGAACAGGGGGTGAAGAAATGACATGAGAGTAGAGCAGCTATTATGATGCTTTTGTTTTGTGGGAGGCACAATGTAGAAGTCAGTGGTAGTGTATATGGGTGAATATGACCGGGGTCTGTTACACTGCACCTTTGTCATCGTGTACAATGGTGCCAAGAGCTAGCAGTCCCAAGGAAAGAAGTAGACAATAGAGTGGTGCATGCAATGTCATGCTGCTTGGAAAAGGACAAAATAGACTTCAAAATTCCAATATTTAAGACTTACCAGTCAGGCAGGTTTGCTTTGGATAGCATAGCCATCAGGAGAAGACTACGTCCAGTAAATACTTTCAAATCTTTTCAGCAGGTGTGTATACAGGAAGATTGTTTACCTCAGCTGCGTGGATACATACCCTTTGCTTTCATTCTCCTCAGGTTTTTTGGCAAAAGGGTTTTCACTCCTGATAATTTTGACTACAGTTAACCCCTATTTACCCTTATTGATTCTTGCATACTCTAAGCATAGAATATAATATATGTATAGTTAGGGATAAGAATGTAGGTTTCCATGCGTCTTACTTGTTGGTGAGGCTTCTCAGTGCTAGGGTTTGCATGAGGGCTTTCACCTGTGGGCTTCATTGCTGTGGAGTACCAGCTGGCATCTGGTGGCACCAGGTCTGTCACTGATAGAGGTGACGTAAGACAGTAGAAAGGAAATGGCTATCACAGCGTTCACCTTAGGTTCGTGCAACTCTGCTGGACCCAAAGCAGAGGTGGGGTGATCCCCTTCCCCAGTATCGAGAGGTCGCTTGAGCAGCTGTTGCTAACCTAATACCTGCTTGCTTTACTTTGTACTGCTACTTAATACGTCCTTGTACTCCTAAATATGTCTCGTCATCATATATATCCTTAATCATGTAATGAACAGCATGGGAGAGTAACACAGTGGTGGCAGGCCTGGGCCATGCCAGTCCCTACATCACATCACAGTGAATCTTCAGAGTTCAATAAATGTGTTTGCCAAGAACAAGACTGTGTGGATGATTTATTGATTCAATGGCAGACCTGGAGAAGGAAAGTTTGCAAAGCTCTGTACAGTAAACTCGGTGCTGACTTGATCTTCACACATTAATAATTTATTGATGTCTTGATTAAGAATATTTTAATTCCCTAAAAGGTTTGATGATAATTGTGGTTTTTCAGTATCCCTGTTAGTGAATGCTATTGACAAATGAGGCCCAGGTGTCGGTGCTGTTAATCGCATACAAATTAAAGTAACTGAAAGAGGTATAGGTCTGAGAGTGCTTTTAGAAGGGAATTGGCAATCACTAATTAAGCTCATTAATCAATTATTTGTATATGTGTATGCCGTCTGAAAATGGAATAGCATGTCTTCCACGAACTTAAAAGGTACCTGAAAGGTGTTAAAAACGTTTATTCACCTTGAATTACTGTTAATGTTATGATATAAATATTATCCCATTTTAAGAAAGGTGTCACACGTTCGCCCTAATATTGACTTGCTGAACATGTTCATACTTATGCATTTCAGCAATCATAGAAATCTACCACTTGCAGAGAATCCCGGGCGTGCATAGATACTGAAAATTAGGAATTATACTGGAAACCCAGAAGTAAGCGTTGGCGAATAAATATCGGATTTCTTTTCGCATATTTTGCGACTTGCCACTTTCTGAGTTGGTGCCACTTAATGTTTGCCTACTGCAACTTCCATTGTACTTGGATGACTTTCAGCATTGTTTATAACGTGCCTTTTTCCTGAACAAAACGGGAGCAAAGGGAGCATGCACTAATGACATCTCCGTCAAGGTTCTATAATCGCCAAAAAGAAGCGTTTCTATGCAGTATGTCCTCTACATGCATGCATGCAGAAGAATGCTGCAATGTCATTAGCACTAAAGGTCTCTATCAATACATCCTTATTTACTTCACTTTTTTCTAAATGTATCATAAATTGTACAGTGACAGCAACACTATACCCCAAACTTCAGAATAGATATGTGAAAGCAGGGCCGGGTTTAGCGCTGCTGGCACCCGATGCAACCAGTGGTGTAATGAAACTTAAGGGGGGCCCTGCAAAACACACGGAGGGGGCCCCCGCGGCAGCCCAGGCCACCACCTACCAATTTGCCCCACCGCTCAAAAATCTGGCATATTTTGATTTGAAACGTCCAACATTTATATGAAATGCCCCTATATTGTCTTTCCAAAATTCTAATGAGAAAGCAGGAAACCCTCTTAACATATAAGCTATGCCATTTGTAACAATAATGTCAAACGCAGATTATTGAACTGAGCCAGCAATCAGAACAATGCCAAGGAGAGATCCGATTGTCTCAGGAACTGCATATGGCTGAAGAATAACTATGAAGAGTCTGAATTAGAATCGACATTAATGGACAATAACATGAAACTTTGAAAGACAAACCCAAACCAACAATTCCATAAAAACTCGACTGACAATATACATGAGAAAAACACAAGATATAACTCAGTATCCTGCGAAAGGCAAGAGAAATAGACTGGTGAATTATCTGCATGCCACACGCTAGCGACTGTCAAGGGTTGTGCATGATAATAACGTGAACTCAGGAAGCTATTTCAATTTCTACCACCATGTCTTTATTAGTAAGCATTACAAAACAGGCAGGCAAACAAGGCTGAGGGAGAAAACTGTTTGGATGCTTCAGAACATTGATGCAGATGTTTGTCTATTTTAATTTATCATTTCTGTAGTGTAAACAATGTTAAATACAAGATTTAAGCCACAAATATTACAGACTAGTGCAAGCAACACCATAAATAACACTTCATGTAGAATAAAAACAAACCATATCAGCAAGTACCTAATGACAATCTATACGAACTGTAGTTGGTAAAGCAAAAGAAAAGTGCAAAGACTTTCAAAGTGCACAATAAAGCAATCACCAGCCCGGCAATAAACAGAAATCAAGCATTTTAGTAAAATAAGTCCAGCATGCAAAAATGAAGCCAGGTTAGTCAAACAATTCCCTGTTTGGTGTGAGCATAAAAACACATATATTTCAAAGCAACTGGTAAACAATAACAACTACAGAACCATACAATAATCAAACCAGTTTAAACTAACAATACCCTTTTTGAAGGCTCAAATATTTCACAATGACTAGCAAAACAGTAACAAGTATAGCAGGCAGCAGCGTACAAAAATCAAACCACTTTAGTCAATCAATGCCCTTTTGGTTTGTACTTGTGCATGAAGGTGCAAATATTTCAAAGTGACAGGTAAAACAATAACAAGTACAGCAAGCATCAGAATACATACATCAAACCTATTTAGTCAAACTAATTCCCCTTTTGAATGTGCACCACCACAGAAACACTTATGCAGAGTTGAAATATTCTGCACATTTGCTACAATTTGTTTTTTTGCTAAACTTTATACACTAAGGGCGATATGTATCAAGCATTTTCGCATTCGCAAAGGCCGAAATTCGCCAAATTTCTGTGTTTGCGAATGCGAAAATGCTCATCGGCATGTATGAAAGCAAAACGCATTGAAATTAAGGAATCGCTGAAAAATCGCAGATCAGCTATTTTCGCATAAAATAAATCGCAATGAGATGTATGAAAAAATCGCTAATAGCGATTTTTGGAAATTCACAAAATAAAGAATCGCAATTACCACCAAGTAGGAGCAGGTGGTAACCAGGTGCAAACTATTTAAGCAGCAATAGAATTCAAAAAACTGTTTCCCACAATGGCGGGCCTCTATATCATAGCAAGGAGGATGCGTTTGAGAGCTGCTGCACAGAGGAGGCTACGGCAGGAGAGGATATTCCGTTTGCGCGTGACCATCTCCCAGCGCCTTGAGGAGGAGCTCTACACACATTACAGGCTTGAGGAAGACAGCATAATTGATTTAATAGCAGAACTCAGACCCTACCTAGAACACCCCACACGCAGGACAAATGCCATCTCCACAGAAATACAGGTCCTGTGTTCATTACACTTGTTGGCATCTGGAAGTTTTCAGGGGGTGATTGCCTCAGCAGGAGGGGTGTCCCAAAGTGCCCTATCGCAATTCTTCCATGCCTTCCTAGATGCCATGGTTCAGAGGATGCCACATCACATTTACTTCCCCAGCAGACCACAGGCAATAGCACAGACAAAACAGGACTTTTATCAAATCTCACATTTCCCACACGTGATAGGATGCATAGATGGGACACATGTTGCTATATCCCCCCCCCTCAGGCAATGAACACATCTTCAGAAACCGTAAATGCTACCACTCACTGAACATTCAGGTGGTGTGTGATGCACAACACATCATCACAGACATCGTAGCAAAGTACCCTGGCAGCACACATGATGCATTCATCTTCCGACACAGTGGGATATATCGTAGACTCTCAAGAGAGGAGTTTGGCGAGGGATACCTACTCGGTAAATACCTTCAGACATAGGGGTCATTAATACCAACTACCATGTGCATGTCACAGGCTGACATATTTTTATCTAATCCACAGGTGACAGTGCTTATGCAGTATGGGATTTAATCTTGACTCCCTACCTCAATCCCAACAATGCAAGTGAACGCAAGTACAACAGGGCACACATTGCTACCAGAGGCACCATAGAACGGACATTTGGGATCCTTAAAAGCAGATTCCGGTGCCTCCATAAAAGTGGAGGTGCACTCCAATATAGCCCCAATACGTGCTGTAAAATAGTGGTGGCTTGTGCCATGCTCCATAATATTGCCACGAGAAAAGGGACACCAGTGGAGCTGAGTGACTCAGGATCCTCTGATGTGGAGGGGCCTGGACCTGGACGTATGGTAGCTGGTAGAGCTGTTGCAGCAGCTGGGCGCCAGAGGCGTGATGAGATTACGCGCAACTATTTCTAGGTAAGAACAAACGACACAATGCCATGTAATGTAAGTGTGAATGTAGTTTTTAATCCTAATAGCAGGATTTGCATTAACTCAAAACGTACTGCATTCAAACAAAATATATTTAGCACATGTTACATTCACAGTGCCCAAAACAGGTGTGCCTCACAAGTTGGATGATGCACAGGCTAATGTTCGGTGGAAGGTGTAGCCCTATTGGTTCTGCCACTACGGCGTTTCTCTAAGGTTGGTGGTGGGGTGGTGCTGCTCCTAACTGACTAATTGTCTTCTTCGCTTGGAGTCAGTACTCCCGACCCAGTTGTGCGTACTTGGCGCAACTCGTCCACAGCAGCTGTCACTTGTGTGAGCGCATTAGCTATGTCTTGTGCAGCATGGCTGAATTGCCGCTGCATCTCAATGCTGCGCCTGGCCTGGATGCTACATGTAGCCGCCAGGTGGTTGATGGCCCGGGTGTACCTGTCTTGGCGTTGCCAACCTCTGCGCCTAGCACTACCCTCAGAACGCAATTCTTCACATACGGCCTGTAGCCCATCCTTCATGTCATTCCTTAGTGCACGGAAGCCCTCCCTTACCTCCCTTTGTAAGAGTTTTATGTTTTTTGCCTGCAGGCGCTGCACCTGCAACATGTTGAGTTCCAGTCCTGCATACACTGATTCATCGCCTCGCTCATCAAAGAGGTTTGCCGTGCGTTGTCTGCGCCTGTCTGCACTCCGTGGCACATGCTGTTGTGTTGATGGTCCCTGTCGCTCTGGCTGTGTGTCCACATTTGGTACATTTTCCACACTTCCTTCAGCGTCATCCTCAATTGGCGCTAGAGGTCTGACTATGTGTCTCCTTTTACGTCTGTGACTGGTCACAGGGCGGTCCTCCCCTTCTGTGTAGACATCTTGGCCTGCTTCTCCTGACTCAGTAACTGTCACACTGGCTGAGGGCTGTGTAGAAGATGGTGCTGTGGACAGAACAGCACACATTAATTGCCTTCACTGACTTGCACTGTATAAATAACATTTTCACACCTCTTACAAGTACATTGGTGTCTTGTTTCACTCTCAAGCCAGGCAGAATACATGTTTGACTATTTCATCTGCAAATTTTAAACATTGATTTCCATGTGACTACATCTCCCATGATGCATTGCTGGGTCTGCCTGTGTGCCTGCTCTGGACTACCTATCTTGTATCTTGACCCTGGCTCACTGCTGGGGGGTGTTGGGGGGTGTTAAGGGTGTGAGGGCATCGTTCTTACCTTTTGCAGATGCCGGCTGGTCAGAGCTGTCCAAATCAGCCACTCCTCCCACACTCTCTGGTAGCAGGGTCCCCTCAAACCAGTTCCTCCAGGGGTGTGGAATCTGAAACAGATGATGTCCCACCACCTGTTAGCCTGGACTGCTCCAGCCTGGCAGCTAGTTTTTCCTTGGAGCGCAGCCGCAGGTCGTACCATCGCTTTCAGAGGTCCTCAACACTCCGGGGTGTCATACCCACAGCATTCACCTTGTGCTGTATGTCTTCCCAGATCCTCCTTTTGCGACTCTCTGGCACCTCCCTGGATTTCCTTCCAAAAAGTAATTCATTGTTTGTCACCATTTCATGGATCAGTGCCTCCAATTCAGCCTCAGAAAACCTTTGTTTTCTTTTCCTGCTTTCACTCTCCTGCTGCTGGGATTCCTGCCTGGGCGTGGCTCCACTCTCAGCCATGGTTCTCCAGGTGACTGCACTGTTCCAAACACACCTTCACTCTGGCTCTGAATCAGGTAGTCAGGTGCAGCATGGGTAGTCAATCACTTCCTGGTTGTGATGTCATCATGCTGCACCAGAGTTCCTGATTGGAACATTCTAGAAAATCGCAAAATTGCGATTTTCCGTTCTTTTTTGCGATTTTTCGCTAAGATTGCGATTTTTTAATGCGAATTCGCATATTATGCGATTCCTACATGTTAAGGAATCGCATATGGGGTAATCGCTAATAAATAGCGATTTTTAAGAAATCGCTATTTATTAGCGATTTCTTTCATACATCTCGATTTGCGATTCTGAATGTGCGAATCGGTAAAATTCGCAGATTCAGAATCGCAAATCTGTACTTTCATACATATCGCCCTAAATGTCTTCCATGGACCTAGACGTGCCAGCCCATGAGGTAATACGGGCCATCATATTCGCATATGGCACCAGGAACATCTTAAGGATATTAGGGGCCAACTGCCAATCATATTTTGGGGACCCCTGTAAGAACAGTTTTTAATTTATGATCCTACTTCAGCTCTTTCATGTCCTCTTTGGGTGAGTCACAGACAGTGCACAGACACACTAGTCAAAATTCTAAATGTGTTTACATGTAATAATCAGGGATAGTGATGTGTGTTTTCAATATTGTAACACAGCAGCATATTAATGCAAATAATGTCTGTGACACTCTCCCATTTCTCATATGTGTGAGGTCCTGATTTGATCCAAAAGAATATTTTATGTATATTGCATGAAATACAACATTACTCTACAAAATGTCTGTAAAGACACACATCATCAATACTGAAAAAAAGCAAAGGAAAGTTGTCTTTAAAACAATCTGTTCAAGAATCATTTAATGCCATCAGGGCAAGAGTCTACAGAACAGAGCTGGTTTTATCAGTGGGCCCCTGAAAGTCTGGGGCCCTGGGCCAAATCAGTTGAGCTGTCCTGTGGGTGAACTTTTCAATGTTCTGGAGCTATTGCCCTTTGTTTAATTAAGGTGAGGACATTTTCTGATGTTCTTTAGTCTGTTTTTTTCCCTAGGTGGATGTCCCCTTAGAATTGGTTTTCTCAGGGTCCCTCTTTTGTTTATCTAGCCGAAGTCCGCTTTGCCCATGCCTCAAAAAGTCTCTGGATGGCATCTGACAGTCTTTTTTGGCGCACCCTCCCTCCTCCTTTTCCATTAATTCCCTCACTACTACTCAACAACAATGCACATCATTAGTCTATAGCACCTTTCTGACAAACATTTTTTTTTCTAGCGCTACACATAGTTTACTCACACTCAGCTCTGTGATCTACATGGTACACGTTTCTTTGTAGCAGGCATATTAACCCTCAATGCTTTGTGGGTGGTAGGAGTGCCCATGTAAGTGCATGTTAGTGATGCAACAGTGTGAGAGTAGGGTAAGAGGAGTGACTGCAGGGTGAGTGAGGTGACCATATGAATTTGGGTGCGGATGTAAGTGCAGAGTGGGACGAAAGAATCATGGTTAGGGATGGGCTTGTTTAAGTGATATTGCAGATTGAGCAGTGAGGGGGACAGCTGAGAGTGAAGAGTGACATGAGTGCAGGGCGAGTAGTGTGCTCGTGTGACTGCGGGTGAGGTACAGGCAGGGTGAACAGCGCAAGTGCATTGAGTGCAGAGTGATCACTGAGTGCAGGGTGAGCGGGTGAATGGTGGGAGTACATGGTGATCAGAGAGTGCATTGTTATTGCTGTGAGTGCAGGTGAAGATAAAAGTGAAGGGCGAGAATGAGGAGTGAGTTGTCTGAATGCAGGGTGCATCCCCAGACTCTTGAAGTAACTCAGCATGTTATTGACGGCAGCGTAGAGTTTTCAGATATGTATATTAAACTATTGCTATTATGGCGTTAATCAGGGATCGAGGGTGGATGAAATAAATCATGTGCTGATCCTGCAACAAACTTCCAGTCTTATTATTAGGGTTGCCAGCTCATTATTTTGATGTCCCAGACTGGACAAAAATGAGCAGTCACCTAAAGCCATATTTTCAGCACTTATCTGTTCTTACTTCAAACAACAAATATAAATAGAAAGCACTTTTAATTGTGTTCTAGGTCTCCCTGAATGATCCAGGACTTATAATTGAAGTGAACAAAGACAGAATAGTCACATTACAAATCAATACATACTTTATTTATAACCCTATTTAGTGTCAAGACAAGGTCTTTCCAGGCTCTTTAAACAACACATGGCTGGTATTTTTCAACATTACTTTATATTCCTTTTCATGATATGCATTCTCACACTAGGGCAGTAAATGTAAAATACAAATGTAAGGAATAGGCAGAGTGAGGGCCCAGGGGGTACTGGAACCAGAAAAAACTAAGCCTCAGTAACCAGTTTACAAAGGTTTGTGAATATGCAAATAGTCTGTGTCCTCAAGGCAGTTGCCTTCAACTCGCCCTTGCTGCTGGGCCTTGAAGCTCAGGTCACCTGCACCCCCCGAACGAGGCACGCACCATTTAATTTATGAGGCAGGACTATTATGAGCAACTCACTGGTGCAACCAACGCCAGCGAGAGACTGTAGTGTTGCCTGTGTGTGCTACAGCGATGATGGGGTCCTTGAAGGCTCGAACACGGGGCTGCTGCAGGCATAGCTGCCAAGGTTTCAGATTGCGATGTGTGACATTTTCATAATTTCAGTGTAGTTATGAGTGATATTTCAACGAGTATGAGTGACATTTTCTTGCGAGCAAAATTATGCAATGAATACGACTAAAACATATAAATATCAGATGTTACAGTCATTTGAGCAAGAAGAAACTTGAAGATCTTAAAACACCATAAATGGTGCAAAGCACCAGAAATGGAAGGGAACTCAGTCATAGAATGCCACGGTATGGCCTCTCATTGTATAGTAGATGGTCATGTACTGTGCATGTCCTTCTCTTCCACAGAGGCCATTGGTCCATTTTCAAGCCGCGCCATCCTTGAAGACGCACACCTGCAGGGCATAGAAACTGCACCGCAATACACAGGGAGCAGTGCTGGCAACGTAGAACCACCTTGATACAAACTAACCCCCGGGGCCATGCATTATTAAAAAACACATACCTAAACCTCATGCCAGGTAACAAAAATCAAAGGTTTTTGCCAACCTACGGGTTGGAAGTGTGTTTTGTCAAAAGCTATTAGGAGTGTTTTATAACACAGTGCAGCTGGGAACACGGTTTAAGCACATGACATGGCTTGTGGTACATATCATGACCAGTATAGAAACCCCCATGGTGTATGTGGCGGTAAAAGGAATATTTAAAACACCTCCTTATACTTAATCTGCACATTCCCATGTGCTTTTATGTAATACAAGATTGCTGCCTGCTACAGAGGCGCCCCTAAGATTGCCTGCCTTTGCCCACACTGGGCCCCCTCCCTGCCAGCAATCAATCAGGAAAGCACCAGGACTCCGGGGCCTCTCTGTCCATTTTGGACCCAACCCAACAGGATGTGAGGCAGTCCGAACATTAATATTTACAACACACAAATCAATCTTAGCTACCTAAGTATGACACTGACTCACGCACGGACAGGCACCATACTGCATTATCCTCAGGCTGAGGCAGGAGCTGTGCAGTAATCTCACAGCAAAACCAACAGCTAGTATGACTGTCAGAAGAGACCCCAATTGTGATTGCAATCGCTGGGCCCTCCTAGGCACCAAAGGCATGCATTAGGCACAAGTGGTCTCAGAAGTGTAAGAACGTGCACATAACATTCCTAACTTTCAAGGTTGTACGAGGCTTTAAACATATCCCACCCTTACAGATTCTGTTTTTTCAGAGCGCGAAAAAGCAAAAATCATTGAGAAAGGCCTTTTTCATGAAAGTAAGGGAAGATGTAGAGCTACCTCTTGTAAGCCTATTGCTTCGGGGAATCTTGTATAACATCAGAAATTGTCACAATGCACAGGCCTCTATCTATGTATGCTGTAAGGTATGTTTCTTTGGTGACTACACAGCCGCCCATTATTTCTAGACTGGAGGCCTATATTATGCTCTCAACTTTCATTATGGTTGCAGCTTGCGCACCGTTGTGTGGCTGCAATAATATATTATGCTCTCAACTTTCATTATGGTTGGTGCTTGCGCACCGTTGTGTGGCTGCAATAAATCACACTTTTTAATCATGATGATTGTGACAGTCATCATGATTAAAAATCTTGATTTATTGCAGCCACGCAATAGTGTACAAGATGCAACCACCCATAGCTGCCAAGGTTTCAGATTGCTATGTGTGACATTTTCATAATTTCAGTGTAATTATGAGTGACATTCAACGACTATGAGTGACAATTCCTCACGAGAAAGTTCAAGCAATGAAGACGTGAGAAACATGCAATTATCAGAAATGAGACCCATTTGAGCAACGAGAAACTCTTATGAAGATCTTAAAACATACCTGCAAAAAAACCACCAGAAATTGAAGGGAACTAACCTAGTCCCCTTGTAATCTGATCGGTCAGTGGGCAAGGACACTCATCATCGGGGAAGGCACAGGAGAGTGAGGCTGAGGAGGACATAGGTTACAGCCAGGAAGCTCTATACCAGGTGCAGGAGCCCTGTAGCCCTACAGTTTCTAAGCCAATTCTTAGACATTGTAAGTACAGTAATGCCATTAAGAGTATATGGTGCTGGGAGTTTGTCATTACGAACTCCACAGTAGCATAATGGCTTTACTGAAAACCGAGAAGTTTGGTATCAGACTTCTCCGCACATTAAACCCACACTGATGCCAGTGTGGGATTTAATGAAAAATGCACACATAGGGCATCTTAAAGACGCCTCCTGAAAAACAACCTAACACTAGTGTCCAGGCTGAGTGGCTGCTCACCAGCTGCCACCACCAGACATGTTTCTGGACCCATGGGTCGAGAGTCTGCTGCTCTCGGGGGCCTGAAACAATGCACATCCTGGGACGAGGTGTAAGGTCTCCTCGCCCAGGATGGGCAAGGTCTAGGCAAAAGATTGCCGCCATTGTGAGCTTCCCCAGGCCTGTTGCTGCTTTCAGGAACTGGCCCCAAGTGGTTCTGGACCGCACTATGGGCAGTAGAATCACCTGGAAAACCAAGTGAAGAAGAGAGGTGTGCCCACCTTTGCCAACCCCACCCCTCAGACGGGGGAGGGGAGGTGAAGCACAACTCTCAGTCCCTAACATCTTTCAGATTGGGGGCCCTAGCCAACCAGAGTGAGGCATATGCCCCCCTCCCACTGGACGGGTGACTTAATAGGGGGTGCACCCACCCCAAGGAAGGGACCCATTGGTCCCAACCTTTTCTTACCTGTAACCTTGCCTACTCAGACAGGCAACAAACCAAGAAGAATGAGGACCAAACAGCCGTGCTGAAGAAGAGGAGGACGCCCACTGACTTGGCCCCTACCGGCCTGTCCTCACCTCAAACCTGCAGAACCGAAACTCTGGTGTGTCCTACAGCCAGCAACCTCAAGAACTCCGAGGACCTGCCCTGCCTATGAAGGAAAAGACTTTGTCTCCTGTGAACACCGGATTTGTTCACCCACAGGCTCTGGCTCTGGCCAAATCCGCGAGTCTGCACCACTCTGCAACCCGTCGCCCACGGCCTAAATTCGAGTGGCCCAACATCACGAGGAGGTCTCCCCAGCGATTCTGACCCAAGATCTGGTGATCTCTGACCTGCCTCAAAACTCCCAGCGAAGCCTGTAGCCTCTTTCTGGAGACTCTCTGACCGCGACCAGAGCTGGTAAGAGAAACCCGACACCTAACGACACCCCTGCACCCTAAGCCCCACAGCATCCCCAGGCATCCCAACTTACCTCTCCAACTGGTGGTCACCTCCAGAAGATCTTCGTCCCGAGTCTGCAGTCTTTGTTGAAACCGGAGAATCCCATTGCAATCAACAGGGCACCCCTCGCCAAACCAGCACCATGCACCATGCACGCAGCCGCCCCTGCGCCATTGCGGGTGCACTTTTTGTGCTAAATAGGGTCCCCCTTTGTTCTGAGCCTAACACCAGGAGTTTGCTCCCACAACTCAGTGGCCTGCTCGTAAGCAGCCACCAAGCAGAGGCCTCCTATCCTTGATTGGATAACTTTGGGCCTCAGCACTCTGCACCCGGCCACCCTAGTGTCACTGAGGGTGTAACAAGAGTGCATCCTTGACCCTGGGGAAACCTTTGTTCCTACCTCAGAAACTCAACCCCAAAGACTGAGTACTTACCTGGCAACCCTTAACTTATTTTCTCAAGTTGTGGAGTTGATTTGTATGGAAACCTGAAAAAGTACAATTGTGCAAAACTGTTTTTACTTACCTTTCCTCCAGGAAATGTCCCAGTGTGATATCTAGGCATATCACACTGAGTAGAAAAAGTAATCTAAAAAGTAATCTGTACAGTATTTAAATACCTTGACTTATCTGTATCTCAAACAACTGTATTTTGAACTTGCATTTACTTGTAAACACTGCATAATATTTTACAAAGCATTTATTTCACTTAACTGTGCCAGGCTTGGCTTGGTTCCAGAAATAAAATAACAACATTATTTTTGATACAAACAAAATTGGTCTGAGTTCAGTCCTTGAGTGTGTGACGTCATTTGCTGATTGAGTGTGTACAACAAATGCTTAACACTGCCCTCTGATAAAGCCTTACTGGTCGCCCACACTACCACAAATAGACGATTAAGGTGCTATCTACTTCTACAGCCTACCTTTGGGGGTCCAATGGACTCTGTGCACATTATACTTCATTTTGGTATAGTATATACAGAGCCAACTGAAAAACCAATAAAATGCTCCTTAACAGATTTTTTGGGGGATATCAGTAAACCTTATGGTATGTGACAGCTTTTCAGAATGGCTTATGGCAGTTGTGCAGTCTAATATAACAGAAAAATATCATGCTGCCTTTGCTCGAAATAGAATATCCTTAAGCACTTGGTTTGCTAAAAGATTGATTATTCCATTGTGTATGTTTTTTTAGCAAGCTAGTGATTGGTATTATCCTTAGCACAAACACGTCTCAAATGTTCTTGGGTTACAACATCAAACTTGCCAAGATTTTGTACTATTCACAAGTAATTTCCATTATTTGGCTTAAACAGCTTTTCAGAGGATCCCCTGAAGGCCAAGTTGTGCTCCGATAAAAATAAAATCATTGGCATAAGCCTTTCTAGAACACCTCTACAATAAATAATTTCTTGGTTTATCATTTGCTGATGTGCCACATCCACACCTATATTTAACCAAAGTCTTACCTCTGTTTCCATCCAAACACAATAGGAGGTCATATGATCCTGTGATTGTTCATACTCCTTCACACAAACACTAATGTGTCTCCAATCATGAAAACCTGTACTTCCTACAGAAGTTTGTGACTCTTCAGACGGAAAAGGTTTGCAGCAAAAACAATATGCACAGTCTGAAGTTTTTGAATAAACAAGCCATCTGTGCTTTATTATTTCATCATTGTCCAGTTTGCTCATCTAAAGGAGTTCAGAAATATTACGTTTATTTTTATCTAAACAGAATGCAATATCCTCAATTTCAGGTGGTCCAAAAGTTACAATATTATCCACAAATGTACAATTCAACTTGCCTGGCCGCAGTGCTGGATGAGCTGTGTCATATATGGAGGATGATGAGGTATTATGCTCAGCTGACAATGTGCTAATGTGACTATTTAGAGCAGCAGCTCAGTTGTCTTCATTTTCTTTATCAACTGAAGCCAAAAATGACTCTAATTCAAATTTGTAGAATCCTGACACTCTGAGGAGGATGAAGAGGTATTTTGCTCATCAGACAGGATACTAGCATTTTGATCATTTAGCACAGCTGTCACATTGTCTTCAACTTCTTTGTCAATTAAAGCACAAGCAATTCTAATTCTAAGTTCATAGATTCCCGACACTCAAACGATGACCCTTCTCCTTCATCACATTTTTTTTTGATGGTCCACTAAGTCATACAAGTTTCTCAAGGCTTCTTGCAGCTTTCTGTTTTTGTGCTTCACTTTCCGCTTTCCTCTTTTGAATGTGTGCTCCTGATAGCTTTTATTGGGTCATTCTTTCAAATTACAGTTCCTGATGTAAATCTGAAAAAGTTTCCACATTTTTGCATCAGTTTGATGTTCTTATTGCCATATGGAAGGGCTGGGATTGGGCCACAAATCTTGAAGTTCATAATAACTCCACAAAGCATTGAATCCATATTGGTATTATCCGATCTACTTTATTGATTTAGGGCCCTAATACGATGCAGTCAGAAACTGTTTCGACGGCCGGTCGGAGCCTTTCCGACGGCATCGTAATATGCTGGTTGGATTCCTTTATGAACACCTCATTACGATGGAGACGGTCAGAAAAGAATCCGATCGGTCATTCCACCAGTTGGAATGCAGTCAGTTATACCAAGGACAGATTTTTGCACCCTTGGGATTACAATGTTGGGTTTAGGCAGCCTTTTCTGCTGGACTTTCTGACACAGAAAGGCCATCGGAGCTCGCATTTGGGCCTTCTCCCAGCAGGGCCCCCTTGGGTATACGGCCTCTGATTGGAGGCAAAGGGGGCACCTATGGTGAACCCCTGTTGATCCCTGCACCTCATGGTAAGCACCTTGAGGTGTCTTCCACAGGGTGCAGGGATGAACTGCACCTCCTATTTTACAATGGGAGCATGCATTCCAGCTGCAATACATGATTCCATTGTAAAGTATAGGAATGCGACTAAACAGTGCTCGGTCGCATCCTAATTAGTCATTCGGGACCACCCACCAGGTGTCAGTTGGTCTCATGACTCCACCTGACTTTGCAATAGGGCATTTAGTTGTAGAAGGGTGCCCAGTTGAGTAGGGGCACTACAAACTGAGATAATGCAAATCAAGAGAATATTTGCATAATAAATTGTGTTAGGTGTACAGTGCATAGTAAATATTGAAAAGATAATACATAGTCTGTCCCTCTACATCGTCACACTAACATACTACTCTCAAAATACTAACTGCAACAGAGAAAACTGAATAATAGTACAATGTTGACTTATCAACAGTAATGTATTGAAACTGCTAGGAATATGGGAAGATTGAAAGTGTCACGCCTTTGTTGCAATGAAATAAAATCTCTGTACACAAACATGCCTGTAGGCATCTTGCAGTTGCTCCTGCCTTACATATGGCATGGCTATTCCTTTCAGTCTAAGGTCCAGTGTACAAACATTTCATAGACTCAGTGCAAGATTGTCTTTTTGTTGGGATTGTATTTCTCATCGCCTGTCTCCCTGTACTCGCTCCCCCGGTTCCTCCCGCCCCGCTCCCCGCTTCCCGCCTCCGTTGTTCGCCACGCCCCCTTCTTTTCTGTGCCCTCCCCGCTCCCGCCTCCCAGCTACTCCGCCCTCCCTCGCACTTGGCCATATATGGCGACCGTGCGACGCAGGTGAGTGTGACCTAGCTTAGGACACCCCCGCGCCGCACGGCCACCAGCTGCTGCGTGTGCCTCCCGCCACCCGCCTGCCTCGCTGACCCTGCCGCCGCCGTCTGACCACGCCCCCTGCCACCGAGCGGCGTGGTCTCCTGCGGTCTAGTGCTGTGTTCACTGTTGTTACCTTTTTAGGCTCCTGTGCCCCGTTTTTCCTTGCTGTGTGCCCCTTTGTGCCCCTTTGTGCTGTGTTCACTGTTGTTACCTTTCAGGCTCCTGCGCCCCGTTTTTCCTTGCTGTGTACCCCTTGCTGTGACTGAGATTGTCTTTTTGTTAGGATTGTATTTTTCATCGCCTGTCCCCCTGTACTCGCTCCCCCGGTTCCTCCCGCCCCGCTCCCCGCTTCCCGCCTCCGTTGTTAGCCACGCCCCCTTCCTTTCTGTGCCCTCCCCGCTCCCGCCTCCCAGCTGCTCCGCCCTCCCTCGCACTTCGCCATATATGGCGACCGTGCGAACGCGCAGCGGTTACGCGCAGCGGGCGCGCCGATTGTGCGCCGAAGGCGCGCCAAAGGTAAGCCCGTCTGCGCCCGTCCGCGCCTGGACCGCGCCCAGTGCCAGGACCCCTGGCCCCCACCGACGGAAGCCGACCCGACGGACCTACAACGCCACCGAACTCAACGCACTCAACACCGGCCGAACCCCGGGCTGCTACCGAGCAACACCGAGACGCACCCACGGACCCTTCAGCTGCCACTCCTGCAAGTTCACCTGCAAACGGACCCACGCTACACCAGCACCCACCAAGCCGAACTCCAGCAGCACCCACCTGAAGTGCATCCTGCTCAACACCCGCTCCGTCCACAGACACGCCGTCGAGCTCTGGAACCTGCTCGACACCACAGCCCCTGACGTCGCCTTCCTCACGGAAACCTGGATGAACGCCTCCTCAGCGCCCGACATCGCCATCGCCATCCCGGAAGGATACAATATCATCCGGAGGGACCGCGTCAACCAGACAGGAGGAGGCATCGCCATCATCCACAGGAATACCAACCGCATCACGACCGACACCGACGATACCCTCGCACCAGCCGAACACCTGCACTTCCAGATCCACGTCAACCCCAAGACCACCCTCAGAGGCACCCTCATCTACAGACCCCCGGGACCACGCACACAATTCAGCGAAGACATCGCCGACTTCATCAGCCCGCACGCCCTCCCCTCCGCCGACTACATCCTCCTCGGGGACCTCAACTTCCACCTGGAGAACAACAACGACCGCAACACCACCACCCTGCTGGACAACCTCGCCAACCTCGGACTCAAGCAACTGGTGACCACCCCCACCCACTACGCCGGACACACACTCGACCCGGTCTTCTCTTCCAGCAAGGACATCGCCTTCAGCCACGCCACGGGACTCCACTGGACGGACCACAGCTGCGTCCACTTCAGCTTCAGATGGACCACGCTCCACCATCACCAGCAACAGGTTCCCCGCAGAAGCTGGAACAAGATAACTGCAGACCAGCTCGCTACTTCCCTGAGCAAGAACCCTCCCTCCAGCACAACGAACCCCAGCCAAGCGGCCACCAACCTCACGAAATGGATCAGCGACTGTGCAGACGACCTTGCCCCTCTGAAGACCCCGCCGAGCAGACCCGGCAGCAAGAAAGCACCATGGTTTAACGACGAACTCAAGAGCTCCAAGAAGAACTGCAGAGCACTCGAGAAAACCTGGCGCAGAGACCCAACACCGGACAGCATGACTGCCCTCAAGCTCGCCACCCGAAAACACCACCAACTGATCCACGCCACCAAGAAAACCGCATTCAAGGAACGACTGGACAACAACGCACACAACAGCAAAGAACTCTTCAACATCGTGAAAGAGCTCTCCAACCCCAACGCCGGAAACAATGACATCACCCCTTCGCAAGACCTCTGCAACTCCCTCGCCTCCTACTTCCACAACAAGATCGCGGACATACACAACAGCTTCAGCACTCAACCGACGCACGCCACGACCGAACCACCGCCCCCCACAACCACCCTCCGCGCCTGGACCCCGATCAGCCCCGAAGACACCGTCAACACGATGAACTCCATCCACTCCGGATCTCCGACAGACCCCTGCCCTCACCACGTCTTCAACAAGGCCGACGCTGTCATCGCACCCCACCTGCGGGACATCATCAACACCTCCTTCGACACCGCTACCTTCCCGGAGAGCTGGAAGCACGCCGAACTCAGCGCCCTACTTAAGAAGCCATCAGCCGACCCCACTGACCTCAAGAACTACCGCCCCATCTCGCTGCTCCCGTTTCCGGCAAAAGTCATCGAGAAGACCGTCAACAAGCAACTGGCCGCCTTCCTCGAGACGAACGGCTCCCTCGACCTCTCACAGTCTGGCTTCCGGGCCAACCACAGCACCGAGACCGCCCTGATCGCAGCTACCGATGACATCCGAGCCCTGCTCGACAACGGACAAACAGCGGCCCTCATCCTCCTGGACCTCTCCGCGGCCTTCGACACTGTCTGCCACCGTACCCTAGTACAGCGCCTCAGCAACATCGGAATCCAGGAGAAGGCACTGGAGTGGATCATCTCCTTCCTCGCCGGAAGGACACAGAGAGTCCGCCTCCCCCGTTCAGATCGGAGGCCACCGAAGTCATCTGCGGCGTCCCTCAAGGCTCCTCGCTCAGCCCAACACTCTTCAACGTCTACATGAGCCCCCTCGCAGCCATCGCACGCCAGCACAACCTCAACATCATCTCCTATGCCGACGACACCCAGCTGATCCTCTCCCTCACCAACGACCCCGCCACCGCCAGAGCCAACCTATACGAAGGGATGACAGACGTTGCCAAGTGGATGACGAACAGTCGCCTGAAACTGAACTCGGACAAGACGGAAGTCCTCATCCTGGGATCTTCACCCTCCGCCTGGGACGACTCCTGGTGGCCCCCCGCCCTGGGCAGCGCACCCAAACCCACAGACCACGCACGCAACCTGGGCTTCATCCTGGACTCCTCCCTCTCCATGACCAGACAAGTCAACGCCGTCTCCTCGTCATGCTTCAACATCCTGCGCATGCTACGTAAGATCTTCCGATGGATCCCCACCGAGACCAGGAAGACGGTCACCCAGGCCCTCATCACCAGCCGTCTGGACTACGGCAACTCCCTCTACGCCGGAACAACCGCCAAACTCCAGAAGAGACTCCAGCGGATCCAGAACACCTCAGCACGACTCATCCTGGACATCCCCCGCCGCAGCCACATCTCCGGATACCTGAGAGACCTGCACTGGCTCCCGGTCAACAAGAGAATCACCTTCCGGCTCCTCACCCACGCACACAAAGCCCTACACAACCAAGGCCCAGGATACCTCAACAGCCGCCTCAACTTCTACGCTCCCAAACGCCAGCTTTGATCGACCAGCCACGCCCTCGCCGCCGTCCCCCGCATCCGAAGAGCCACCACAGGAGGAAGGTCCTTCTCCTACCTGGCCGCCAAGACTTGGAACTCCCTTCCGACCCACCTCCGCCTGACCCAAGACCACCTCGCCTTCAGGAAGCAGCTCAAGACCTGGCTGTTCGAGCAGTAGCGGACCCCCTCCCCCCAGCGCCTTGAGACCCTCCGGGTGAGTAGTGCGCTATATAAATGCTTTGATTGATTGATTGATTGAAATTTGTGGCAAGGTTTCCAAATTACATTATGCACTAACATTTTGTAGCACACTTTTGGGTTCATACTAAGGTTGCCACTTTTCTTAAAGAGGGCTCATAGCTTGTGCTTGACTAACAATGTGTTTAAAATCCTTTTATCCTTCTTAACACAGTATGGGCATCTAATCTGGGGCCTGAGGAAATATGATGGCATCACCTACTTTCTCTTGGAACTCGATTAGCTCCCATTACTGCTTGCATCATCTTTAAATCCAGCTGCATCATTTACAAAGCCATTGCATGCCCCATCCATACTTATACTGATACAAGCTCACCAACTCTTTCATAATTATTCATAAATTTCTGACCAATGCATTTCGGGCTTAACCCTTCATCAGGGGTATTTTTTCTGAAAACATAAAACTAATAAAACATTCTCAAAGGTACAGGAACAAATATAAATGATGATGCACTCTGAAGACTAGGTAAGTCATCACCGTTTGAATTTTAATTTTACAATCATCTTAGTCACGCTCACCTCCAAAAGAACGAAAACACAGCCTTCGGACACAGACCACCTGCCCGGTACTGCGCTTTGTCACTATTCACATTGTTTTGAATCGCACCCTTGTTACCTTACACTCCGTGTCATGTTTTAACATCTTGTCTGAATTCTTTTTACTACATGCCTGTATCTTTTTTTATTGGCACATTTACCTGTGAGCACCTTTGTTATGGAGTAGGCTTCAACATGAGTTTGCAGGGGATTCAACCTCACTTTTGTATCACCTTCAACATGGTCATCAGAGTGCATCATCATTTACATTTGTTCATCCTGTACCTTTGAGAATGTTTTATTTGTTTTATGTTTTCAGAAAAACTCCCCTGATGAAGGGTTAAGCCCGAAATGCATTGGGTAGGAATTAATGAATAATTATGAAAGATATGCATACTATGGAAAGAATATTATTAAATTGAAACCAATAAAAAAACACGACTTCATGAACAAAGCACATGGACACTTGGAATTTATTGGAAATGTATTGAAAGGTGTGGCCGTTGGGGACCCTACTCCTACGGGAGATATCGCTTGTCACTAAATTATTCCACCCTCAAACTCAGGAGGGTTCACCAACAGGCACCCATAAACCGTATTTACCTTGATCACAACGTGTAAACAGGAGTGCAAATATCCACGTTCCAATTGGATTTCACATCCTGAATATTTTTTAACATTTTTCAGCAGCCTATCTTATGTTATGTTAGCTCACATTTATAAAGCGCACGGCTACTCCTTGGAGTGTCCCGGTGCTGGAAAAAACATAGGCCATGTAACGTAGAACAAAGCAAGCTAACTACTCTGGGGATCATAGCTAGAAGATCCACGTTTTAAGACTCTTCCTGAAAGTAAGGAGGTCTGGGCTCTGTTTAACGGAGAAAGGTAGGCTATTCCACAGCCGTGAAGCAACTACATGAAAAGATCTACCCCCTATCCGGGAAAATTGCACCTTAGGGGTGATGATAAGGAGTTGGGGTGAAGATCTAAAGGTGCGCTGAGGTAGACAAGGTAGGAATCTATCCCTAAGGTAAGGGGTTCCAATCTTGTGGAAGGCTTTAAAGACCAGAACGAGGGCTTTAAACTGAATTATTTTCCGTACCGGAAGCCAATGTAGTGAAGACAGGTGCTGGGTGGTATGGGTCCTAGGTCCTGTCAGAAAAATGGCTCTAACCGCTGCACTCTGGATCACTTGTAGTCGGCCCAATACAAGTAATTAACATTGTCTAATCTAGAGACTATCAATGCCTGAACCACTGTCTTCCTGTAGGGGATAGAGAGCAAGGGGAGAACATTTTGTAACATTCTCAACAGCCAGAAGCAGACCCCAGCTACCGTATGAACTTGAGCCTTCATGGAAAGGGTTGAGTCCAACTTGACACCTATATTTTTCACAGTGGAAATGGCTGACACAGGAGGAGACATGTCCTGAATCCACCATACATGGCAAGTTTCGGACGGCCGTGGACCAAAGAAGATAATCTCGGACTTCTCGGAATTACATTTTAGGTGGTTATAACTTAACCAGGAGAAGACTTTAGAGAGGCAGGTATTAATTAAGTTGCCATTGAATTCAACTCCCTTCTCACAGTTGAACACCTGTCATCAGCATCTGACACTATTTTAGCACCAAATTTCTCTGCAAGATGGGCGAGAGAGGCCATATACAAATTAAATAATGTAGGACTCAAGATGCTGTGTGTACAACAATTTTGAAATAATGACTTACATTTTCACAGTACTTTCTGTCACAGACCAGGCTCACAGAGCACTATAAATAGATAAGCAGCTATGCTTCACTCCTCCAACCAGGATTCAGTTGTGTGAGACTATTTAGTTACACACACAGACTTCATAATAATCCCATTAACCAACTATGGTTTCATGGTGTGAAAGAGTGCATTTGCCACTGATTTGTTTAACTTGCATTTAGTTTTTATTTAAGCTGAGTGTATTATTTTATATGCAGTTACTTGAAGGTGATGGACTAATAAAACAGTTACAGAATATTTTGTTTTTAGTTATGCTTTTGACCGCTCTCCCACACTCACTATCTGTCTATCTATTACACTCAGAATCAGGGACACTTTTTTAAAGCATTTTAACCTCTCCTTTATCACTTAGCTAAGTTAGTCAACCTATTACTTTACTCCTTTGCTTTAACCATTTCCAGTAGACCAGTTCTCTAATGCTGCTTCCCATTTCTTGGGCCCTAGGTCACATAATGGAAGCCCCTTTACAGCTGATAAAAAAAAGGTAAATGGAGATTTTGAAAGGAAAATCCAGCAAAAATGTATAGAAATTAATATGTTTTAGTTTGTTGAAAAAATGGTATGCCTACATTCAACAAGCTCAACAATAAAGTGGCTTGCCCAGGGAATCCATTAAATAGCTTGGCATTCTCAGTGTTTATCTGCTCTCAATTCACACAAAAACTCCTGCCGGCATGGACTTTATTAATTTATATACATTACTTCCTTTCATTAGCCCATAAGCGTACCTTATTGAGTCCAGATTACTACTTCATTCATCAAATTCAAATGTCGAACATGATTGGCAATAGGATTCAACATTAATCTATGTTATGTTTCCATTAAAACAAAGTCCTTGTAGAGGTATACATCATGTGCTCATCACACGGATACAGCTTGGGTATGTGCAGTTTTTCCACTTGCTGGTACCCTGTTCTTTTGCTTTCTTATCTGATTGTTATAAAATTATCTTATTCAAATCCACGTTCAATCGGTGGTGTAGCCCTTCTCACATACCCTTGTGCAAAAAAGAAATGGGCTCCCTAGCTGTCGTTTGAATGATATAATACAGCATTTTTTAGATTTCAATGGGACCCCTGGGCCCCTTGGCCCTGGTGCCAACTGCACTTGCTGCATCAATAGAATCTATGCACCTGCGTTCAGTTTCCCTAACGAAATACTAAAGCAGGTTTTAAAGTGGACACACAGAAATATGGAAACTAATGATTTGAGTTACACAGAAAAAATACAAAGCGTTTATTCACCTTTAAAAAATTTAAATGTCTGAACACATTACTTAAATAGAAAGTTGCACATTATTATTTGTATTATTTTTAACAGGACAATTAATTTATGCTTAAGATAAAATGTTTACCCACTGTGACCTTTCATATGCTGCAGAGACCAGAACTCAGCTCTCTGTGCCAATATCAATTAAATGAAATCCCCGAACGTTTGCGCAAAACCGTTTCTGTTATTTTCTGACTACTGACTCATAACTAAAGCAAATATTTTACTGCAACGCATGGGTGTGCACAAGCACACCGTTTGATCAGTTTAACACTGTTATCTCTCTTCGATTTCTACGAAGATTAACATAGTGGAAAAGAAAGATAGACAGCAGTGTACAACAGTGCAGGCCTTTGGGTGATGCGTCTGGTGCCGATTTGGGAGCACAAATGGTGCCCCCCTGACCTTGGCACCCGGTGCAGTGGCACAGCTCACACCACGCAAAAGCCAGCACTGATCATTTATGGCATTGTACCAATGCTGGCGCAAAGACCGCCCACCACACTTCCGCCACAGGCAATCATTACGACGGTGGAACCGCCGTGGAGAGACTGACGGAGGATGGATTCAGGGGCCCCTTTGTGGGCCCCCTGTGTTGGGGGAGCCACTTGTGCACTAGGGGGTACCATAAGGTACCCCCCTACATTTCCATGCACAAGGTGGCAGGCACCGGGTGGTGCCTGCAACATTATTCAGGAAACTGCATGGCATCGCCATTTAACATTGCAGCTGGTGCTGCTAGCTGCAGTACCTGCCGCAATGTTAAATTTTTGGATGCCAGTGGTGGTCGCATCGTAATTAGGGGTGCAGGACTGCCAGATTACAGGCAGGCAGTCCCGATCCCGACTCAAGTCCGCCCGCCATCGTAATCGGTCACTTAATTTTTAAAGGCGTGATTCTGGTGACTCACACTTTCCTCAGCCACCTTGGTAATTCTCTTGTTGTCTGGGAGGTTTATTGATTTTAGATTCTGGGCCTCTCCTCCCTCAGAACAGTCATGGAGAACCATCCAAGGTACTTCATTTTGGACTACTGTACTCAAGGACGTTGTGTAGCACCCGCTATGCTAACTAGTGTCTAGGTGTCACTGCTTGGATTAAAATGATTTTTTTGTAGCTCTTCTTAATGTGACTTCTAGATCAGAAGATAGAAGCAAATAAACACTGCTTGGAAAAAGATATCATGACACAATTGTAGTGTGAGGGTTAGAGAGTGGCAAATGAACCAAACATGGTTAGAAATATAAATGGTGAAAGTCGTATAGAAAATGTGAGAGACAAATTAGATAAACATGTGAAAAAAGGAGGAATGAAAAAGCAAACCAGGAAAAAAGATGTAGGAAAACAATTGGGAGGGTAAGACGTAACGTACCAAAGAAATTGGGAAAGGTGAAGCGAGAAGGAAAGTAAGGAAGGAAAACAACTCCTGTAGACCTTCCATAAAAGGGAAGGGTTGCTACCTTCGCTCATTCAGTGTCAGCTATAGTGTTCAAATTGCAGTGATAGAGGTGCATTGCTAATCCTTTGATTGTGCTTGAATATCTTCTGATCTTTCCAGATTGGTTCATATGCACTCGGTGTTAATACAAATGATATTATTTGTTTATTAATGTTTATTTTGTACTTTTTAACTTTAGTAGTATTTATTTTTTTATTTAATATATTATTAGAAATAAATATGTTAAGTATTTTATACTTTTTTCCGGGCATGGGATGTTAGGGAAATAGGTTTTATTGGGTGGGGTAATGTATTAATACTTGGGTATTTTTCATACTTGCAAAGTATTAATTTTTTCAACACTTTAGTTTTATTTTCTAAAACAATTAATGTACAAACAATCTACTGTATGTTAATGTTATGATTTCAAAACGATAAATAAAGAGTTGTATTTATTTTTATATGGGTAAAAGGGGTTAAGAGTGTTGTAGAGTATTAATACTTGGGTATTAATTACATTATTGGGAAACAATATGTAGTATTTTCACATTTTTTTCTCGCACGGGATGTTAGGGAAATAGGAGTTTTGGGCGGGGTAGTATATTGATACATGGGTATTTTTTATAATACCCAAGTACTAATTCTATCAATTAAGAATTTAAAAATAATTGTAGGTTATATTTTTAAATACAGTTAATTTAAGTTATTTAATTTAAATTTTATGATAACAAAATTTAAATAAATGGTTTTATTATTTTTTTCACTATTACTGACGCCATGGTAAAAGGGTTTAAGTGTCTGGTAGAGTATTAGTACTTGGATATTTAATACATTATTAGAGTAAAATATATAACGTTTTATTTACACTGTTTTTCTGGCATGGGATGTTTGAGAAATAGGGGTTTTGGGTGGGGTAGTGTATTAATACTTGGGTATTTGTTAATAATACCCAATTATTAATGTATTAAACAATAACATTATAATTTTTAAAGCAATTAATGTATAGTTAGAAGTTTTTGTTATTTATTATATTAAAAAAATTAAAGGCTAAGACACATTTCAGGTGCCATGGGATGCTAGTCAAAAAGAGGTTTTGGCTGAGAAAATGTAATAATACCAAGGTGTTTATTTTTAAACCCTTGTATTAAATTATAATGATTTTTTAATTCTATTTTAAAAATGATACTAAAATATATTTTAAAAATGTAATTTTGGAAAGAGGATTGTTTACATTTAATCTTGATTATTTAGATTTTTTTAAATAAATAAAAAGAAATGTAAGGGTGAGGCATAGTTGTAATTTTAGAATTAAACTGAAAAGCAAATGATCTGTAGCTCATAAAATAATTAAAAAATAAAAATAATATAGTTTGTAAGTACAGAGCAATTTTGTTAAAAGAAATTAATATAAATGATTGTATTGACAATTTATTAGATTTTTAATAGTAAAGAAATAAATAGGAGAATTTCAATTATTGTTAAATATTTAACGTTTTATTTAAAAAAATATAAAGAAGCCAAATAGATTTTTTTTATTAAGAATCAGATTAGGTGCATGTATATATTAATTATACAAAATATAAAATATGACAATCCTGTGCAATAAAACATTTTACACATTTTTCCGAGGATTTCCTATTGGTTTCAATGGGTGAAATTGTCCTTTTTGAATTTTCCCTATTGCTGGCGATTTACACGGTTAGGCGTTTCTTTCTACAGTCTGTGGAGCATCGCGGGCAAGAAGAGCTGAATTCAGGTAAGTCAAACTTTATTGTTTTATAAGAGATTGTAGCTGGCCAAATTAATTGTAAGGAGAGTTGAGGGAGGTATTTAGATAGATGTAAGTACTTAAGAATGTGTTTTATTGTGTTTAACAACAACTTTATTCCTCTGCAAGAAGCAGTTGTACGCTTACGTTGGGGTTATTGTTTATTTTTTAAACGGTTGGTATAAAAAAAAAAAGAACTCTAAGAAGAGAGGTAGACTTATTTCTTTTAAACCAAAGTGTAAAATAAAACTATATATTTTTTTTAATTTTTGGAATGTGTTGCAAACTTTAACACCTTGACTGCTACAGCAATTCCCGCTGGGTGCTGACTAGTCTGATTTTACATTGTTCATGACAAGGTCAGCTCGTCATAAGCACACAACCAGTGTACTGCATGACGAGCTGAGCTCGTCATGAGCATGGAAGGGGTTAATTTAAAAAAAGAAACACTTTCATGGATCTTCAAGCATGTGCATTTTGGGACTAGACAGAGGGTATGGTTAGCCAGAATGCACCATTTGGATAATTTGGAGTACTTTTGTGAATGTTTTTGAAGCATTTAAAGTTTTTTTTGGGGCTTTAACACGCCGTGTAAGAGAAATTGAAGGAAAGAGGATTGCAGCGTTGGATTTGTTGTAGCATTTTTATCAAACTTTGAAACTTTTTTGGGAATTTTTGTTTGGGATGCATTTTTTTAAGGAGCAGAGATTATTTTGTACTATATTTATTGCAGACAAAAATGGCTATGCCAATCTGTGCTTTTTTGATAGTTGTGCACAGGCTTTCAATTAGAACATGGATTATGGAGATACAGTTTGGATTTTTGGGGAGCTGGTGAGTCTTGCAGGACTTTGGATTTTTACAGAAGAACAAGAGTCGAAGAAAGAAGACATCTGATGGTAGGAACCCGTTTTTGCAATTGTTTGTAAAAAAGTGTTTTAGAAAAAAATGCAGGAAAGGCAAGTCACATAGAGTAAGTGTCAGTCAGGGATAGAAGTGTAGTATGTGCGCAATATTGTCTAGGTATTCTGAAGCCACCATCAACGAAAATTGTTGAATTTGTTTCAATAGTTTCTCAGACATTTCTTTTGTTCTTTTAGAAATGTATGGGTTCAGACTGCCAGACTTTCCAATTGATTTGTTGAAGCAGTTGTGCCATTCCTCTATGACATTAAAGGTCTTTGTTCCACCCTCTAAGCAGGTCATGTAACAGTTCCACCATTTGTCAGGAAACCTCAGGTTCCTCCTGCGACCCAACCTCCTTAGATGGAGCCCAATCTTTCTTCATTTGCAGTATAATAGTTAGATTCAGTAATTGATGTGTGGTATTCATCTACACAGTCTGGTGGAACAAAGCACAATGCAGTACATTCTTTAAATTCAAATTGGAGTTTCCTGTCTGACATGTAATCCTTAACTAAGAATGTTTTTTTTAAATTTTCCACCAATATGCCTGTGAAAAGTGAAAAAAACATCCTTGAATTTGAGTTTCCAGATAGGTTTTAGAAATGGTATTAATCACTGATAATTCAAAGTCAATTATCACTTTTCTAGTACTTTTGTTGTGTGTTTTAGATTTTACCACTGTTAATTATTCAGTGTATGTTGAGGATTGCTTACCAGGGAGTAAAAGGGAACTACAGTGTTGTTAATGTAGGCATGTATAGTGTATATTTGGGTGAATAGATGGAGTGTGGATTTTATATGTCCCATCCATCATCCAAATACACTAATCCCCAATTTTAATAAGTTTGTTAATGTTTATATGAGTAAAAGGTTTACAATGGTATGCTGTTAATAAGAGAATGTTTGCAACCTGCAAACAAATTATGGTTATATGAACATTGAATTAGAGTGACTTTTGAATTAAATATGTTGTTTTGTGCTTTTTTTTTTTTTCTGCCAGCAGTTAAAATGTAATTATCCTTTTTGTTGATTCCTGGAAAAAGATAAATAGGTTTTGTGATTTGCTTGAGGTGGTATGCCTCACCTTCCTAAGGATTCTTTGTTCACTACTACTTCCTTTTGCTTGTGTTTTTGGGTCTCTTCACGCGTTTTTGCTGATTTAGTTTTGTCTCTGCTAGCTGATGTTGGGTAGGTGTAAATGGAAAATTGGAATTTCAAAGGTTACAGGTCTATTCAGGTGCAAGTGTCAGCTCTTCCCTCCCAATTTACCACGGAAGGCATGTCAGCCTTGTGCTAGGCCATCAGGATGCAAATGTCACACCTCAGATATCTTTGTTTGTGACTGTCTAGGGGGAATGCACAAAGCCCAGCTATCACCCAACCCAGATGTGTATTCAGAGACAGGCAGAGATATAGAATGGTTAAGGGAGATTCCAACTTTCAAAAAGTGGCATTGTTGGGTTTACAATTTAAAATACCACTTCACCATGAGTTGTGATTTTACATTGTGAGCCCATAGACACCAAACTCCAAATCTCTATCAATTCCCAATTGGACAGTCCACTAAGAAGATGTTTAAGGCAATCCAAATGCTAACCTATGGGAGAGATAGGCCTAGCACTTGTGAAATTTTTTTTTAGCAGTTTTTCACTACCAAGACAAGTAAAACTCAAAAGTACATGTCCTCCCTTTTACATACACTGCACCCCGCCCATCAAGCTGCCTAGGGCCTACCTTCGGGGTGACACATATGTCATAAAAGGGAAGGTTTGGGCCTAGCAAGTAGGTGAACTTATGACAGCTCTGCAGTGCCAGACCTCAGCTTTGTTTAATGGGCGACTGGGGTGGATGGCACAATCAGTGTTTCATGACCAATGGTAGCATTTAATGTACAGGCCCTGGGCACATTTAGTGCACTTTACTATGGACTTATAAATAAATTAAATATGTCAATTGCGGATAAGCCTGTGCTACCATGTTTTTAGTACAAAGCATATGCACTTAAGCACTGGTTAGCCGTCCTAAATCCTAAAGCCTGCAAAAATGAAGTCAGTTAAACAGGATGTCAGAAGGCAAAATGTCACAGGAAACCACTACAAGGATGCCAGGTCTTTTTGCATTTGTCAACCCCGAGTGGGATGTGTATGCCCAGACGTGGGTCCTGTGCTCTCCATGCCACTGGAGTCAAGCTACCTGGCTAATGAGGGGTGAACACAAACAACAGAGTAGGAGTAATTCCTGGGAATGATTACTGCTAAATATGGTAAAAAAAGGAAGTAATTCCTTTTTTAAGAAAAACCCTCACCCACCAACCTAGTTGGTGGCATGCTTCATTATCGGGTTCCCACCCAGGGGGCCGAGTGCCTCTCTGGTGTGCTGCGGTGCCTGAATTACAGCAGAGCTAGGTTTTTTTGGTGCAAGGCGAGCGACAAGTGAAAATATTTTTTAAGATTGCCTCTATGACTCATTCATTTTTTTATTGGTGGGGTCATAGGACAAGGTCTTCTATGGCTTTATTGGTCACAGACATCTGTGGTGTAATAATGGCAAGGTCTACATGTTTTAGCCTCTTTGTGCATTGTAGCAAGGCTTTCTTCAGGACCGGTGAAAAGGAAATGAGTGCACACACTAAGGTGCACCGACATAGTGCTTGTTGAACCACAAAACTTACGGTTCTGTCATTATCGATTCGTTGTGACTTGCAAGTATGTGATACCCCATGGATCCTGCCGGGGGGCGTTGCCTATAGTCAAACCTTGGTCAAGGTCAAACGACCGCCTCTGGCACCTACTTAGTCCTGGCTCAAGATCCCGATGGTGAAACCCCGCTAGGATGCTTGTTTCCAGTCCAGGGAAGACGTGCCCTGGAAGTTCGGGCTGGACTGTTCCCATTGGGCGCAGGGTCAAGACTGAATTGCATATGGCTGGGTCCAAACTGGAATGGCAGGGTGAGCAAAAAAACGATGGATTTAGGCCCTGATCTCTGCACTGGGGTGAATGTATGACATTGATCTGCATTCTGTCCATCAATTGGTCTTTTTGCATAGGTCAGTAGAATAGGGACAGAGCTTTCATCACCATTAATTTTTTGACAGGTGGGAACGCCCCCCGGAAGTGACGTAGGAGACGGAAGTCCCGCCCCGGAAGTCCCGCCCCGGAAGTCCCGCCCCGGAAGTCCCGCCCCGGAAATCCAGGGCCGGAAGTCCAGGGCCGGAAGTCCAGGGCCGGAAGTCCAGGGTCTGCGTGCGCCCCCCAGAGGGGCAGTGATGGAAGTGGGGAATGTGTAATGTGTTAGTGCCCTTCACACAGGAATTAATGGATGTGTATGTGTGTCAATGGTGTAGAAGGGTGGTGCGGGGTGGCTAGGGTTAGCGGCAAGGCAGGCAGCAGGGGCTACAGGGCTGTTTAGGGTTGTGGGATGGATAAGCAGAGACTTACCTGTGTGCGCCATGTTTGTTGGGCAAGGAGGAACATGTCCGGGCATGCATGGACATGCCCGGGCATGTCCAGCGTGTAGGTGCGGTTGCAGGCGGGTGTTGCATGAGCAGTGGCGAGGTCCGTCTGTGGAGTGGGAGCCCTAGAGTGTTGCAGGGTCTTTTTTGGGAGATAGGCCAGCCCATAGGAGGCGTGTCTGATGGCGATGGTGTTCCTGAGTGGTGGCCTGTTGTGTAGGGGGGCGTAGCCACAGCCAGCAGAGGGATGGAAAGCCATTGGTCCTAAAAAGGCGGGAAGCTAGGCCATTGGTTAGCTGCGGCAGTAATTTTGCCGCCTAATCTTAAAAAGTCTGGACTGTGAAATGAGAACAGTTATGAAAAATAAAAATGAAAATTAAATGCAAAGTCCCTTAGGGTGACGTAGAAGGACACACCCATTTATGAGCTTACACTGTATATAAGGCACCCTTAACTCATAGGGTTATACCAGACTGCAAGAGAGACCCAGGCATCATGAAGAGGTACAACTATCTGGCATCGCGGGGTACCCCCGAGCACGGGGTGAAATCTATTGACAGATATTTTCGTCACTTGAGCCCTCTGGTAATAGATGAGCCCAAGATGCAAGAGGCAACTAAAGAGGAGAGCGCCGCCGTTACAGGTTATCATGAGGACTTGTGTCGGCGGATGGCCGCACTCAGCCTAGAGGAGCGGCCAAAGCTAATATCACCTATTATGGGCGCATGAAACGCCAGTCAAGCTTCAAGTCAAGAGGCAAGCTTTGAAAATGGTGTCACAGATATGGAAGTTTCGGAAGAAACTATAATATCACCCCAGTACCAGGTGTATGAAGATATGAGATCTCTGGAGGAGGAATCAAGGGCCAGTGCCATCGGTGGTCACCAAGGTGCTGAAAACAGCGATGATCATGAGGCGATGGACTTCGACATCTCCCAAGATTTCAGAGCAGCAGCCGAAGCCGGTTCAGATGTGGAGGTTAGTATTATCTTAATGCAGATACTTTAAGCATCTGTGATGCCTTATTTTATTTTGTTATTTCTTGTTAACTAATCCCTTTCTTTCTTTTTTGAACTGCAGAAAGCAGCAGAAAATGGCGCTAAGGTTGAGGAGACTTCAGGGGCTGCTAAGACCTTCATTATGAACTGCTTGTGCTGTTCAAAACAGATTGAAAGTTCCACCAGCCAAAACAACGAACTGTGTAAGGACTATAAAAAAGCATTGGACTTCATAGATCTTGAAAAAGAGACCACATGTGTAACCTGTCTGGATAGAGAACATGTGAAGGCCTTTGCAGCCAGCGTTGTGTATGCCTGTCTCAAGAGAGACTTTTATTCTAGATGTTACGGTCATAAAATTAAGGATCCACAGCAGACAGCTCATGACTGTCTGTATCCATCTTACACGGCTGAAACAGCCCGCTATATATGTCATTTGATAGACCCCTGTCAGTTATATAAACTGTTAAAGTCTGTGTACAGGACTGCAGCCCCGAAAAACGGCAGACCTGCTCTCATTAGGATCTTGTCGCAGGCCATCAGAGAAATCCAAAATGCATATCATATTCGAGCAAAACTTTCTAACATGAGGGGTCTTTGCAGATCTATTATTAGAAAGAGGGTGGAGAGATCTATAGAAAAACATATTGTAGACGTTTATTATAAAAATAGAAAACAGGTGGGGTGTTTGCATCCCCTAAAAGTTTGTAAAATTTAAATAAAGAGACATCTCATGTTAGCCTATTGTACAAAGAACACCACTATTATTGTATGAATGTCAAGAAATGCAAAAAAAAACTCTGTTGTTATAAGCTACTGTTTGACTGTTTAATACTTATTTTCAGGATATGGAGTTGGAGGTGGCTATCCAGGATTCTCATGAGTCATCGCCGGAATATCTATGTATCGCTAAGGTGTTATATGATTTGGTTAAAGAAAGAATCGCTGAATTACATCCGTCAACCTTAGGCTTTTTAAAAATGGTCCGCTTGCTAGAGGCCCATAGCCACGGTAGCCCCAGATGCTTATGCGGATGCGGTGCTAGTATGTGGGCGCCTGTGAAGGATGTATTTTGGAGCAACTATATATACTATATGAGGGGCTTAATCCTACCCCCGAGGTCCAGCTTAAATTTAGCCTTTGAGCTCCTAACTGATGATTATTTTAAAAGCAAAGGTTGCTGCTGTGCGAGAGAGAATTGTATGAACTATTGACAGCAGCTAGTATCCTGGCGGTGCAGAGTTATTGGAGGGGTGATAGGGTTAACCTATACAGTGCTATGGACTATATAGCTTTAAAAATATCAAGATGTGTGACTCTACGACGACAACTGAGACAAGCGCCACAATTCTATACTGCTTTTTAATGTTGGTACCATCGACAATGTAAACTTGTAAGCTCTGGAATGATGATATCTTGTTATCTTATTTACTAATAACAAACTGTCTATACACAAAACAAGCGTCTTTCATTTTGTGGTTCAGAAGTGTTAACATGTCGGGGGCTTTGTTAAAGAAGATTTATTATGACCCAAAGGATGTCTCGAGCTTTGGCAGTGGTGAAGCGTTGTTTAGAAGGGCTAAAGCTGAAAAGGACCCAATCAGCAGAAGCCAGGTGCAGGAGTGGCTATCCGGTGAAGAAGCGTATTCACTGCATAAGCCTGCGCGAAGACGCTTTAAGAGGAGGCCTACTATTGTTAATGCGCAATTAGATTATCAATGGCAGGCTGACATAATAAGTCTACAAGATCTGGCAAAACATAATAATGGATCCAGCTACATCTTAACAGTTATAGATGTATTGTCTAAATACGCCTATGCAGAAGCTCTAAAGGATAAAAGTGGAACAAGCGTCACAGGGGCCTTTAAAGTAATCTTCAAGAAAGGTCGGACCCCTCAAAAACTACAAACAGATGCCGGAAAAGAATTTTTAAACAAGACCTTCCAGAAATTATTAAAGCAGCACGGGGTACATCATTTTGTAACCAACACTGAGGTAAAAGCAGCTGTTATAGAGCGCTTTAACAGAACCTTAAAATCTAAACTGTGGAGATACTTCACAGCATACAACACATATCGATATTTACCTGTTTTACAGGATTTTTTAGCTGTTTATAATGCCAGCTATCACAGAACTATCAGAATGGCGCCTGTAGAGGTAACGGCCGACAATTCTCTGGCGGTGTTGAGAAGGGTATACGGCCGTTACTTCAACGCCGCAGTAAAGAAGCCTGCTTTTAAAAAAGGGGACCACGTCAGGGTTTCAAAATTGAAAGGGGTCTTTACCAAAGGTTATCAACAGACATTCAGCGATGAGATATTCATAGTTGATAGTGTTGAGCTTAAAGAAGGCATGTATATTTACAGGTTGAAGGACTACGACAGTGAACCAGTGACAGGTGTTTTTTACAGTGAAGAGTTACAAAAGATCCCTGAGGATGTAAATAGGATTTACAGGGTTGAAAAGATTCTAGAGTGGAAAGGGAGAGGCGCAAAAAAACAGGCCTTTGTTAAATGGCGAGGATGGCCTGAGAAATGTAACAGTTGGGTGCCGGCCAGCTCTCTGCAGGACGTGTGAGCGCCTATTGCTCAAAAAGAAGGAGGAAGAAAAATGGAAACATCCTCCTTTTATATTACATTGCCGTCTAATGCATCGGCAGCTATGTTCCCTGATAATAAAATATCAAATTACACCGTCAGATTGGCTAAGCCGGTGGATTTGAAAGGGGAATGGGAAGTTGCCCTAACAGAAATCCAATACCCACGTACCTGGAATACTTTCAAGAGGTCTGAATCTAAATTCACTATAGAGAAGTCAAAATCTGAGCCTATTTACATCATAGGTTTTCCTCACGGGTACTACCCTACGGTTAATGCTGTGGTGGATGTCATTAACAAGACACTATCGGGTACTGCGGGGCTTTCCGACGTTCAACTGATATTAGATAGCGTCAGAAGGAAGGTTTTTATTAAAGCACCCAGCCATGATGCGGTGTTTATCACCAGTGGAAAGTTGAGCAGAGTTTTAGGAACTGTCCAGCATATAAAAAGCAAACAGGATCCAGATCTGACATGTCCAGATATTGATGGGGGTTTTTACACACTCTATGTTTATACAGATATAATAGAACCACAGTGGGTTGGAGATAGTTATGCGCCCCTACTGAAATGGGTTCAGGTGAGGGGTGAAAACAACACAATAGCTAATATTCAATATATTAAACCTGACTATGTAGCAATTTCTAAAAGTCATTTTGACACTATAACAATTATGATCTTTGATGATCAGTCTCAGCCGGTGTCCTTTAAATACGCGAAAGTTATTGTTAAGCTTCATTTCAGACCACGCCGCGGTGGTGACTATTAAGAGCTCATCATGGTGGCTATAAAAGCATACGGCAACCCTTCTATGTATAGAGAGTATTACAAACACCAGGCGGGATATGGCGGTCCCCCCTACTTTCAAGGAGCTCCTGTTATGTACAGGGCGGGTCTAGGAGGTTTTTTCCGTAGTTTGTTCCGAAGGGCTATGCCTTTTTTGAGAAAAGGTTATGAAATTGCAAAGCCGCATGTCAAGACAGCTGCCCAGAATATAGCCCAAGATGTGGTTGGGTCTGTGAAGTCTGCTGTAGTTGAACGTATGAACAGACAACCTCAAGAAGGGTCAGGACTACTGTACAAGCCCCGCCTCAGTATTAAAAGGAAGAGGAGGTCATCCAAGCGTCGAGGGCCCCCGGTGCCCTATAAAAAAAGGAAGCGCTCTTCAAAAAGAGCTCACAAAAGAAGATCCCCAAGGCGGAAGAGAGCTACGAAGAAAAGAGCAGCCTCTAACCTTAACATTTTCTAAAAGGAGTGACACGCTAAAACATGGCTTTTGTACACTGCGCTTCGGGCGAATGCGCCAAGTCAGAGTTAGATCTGTTCTCTCTAAAACCAACACAGACGAGTATTGAAAACAGTTTTTTCATGGAGGTATCGCCACTAGAGGCCCTGACGCCACTGGCCCCTTTAGAGTTTTACGTATCGGGGTCCACTGATATGTATCTAGATCTCAACAATACTCTGCTACATGTGGTGTGTAAAATTGTAAAAGCAGATGGATCAGATATTGCTGCAACCGCTAAAGTGGCTACCATTGCTTACCCCATAGCGACCATGTTTAATCAGGTGGATATTACCTTGGGTGACAGATTCATCACGCAAAATGACAATATGTACGCCTACAGGGCTTACATGGAGAGTATCCTGAACTACAGCAGCGATGCCTTGGACACACAACTTTCAGCAGGTCTTTTCTACAAAGATACTTACGCTAAGTTTGAAAACACGGCTCTGGATGGCCCCAACACTGGGTTTGTAAAAAGAGCAGGGTTTGCTGCAGAGAGTAGAGAGTTTGACCTCCTGGGGCGAATACATTCAGACCTCTTCTTCCAAGATAAACTAATCGTTAATGGCATAGATCTCAAGATCAAACTCAACCGTAACAAAGATGCCTTTTGCCTCATTAGTGGAGATGCCGAACACTATAAACTGCTCATACAATCTGCAAGTCTGTATGTAAAGAGAGTGAATGTATCGCCAACAGTCAGATTGGCTCACGCTGAGGCTCTACAACTATCTAATGCTAAATATGCCATTGAAAGAGTCTCTATGAAAGTCTACAGCATCCCAGCGGGAACCAGATTAACACAGCAGCAAAATTTGTTTCTAGGGCAGCTACCAAAACTTGTCATTATTGGGTTTGTTGACAATACAGCTTTTAGTGGTGCATATAACTCCAACCCTTTTAATTTCAAGGACTACGGCATCAACTACGCGGCCCTAGTTCACGAGGGAGCTGTCATACCTGCAAAGCCATACACACCTAATTTTGGAACTGGAAATTTTATTAGAGAATATCTTGGATTAGTGTCGATAACTGGGAAGCACCTGCGTGATTCAGGGGTTGTCGTATCACGTGAAGGATATGGCGCAGGCTACACGCTATTTGCCTTTAATCTGACCCCGGACATGGAAGATGGGGACCATTACAGCCTGGTTAAAAATGGAAATCTAAAAGCTGAATTCCGCTTTAGCGCTGCCCTAACTACAAATGTGAACATGGTGGTTTTTGCGGGATTTGATAGCGTCATACAGGTTAATCACGCTAGGCAGATTCTGTTTGACTATCTTTGAAAATAATATAAAATGGACACTGTTCAGATAAGAGACTTTTTAAGCCGCCATAAAGCCGTTAAGAAATACTTTCTGGGTGTTTACCCAAGCGACGGGTTGCCGAAGGAAGCAAGTTATGAAAGACCCCGATCTCTGGTCTTTAACACAGATCCTCATCATGAACCAGGAACTCACTGGGCAGCTATGTTTTTGGACACTGACAGGGTAACTGTGCTTGATAGTCTTGCAGAGTTTCCGGAGCACAGCATCTATACAAAACCTATATTCAAGTATTTTAAAAAAGTGGCTTCTAGAGTAGAATATAATAAGTTGCCGGTACAGGATTCTCTATCTATCACGTGTGGGGAACATTGTATATATTTTATCTGTAAAATGTCAGAGGGTCTAACTTTTAGAATTTTTTTAAATTTATATTCAAGTGATAAAGTCAGCAATGATAGGCTTGTTATCCGCTATATGAAAGAAGGCTTGAAACCTATTCCTAGCATTGTTACAAGTGAATACGTTATTTGCCAAAAGTGTAAGGTTTTATAATGCATGTTTGTGTAATGCTCATGTTAAAAATAAAAAAAGAAATACAATTAATAAAAGTTTGTATTTAAGAAACTACTCAGACTCTGTGTTTTTACTCAGCAATAAGAAAAGAAAAACAAAGACAGTAGAGTGTGGAAAAGTTATAAATGTTTATTACAAGCATTTTGAAATATTCAGGAATCACACATGTAAAAGTTGGTACAGCTATAAATAGAAAACCACACAGTAAAGACTCTCAAGGACGCACAGTTGGGTATACCCTCTTTATATACAGAATATACAATCAAGCAGTAACAGGACATAAGCAATTTCTAATATGGGAGCCATCTCTTCGTTTTAAATAGAGACTTTTTAGCCTCCAGAGGCACATCTCCAGGGTTATTTGATGGGATTAGCGGCGGTAAGAATGGGGACGTGGGTGAATTTGAAGGTGTGTGAAAGGCAGATGATAACGGAGGGGATGCAGCACTGGAGCTCATAGGTTGTTTCAATAGTTCAAGTTGGCGGCGATGCCCAGTGTTACCCATGAGCGATGATGGAATGTTGAGCTCCGCAGCAGCTCTTAGAAACTGTTCCCAGCCTCTAGGGGCTGTCTGTCGTGAGAGGGTTTTAGGATGCGTGAAACTTTTGATCAGATCGTACATATGTGACCCAACAACTGGCTGACCCTTATAGACGAACTCACCGCGGTCATTCCAGGATGTTAGGTCTTTAGAATCAGCCATTTTACTCAACAGCATCTGCGCAGCCCCTCTGTACCTTTGACTCACGTTCTGTAGCAAGCTCTCAACCATAGAGTCAGGGGAGCCCTGTGGCTGCGCTATTGGTGATGGTGATGGCTGTGTTGGGGCGGATATCTGGGGTTGCTCGTCATCAGCAGTATATAAAGTCAGTTTGTTTTTTTCAGTCTGCAGCTGCTTGTAATATTGCAAGAAATTCTGGAGAGCTCGGGAGTAGAGCCCCGCTTTAGCTTCGGGCTTTAAGTCTGTGCGGGCCAAAATATCTTTAATTTCAGCATCCAGGCGGAGCGTTTCAGATCTCCTTATGTCCCATGTATTATTTGTAGAGGGTGCCAACTGTTCAAGCTGCTGTTGTGGCACTAGATACATTTTCTGAGTGTAATCCATCAGATTCGGGTCAGGAGACTTGTAATTAGAGGAATAGCTATACCCAACAGAGCCCCTATAAAGCCCCCTGACTGCTTTACTAGTTTCTTCTTTGAAGTAAGGGAGACCCTTTTATTACTAAGCTTCTTGATGAGTTGCTGCCTCTTCTTCAGCACCTTGTACTGGCTAGTTGAAATAGGTACATTACCTTTTAAGGTGTTTAGAGCAATTTCTGAAATAGCGCCAACTAAGTCGTCCGAAGCAGCACATAGTATGGCTTTTCTCTGAGGGGGGCTGGCTGTAACAAGCACTTTCAGGAGGGCCATATTACGGCGTAGTCGGGCGGACATGTTTAACACCGTGTGGTGGAGCTCTTGGGGAATAAATGGGGCCTAGGCATTTTAGCGCATCTTTTTATAACCTTTGGGTCTAGGTTTAGGAATGTAGGCGACAGGTATCTCAGGCGGGAAAATATCAGTCCTCAGTCTGTAGTCTTCTATAGTACGGGATTTTAAGTCCACCAACAAGTAACCGTGGGGTTTAGTGGTTGCATCGTTAAAGGCCTCCATAGAAAACTGGGTGTTCCCCGGATACATTTGCTTTGCTATAACTGTTATTTGCTGTTTATCCCTGGGGTTTTTAAATAAAATTAGGTAGGAAGCGTTGAGAGCTATAGATCGGCTGCTCTTACCCTTGTAAAACAAGTTCTGAACGATGTAAAATATACTCAGATTACGATGGTGGGAATATTGAGTAAAAGCTCGCTCTATTTCAGGATGGTCCCCGCCTTCTCGCATAAGATCATCTACAATGACCATATTCACACGATCTTTGGGCAACAAGTCATCGTCGTTAAGACTAGTAGGTATCCCTTCTATAAATCTAATTACGGAAACTGGTGAGTGAGGTCACTATAAAAATCTTGCCAGCAGGAATAAAGCCAGACAATATTATCAGGCATATGGGATAAAACGTCCTGAGCATTTTCTAATAGTTTTTTTATGAAATAGCTTTTGCCGCAATTTGATGGGCCAGCTATAACGCATGAAAAGGGGTGTTGCAACCTGGTATCCATGCTGGTAGAGGTTCTCAGCAGTAATGTATCTTTAGTAACCGTAAGGGAACGTTTTGTAGTCTGACCTTAAGACCCTTTTATCGAACACCACCCGCAATGTTTTATGCAAAAGCTGGGTTGTGATTTCCCATCTCTTTTTGGTCCTCACTATAGAAGGCTGACTTACAACAATGGTTTTGTCACAGGTGTGATTGGTCTTTTGGGCATACTCCTGAACTAGATTCTTTTGACTGTCAAAATTTATTTTTATGGTATTCTGAACATTTAATGTTATACCTTTGACTTTCATACAGACTTTATTGTTAGAGGTTTTGTAGCTGTACGACTTGGGTCCGGCTGAAACGTACTGGACTATGAATTCATCCTTATCTAGTTCACTAGTTAAATCCCCTAGATAGTCTCCCAGAGGTGGGTCTTCGTCCCCTGTTTTGCTCACAAAAATAACAGAGTCTGTGTCATGATACAAACACCTTTCCTGTAGTGTATCTAACAGCTTGTAAAGCTCCAAACGAGCGTGTGCGGTTGTAAAACAAGCTATAAAGATGTTTATATTGTTACTGGTTGTGGGGTACTCGTTAGCATGTTTCCAACCCAGCATGGCTGTATCATCATTAATAAACTCACAGGTGGATATGTCATAACAGGGGGCAAAAAGGTAATTAAACAATTTGTCAGGATCTGTGACGATGGTTGTGTTTGGGAGGTTGGTACGCTGCGCAAATTTACCCCATAAAGAATTGAGGCATAACTTTGCCAGCTGACGCTTGGCGGGGTTGACTTGGATAAAATCGGGTCTCAGGTTTATGTTTTCATGAGCAAAGTATTCATCGATGTACTGTTGTTTGGAGCCAGCATCAGTGCTCCATTCTGGATACCCTGAGGCCTCCTGCTTGTCTCTGAGAAATAAATTAATATACTCAGAAAAAAGCTGTGTTGTAGTCCTTTCAAAATGCTAAATTTCAAATATTTTACCTAGCCTGTATCCTTTCTTTAGGGCCTCTTGAACCTCTATGCAACACCAGGTACCTGTTAACATCCTCTGTGCTTCAGTGTGTGGACATAAGTCGGTCTCTTTACTTTCAGCGCATGTTCGACAAAGGGGGAACATGAGCTTACTATCCACTCTGTAGGGCAACACTGGAAAGTAAAAACCCCTGGGTGGATATATTTCACACTTAACTAGTCCAAAGTATGTGTCTAAAGATTTAAAGTCACGGTATATAATAGTGGGGTGCCCTTCGGGGTAAAACTTCAGTTTGTTGACAAATGGATACAAGCTTGTGAAATCATAGTAGTGTATTTTCTCCCCCAGACCCACAGCTCTGTACAATTGTATCGCATTTGTACGGCCCCCGAATAAGGCCTGGCGGGGATCCAAAGGTTCAGGCAACTGTTCCCTCTTGAGAAAAAGACCTAACTCGGCGTCTGATGCCAACATGTCAATCCCCTCGTGTTCCCAAAGGGTTCTCATAATGAAGCCCTTGTTTTCAATATATTGAGCTTTCATCAGGGTGCGCCTATAAAGGTGCTCAAACTTTGTCCCCAGCAGTTTATTAAACTCATGGGGCTCGTAACATCTGGGGCATCCATGATAAAAGCACCCATTGTATTCAAAGGCTGTTGGTCTCCCATTGATTACTGCGTACCCATCCAAGTAGTAGGAGCCCACGCGATATTCACCGGCCTGTAAGGCGTCCTGAATGTAGATGTTTTCTTTGTTAGAGATGTACATAAGCCTTTGTATTGATGGTGTGGAGTAACGCTTTTGTTTACCGTTATAGAGATCCGAGGGTATTAAGGCTGTGCTTTGAGGTTGTAAAAACATGTGCTTATAGATAGACATGCACATAGAAGCTAGCGTGATACTTTGAAAGGGGTCAATGTACTCAATAGATTCGCTCTCCCTAGGCGTGTTGGGGTTGGTTACCTCCACCTGTTTAGTCATGTCTACAACGGCATCTCTGAAAAGGTTACAGCCTGGTGCAGGATCATAACATCCGCCTTACAGTAGGCTTTTAACTCTCTCTGCAAATTAAAAGTTTTGTCACTGTTTTCACTATACCATTGTAAAAAGTTATTTTTCTCATCTGACATCATGTACTCAACTCCGTAGCTGTGAGGTGGCGGCATATGTCCCTCATAATTTTGATTAGCCCAGGTGTTAAAAAAATGGGGAATTAACCTTTACACCCAGGAAAGCCAAACGCCTTTGGCAACTTACTTAACTTCATGGGCAGAAAATTTAAGGTGTCTATAAAACGTGTTTGTAAGGATTCAACAGTTAACATCATTAGCTTAGAGCCCTGGGTGATGAGTTTTACACGCATCTTTTCACTAATCAACTTCTGTAAAATAAAAAAGGAGTCATACCCCTTAGAGTTGTGAGCCATCAGGGTATACCCCTTATATTTGGGCTGCATGAAGGTGACTAGGAAATCACTCACACATGATCGACCTTCAAACTCCCAGTTCTCATCCGAAGTTAAATGATGAGCGTAGATATAATTGGGCTCATGCACAGATGTTTCTTGGGTGCACTCCATATCAAAAATGATGTAATCTTCTGTTTTAGGTGGCTGACGGACCCTGCGCATGTAGCACTTGTGGTCTGCACCAGCCTGAAAAGGCTCTTTACAATGGGGGCATTGCATGCCCGCACACTTGTGGTCTTCTGCGATGTAATGCCCACATCGAGCACAATCTTTTTTAAGTTTGCACCTGACATACGTGTTATGTGTTGCCAGACATTTTTGTGAGCGACAGAATAGATTACAGTGGAGGCATTGAACCTTCTGCCCTGCTATGACTACACACCCAACTGTCTGGCACATTTTACAATACATTTCACAGGCATGAGCTAGATGCTTGGTGTAAATGTGATCACAGTGGGCACACACATACTTAGCTCCTAAAAATCCTATTAAATTCAGGACCCCATAAAAATGGTTTTCGTGGTGAAGAACATAAATGGTCCTGTTTTTCTGAGGTTGCCCAGATGTGAAGTATCGCCATGTGCCATTGCTGTTGTACAGAATTTTTACTGTAACTTTAAAATAGTTCTCAAAAAGCCCCAGGTATCCAAAACCAACAGGGTGATTTGTAGGTACTTTAAGAGCTGTATGGGCTGCATTAGCTCTAGACAAGATAACAGCATCGCTAGTGTCACGGGACGCCAGAAGTCCTGCTATGCTGGCAGCCAGGCATGTATTAGCTTCAAGGTTATTAAAATCAAGCAGCCATTTTTGTTTCTTTCCTATGATTTTACTGAACAGAATACTCTTTAATGGTCTAGAAACACCACCTCCAGCACGAGCTCGGACAACTAGAGCTATGACTCTAAAGGTCCCTTGAGCTATTATCTCGCTCCTACTCTGCAAAAGATTACTGAGGTTTTCTAAAAAATCTACAGCATCAAAGGCATCGCGGGGTGTTCTAGTTGTGAATAATGGACTATTGAGTTCTTGTCCTTGGAAGCGGAGCTGGAAAAAAACATTAGGGCCAGTATCCTGTAACAGGCGTTCCACGAGTGCGTGTATAGCTTGATAGATAGCTAGAATGCCTTGACCTAATGAGTTTATACGGTCAAGGTTGACAAATCTAAACTCCTCATTGCGTTCTGTAGCATTAAACCTGTGTATAGGATGGTTGAACCTTCTGACGCTCTCTAAAAACACAGGTTCTAAGTCTTCAGGCGGAGGGCTGTTGCTCCATGGCAATATTACAGGAACGGGCAATTGGGGGGCCTGTCTGGATGCTTGAGCTGCTAGTTTTTTAATTCTTCTTCTGACATGTATTCGCACTTTCTTTAGGCTATTTGTTAAGCGGCGACGGATCATGGCCCTATTAATCCATTTCTGTTTGTTCTTAACCCTTGTGTCTTGGGGTATCCTCCCACATCCTGATTGAACAAGAAAATGTGTAAATTCAGGCTCAATAGGATCCTTTTTACACCTCCTTATTGGTACCTGTGAGGGCTTTAAACAGCATGTGTTATTTTCTGCCTGTTTTATCTTCTTCACTGCTCGTGAGATTCGGCGCGCCTTATTAAGTATCTTGCGGATTGTTTTTTTATATTTTGACACATATACAGCTTTAGTCATAAACACCTCATTAGAAATGTCTAGGGGTGTCTGTGAGTCTAGTCATAATGATATGAGCTTTAAGTGGTTAACTGTTGATTCACAGCCTGATACCACATAGCTTGTACACATTTTCACCGCATGATTTACCTCCTCCAAAACGTCTTTTATAAGACGCTTCTTGTTTTTTGCTTTTCCATGTCTTGAGATTATAGAGCTCACCCTGTCTTTTACTTGCTTGATAGCCTTTTGCATTTCTTTGATATTGGATAGTAAAACAGTTTTATAAACTATTTCAGAATTGCCGCTACTGTCCTGGTGGTCTATTAATGTGTTGTTTATATTACTGGGGACCCTCCCTTGGATAACTCCCTCATCACTGTTAGCATTTTTATTATTGAGGCCTGCGCTGCTACCTGTTAAATTTGTGTCCACCTGCAGACAGAGTTGTGCATCAGCCACTAGTACATGTCTTGCGGACGTACTAGGATTATCAATATTATTGTTGATGGGCTCTAAAGAAGCAGTATCCCAGTGGGAACAGCCTGGAGCGGATTCCTCAGGGCTAAATGCTGATTTATAATACAACTTTTCAACCCCCTCCAAAGCTGTACTATGATCATGGTCTGAAGTGGGTGAGGACAATATTATTACACTAGTGGAGGGACTAGTGGGTTCATAGGACGCTTCGGGGCCTAACGGTGACCATGGTTGAAAGAAATTTAAATGTTGATCATAATAATCTTGGGCCTCAGTGGTATGCGGTGAGACGGGGCTGGGTGGTGGGACTTTGTATTCCTCATAGCTCCCTTTTGAGAGCAGGTCGGACGCTTCTGTTGGTGCTAATTCAGAACTCTCTGTTAATCTAGACATATGCTGAAGAAGCTTTATAAGACTCACCTGCAAAGCCTGTTCTGATTCATTACTTTCAACAACCTCCCCGCTGATAACCGTGTCATTATTTGCTATAGGGGTCCTATTACTCTGAAGATCAGTCTGTAAATTACCAGAGACCATGTTTGTCACGGACTTCTTACCATGTTTAGACTCAGCTCTTTTAACTCTCTGATTATTGCCTTCCACAAGCTGTGCTGTGAGACCTGAGGTATGAGTGTCTAGGGGGACCTGACCTTCACCTAGGACCTTAGGCACCTGTGGAAAAAAGGTAGTCCTAGACATCTGCGTAGCTGATTTATTTTTAGCTAAACCCCGGGGGTCCTTTTGAATAACAGGGGCAGGTGGTAGATCCAGCTTTAACTTTTTCGCACATGATGGCTTTACTCTAGCTGATTTAACAGCTTCAACAGTCTCTTCAACAGGTTTGCCAGAAATTTGATGCCACCTACGTTTGGATGAATGTATACCTTCGTAAATGTTGTCCCTCTGGGCCTCAGCGGCCTCAACAGCTGTTTCCTTTGTTTTATTTCGCCCCACATTTGTGATGTCCTTTAGATGTATTGATAAATGGTCCCAACTGAATGGTTCTCTTCTTCCCACAAAAAGGTTCACTGTTTCTACAGGGGTAAACAATAATATATATTAAAAACTATAATATATATATATATTAAAAACTATAAAACTAACAATAATTACAGTGCAGTTTCTTACATACACCTGTGATAAATACTGGACTATTCTACTTTACACTATATCCGAGTAAAACATGCTTTTTAAAACGGCGTCACATCTGTTAAAAGCTCACCTGATTGCAGTCTTTGTGGAGGCCAATTCTTCATAGGCGACCCGCTTTTAAGCACAGGTTCTGGTTGCAGAGCTCTTTTCGCCGTAGGTGTCCCGCTTTTAAGCAATGGTACTGATTGTCGAGCCCGCTTCCCAGGAGGAGACCCCTTTTTACCAGCTGTTGCTGACCTTTTCAAGGCTCTTCCTTTAACAGGGTTTTCAGGGTTACCCTGATTCACATCACCGGGCACACCCCCTAAAAAAGAAACAATATATATGTATATATATGTATAAAACATGTCTCTCTCACACACACACACACACACACACAGCCTGTACTTACCGACAATAGGTGTGTTATAAGCTTGTTGCTTCTCCAGCTCCTCAGCATTCAATTGTTGCTGAATTATGTCAAAGGACAGTAGCATATCCATGTCATCGTCTGAAAAAGCAGCAGATTCCGCATCAGACAGTGTCAGCTCCTGGAGATCCTGCGTACAGTAAATAAATAAAAATACATTAAAATACATAAATAAATAATATTAAAATAACCCTTAAATAAACAATGATAAATATATATATATATATATATATATATATATATATATATATATATATATATATATATATATTACCTACTGGCGGTCGCCAGTAGGTATATATAGTTAGGATTTTTTCTCTATGGGTTTTTTGAAAATTCTATGTCTAATAACTTTGGCGTTTGTGGACGGAATTGGCTGCAATTTTCAGGAAAATGGAACATTTTGTTTCTGAGCAGCCCCTGAAAATTTGGGGGGGTTTCGTCAAGGGGGGGCCGAGAAAAAAGGGGGGTCCCAAAACGTGTTTTTAACATTGAGTTTTCCATAGGGCAGTTGGCCTCACTTTTAGCCCGAACGGCTGAATGGATTTGCACGAAACTTGGCAAAATTGTAGGGACTGGTAGCCCGATGTGCCTTTGCTAGGTCTCAATATATGTGCTCCAGTGGATTTTGAGAAATTAACGTTCAAAAAAAGATATATATCTGTAACAGCGGACCGGGCAGCGTTCCAGTTCGCGTACTTTTCGCGGTACGGAGCTTTGTGAAGCGAAGCTGATTGGTTCTCCGGCATCTGTAAACATTCCAAACAGTCCGTAGCGGCCGCCATCTTGTCTCTCGGTAGGATCGAGAGACAAGAGGAGGCCAAAGCGAAGGGGCAAATGACCATAAGGGGGCATAGTAGATCCTCGCTGACCCCCTAGGTTTGATGTGGAGGTTTTAAAAGGGCCCCGCGGGGCAAAAAAAAAAAATAATAATAATAATCGAACGGCTGAATGGATTTGCACGAAACTTGGCAAAATATTAGGGACTGGTAGCCCGATGTGCCTTTGCTAGGTTTCAATATATGTGCTCCAGTGGATTTTGAGAAATTAACGTTCAAAAAAAGATATACATCTGTAACAGCGCTCCGCTTCGCGTACTTTTCGCGTTACGGAGCTTTGCGAAGGTGATTGGTTCTCCGGCGTCTGTAAACATTCCAAACAGTCCGTAGCGGCCGCCATCTTGTCTCTCGGTAGGATCGAGAGACAAGAGGAGGCCAAAGCGAAGGGGCAAATGACCATAAGGGGGCATAGTAGATCCTCCCTGACCTCTTAGGTTTGATGTACCATTTTGCCAAGTTTGGTGTAATTCCGTTCAGCCATTCAGGCTGTAGACGTATCTAAATGTCCTATGGAAAATTGCATGGGGAAAACACATTTGAAAGTGTTGAAATTTAGAACCCATTAAAATGTTACTTTGGTTTTGTATTTGTGTGTGATGAAAGTTAATTGGTTATGTATATATCTAAAATGAGAGGAAACCACAGCCAATTTGTGATACTACTGTCTGAGGTACATTTGTGAGGAATTTTTGGTGCTCAATTTCTGGTGTTTGGTTTACACAGTACTAACACTTCTCCTACTTTTAAAAAGGTGAGTTGTTAATTTGTAAGGGGAACTATGTTGTACACTTTAAGATAATTTGAAAAATGTTTTCTGTTATTTATTTACAGTCCTTCTGTTATACTAAATACTTGATAAAGTTAGTTTTATATTATGTATTACTAAAAACGATAAATGAAAGTGATTATTTTTTTCTGCAATTTACAGCAAGCAATTTCAAAAGAAAATGGCTCACAATTAAGAGACCGTGGCAATTTCTTTTGAATTATCCACTACATTTATTGAAATTGACAGCACCAATAATGAAATATTCTCACAAGGAGGAGATGACTTGAATGATTTTTTTGATCAATCTCTTGATGGCGAATTTATCGAATGTTTGGAGACCATAGAGTTACAAGAATCATCATTGCAGACTTTTCATGAGGAGATTCCAGATGAGATGATTGAAGAGGAAATTCCTGATGAGGACATGTTACTAGTTCCCTCTGACACTCCTCTTCCTCTGTGTCCGATTGTCCAGGCCAGTCCTAGGCTATCAGCTAGCCCTGCAGATGTAGTTTATGGCCCCAGCTGTAAAGAATCACCCCTCTTCAAAGGAGTTATAGTAGATCAAGGCCCACACCCGATGAGATCCGTCACACCACACGTGTTCATACTATCTGAAAACCATCCTGTATTGTGATTGGGGAGGGGACCGAGCCTGAAGCGGAAGATTCCAGGGGATGACTCTTTGTACATCAAAGTTTTTACAATTATGTGTCACATTAAAAATATATAGCACTCCAACTAAGTAGTAGGAATATAAAACTTTAATAACTTATAAATATATACAACAAAACAAAAACAGTAAAAACATTTAAACAACGAAGAGACCGTGGCAATTTCTTTTGAATTATCCACTACATTTATTGAAATTGACAGCACCAATAATGAAATATTCTCACAAGGAGGAGATGACTTGAATGATTTTTTTGATCAATGTCTTGATGGCGAATTTATCGAATGTTTGGAGACCATAGAGTTACAAGAATCATCATTGCAGACTTTTCATGAGGAAATTCCTGATGAGATGATTGAAGAGGAAATTCCTGATGAGGACATGTTACTAGTTCTTTCAAATTATGAAAATTCAGAAGATGTTGCCTGGGTGCCGCACTGATTTGGGTATCCGGCGTGGGGCGTCCCGGGGGGTGGGTTGTCAGTAGCGGTCTGTTGTGCGAATAGTTCCAAGGCAGCAGAACGCGCTGAAATCTGGATGTCACGAAGGTGATGTCTAGTAAGTTGCCGCCCAGCAAATAACGGCGTGGGGCGCCGCGGGGGGGGGGGGGGGTTGGGTGGCAGTCCAAAGTTCCGTAAAAGGGCAAAGGAAAGGATCGGTGGTTTGAACCATCAGTCAAAAAGGGGAGGGGGTGCAACAATTTTTCCTACCGGGTCACACTGTGCTTTCACCGGAACTGAGGTCTGCAGGATTCTAGTCATTCAAACTGAGGCTGGCGCCAGCATGGGGGCGCCGACGTCCTGCGGCTACAGTTTCGTCACTCCACGGGCGATCATGGCAGTCATTCCCCATCGGGGGTGTCTGCGGGGGTCGGGGACTCCCGCGGCTCCTCTAGAATCTTCAAGGTCGTGGAGGACTACGGTGGTGGAGTCAACCAGTGACGATATATGGTCTATAACCTATGGTTTTTTCAGTGAATTTTCAAGGTTTTGTAAATGCTAATTCCTAACTATATATGGTCTATAACCTATGGTTTTTTCAGTGAATTTTCAAGGTTTTGTAAATGCTAATTCCTAACTATATATGGTCTATAACCTATGGTTTTAGAATATATATATATATTCACTGAAAAAACCATAGGTTATAGACCATATATAGTTAGGAATTAGCATTTAGAAAACCTTATTTTACTCACACAAAACCATTGAAATTCCATATATAGTTAGTTGCACTAACTATATATCGCGCACCCGCAATCCACTGCTGATCATGTCACATATTACATCATTCATGACATGGTCAGTGACATCACTGATGACATCACTGATGACATCTCAAATGACATCACTGATGACATCACTGATGACTACATCCAGTGACTGTATGTTTCTGTAAAGTTAAAATATGTCTTACATATTGAAGAATGAGTGGATGTATAAGTGTCTGGATGAAGAATTTAGTAGGTGCGTGACTGACTGTATGAGTGAGTGATTAAATGTGTCTCACTGAATGCATGGCTTAGTGACTAAACTGTCTTAATTTGTGCATCATTATGTCTGTTGTTCTGTAAACTGCTGCATGTGTTGATCATTAGCTATACGAGAGGCTATATGTGTTATTAATTGGTTGCCCAAGTATTTCTATGGGAGATTGAGTTTGTGTGGGGGTGGCTGGAAGGTGTGTGACTCTATGCATAGATGTGTGAGCAGTTTATTCACTAGGTGTATGAGTTCAAGTGTGCATGTGGAAACAGCTACATAGGCAGTTGACTGTGTGCATGAGTGTATTGATGAGTGAATGGATATCTCAATGCTACATGTCATAGTAAGTACATATGTAAAACACAGTACATTTGAGAGTTGGCATATATAAATAACTGTGCATGAGAGCCACTGAATGAGTGAGTGGTTGTATCGATCATTGTGAACTTGTATCAGGGATTGTATAAGAGAGTAAATATGTGTTAGTATATGTTTCAATAAGTAAGGTGTGTTTAACTGTATAGTTCAAGAAATGGAGGTGAGATTGTTTCTTTGCATGACTGACTGGGTGTGTGAGTAACTCCATGGATGAGTGGCAGTGTGTGAGTGTCTGTATACACTGAGTGTATCTAAGGTTATATCAGAGTCTGAAGAGGTTTATCGTATTAGCGCAAGAATGATGTCAAATGAGATGTCATCAGTGATGTCATCAGTGATGTCATTTGAGATGTCATCAGTGATGTCATCAGTGATGTCACTGACCATGTCATGAATGATGTAATATGTGACATGATCAGCAGTGGATTGCGGGTGCGCGATATATAGTTAGTGCAACTAACTATATATGGAATTTCAATGGTTTTGTGTGAGTAAAATAAGGTTTTCTAAATGCTAATTCCTAACTATATATGGTCTATAACCTATGGTTTTTTCAGTGAATTTTCAAGGTTTTGTAAATGCTAATTCCTAACTATATATGGTCTATAACCTATGGTTTTTTCTGTGAATTTCATTGGTTTTTTAACAGCTAATATCTGTAGCTGTAAAATGTATTCTTCTTTAAATCCAAAAATATATTTTATATGTTTATGAATAATTTTTTTTTTAAATATTTTTTTTCCTTCGTTCCCGCTTCGCGAATCGGGAAGCTTCCCGTTAGCTGACCTTGATGCCGCGAAATAGACCGCGAGCCGGTAAACGTTTCTTTACCGCAAGTGCCGCGTTAGAAAACAACATCGTGACGCCTCCCGTCCGCATGACGTTTCACGTTCTCGCGTGATACGTCATATGACGTGCTACGTTAGCGAACTGGTACGCGAAGCGAGTCGCAAAGCGCAGGTTTCTGGAAGCAAACCGGGAGGCCCTGCAAAGCGCTTAACGTAAACACAGCAAGTCATGTGACTTGGTAATAACACTTTTCATTGGTTCATTTCACTTTTGGTTTCCTAATGATGTAAGACTAGGTCATATAATCTAAAATGAACACTTTTGATTGGTTGAGAACTCTTGTTTTTCCCAAATGATGAAAATCCCTCCTTCTTTCCTCACTCTGACTTTCATCATTGTGAGAGAAAGACCCTTTGTGATCACTGAGCAATGGCTTCTTTAGTGGCTTCAGCTGGTGCTTCCCCACCACCTCCACCACATCCAAGGAAGAGTGGACCACCTGCTCAAGTTATAATTCAACAAGAAGAGGAAGAAGAAGAACAGGACGACGAGCATGAAGAGAGGCAGTTTTTGCCTGAGCAGCCCAGGACGTCTCACCGGAAAGAAAACTTCATTTGGCAATTTTTTAAAATTCCCAAAGGTCAGAAAAAAGTAAATGCAAGATACGTAACTTGCCTTATATGTCAAGATAGACTGTCCAGAGGAACCGAGAAAAAATACAGTTTCGGAAACTACACAATGCATCGCCATATGACTAGGTGGCATCCTAACAACTACAGTGCTGCACAGTTTCGGAACGACCTAGATAATCTCCCTACTATGGCCAGAAGATCTGTTGTACCGGAAGTAACGGGACCAGAGGGCAGGGAGATGGTGCCAAATATACAAATGAGATTTGGTGATGTAAAACACATCTGCGTATTTTGCGATGGATTCATTTCCTACGGAGAAAAAAGCATCACTCTGATCAACAGAGCTATTGACTATCATATGCAAGTTTGTACGAAACGCCCAAAATAATAAATACTTCTTTTTTTGTTTTGTTGCTCCTGTTGAGCCCTTTACAATGAATCGTTTTCATTGCCCCCTCCAAGAAAAACCCAAAAGAATATAAAACTGTTCAGAAAAATTCAAAAACAGTAAAAAAATGTTCCGAAAAATAATAAAAAAAATATAAAACAACAAAAACAATTAAAAAAAAGTTCTTTTCAGAACTACCTCGCCGTTATTAAAAAATTGGTACAATATTTGGAACTGTGCCAACCTCTATTTCTCTTAGTTCGCTTCCCAGTTCGCTCGCCGGTACGCGAACCGAAAGCGAACCAAAAACAGTAAGTATAAGGGAAGGAAACAGACACTTATGTTAAAAGAAAGACAGCTATAGGGGAGTAAACTAGAGATACTATTACCCGTAATCCACTGCTGATGATGTCACATATTACATCATTCATGACATGCTCAGTGACATCATCAGCAGAGGATTGCGGGTTTTTTGGCAACGTGCCTTATCCACGGTTTAATAACGCTGCCTTTTGCTTTATATAAGTTTTCAAATTGTATGAAATATATACCAATAGGTCGTTATGAACCTTTAGGTAGTGCTTTTCTTCATGAGGTCTGGTCGCTTCCATACACATACAGATGTTTCAAAGATGATCAAGAAGTTTATCTGAATGGAGAGGAATGCACTGAGACGCCAGATCATTCACTAATGTGTAGGCACATACAGTTACACGGTTCATGCAACAAACACCGACCAAATATGGCTTGCGTGTTGCAAGGCACGCCAGTTCCTGCTATCATCCCCACGTTCAAGTTGTTGGAAAATGGTAGTTATTTGATGCTCAATAATGAAGATTGTTCTGAGTTAATTAAAAGTATTCCTTTTATCATAACAGTAAGTGAACGGGTTATTTGCTGCAGAAATGTTCTATTTCCTCCCACACATGAACATAGGGAGTTTTCAATCTGGCCACAAATACCAACCTTGGGACAGATTTCAACGGCATGGCAAGAATAAGAGCTCTTTTGTCTCAGAGAGAGGTGGCCTTGAGTTCGGCCCGTGAAACTTTCGTGCTTCACATAGCGAACACCCGTACACAGGTGCACACACTTTTCAATTCAGATTTGCCTTTCAATTTCAGCAAGATGGTTCCGACTATCTTTAACGCATCCTCCACAAAGACCCTGGCGCACTTTTTTAAAGTTGTTACCAGTGGTCTCGTGACTTCATTTGAGAAAATCTTTGGAGTCATCCCTGCTTCCTTTCATTCTATTTTCTCCACTCTGGTTCGTGGATTGGCATTTTTACTTGCATTACCAGCGGACGCTCTTGTGCTTTTTTACATTTTTAAATATGGATGTCCCTCCTATGCAACCTCCCACCCTGCAGCTGCTGACACTGTTCCGCAATCGCATGCTAGAATATTATGGCACAATGCCGTTGGCGATATTAAGCACGGCATATGGATTATCTTTTCGATTCTCCTACTTCACCTGTGTCCTGCCTGTATTTCACTGCCTGACCTGTGATTTCGATTGGGCCATTGATTTGTGTCTCTGCGGACCGGTTTCTCCTGACATCGACTTTAATCAGCTGATGACTCCTATCATTACTCACGAGTTGGTTTGTCCTGGCGAAAGGATTATGGCTGTGGCATTGATGCATGGACTACTTGGTCCCTGGAATTTACTGGCGGCAGCACAGTCTTTCTTGGAACACAGCTTTCTTGAAAACCCACCGAGCTGTCCTCTGATGGTGATAGAGGATCCGGTGCTGGGAGAGCACGTATGTTCTTTTCCGCTTTTAAATTGGATGGCTGAACTGTTTTCTGATGAAGACGGTGACTTCCTATTGGAGGCTGTTGCAGCTTATTTTGCATACACAGTTATGTCATAGACCTTTTTCATGTTTGATATGCTGAGTACTAGCATTTCATTGACAATTCATTGACTTATTTGTCAAGTTTTTATTATTTACCTTGCCTATTGGCTTAAGACTCGATAAAGTACTTGACTGTTTTATTTTTCTTTAGCATTAAATTTTCCTAGTTTTTAATGCTTTACCTTGCGGACCGTCCACATATAAACTTGCAATCTGCTCTCATGAGATGGCACTTCTATTATCTTATTCAGTTCGTTTCCGGATCATGGGGAGGTGTCATCTAGGTCCTGGATATCTTTACACCGTGTTAAGTTAGCATGGGCTCATTACCGGTTTAAACGCCATTTTTCCTTTTTTGCAACTTCTGCACACGACACTTAGTTGTTGCTTTAGCTTTCCACCTAGTAGTTCATCGTGGTTTACATGAGAATAATATGTTATTGCTCTACTATCTGCTTTGCTTGTTAAACTATATCTGTACAGCGAGTGCTAAAGTTTCAAGAACAACACGATACAGAATTGTTATGAGGTCTGATCTCCACGACTTCATACTCATAACATAAGTGCAACTTCTGCCAATTCTGGGCATGAGGCGGGTTTTATATTGCTTTGCCGAACACACATACACAACAGTTGATGCGGTTCACATGAAGAGAGAGCTGGTGTATGCTGATGTGATTCCTTCAAATCTAAGACACTAAAGTATGGGCACGCCCTAAACCAACACAAAGAGACCTTCTTAGCAAATAATATAATATGTGTATTAGGGAGGGTGAGATATAAGCAGCCGCGGGCCGTGGAGGGAGTTACGGTGGGGCAGGGAGGCGGGGAGGGGGAGAAGCAGGGTGGAGCCCTCTCTACCTTGCCCCTCCCCCTCCCCGCCTCCCTGCCCCACCGTAACTCCCTCCACGGCCCGCGGCTGCTTATAAGTGTTGCTAACTCTTATTCATTTACAGCATGTTAACATACTGTCACCATTCGCTTTTTATGTACTAGTAACTATGCTGGTAATTTTGCTACTGATAATATGTGTACTTGTATTCTCCACCCTGCTTCTCCCCCTCCCCGCCTCCCTGCCTCACCGTAACTCCCTCCACGGCCCGCGGCTGCTTATAAGTGTTGCTAACTCTTATTCATTTTCAGCATGTTAACATACTATCACCATTCGCTTTTTATGTACTAGTAACTATGCTGGTAATTTTGCTACTGATAATATGTGTACTTGTATTATCTAAGATACTACGCCTGAGAAGACGGCATTAGTAAATAAACATTTCAAATACACATGTGTTCTTCTTAACTCCATGTTCTGGTTTCTAAGAAATATATAACGACCGACTGTTCATGAGTTCCACGTATCCTGAGGTACTATAAGTTCATATTCTGGATTGTCTAAACATTGAGAGTTTGTTATATCCAATGTGACACTGTACCTAGCTTGCTAAGGAGTTTTTGATTACTAACGTGAGTTTTGGGACACCCTAATACGCCGAGGTTCCAATCCTCTGTCCACAGTTCTGTGTGAGAACAGAAACCCTGCGACAGGGGCACCCCCGACCCTTGCTGGAGCTTCATCACACTTGCGATACAACTCCAGCAATGGGCCACCTTTACGGCACAGATACATCACGCATCTCTGCTGTTTTTGCCCCATGATGCGCCGCATTGTAAATGCAGCACACCATAGGAGACGGAACAGCGGCACAGAATGACTAACACATCCCTGGTGATGCGCCAGTCATCATAAATGTATCCCTATGCTTCTTATCTTGTTAGAGATGAACCGCCATATGTATCATCAAAGTTTTTTGCATTTCCTAAATAGCGAACTTTAAGGAATAAATAGCGATTCTTTACCATTCCTAGTTTGCGATTAGCTATTTGCTAATTACAAATTACCCATTCATTTCCTTCATTTCCATAGGGCGGTTGGACTCACTTTTAGCTCGAACGGCTGAATGGATTTCCACGAAACTTGGCAAAATTGTAGGGACTGGTAGCCCGATGTGCCTTTGCTATGTCTCAAGATATATGCTCCAGTGGTTTTTACGAAAATTAACTTTGAAAAATATATATTGGGCTACATTGGCCTATATATATGTTGGAGCCCAACTGTAGCCCAATGTAGCCCAATGAAGCCCAATGTAGCCCAATGTAGCCCAAAGATGGCCGCCAGACACACAAAAAAACAAATGTAGCCCAAATATCAGCCAGATGTAGCCCAACTATAGCCCAGTGACAGAATGACCAATCAGCTTCGCAAACCTCCGTTACGCGAAGCGGAGCGCTGTTACAGATATATATCTTTTTTTGAACGTTAATTTCTCAAAATCCACTGGAGCACATATATTGAGACCTAGCAAAGGCACATCGGGCTACCAGTCCCTAATATTTTGCCAAGTTTCGTGCAAATCCATTCAGCCGTTCGATTATTATTATTATTATTTTTTTTTGCCCCGCGGGGCCCTTTTAAAACCTCCACATCAAACCTAGGGGGTCAGCGACAATGTACTATGCCCCCTTATGGTCATTTGCCCCTTCGCTTTGGCCTCCTCTTGTCTCTCGATCCTACCGAGAGACAAGATGGCGGCCGCTACGGACTGTTTGGAATGTTGACAGATGCCGGAGAACCAATCAGCTTCGCTTCACAAAGCTCCGTTGCGCGAAAAGTACGCGTCCTGGGCCGCTGCCTGGTCCGCTGTTACAGATATATATCTTTTTTTAAACGTTAATTTCTCAAAATCCACTGGAGCACATATATTGAGACCTACAAAAGGCACATCGGGCTACCAGTCCCTACAATTTTGCCAAGTTTCGTGCAAATCCATTCAGCCGTTCGGGCTAAAAGTGAGGCCAACCGCCCTATGGAAAACTCAATGTTAAAAACACGTTTTGGGACCCCCCTTTTTTCTCGACCCCCCCTGGACGAAACCCCCCCCAATTTTCAGGGGCTGCTCAGAAACAAAATGTGCCATTTTCCTGAAAATTTCAGCCAATTCCGTCCACAAACGCCAAAGTTATTAAACATAGAATTTTCAAAAAACCCATAGAGAAAAAATCCTAACTATATATACCTACTGGCGACCGCCAGTAGGTAATAATAAGCATATATTAAAATAGAGCCTAATTTATTTTGGTGTCATTTTGATCCCATGGGGCTTCAGAAACCTCTACATGTGCCCTATATGTCACTGCCTCTGATCCTTCAGCTAAAACCTCTCCACATTGGGCTTTAGCTGTGCATTTTTAAAAAATGAATGACGTATCATTCCTTGTGTATATAGAGATAACTCTAATCACTAGTCTCTTCTTTGTGCGACTTTTACATCTTGTGCATTTGCAATTTTTTCTGTTTGTATCTTCTATGTAACGCTTGTAATCCTTAGCCCTCCAAGTCTTGCACAGGTTCTTATGTAAAGCGCTCTGGCAGCTTAGGGTAAAGTTTGCGCTATATAAAATAAAAAACTGCTGCCCTGTTATTTGCCCAGGATCACAGGTTATTTTAACAGGCGCCGGAACTCCCTTGGCCACCAGGGGTCCCGGACACAGGCATCAAGCGTGATGCTGCAGCCGCTCCTTGCGAGGCGTGCAGCTGCCTGTTTAAAACAAATGGGGCTTGTCCTTAAAAGCAGGGGTACGCTTCGTGCGTTCAGCGCCCCCCATTGCTTTAATTTACATTGCGTGAAGGGCTTCATAGGACACTGAAGAAAGCCGGGCATACAGTTCGGCCATGATGGGGGCGGAAGCAGTGCTTCAAACACTTCCGCCCCCCATCATGACGCCAGGGTCAGCGGGCGGGGTTAAGAGCGATTTGAATCCGCTCTGAGCCTCGCGCTCATTCCCAGCGCGAGGCCAGTGGGGACAGCCGCACCACACCACCAGCCCCTGGATGGGGGCCGAACACCAGCGCTAGCAGCAGCGCGAAAGAGGTACTATCGGCGGAGGCACTGATGGCAGCCTCCGCCATCCCTATCAGGGCGATATTTATTTTAAAAAAAAAAACAGAAAAGGTATGGGTCTCCCTTACGGAGGATGCCACCTCTTCGAACACCAGCAGTAATGGCCTTGCTGGGGCAGTCGGAGGCTGTTCTAAGGCCGCCGCCTGACCCCACCAGCGTAGCTGATATCGCGAGGCTCGACTGAGGCCATAGGGGTAGCGTTGGTTTGTCCCAGCCCCTCCGACATGCCGCCGATTAAAAAAAAACAAAAAAAAAAAATGGGGGCTGCTGGTGACCCTCGGGACGAGGTTCAGTCACCCCACAGGTCCCCAGAGTATTTTAAGGTGTCCTAAAGGGGAGCGGAGGCCCTTTGAGACCCTCAGCCGTCTCCCCATATACCTAGAACAGTTGCGGCACGCCAGAGACATTAGAAGCAGCCTCAGGCAGCCGTGACAGCGTAGCCCTGGTGGCGGGGCTTTTTTAAAAATAGCATGTGGGTGATGGCTGCCTAGGATGCCAGTCCCCACCGCCCCTAATGTCCCATAGATGGTGTTAATACCCTCTGGGTAAACGAGGGAGACCCCCCAAGGGCGCCCCCTTATGAGACTAACTAAGGGTCACCCATGCAGGCCCCTCAGCTCCCCTAATGCCTAGGGCCCCCTAAAGGCTTATATTTTTTAATAATAGCACACCCCATCGCTGCGAAGGGTCAAGTCTTGCCTTCAGGCTCCTCTGCTATCACAGGCCTTGGAGGATCCTCTTTTACCAAACCATGCATCAAGTACAAGGCTACAGATCCTGAAGACATCCTACATTCGAGGTAAGTGCATAACAAGCCTTGTTTTATTTTTACATTTTTACCCACCTTAAAGTGCTAAGACATATTACTACATTCCCATTTGTGTGCATGCTTTGTACAGTAATTCCATGTCAAAAGTTATTAGTAATGCCTGAGATACTTTATAAAATAGAATAAATGTTTAAAACTACTTACATTAAGTATAGAGCTGGTTTTATCAGCGGGACTTCTGCCAGGGTGTGCCATGTTAACCTCGGGACCTTCTGTCGCTGCCTGTTCACTCGCCAAGATGCTGGTAGGTGTTCCAAAGCACTTGTCAGGGTGCCAGTGTGCGTTTAAGTTGTGTCCTCATTTTTATACCTGCTAGGATCTGATAAAAGCCCAGGAGTGTCGTCCTCCAGACTGGCAGGAACATATGGGAGAGAGTTTAAGTGAAAAACGCACGTTTTAAAAATGTCATACACGGCCCTGCCTAAGAGTCCCATGTACACATTTCGCGCCACTCTTTCACCGTTGGTCCGTGCTTATCAGGCCATGCCAGCTGTCTCCCACGTCGAGCCTCTTGGTGTCTTAACCTTCTTTTAGGCGCTGAAAATGTTACATCAGCAAACTTACATTTTAGTTTGCCGCTCTTATGAGTCTCTTGTCCATCCCCGCTCTTTCTGACCTGCTGGAGCTATTTTTTACCCTGTTACAACACCGTGCCTGATTTGCCGCCTTATGTGAAAATTGCACCATCCAGCCCATTCTGGGTTGCAGTAGTCTATTTTGCAGTTACAGAAATATACCTAGCAGTGTTGGTGAACTCTGTGCATGTTGTACAAGAATGCCATGTTTATCAGTCATGCCCCGCACACTCACACGTAGAGCAAAGTCTCAGTTGCATAACACAAGCCTTTATTTTTTAATTTTTTTATTTTGGTACTTAATGTCATTTACATCAGAGACTTTCAAATAGACTGTGCATAATGTTGCCCCAGGGAACTGACAGTCTAGGTTTGTGACAACACATTACCAGGTTAAAGGAGCCATACATTACCCTGTTTCACAGCCCCCACACCTGTCCCTACATACTGCCCCATATTAATAAGCGCCAACACATTACCCTCACTTAGAAATAAACCACACATGCACAATACATGTCTTCGCTTATGTAATTATTTATTTCATTTATTTTGTTTTTCATAACTGACATCATTTTACAGCAGAGATCTTAAAATATTTTTTATTTTTCCATTTCATAAAGGTGACATTTTACAGCTTGCTTTTCAACTTTGGCTGTGCATTATGTTGCACCAGAAACTTTACTGTTTAGGTCTGTGACAGCACCGTAGCATGATAAAGAACCACACACTGTCCTGTTACCCAACCACCACTGATGCATTACATGCTGGCCCGTGTTTATCATTCCTCAAACATTAGGTTCCTTTAGAAAGAAAGAAGTGACAATTGCACAACAGGTGTTTTTATTTATTTCCCTTATTTTGGTTTCCATAACAGACATCATTTTACAGCAGAGATCTTAAAATATTTATTAATTTTTCCCTTTCATAACAGGCCTCATTTTACACCACAGATGGTTGCGCACAATACTGCATTGAGAACTGCCATCCTAGGCTTGGTGTAGCACAGGCCAGCATGATACAGAACATTGCCTGGACATGCTGCAAGGCACCCCAACTTTTGATTTACATATTTTCAAATGATCATCAGTCCCATCACGTTACTTCCCTTAGAAAGAAACCAATTTTGTACACCAGTTGTTTTTATTTTCATAACGGCTCTCATTTCACAGTCCAGACTTTTTAAAATTAGGCGGCAAAATTACCACCGTCGCAAGCCAATGGCCTAGCTTCCCGCCTCTTTAGGACCAATGGCTTTCCATCCCTCTGCTGGCTGTGGCTACGCCCCCCTACACAGCAGGCCACCACTCAGGAACACCATCGCCATCAGACACGCCTCCTAGGGGCTGGCCTATCTCCCAAAAAAGACCCTGCAACACTCTAGGGCTCCCACTCCACAGACGGACCTCGCCACTGCTCATGCAACACCCGCCTGCAACCGCACCTACCCGCTGGACATGCCCGGACATTTCCATGCATGCCCGGACATGTTCCTCCTTGCCCAACAAACATGGCGCACACAGGTAAGTCTCTGCTCATCCATCCCACAACCCTAAACAGCCCTGTAGCCCCTGCTGCCTGCCTTGCCGCTAACCCTAGCCACCCCGCACCACCCTTCTACACCATTGACAGACATACACATCCATTAATTCCTGTGTGAAGGGCACTCACACATTACACATTCCCCACTTCCATCGCTGCCCCTCTGGGGGGCGCACGCAGACCCTGGACTTCCGGCCCTGGACTTCCGGCCCTGGACTTCCGGCCCTGGACCTCCGGGGCGGGACTTCCGGGGCGGGACTTCCGGCTCCTACGTCACTTCCGGGGGGCGTTCCCACCTGTCAAAAAATGAATGGTGATGAAAGCTATGTCCCTATTCTACTTAGGTCTAACATGGAGGCATTGCAGAATATATATATAGGACTACCACACACTTGTAAAATTTCATAACAACTCCCTTTATCAGTGACAATATGCAATTATTGTGTTGATGGTAAGTCTCTTGATGAAAATATGGTTCTGTGCTTGAGGTGTGGCTCCAACAGCCTCCAAAAATATTACGAAAGTTAAGTCTATTCAGAATGTTTTTCTTTAGAGTCTGTATTTTATTTTCTCCAATTAAGTGGCCGATTCTAATCTGGGTCGGAAAGCACTCCGACCGAGCCGGATCCGGGGTGTTTTCAGACTGATCCGGACTCCTGCAGTCCGAGCAAGCGAGTACGATGCGGCCGTATGCTGTCGGACTCGGTTCGGTAGGACTCCCATAGAAGTCTATGGGAGCCGGTCGTACGACGCGCACATGGGCTCCCATTGACTGAATGGGTAGGTCGCAGACAAGTGCGCCCCTTACAGTGGGTACGCGTCAGTGCCATCTGCACCGTACATGCCTGTGTTGGGGAGACCCATGGTCTCCCCCTGTGTCCGAGTCGTAAGGCTGCAGGTAACAGGGGGTCCAACACGTGGAGAACCGCAGCCTTAGGGCCCGGCGGCGCAGGGTACGCCTAAATCCCCTGGGTTCACCTGCCTTTATCAAATACAGAGACACGGACTCTTTGTTCTGGTGTACAAGATGGTATTTATTAGCTGCAGCTAGTACTGTGGTCTTAGAAGTCGTCAATGCAACGAGGTTCAAAAGAGACTGCCACTTAACTCCGTGGCGCACAGGTTTAAATACAGTACAACACAATGCAAAAAGGCAATTTCACAAGAGCATGAGCTATAGGCAAACGTTAGAAACAATGTTTTAAGACTAAGGTAACTCAAATTCCCAGTCTCGTTTGTCACTCGACCTCTTAAGTAAATTACAAATTAATCCACATTATTCAGTTTACGAGCAAAGGAAACACACAGGTGTGTGTCGCAGGAGGACAGTCGTGAAACAGGAGAATGCAGGAGACATGTAGCGAAGGACAGCAGATAAGATTAACTAAAGGAAACAATGGGGTGAACCAACATGTAGTCCGGACGGGGATTACTTAGCTCAGACAAGAATTAGTGTACTCGGCCAGACCCTGACACTGACTAGTAAACATCAGCATAGAAGCCACCTGACACGCAAAGGCAGAAACGACAGAAAGACATAGCGCTCACCAAGCTGCCTGAGTGAGGGCAACATAAAATGGCGGCGGTCACAAAATGAATCCTGAGTATGAACGAATTCGTAATTTTCAGAACCTCACACGGACCCCCGAAGTCCAACTCCGTGAGCTATTGCGAGCCGGACGCACTGACTCGATCCGCTAAGGTCAAACGCCCACCACTGGCACCTACTTAGTCCTGGTTCTCTTTGTGTGAGCTCCCCATTGGGTACCTGTATACCTCCTATGTTATCTCTCTCTCGTTTGTCTTTTAGCTGTCAAGCTAGGTGTTTGTCAATCTTGTTGCCTTGGGAGTAGGATAACTGTCACAGTTTGAGGAGTGTGAGTTCTTCCCTTTTGTTATAAATAGCTCGAAGTTTGCCCCTCAGCACCCTCAAATTTCGAAGAGTCTGCCTTGTGGGATTCAAATTGTGGGCATGTTCAATAGAAGCCACATCCTTCTCCAGCGTTTCCCTCTCTCTATTGCGTTGCACATTTAGCGCCGAGTTAAGGGCAATGCATTTCCCTCGAAAGACTGTTTTAAACGTGTCCCTGGTGGTATACTCCGAGGTATCCTCCGGTTTATTAATGTCAAAAAATGTAGTGATGGTTTCTCTTAGCTTAGAACAGGATTCCTTATCCTGCGTAAGAGAGGTCGGAAAGTACCATCTGGGAGTAGTCGAGGCATCACTATTCCAGGACAAACACATTGAGAGTAGGCTGTGATCCGATACTGAAAGAGGGAATATTTTAGCCTCTTGTAAGGCGCCCATGAAAATATAGTCAAGTAGGGAGTATGGATGATGAACATTAGAATAAAAAGTGTAGTCTCGGGAGTAGGGATAGAGAGTGCGCCAAGCATCCAGAAGGCCCATGTCGTGGAAGTGTTGCTGAGTGTCAGTGGAAAAGGAACCTGTTTCAGAGTGATGTGGGTGCATGCTATCTAGGTCTTTCTGCCAGGTCAGGTTGAAGTCGCCCATGAGTATCATCGGCCCCTCCACAAAGTCTAGAACCTTCCCCATTAGCGTTTTTAAGAAAATCATCTGACCAGTGTTAGGGGCGTATACTGCTATGAAGGTACACATTTTCCCCATCAGACGACCCTTGACCATAATCCAGTGGCCATATTTATTGTTCTGAATGTCCAGCGGTTGGGATTTTATGGAGAAGTAGACCCCTCTTTGTTTGTAGGTGCAAAGGATCTGTATATCAGTGGATAGTGCTTGTGTCAGAGGCGTGGGTCCTCAGCTCTGGCCAAGTGTGTCTCTTGCAGGGCCACTAAATCAAGATGGTGATCAATAATATACTTCCATACCTTTTGGCGCTTTTGAGGGGAATTAAGATCTTTAACGTTCCAGGTTCCAATGGTGATCGTCATTGTGTTAAAGGGAAAAACATTATCTCATTGGTAGTCCTATCTGCCCTATCGTGTCCTGTGTCCCCGTGTGTCCCCAGAAGTGAGTAAACCACAATCTAGTGTCACCTGTAAATACATTGAGGTCAGAAGACCTATCAGAACAGAAAATTAAAGGCTGCCACCAGGTCCCTCCCGTCCCCTCCCCTCAAACCCCGAAAAAATTAAAACAAACATTAACAAAAAATGCGATAGAAAAATCGCTACCAGGTCCCTGTTTGGTGGGTACAAAGCCCCTCGGGGACTAGGGGGGACAACAGGTCCAAAGACCCCGTCTGCACCCATCCCGGTCGCAGCTCAAAAAAACATCTGTGTGCGGCTGAAGAATAGTCGTTAGGACAGTTCCATACCTGGTAGGAATAAGAAGACAGTTCTCCTGTATTTAACGGCAAAATTATGGGCATTTCCCCCAGATAATTGTTGTGTGCCGTTACCTTGGGGGGGGGGGGATGGTTCACAGATGTGTCCAAGTCTCAAGGGAGCACAGAGGATAGAATTACAACTAGCAGCCACATCCCCCTTAAAACTTTAGGTACCAGCATTATGTGATTAGGTGAACACTCCAAGTCCAAGAAACGAACTCGGATAGTAGGGAGCCATCGCCACTCTTAAATGGGCTCCACTCCAGGAGTATCAGCTGGCAGGAAAGAAAGTGAGATGACCCCTTATTCAATTCCTCGTGATAATATTTGTTATTTGAGGCATTTGCTCATTAGCGTCCCATGGTCGCTTAAGAAGGAGTGTGGCTCATCAGTGGATGGCTGAGTCTTATGACGCCTGATTCGTCGCGTTCCTTGGGTTCAGCCATAGCAGGCGTGTGGAGACCTATTGTTTGGACATCGTGGGTAGTGGGCTTCATCACCGCGGCCAGCATTTTATTAACTCGATTTGTAACGATGGTGCAGACCTAGATCCTATTTGCGATTCCTACGTGACCCCGTGGACCAAGGAGCAACCGAGGGGTTGTTCCGCAGGACGTCCGTTGATTTTGACATGCTGGGTCCGGCTTCCTCCGAGGGGAGACCCAAGAGATCCAGACCCTCCCTCAGATCTGAAATGTGTCGCTGTTTATTGTTAAATTCAAAGCTCAGTCCAAACGGATAGGTCCACCTGTACCGTATTTTGTCATCGCGCAGCTTCGAGGTGATGGGTCTGAAGAGCTACCTCCGTGCCAACGTGGCTGGAGCCAGGTCTTGGTACACAGTACAGGAGTGGTCTTGGAATGAGATCGACCCCTTTTTCCTGGCAGCCATTAGTACAGCTTCCATATCTTTGTAGGAGTGAAATTTAGCCAGCACATCAAGAGGACATTTCTTTATTCCGGTCCTCAGCCCTCCCACACGATGGACATGATCTAGCTTAATCTTTTTTTTTTTTTAAAACCTTTATTGGAAATAAGATCAGTTACAATCGATACAAAGCAGAACATCATAATCAGCCATCGGAACAGGTTCAAACAGAGCATAGCAATTAGACCATGGCAGTGCAAAGCTCCGTCCCACTAATGCTCGGTTGCAACCCAGGAGAGCAACTTTGTCAGAAAACAAAAGGAGCAAAGAAGGTTTAATTTAAAAATAAAGTAGAAGGGGCAGGATCCGTGGCAGTATATGTAGATCAAACAAACCATGGAAAGTTCGAGGGGCAGGATGATCGTAGTCAAGGAGAACTGCCAGTGGGACGTAACGATTCCACTCGGTACCAGGATAGTCAAAAAAACAAGCAGTCCGCCCACCAACAAGTTCCCAATCGCCATAACAAAGCAGTCTAAATCCCCTTTAATAATCGAGGTAACGCAAGTGTGCAGAGAACTACCCCTACAAAGATCCCAAATAAAGAAAAGGAGAAAATAGAAATAGCCAAGAACAAAAAAAATAAGAAGGCCATAGAAACAAAGAAAAAGAAGAAAACAACAACACCCCTCCCCCATCCCCCCACCCTGCACCCCTGCATGTGGCTACGGCCTACCCCCCCAGCAGCGTGCCTGTCGCCCATTGTAAACCCGAAATATAGACAAGAGATGAAGAGAGCTAAAGAAATAAAAAGGAAAAAATAAAAGAAATAACCAACAGCCCACGATAGGGAAGGAAACATGGGGGAGACTCCCAGTGCGGGAACCCCAACCTCCCTCCCCCTTCGCCCACCTGTAAAATCAGTCAGAGAGCAAATAGACAATATAGGGAGCACCTACTTAAACAGGATGTATCAGTCGTTACGCAGTCCAAGACCCACGGGGGGGGCATAATGCACCCCCAGCCGCAGAAATGGCGCCCTAAGCACACTCGACTCTCACGGGCAAACAGGATCAATGATGCAGGTCCCACCCGCCCCAAAATGCCGGACCGGGGTAGAAATCACAAAGTGAAACAGACATGGCAGTCCAGGAATAGCCAAAGCCTCTCCAAAGTCACATGAAAAAAGCAATCCGCCATCACCGATCGTAGTCCACGGAATACGCTGTCCTGTAGCCGATCCGCCGTGAGACCTCAGGAATTCCCCCCAGGGAACAAGTCCACAGTGTCGCCATCAAGAAGCCACCTCAACGTCGAGCCGCAGTCCCGCCGTGATAGCAGTAACCTTTACCACAATGAAAGTGGCGAACGAAGCTGGTGACGGCCACAATGAAACATCGGTTCAATCATAATCAGGACTACTCCCCACCATCACCAGAACATAGGTTCGCGGCCCCTCAGAGAAATACGGTCGCCGTCCTCCGGCTTCCAGTATACCCAGCCGGGTATAATCCATCGGATCGCCACTGTTCCAACAAACAGCGCCACGGCACCGTACAGGCAGGCTTAGGAGTCTTCGGTCTCCTTCCAGTCAAGATGGCGAATTGCCTGTGTATCAGCGATGGGCAACACAGGATGCCCTTCTCCCCACCACCGAGTATTGTTCACGGGCCCCCCCAGCCCAAAAAGGCACATTAACATCGTGCTCTCGCCAGCGCCCATGAGCCGGAGATAAAACATCCGTTCAATTTGCAGGCGCGCAAAATGCTCCAGTCAGACAGGGAGCAATTCACAGAGTCCGGCGGCAAACAAAATTCGCTGGGGGGGGGAACTAAGGGGGGAGGAGAAGCAAGCAACACAGGAGAATTGTGCATTGCACCTGGAAAGGGCTCCGGCGGTGTCGAGGGTATTTCCAGGCCCCCTGGCGGGAGACCGGCGCCCCACAGGCCGATGTGTCCGTTGTTGTTGCATTGGCGGTCGGGTGCAGCGAAACGCGAGGTCCCGGTCACCGGCATCGGGCAGGCCGCCCTGCTCTGGAGAGCGTATCTCCGTCCCCGGAGCCAGGATTTTCGCCGGAATCGGATGCCTCACCTCGGGGACCATTCCGACGCACGGAAGCTCCGCGCTCTCACTGGGCAGGCAAGCGGAACAGGTGGTGAGGAGAGAAGGTCGGCGGCCATCTTGGCCGCCGGCCCGGCTCCGCCCCCGATCTAGCTTAATCTTAAGCGTTTGGGACTGAGGATTTACGCAAAAAGCCCCTCCATGAAAGCTTCGAGTTAGGGCCCCTCCGCTCCCTCCTCCCGGTCTCGAATTCGCTTATTTTTTCACGGACCCTGTTTTCAAGATCCTCCACCTTGATTTGAGTCTGATGGAGTACTCTTGTCGGGTATATACCTCCTCATGAATTTCAGTGGTTTGCCTAGTTTGATCTTGGATTTGCGCCTCTATGTCCAAGACCCTAGTACCAACTGAGTCTACATCCTGCTGCAGTGAGGCTAGCCTGTCTGTGAGGCCGGGGCGTAGCTGTTCCATCGTGGCTTTAATGTCTTGACCGAGATCAGAACAAAGCTCTGTTTTGAAGTCTCTAAACATGTTCAGGAGGTCGTCCTTTGAAATAGCCATAGCGTCTGGTCTCTCGGATTGGCGTGCTTGTGGTCTTTTGTCTGTGGGTGGGAAAAAATCTGAGACCTTATTTGATTTTTTGTTCGTCGACCTTCTTAGGGGGCATAAGGGCAGGTCTAGAGGGACCTCCGGGAAGAAGATGGAAGAGCTGAAGTGCGACGAGTCTGATGGGTGCCTAGTTAATGAGACACTTTGTAGATGTTTGTCGATCGCTAATTAGGGACCCCAATCCGTGAAGCACATTCGAAGAGATTACCCCACTACTCATCAGTATATGTTGATTGGTGAGTAGATCGGAGCGCCAGCTCTTATTTTCCAGTCACCGCGCTGCCTCAGGGGTCGTGCCAGCGCTTGTCAGGCATAGGGCGCCATTTTGTCCAGCGTCAGTTCCGTGCAACTTTGACTCATTCGGGCTGCTAAGGAGGCGTCAGCAGTAATTTGATGTGTCCTGACCGTGTCCTGCACTCTCCGCTTCATGTAGATGTGCTTCTCAACCGTCAAGACCCCGCAGGGCCGCTTCCAGGCAACCCGGAATAGCATGCGGACCAGAAGCCTAGACAAACTACGTCCGATCGGCCATCTTGTCCGGCCACACCCCCAGCAGAGGGTTTTTTAGGAAGCTGATTAACCTGTCCTGTTTTAAGGGCTACAGGGACGGAGTCTTGGCTGAGGAAGAGGTTAACCAGATTGGTCCAATAGGAAAGAGTGTGGGTGTAGAAGTCAATGGCGATGTCACTCGGGATGTGGTCGGAAGAATGGTTAGAGAGTTTTGTTTCAAGAATACATTTGCGAGGGCATCTTCAGAGATGAAATCAAAGTTCCGCCAAGTGACTAAGGATTTGTGCTCCTCTAGGGGGGTAGGGTGAATGACCTGATCTACCAGGGATTTCGCTTCATCATGAAAGAATATAGCAAGTTCTGCTGCTTTCTTTGGAGGATCGTCAGGATTGAAGGTTGAGATGTGTATTTTTGATGAGGTCAAATAGTTTTTTGGGTCTGTGAGTTGAGGAGGGTTCTGAAGTATGATGCTTTTTCATGGACAATGTGTTTATGGTATTTCGATCTTGCTGAGTGCAGAATAGAGAGATTAGTGGTGGATGTGGATTGTCTACATTGTTTCTCCAGGTGTCTCAGGTTCTTTCTTTCTGCATAAACGGATTTATTGAACCATGGAGCAGAGGCAATAGGTCTTTTCTTTTTGCCTTGAAGTGGAGCAGCATTATCAATTTTGACTGCAAAGCTAGATAGTCATTGGGAGGTAAGATCGTTGACATCCGAATTAGGGTCTAATATTGGAAGTGATAGCATGGCAGAATCACAAAGAATGTCAAGGTTAATGTTTTTGGTGTTGCGGAACCAGGTAGTAGTCCTTTTAGGTTGGCCAAGAGTTACAGGGTGAAATAGGTGATGAGAGAAGGGGATGTGGAAGTGGTCGGACCAGTCTACTGTAATAGGGACAACAATAGTTAGTACATCTGCTTTGGATATAACAAGGTCAAGAATTGAGCCCTTCAAGTGTGTTGGTTCCCAGCAGTGTTGGATAAGATCATTTACTGAGAGAAAAGTGGCAAGCCTATTGGCAGCTGAGTCTTCGAAGGTGTCCCAGTGGAATCAAAGTCTCTCAGAAAAATCTGTCTGTCACTTTGAGAGTATTGGTCACTGGAGAAGTCAGTGAGTTCCTCCAAGAAAGAGGAGCAGTCACCGTGCAGGTGATAAATGGCATGAAATCTGAAAGGGGAGCAGTGTTGCACTTGAAGCTTCAGGGAAAGGCATTCAAATGAATGGAATGAGCTGTTAAGAAAAACTTTGGAATGAAGGGAGTTTCCTAAAATGATAGCAATACCTCCCCCAACTTTATCGGTTCTATTGTTTCTAAATATGGAGTAGTCAGTGGGTAGCAGAAGATCAAAAGTAGAATGAGAGGTGTCATTGAACCAGGTCTCAGTGAGGAAAAGAATGTCAAGATTGTGAGGAGTGATGGTGTCAGAAATGTCCAGCTTTCTTTTTAACGCAGATCTGCAGTTGTAGAGCAAGCAGCGCAACTCTGACAGAACTATTTTGGTGAAGGGGGCGTTTGGGCTTATAGGCGTGATTGCGATAATGTACCCATATGAGGGTGATAGGGTAGAATAGGGCTGATGTTTAGTTCTGGCGAAGAAAATGGTCGGGATAGTGCACAGAGTAGATGTAATTGGAGAGGAGAGGGGACGGGCATAGCGTTTTAAAAGTCTTGTAACGCGCCAGTAAATTAGCAATGTTGGCAGAAGACAGATTATGGGGCCCATTAGGATGTCGGGAGGATTGCCCCGACCAGGCTGGCGGTAGCCACCACTGGCCTGGCGGGGGCAATCCTCCCGACATCCTCTCCTGAATTCCCCCCGCCATATTAGTATGGCGGGGGGACCGCGGCGGAAGGAAAGACCGTCTGCCGCTTTTCCGCCCCGGTCGCCTTGCCGCCGGGGCGGAAAAGGATTATGATGGGCCCAATCTGATGCGCCACGGAAAGGCATGCGGTCTTCACTCTGGGGGCCTCCTGTGGGCCCCCAGAGTGAAGGAGAGGTGGGGGGTGCACACGGGAGTACCTGTGCTACCCCCCAGCATTTGCATACACGAAGCAGCAGGCACCGCGTTGTGCCTGCGGCTTCGTGTATGCAAATGCATGCATACATTTTTAACATTGTAGCGGGCGGTGCAGTGAGCACCGCCCACCACAATGTTAAAAATGAGGGATGCACACATCGGGACCCCCGCCCCTAAGGCGTGCGGTCCCTCTTTCCGATGGGATGGCGGTCCTCCCATCATCCTAATGGGGGCCAATGAGTGGCTTTTTTAGAGTGCTGGAGCAAGGTCTTCCTCTGGAGTTAGGGGAAGTGGGTGCTTGCCAGGGGAATCGGGTTGTTGGGAAAGGTGGACATTTTAGTACTTAGGAGTGAGATGGAGGCTTCAAGCTGGGAGATACAGGAGATGAGAAGTCCTAGTTTGTTTTCTAAAGAGAGTAGGGCTGAGCATGGAATGTGTGAAGGATCGAGGGAGTGCAATTGGCGACGGAGGGCGGGGAGAGGTGGGGGTGAGGAAGGAGTAAGGAGTTGCAGGAGTGAAAGGTGGAGATAGATGGTGGTTGAAAGAAGTTGTCTGTGCATCTGAGGTGGAAAGAGAGTTATCTTTGCAGCTGTTAAACAGAGGAGAAGAATTGAGCTCAAATTTAGGAGGAGACGGGTGTGGAAAATGGAGGGTGGGCGGAATGCGGGGAGGGGAAAGAGTGGAGTCATTGAATGGCAGGAGGTTAGGGGAAAAGAGAGGAGAAGGGGCTGGAGAGGACCTGTGGACTAGGAGAGATGAGTGTATGGGGGCTGGCACAAAATAGAGCGGGGGTTCACCTAGAGGGTAGTTGAAGGGAGAGTAAGGTTCTAGTAGGCCCAGGGGAAGGAAAAGGGAGAGATTGCCAGGGGAGGATACAGGGTTGAGCAACAATAATGGAGAAAACGGAGGATAAGGAGAGAAGAAAGGGGTTTACGCAGATTTCAGGATAAAAGGAGGGGGAGAGCGGGTAGGGAAGAGGAAAAGGGAGGGAATAAGGGGCAAGGTCACAGAGTTAGCTGGGCAATCAAGCTGTTGGAAAGATATATTTTAAAAGGGTGTGTGGGCGGGGTTAGGGGGAGGAGGATACTACGGAATTCCAGGATGGTGCAGAGGCGAAAAGGGGAGAGTTAGCCATAGGTAGGGCTGATGTGATTAGGGTAACGTCCCTTTCAGAAGGGGCAAGATTGGGAGAAGAGGGGGCATGGAGAGGGGCGGCAAAGGGTCGGCTAGGAGGGAGGCCTGTGCCTCCCGGTAGAGCGTCCTATTGGAGTTTAGGAGTGTCAGGGGAGGAGATAGGAAGTGAAGGGAGGAGTTAGATGAAGAATCAAGGGAGATCATGGTCACCGGGTGGAGATAATGGAAGAGAAGAGGTGGTCGAAAAGAGAGAGACAAGTGTATTTTGCTTGAATCAAGACAGTACCAATGTTATAGAGTGAGATAGTTTCCTCTCTAGTGGAACTATGCACAAAAGTGGTGTGTGTGTGCATGGGGTGGGGGTGTGCATGTGTAAGGGTAGAGAAAGATTAACAATATGAAGGAGCCATGGGAGATAAATCTATTTTAATACTCTTAAAACATAATAAAAAATACAGCTTTGTGTAGCCAAAGCTAGGGTATATATTGGGCACACCAGGTTTAAGGGATGTAGGTGATGACATTGTCCTCGTAGCTTCATGCGAAAGCTTGGTTGGTTAAGGCAACTGATACAGAAATAATGTATGTTGCTACAGGCCACTGGCTGGAAATAAACCCTCAAATTTCAGTAGACTGTCTTGCAGATTTGATGCACAGCCTGCCACTTTTGTCTTCTCTGAAGCTGGATGCATAATTTGTTTAGTTTTGTTTTCTGGACTTTGTGCTTGCCCGTCCCTAATTAGCGAATGTCTGACTTTTTTAAACTCCTGCTTGAGTTGTACCCCTTTCTAGGCGCTGTCATATTTTGTCAGGTTTCCACCTTAACTTGGCCAGTAATGCATGTTTATGACATAATTAGGGGAGCTCCACGTAATCTCATGGAGTTTTTATATAACTCAACAGAATTCCGTGGAGTTCAACTTGACCAGTTCTGCCCACCCCTACTTGTAATAATCCAATGAATTGGTTAGTATTGTCATGTGACTTTTAATGGGTGTGTAATAGGTTTCGATGTAGTACAATTTAATAAAGGTATGCATTCTAGCTTTTTTGTCACTCACTGTGCTTCTTTAGTACATAATTGTGTTATCTCAGAAGCCAAATATACAAGATAACCAATCGTAGTGTGTGGTATAAAATTACTAACTATGATTAAGTATGCATTTGACTAAATTTTCTCTCCCGGTATATACATGTACAACTTTGATTCAGTGACTGAATGTTTGAGAAACTTATTTGGTAGTGTGTAAGCAAGATGATTCGAGCTTGGATAGTTGGACACAGTTTCATTTATTGGGCCAGGGAGTATGCCACAAGTTGTTGCTGTGAAAGTATTTTAGGTTTGGAAAATAACGATATTGAATGGGATCTAAAAGTGGTAGGATGTTGAATAACATCCTCCCTCTGCTTTCTTCACTTAGGTGCCCATTAGGATTGCGGGCGGACTTTGCCCGCCTGCCATCCTGTCGGTGAAAGGGACCACCCACCATAAGGGCGGGGGTCCCGTAGGTAGCATTAGGATGCGCCCGCCACAGTGGCGGGCGCATCCTGCATTCCTACCATTGTGGCGGGCGCTGCACTCAGCACCGCCCGCCACAATGGCAGGAAGGCATGCTGTGCACTTCCATGCACAGCATGGCAGGCACCTCGCGGTGCCTGCCATGCTGTGCATGGTGCTGCTGGGGGTAACATAGGTACCCCCCATGTGCACCCCCCACCCCCCGGAGTCCCTGGGATCCCACAACGGGCCCGTGCAGGGAATCTCCACATGCCTTTCCGCAAAGGCATTGTTTAAAGCCCATGCTAATATGGATGGCGATGTCTGATAGACAACGCCACCATATAAACCATTTTCCGCCCCGGTCGCAAGGCGACTGGGGTGGAAAAGCGGGGGACGGTCTTTCCGTCCGCCACCGACCCCCCAGCCATACTAATATGGCGGGGGGTCATTCTGGAGTGGATGGCGGGCGGATTGTCCCCTCCAGGCCGGCGGTGACCACCGCTGTCCTGGCGGGGGGAATCCGCCCGCCATCCTAATGGGCCCCTTAGTGTTTGTCAGCATACACAGTTTATGTTCATTCATTGTAGAGGGAATGATATAGGTAATCTCACAGGTGTAAGAATAGAGAGAGAGAGAGATGAAAGCTACTTTTCAGAGTTAAATTAGTACATTCCCTAATACACATGTTGTGTTTGCAATATCAGCAAGACTGTGTCTGCATTCTTGAGTGCTCATACCATGTCTGTCATTTCTCACTTAAACATTATTTTTACAAAACCCTATCTATATTGTGGCAATGGTGTGCATTTAACCTCTCATGGCAATAATATGTTCCTCACAAACATCAGTGATTGGCTAAGAAATCATATATAAATTGAAATTCAACAGTTTAAATCAAAGGCTCTTTTAACAGTCGACCTGATCTCAAACAAATTATACAAAAACATGGATGTATAATAGTTAAGAAATGTTTTTAAGATACTGCAGTTGTTTCTAGAAATGTTTGTAAAAGTACTGAGGCAATCCGTAATATTTTTTTTTAAATAAATGTAATGTTTTCAAATATTTTTGCTTACCTACTTCCACTTTACAACAGTGGTATTAGATATGGGAAAAGTACAAAACCTAATAGTTACCTTGCACAACACAGACAAAGTACACCTAAAAAACAAAACGGCAGCTTTCAATATTGTACAGGCTGTCGTTAGCCAATCCTGTAATCCCTTCACATTGCTATGTACCGCTGTATCATCACAATGCTATGCGACAACAGATATTACAAAGTTTAAATGCTAATAAATCTAAAAATACTTACCCTTTTTAGATGGAACCATATAAAGAATCATCTGCACACCAAAATCTTCAGTCCTGCTGATTTTCATCCACATCTAAATAATCGTGTTTGTGCTGTGTAAAATAAAAAGTCTTGTAAAATCATTGCATTTTAGTGTGTTTTGGGACCTTCTTTGGGTTTCACTAAATTCTGCAAAACTTTCAATCCTCCCCCAATCTAATGGGTACAGTAGGGCAGCAAAGTTTTACGGATCTCTGTCAAACAGGTGCAAAGTTATTAAGGGACACAAATCGGAGGGATTCCTATCTCTGGGTAGCCCTAACCATAAATACAGAGTGGCTACTGCAACTCTCTCCCTCTCTCTCTCCAATATATGCTCCTTCACTCTACGTCACAACACTGTACACCAGTAAGCTCAATGTTATTCCTCTCTACACAACTCCACTTTACAGTAATCCACTGTATGCCACTCCTTTCTACACCACTACACTCTATTCCACTGTATGTCACTACACTCTACAACACCCAAGTCTACACCACTCAACAGTATTCTATTACACTGCATGCCACTACATTCTACTCCACTACACTCTACCCTACTCCACTCCATAATTCTCCATGGTATTCCACTCTACAACACTCCAATCTATGTTACTCCACTATACGCCACTCCACTCTATGTTATTCCACTGAACGCCACTCCAGACTACACTACTGCAGTGTATGGCACTCCATTCTATGCTAGTCCACAATATGCCACTCCACTCTACCCCACTCCAGTGTAGGCTATTAAACTCTTCACCACTCCCCTGTATGCTTCTCAGGTCTATGCCACTTCACTCTCTATGCTATTTGACTAGACGCCACTACTCTACACCTCCCTCCACTCTACGTCAGTCCACTCTGCACCACTACACTTTATGTCATTCTACTTTATGCCACTTCACTCTACCCGATTCCACTTTATGCCATTGCATTCTACCACACTCCACTTTATTGCACTGCACTGTACACCACTCCACTGTACACTATTCCACTGAAAGCTGCTTCATTATACACCACTACACTGTACACCAATCCACTCAACACTATTCCACTGTACGAAAGTCCGCAGTATGACACTCCACTCCACTCGGTGATATCCCACTCTATGCCACTACACTCTACACCATTCTACTGTACGCCATTCTACTGTATGGTATTCCTTTGCATCCCACTCTTCTCTACCTTGTACTACTCCTCCCCAGTATACTCTACGCCACTCGGCTATATGCTACTCCACTATACACTACTCCACTATATGCTACTCCACTCTACCTCGCTCCCCTCTACCCCACTCCACTCTATGCCAATCCGCTCTGCACCACTTCACTTGACTCCACTCTATTCTACTCCATTCTATGCTACTTCACTCTATGCTATTCCACTGTACGCAACTACACTCTTGCCAATCCACTCCTAGCTACTACACTGTACGCCACTCCACTATACACTATTCCACTCTATGCCTCTCCACTCTATGCTATTTCACTCTATGCCACTCCACTGTACAGCACTCTATATATGCTATTCCACTCTATACTATTCCACTCTATGCCACTCCACTCTACGATACTCCACTCCCCACTATTGTACTGCATGCACTATAATGTTCCTCACTCCACGTACACTGCT